>NC_091285.1:13678848-14287598 GCF_032444005.1 Ranitomeya imitator | reverse complement strand
ATGCTGTAAATAAGCCCTTGATGGCGGTGGCCGCAACTTATAGGGCCAAAATTAGGTGACATATTCCCTTTAATAGTTTTAATTTGCAACGTTGGGGGTGCATAGCAACTAACGAAGCAAATTTGTTTTTCCTGTACAGTTCCCAGAGTATTATATATCTGGCGTGTTTTCTTTTTACTGGGGAATTAAATCCCCTAACGTTATGTGATAATATCTTATACATTTTAACGTGTGTAGAAATCTGGTTAAGTCACCTGATACAACAATGCATGTGTTGAATTGTTCCATGTCCGCTTTTGGTACATTTAAATGGTCTATTCTCGTCAACACTCTGGTAAGGGAGGGTGAGGCAAAAAGGGAAAAAAAAGATAGAAAAACATACAACGGTTACAATAAACAACCAATATGTGAGCTAAGGTGTGTTGGCCCATTTTTACCCTTCGCCACGACAGCACCCACTATGAGAGAGGGACCCGCCCATAGGAACAGGAAACCTACAGAGATAAAAAGGGTGGTCCCCCTCGCCTCCTCAGTTGGTTTCCTGTTCCTATCGGAAATCCTGGAACACCTACATGGAGGGAGGTGGTCGGAGCACCTCCATGTTACCTGACCCATGCACCCGCCTGTGTGGTATCCGTGGGAACAGCAGGGGCTGCGGGTCAGCGGCAGCGTCGGGGGAGGCACTGCATGCATCCTCCCCCCTCGTCTGGGCACCATCCGGCAGGTTCCGGGCGACTGAAGTCCGGCCTATGGAGGAGGCAGGTGTGGAGGATCGTCCGCTCTCCAGCGGCGCTGCTGCGAAAATGTGCATAGGAGCAGCGGCGGCAGCATCGCGCGGGTAAGTCCGCGCTGATTCATTGAACCGGAAGTGGATGGGTACACTTCCGGTTCGCGGCAGGCGGCGTTCTAATGGCCGCGCTTCTCAAATACAGGCCGGGGCACAGCGCTAACTGCTCACTATGCTGTCCCCGGCACATAACGAGCTTCCACCAGCAGTGGATGAGAGTATGAGCAGTGCTAAATCAGCAAAAAAGAGTGATCGCTCCATGGCAGGAGCTGATACTCACAGGAGCAAGACAAGAAGTAGAGAATCAGATCTACTTATTCCCCACACAAATTCTCCACCTCCAAGACCGGTATGGCGTTGGCTTCACTGGGTGAGTGTTTCATTATCCTCTACCTATAAGCTGATCCCTTCCTTCTCTGCTCTCCCCTTAGGCTAAAAAAGTCCAATAAAACTAAACACAAACAATGTGCTCTATGTTTGCAACCCTTGCCTGACACGTACCCTAAGAGGTTATGTCAGGACTGCATAAAGCAGACTCTGCAAGATGAGGAGGCTGTAACAACCACGAATATTAGAGCCATAATACGACAGGAGATCCAGTCTCTCGGGTCAAAATCCTTAGAGAAACATGGAACTAAGCGTCTCTCCCCTGCCTCTAGTACGGAGTCCGAAGAGGGCCTCATCCGTTCTTCCAATACTTCAGGATCATCTTCCAGTCTGAAGATGAAAGCGGAGCATGTTTTCCTGTAGAAAGCATAGATAACCTCGTAAGATCCGTCAGGAACACTATGGGGTGTCCAGACACGAGAGCTGTAAAGTCTGCACAGGATATCATGTTTTCAGGTCTGGGTCATAAAAAAAGGCGAGTTTTTCCAGTGGTCTCTGCCGTCAAGGACCTTGTAAAAAAGGAGTGGGATAAACAAGGGAAAGGGTTTCTCCCATCCTCTTCTAAGAGACGTTACTCCTTCAGTGACGAGGAACTAGCAGTATGGTCCAAGGTTCCTAAAGTAGATGCAGCAGTGGCATCCACCTCCAAACTGTCATCTCTTCCTGTGGAAGATGCAGGGATCTTACTAGATCCTTTGGATCGTAAGACTGAAGCACTCCTGGAAAGATCCTGGGAGACTAACACAGGAGCCTTTAAGCCTGCCATATCGGGCACGTGCACTGCAAGGTCATTACTGGTATGGGTGGACCAGCTTGAACAGCAGATAAAAGGAAAAGTCGCAAGGGACAAAATCTTACAAGCAGTTCCTTTAATTAAAAGTGCTGCGGCATTTTTGGCTGATGCTTCAGCAGATTCTTTAAGATTGGCGGCAAGGTCTGCAGGACTTGTCAATGCGGCTCGTCGAGCCCTCTGGTTGAAGGGCGATACACAATCTAAGTCCAGATTATGTACAATCCCATGCCAGGGTGAGTTCCTGTTTGGAAAGGTTCTTGACGAACTCCTTAATAAAGCAGGAGAAAGAAGGAAGGGATTCCCTAAACAGTTTCTTCCTTCTTATAGGAGAGCGTTTAGGAGACGGCCGTTCAACAGAAGGAGGCCGTATGAACAGCAGAGAGACCGTTGGGATCCGAAGGAAGGAAAATCGAAAGGTGCCTTATTCAGTAACCCCGAGACCTCTAGACGTGGTAGATGCCATCAGTAGTATTCCAGTAGGGGGAAGACTGAAATATTTCCATCAACAGTGGGAGCAAATATCTTCAAACCAATGGATCCTTAACATAATCAAAAGGGGACTAAAATTAGAATTCTTCAAATTACCATCAAATACTTTTGTAGTTACATCATTAAAAGCGCCGGAACAACGTAAAGCGCTTCAATAGAAATTCTGAGCCTTTTGGCTAAGAATGTTCTTATAGAGGTACCAAAAAATCAGGAGGGGAAAGGATTCTATTCTTCTTTGTTTCTGATTCAGAAACCAGATGGTACCTTCCGTACTATAATAAATCTAAAAAGATTAAACTCCTATCTCCGTGATCATACCTTTAAAATGGAATCGATAAGATCAACCATTAAACTTTTGTTCCCTAGGTGCTTTATGGCGGGTCTAGATTTGAAAGATGCATACTACCATCTTCCCATCTGTGCAGAACACCAACAGTATCTCAGAGTAGCGGTACAGCTACAGGGCCGAATCCGCCACTTCCAGTTCACAGCCATGCCATTCGGTCTCTCCATGGCGCCTCGGATTTTTCACAAAGGTTATGCTCGAGGTGATGGCTTATCTGCGTCAAGATACGTTAATTGTCCCTTATCTAGATGACTTCCTGATAATTGGTAACTCAGCTTCACAATGTAAAGAACGTCTGACTAATGCCATTTCATCATTACAGGATTTAGGTTGGATTGTGAACTTCAAAAAGTCCAGACTACAGCCAGAGACTCTCCAGTCCTTCCTAGGTCTAATCCTGGACTCTAAGTCAAAGATGTCTCTTGCCAGAAGACAAAAAATCAGTTATAATTTCTAAGGTGACTATGGCGAGATCTAACCCTAGGATGTCACACAGAGACGCTATGTCTCTCTTGGGTTCTCTGTCCTCTTGTATTCCTGCGGTTCAATGGGCCCAATACCATACTAGAACCTTACAACATCAAGTTCTGCAGGTTCAGTCGTATTGCCATGATCATTTAAATACAAAGATGACCCTGTCTAAAGACGTACTCAGTTCTCTCCTTTGGTGGCTAGATAGAACACATTTATCCAGGGGAGTCTCATGGTCAATAAAATCCTCAAAATTGGTCACTACTGACGCAGGTCCAGAGGGTTGGGGGGCCCATCAGAATCAAGATTTAGCTCAAGGCCGCTGGAATTCTAATGAAATTCAGCAGTCCTCTAATTGGAAAGAATTAAGAGCAGTTTATTATGCGTTGAATTTGTTTCTTCCCCAGCTCCGAGGATCTCATATCAGAGTCCTATCGGACAATACGACAGTTGTCGCGTATTTAAATCATCAAGGGGGAACGCGATCAGGAAGTCTAATGTGTTCTGCGGCAAACATCTTCAACTTGGCAGAAAACAATTTCTTATCACTAACAGCTCTCCACATCAAAGGAGTAGAAAATGTAAAAGCCGACTTCTTAAGTCGCCACGCACTCCGTCAAGGAGAGTGGACTCTCAGTCCTCGGATATTCAAGAACATAGTGGACATATGGGGCCTGCCGCAAATAGATTTATTTGCAACCAAAAACAACAGACAGGTACCGAAGTTTGCCTCCTTAAATCCAACAGACCATCCAGACATGATAGACTCACTCCAACATCCGTGGGAATACGATCTGGCTTATGCGTTCCCTCCAATGATGCTAATTCCTCTGGTCATCAAAAAGATAAGGGAAGAGAAAGCGAGGGTCATATTGATAGCACCATTTTGGCCAAAGAGGCCCTGGTTCTCATGTCTTCGAGTGATGTCAGTGTGCGATCCCTGGATTCTGCCAATGACCCCAGACCTACTATCTCAGGGTCCATTCTATCACCAGCAAGTCAAAAATCTTCGCCTAACGGCGTGGAACTTGAAAGGCAGATACTAACCCTAAAGGGTTTTTCTCAAGAACTTATTAACACGCTGCTGCTAAGTAGAAAAAGGTCTACAACCCTAATATACAGTAGAGTATGGAAAAAATTCCTTACCTTCTATACAAAGCCCTTCTCTAGTAAGGTTCCTATTAAAGCTATCCTAGAGTTCCTACAAAAGGGTCATGAGCTCGGTCTATCAGTCAATACCTTAAGAGTTCAGGTGTCTGCTTTAGGAGCCCTCTACAGTGCTAATATAGCAGGTGATAGATGGATAGCTAGATTTATTAGAGCTTGTAAACGATCTACTCCGGTTCATGTCCCACGTCTACCACCTTGGGATTTGAATCTCGTTCTAGACGCCTTAACTGGTCCTCCATTTGAGCCTTTAGATACCATCCCTCTAAAAAATGTCACGTACAAGGTAGCTTTACTGATAGCCTTAACGTCAGCCAGACGAGTAGGAGACATCCAAGCCCTCTCCATAGGCCCTCCATTCCTAATGACATACCAGGACAGAGTGGTTCTCAAACCAGATCCATCTTATCTCCCTAAAGTAGCGACAAAATATCATAGATCTCAGGAAATTTTCCTACCTTCCTTTTATGATAATCCACTAAATCCAGAGGAAGAGAAGCTACATATGTTGGACGTAAAAAGAGCAGTCCTAAGCTACATAGCGAGAACCCAGTCCTGCAGACAGAGTAGGGCTCTGTTTGTATCTTTTCAGGGTCACCGAAAAGGCCACGGTGTCACAAAAGCTACCTTGTCCCGTTGGATCAGAGAAGCTATCCATCTTGCATACTCATCAAAAGGCAAAGATCCTCCAGAGGGAGTGAAAGCACATTCAGCTCGGGCTGTGTCATCCTCATGGGCGGAGAATAAAGACCTCTCCATCGAGCTTATATGTAAGGCCGCAACCTGGTCGTCGCCTTCAACTTTCTATAGACATTATAGACTTGATCTGTCTTCCACATCTGACTTGGCATTCGGGAGAGCCGTCCTTAGTACGGTAATCCCACCCAGGTGAAGGTTCTCTGAAAGTCTCTCATAGTGGGTGCTGTCGTGGCGAAGGGTAAAAAGCCGGATTACTTACCGGTAATGCCCTTTTAATGAGCCACGACAGCACCCTGTCACTTCCCACCCTAGTTAAATATATAAATTTTTATAAAAGATATTCCACGGGTGAATATAAATTAAATAATTTATGCAATAATGAGCATATATACTAATTTGGACAATGGCGGTTCCTCTTGTACTCTGAAAAACAACTGAGGAGGAGAGGGGGACCGCCCTTTTTATCTCTAGGTTTCCTGTTCCTATGGGCGGGTCCCTCTCTCATAGTGGGTGCTGTCGTGGCTCATTAAAAGGGCATTACCGGTAAGTAATCCGGCTTATCAATAGGACCAGTAACAGTAATAGCCCAGAGTAGAGTGGTATAATCACTCCAGGGGCACAGCACTCTATAATTGAGGAAAATATTAAATGGCCTAATTTATAACATGTCATAAAGTGTATCGTTTAAAAGAACCATTATAACAAAATCTTAACATTTCAACTGCCCTCCAGGCCCACCCCAGCATCTTCAGCGGGCCTGTCCTCCAGGAACAGATTGTAGGATTATGGTTTGTTGGGCTTGGTACGTCAAACCTCCGTCCACTCTCTGCATGGTCTTTGTCTTTGTGGTAATGCTCCCGAATCGAACACTGGGACACCTGATTTTTCTAATGCCCTTCTTCCTTCTTCCTGATTTTTTTGGCGAGTAGGTGGAGTTTCCGTGTGAGAAGACTAATGCATGTGGGAATCCCCACCTATACTTGATATTTGCTTTGATTAGAGCCATTGTTGTATCTTTCATAGCTCTTCTCCTCATTAACCCCTTCATGACCTTTCCGTTTTTCCGTGTTCGTTTTTCGCTCCCCTCTTTCCCAGAGCCATAACTTTTTTTATTTTTCCGTCAATATGGCCATGTGAGGGCTTATTTTTTGCGAAACGAGTTGTACTTTTGAACGACATCATTAGTTTTAGCATGTCGAGTACTAGAAAACGGGGAAAAAAATTCCAAGTGCGGTGAAATTGCAAAAAAAAAAAAAAATGCAATCCCACACTTCTTGTTTTTTGCTAGCTTCACTAAATGCTAAAACTGACCCGCCATTATGATTCTCCAGGTCATTATGAGTTCATAGACACCTAACATGACTAGGTTATTTTTTATCTAAGTGGTGAAAAAAATTCCAAACTGTGCTTAAAAAAAAAATTGCGCCATTTTCCGATACCCATAGCGTCTCCATTTTTCATGATCTGGGGTCGGGTGAGGGCTTATTTTTTGCGTGCCAAGCTGGCATTTTTACCGATGCCATTTTGGTGCAGATACGTTCTTTTTATCGCCCGTTATTGCATTTTAATGCAATGTCGTGGCGACCAAAAAAACGTAATTCTGGTGTTTCTAATTTTTTTCTCGCTACACCGTTTAGCGATCAGGTTAATCCTTTTTTTTATTGATTGGGCGATTCTGAACGCGGCGATACCAAATATGTGTAGTTTTGATTTTTATTGATTTATTTTGGATGGGGCGAAAGGGGGTGATTTAATTTAAAACTTTTTTTTTTTTTTTTTACTTTTGCCATGCTTCAATAGTCTCCATGGGCGGCTAGAAGCAGGCACAACTGGATCGGCTCAGCTACATAGTAGAGAGGAAAGGGGATAGACCCGGACGGCCCCGTAGGATGGTACCTCCGTGGTATACACCACTAGTCAGTCCACCATCAGTTACAGCTCCTTGTATCAGGAAGATGGCGTCCGTCTTCTTCTCACCGGGTCTCCACAATTTATCTCCCAGTTCAGCCAGAGATATTATGGGGTCACTTTTTGTTGCTGGTTTCTCCTCCCAGGGACCCAGGATGGGTTCTAGTCGATATGAAGTTCAGTTTCGATCCTGGGGTTCACTTATTCTTTAGTGGGTTCTGGCCTTTGCAGGAGCTCTTGTCAGCCATGTCTGTTCCTCAGAGCATCCAGGATATATATATATATATATATATATATATATATATATATATATATATATATATATTTTTTTTTTTTTTTAAATTGTTGGAAAACTAAATTGGAAATTAAATTTTTTTTCTTTAAATGCTTATCTGTTTTTAGAAAAAAAGGCAATGTTTTCAGTATCTTCATCATCAATGAAGCTGCGTGAGGACTTGTACTTTTTTTGCGTTGTGAGATGGTTTTTTTTTTTTTTGTTGCTACTAATTTTTGGTAACTACAACACTTTGATCACTTTTTACTGCAGTCTTCTGGTAAATTTCATAAAGCAATAATAATAATTAAAACGCATTTTTGATTTTTCGATTTCTTACTCCCTCTTTATGGCGTTTAATGGTTGCGTTAATTTAATTTTATATGTTGATAGAGCGGACTTTAACAGACACAGTGATTCCAAATATGTTTTAGGTTTTTTTATATTTAAAAGATGATTAGAATAAAAAAAAAATCATTTTTCTTTAGTCTTCTTAAGGGTCTTGAACCTGTGATCGTCCATTCGCGTATACTGTGTATTGCAATACTGCAGTATGTAGTAAAAATCTATGTAGGATAGGCTTCACGTGACTACCTCAATCACAGCCACGAGGGCCTTCAGCAAGACCCTGGATGCAATGGTCCATCATCACGCCAGCCATCATCTGTTGGAAATGTTGCATTCTTATCTCCTGCATCAAAGGAGTCATATATCAAGAAATGTTCGTATGCAGTGATGTAACTTAACGCTCTAGGTCCCCAACACAAGATCTCCCATAGGACCTCCAACTGTCACGGATCTTCTCAAATGGTCCATAACTTCCTTTTGGCCCCCTCTGGTCTGCAGGGCTTGGTAGCAACTGCAACCCCTACACCCACTTTATCAATACCTCTGGTTATCTCCTGATCCTCAGGAGCACACTGCTCCCCTGCCCCTTGGTTTCTAGGTTAGGTGTGCTCTTGAAGATTGACAGTTCGGGCCATCTGTACGATTTCACCGCTGACCCAAATTGTACAACGCATGCAAGATTGCCTGTTTGTTAGGGTAGGTCATCAATGTCCGATCGGCTGGTGTCCGACACCCCCGCTAATCAGCTGTTATCAGTGGCCTCAGCCGCCGCCTGCAGGAGGTTCTCACTTGTCAAGCTCCTCCGACTACTTGTAGTGACCGGGGCTTGGAACTGCACATCCGCCTCCTATTCTCCTATGCTGTAATGTCTATTGTCTGTACAAGTCCCCTCTATAATTTGTAAAGCGCTGCGGAATATGTTGGCGCTATATAAATAAAAATTATTATTATTATTATTATTATTCAAATCAATAGTAGGCGGATGTGTAGTACCCTGCGGTGGCCACTAGAATTAGACGGCGCAGCTCGGCAAATGAGTACTTCTCGCAGGCGACCGCCGCCGCTAACAGCTGATCAGCGGGAATTCCGGGTATCTGACCCCAGCCGATCAGACATTGATGACCCATCCTAAGGATAGGTCATCAATGTGAAAGTAGTGGACAACCTCTTTAACATTAAGGGTATGTGTACACATCCAGATTTCTTGCAGAAATTTCCTGAACAAAACCGGACATTTTCTGCAAGAAATCCGCATGCGGATTTTTTGCGTGTTTGTTTTGCGGATTTTTCCGGAGGTTCTGGGATGCAATAATATAGTGGGAAATCCCACGAAATAATGAACATGCTGCTTTTTTTCCGCGATGTGTTTTTTGCCCAGAAAAAAAATGCAACATATGCACAAAAATTGCGGAATGCATTCTAAATGATAGGATGCATATGTATGCAGATTTTAGGCGTTTTTATAGCGAAAAAACGTGAAAAAACTGCAAGAAATACTGACGTGTGGACATACTCTTAAACATGAACATTAAACATCCTCTGAATATTGTTCGGGCTGCGTTTTTTCCACACATTTTTCAAGGGTAAAAAATACTGCAATTCTGAAATCTCCTGCTGCTTTTTTTTTTTTTTTTTGCATATTTGACTCCTCAAATCTGCAGCTTGACGATTCTTTCAGTATTACACTCATTCAAATTAATTTAGGAAAAAAACACAAGTAAAAAAAGTGTCAAAAATGCCCATATTTTATGGAACTTTTGCGTGTTTTTGTTGCAGAAAAATCAGCTGCAAATACTCAACATATGCACATACCCATACTGATCAGATGCGTTTTTTTTTTTTTTGTTTTTTTACTTTCGCTGTGTTTTTGACCTATAAAATGGAGCCACCTGCTGGTTAGTTTGATCTCTCCACATTTCTAATTAGATTATTCAGTCTTCCTAGTAAGAAGCCAGGACATGTTTAACCTTGCTCTCATAATTAATATCATCGATGTCCTAAGATTATGACGACCACAGTGATATCTTTTCTGCACTTAATGGAAAGAGTTGTAGACTTTTTTTTTTTTTTTTAAAGCTTTTTTCACAGGATCAGTTAAACTTTTTTCGATGGATTGTGTCTGGTATTGAAGCTCCATTCACTTATTCCCATCCTGTACAGTTTTGCCTTGAGTTTCGGGTCTGAGTGATACGAGTGATCTAAAGTTCTTAAGACAATGTTGTTAGGCTATCCAAACCTCCTGTCTGAGCAGGGTACTACTTAGTGAGGAAGAAGCACAGATCATTCAGGCTGTGCGCTGATTACCAGCTTTTACTACTTTACTAAGCCGAGCCTTTGCCAAGCGTACAACTTGATTTGCATTAAGGAGGATTATTAATAGAAATTGGTTTCCATACTCAGGATGAGCACTGATATATGAATGTGACCGTTCAGTCTATGGAGCGCTCCTGTTGTATTCTAGCTGTCACGGTACTGTTGCAGAATTTCTCTGTCAAAGGGGCTCCTTTCCTATCCCTCATGCTACGGGGTGCCATAGTCTATTCCTGTACCAGCGAATTACCCAGAAGGTGGAGGTGCCAGGTTCTCATGCCTTTTCTATACTCCTGATTTAACCCTTATGAGTTCCCTCACCCACCCACAGAGATGTAAGGCCGAAGTGTATAGGATTACACTAACCAGACAAACAAGGGAAGACAAACCGGGATAAATGAAAACTTCAATCATGCAAAATACACTTACCAAACAGAGTGGAACACATTCGAGGGTAAGGTAGGTGAAATCAAAGAGGATAAGGATGAAAGCACAAACAAACTCCAAGCAAAAATCGCCAAAACAACTCTCCAAACACTGAACAACTCCTCCAACCCCAAACCAGGCAGAATGAACTATCACTGGCTATTCCCAAATGCCAGTGGCAACCATAGATGTCAAAGGGGAGTGTCCAACCCAGAACAGCTGAGGCAATCCTTGATGTAGCGCTCCAGGAGATCAACTGAACTGATTAACCCTAGCAATTCCAGAGCAAAGAAAACCTGCACTGTTTAGTATGATGGTAAAGCAGTTCTAATCAGCACAGGAGTTCGGGTAACCAGATGCCACAATCTTTTGGCCCCTCTCTGTTGCGTTTTTTTTCGTGACACCAGCATTTTGCAATTAAGGTCTCAGAGATGTTGTGTAATTGGCCTGTCCTCGTATATCTGGACATAACCCATTTTGATTGGGTTCATATGTCATAACATACAGGTCCTTCTCAAAAAATTAGCATATAGTGTTAAATTTCATTATTTACCATAATGTAATGATTACAATTAAACTTTCATATATTATAGATTCATTATCCACCAACTGAAATTTGTCAGGTCTTTTATTGTTTTAATACTGATGATTTTGGCATACAACTCCTGATAACCCAAAAAACCTGTCTCAATAAATTAGCATATTTCACCCATCCAATCAAATAAAAGTGTTTTTTAATAACAAACAAAAAAACCATCAAATAGTAATGTTCAGTTATGCACTCAATACTTGGTCGGGAATCCTTTGGCAGAAATGACTGCTTCAATGCGGCGTGGCATGGAGGCAATCAGCCTGTGACACTGCTGAGATGTTATGGAGGCCCAGGATGCTTCAATAGCGGCCTTAAGCTCATCCAGAGTGTTGGGTCTTGCGTCTCTCAACTTTCTCTTCACAATATCCCACAGATTCTCTATGGGGTTCAGGTCAGGAGAGTTGGCAGGCCAATTGAGCACAGTAATACCATGGTCAGTAAACCATTTACCAGTGGTTTTGGCACTGTGAGCAGGTGCCAGGTCGTGCTGAAAAATGAAATCTTCATCTCCATAAAGCATTTCAGCCGATGGAAGCATGAAGTGCTCCAAAATCTCCTGATAGCTAGCTGCATTGACCCTGCCCTTGATGAAACACAGTGGACCAACACCAGCAGCTGACATGGCACCCCACACCATCACTGACTGTGGGTACTTGACACTGGACTTCAGGCATTTTGGCATTTCCTTCTCCCCAGTCTTCCTCCAGACTCTGGCACCTTGATTTCCGAATGACATGCAAAATTTGCTTTCATCAGAAAAAAGTACTTGGGACCACTTAGCAACAGTCCAGTGCTGCTTCTCTGTAGCCCAGGTCAGGCGCCTCTGCCGCTGTTTATGGTTCAAAAGTGGCTTTACCTGGGGAATGCGGCACCTGTAGCCCATTTCCTGCACACGCCTGTGCACGGTGGCTCTGGATGTTTCCACACCAGACTCAGTCCACTGCTTACTCAGGTTCCCCAAGGTCTGGAATCGGTCCTTCTCCACAATCTTCCTCAGGGTCCGGTCTCCTCTTCTCGTTGTACAGCGTTTTCTGCCACATTGTTTCCTTCCAACAGACTTACCATTGAGGTGCCTTGATACAGCACTCTGGGAACAGCCTATTTGTTGAGAAATTTGTTTCTGGGTCTTACCCTCTTGCTTGAGGGTGTCAATGATGGCCTTCTTGACATCTGTCAGGTCGCTAGTCTTACCCATGATGGGGGTTTTGAGTAATGAACCAGGCAGGGAGTTTATAAAAGCCTCAGGTATCTTTTGCATGTGTTTAGAGTTAATTCGTTGATTCAGAAGATTAGGGTCATAGGTCGTTTAGAGAACCTTTTCTTGATATGCTAATTTATTGAGACAGGTTTTTTGGGTTATCAGGAGTTGTATGCCAAAATCATCAGTATTTAAACAATAAAAGACCTGACAAATTTCAGTTGGTGGATAATGAATCTATAATATATGAAAGTTTAATTGTAATCATTACATTATGGGAAATAATGAAATGTAACACTATATGCTAATTTTTTGAGAAGGACCTGTACTGTCTCTTCATATTCCAGTGGATTTCTCTGACAGGCTTTGATTCATTGTAGGGATTTTCTGTTTTTTAATTGTTTTTATTGTTAGCTGGTGTTTTTGTACTGGATAAATGTATGTTTTATTCTACAGGTGTGCTTATCAATAGGTAATCTCTTTTTCTCTTTAATACAACCGATAGCGGGTTGCGACGCTGGTGCCAATGTTGCCTTTCAAACTCATTGGGCAGCCTCGTCCTCCTTTGCCCATCATCTTTCAGACCGTTTCTTGCTGTGCAAAATGGCTTGGTCCATACGTCTAGATAAACCAATCTGCAGACGCAGATGATGGACTGAGGAAACAAAGCAGCTTCGGTCATTTCTACCACGGTTTTGGTTGCGTTTAGACAGATGACGGCGCGTGTTGTGAATTCTGTGGCGGAGCTCCCTCCTGTGGTCACAAGTGGTACTTCGGCTGGTTCTCTCTGTGAGCTTCCGTTGGTGGAGGAAAGTGGTACTGCGGCTTCTGAGTTTCCTTCCTCAGGTGATGTGGTGAAGTCGTTAGGTGCTGCTCTATTTAACTCCACCTGGTGCTTTGATCCTGGCCTCCTGTCAATGTTCTAGTATTGGACCTGTTTCCTCCTGGATCGTTCCTGTGGCCTGCTGCTCTGCATAGCTAAGTTCCTCTTTGCTATTTGTTTGCTGTTTTTTTCTGTCCAGCTTGTCAATTTGTTTTTTCTGCTTGCTGGTAGCTCTGGGACGCAGAGGGTGTACCTCCGTGCCGTTAGTTCGGTACGGAGGGTCTTTTTGCCCCCTTTGCGTGGTGTTTGTAGGGTTTTGTGTTGACCGCAAAGTTACCTTTCCTATCCTCGCTCTGTTCAGAAAGTTGGGCCTCACTTTGCTAAATCTATTTCATCTCTACGTTTGTCTTTTCATCTTAACGCACAGTCATTATATGTGGGGGCTGCCTTTTCCTTTGGGGTATTTCTCTGAGGCAAGGTAGGCTTATTTTCTATCTTCAGGCTAGCTAGTTTCTCAGGCCGTGCCGAGTTGCATAGGGAGCGTTAGGCGCAATCCACGGCTGCCTTTAGTGTGTTGGAGAGGATTAGGGATTGCGGTCAACAGAGTTCCCACGTCTCAGAGCTCGTTCTTGTTTTTTGGGTTATTGCCAGGTCACTGTATGTGCGCTGATCTTTATGTCCATTGTGGTACTGAATTACCTTTCATAACAGGCGCGTATCCTATGATATCAAACTTGCACCTGAACTATGGAGTCGTATGTTTAAATGTCCTCGATAATTACTAGAATGGTCTCTGTCTATTTAAGGCACTTTTCTTTACAATATGTATTGCATTTGCACTTTAATAATGGAATTTTATGCATAATGTGACTATTGTCTCTATGTATTGTATTGTTACTAATACATGTTGCATCCGCTGTACCGTATATACTCGAGTATAAGCCGAGATTTTCAGCCCAAATTTTTGGGCTGAAAGTGCCCCTCTCGGCTTATACTCGAGTCAATGTGGGTGGCAGGGTCGGCGGGTGAGGGGGTGAGGGCGCTGAGGTATACTTACCTAGTCCCAGCAATCCTCGCGCTGTCCCTGCCTTCCTCCCCGTCTTCTGTGCTGCAGCTTCTTCCCCTCTTCAGCAGTCACGTGGGACCGCTCATTAGAAATATGAATAAGCGGCTCCACCTCCCATAGGGGCGGAGCCGCCTATTCATTCCTCTAATCGGCGGTGCCGGTGACCGCTGACAGGAAGAGCTGCGGCACCGAAGACCAGGCAGAGGGACAGCGCGAGGATCGCCAGGACTAGGTGAGTATGTCATATTCACCTGTCCTCGTTCCAGCCGCCGGGCGTCGCTCCATCTTCCCGGCCGGCGCCTCCATCTTCCCGGCGTCTGCGCTCTGACTGTTCAGGCAGAGGGCGCGATGACGCATATAGTGTGCGCGGCGCCCTCTGCCTGATCAGTCAGAGCAGAGACGCCGGGAAGATGGAGGCGCCGGAACGAGACGCCGGGAGCTGCAATCAAGGGAGGTGAGTATGTGTTTTTTTTTTTTTATTGCAGCGGCGGCGGCAGAGATTTCTATGGGGCACAATGAACGGTGCAGGGAGCAGAGCTGTGTATATATGTGGGACATGCAGGGAGCAGAGCTGTGTATATATGAGGGACATGCAGGGAGCAGAGCTGTGTATACAGTGGGGCAAAAAAGTATTTAGTCAGTCAGCAATAGTGCAAATTCCACCACTTAAAAAGATGAGAGGCGTCTGTAATTTACATCATAGGTAGACCTCAACTATGGGAGACAAACTGAGAAAAAAAAATCCAGAAAATCACATTGTCTGTTTTTTTTATCATTTTTTTTGCATATTATGGTGGAAAATAAGTATTTGGTCAGAAACAAACAATCAAGATTTCTGGCTCTCACTGACCTGTAACTTCTTCTTTAAGAGTCTCCTCTTTCCTCCACTCATTACCTGTAGTAATGGCACCTGTTTAAACTTGTTATCAGTATAAAAAGACACCTGTGCACACCCTCAAACAGTCTGACTCCAAACTCCACTATGGTGAAGACCAAAGAGCTGTCAAAGGACACCAGAAACAAAATTGTAGCCCTGCACCAGGCTGGGAAGACTGAATCTGCAATAGCCAACCAGCTTGGAGTGAAGAAATCAACAGTGGGAGCAATAATTAGAAAATGGAAGACATACAAGACCACTGATAATCTCCCTCGATCTGGGGCTCCACGCAAAATCCCACCCCGTGGGGTCAGAATGATCACAAGAACGGTGAGCAAAAATCCCAGAACCACACGGGGGGACCTAGTGAATGAACTGCAGAGAGCTGGGACCAATGTAACAAGGCCTACCATAAGTAACACACTACGCCACCATGGACTCAGATCCTGCAGTGCCAGACGTGTCCCACTGCTTAAGCCAGTACATGTCCGGGCCCGTCTGAAGTTTGCTAGAGAGCATTTGGATGATCCAGAGGAGTTTTGGGAGAATGTCCTATGGTCTGATGAAACCAAACTGGAACTGTTTGGTAGAAACACAACTTGTCGTGTTTGGAGGAAAAAGAATACTGAGTTGCATCCATCAAACACCATACCTACTGTAAAGCATGGTGGTGGAAACATCATGCTTTGGGGCTGTTTCTCTGCAAAGGGGCCAGGACGACTGATCCGGGTACATGAAAGAATGAATGGGGCCATGTATCGTGAGATTTTGAGTGCAAACCTCCTTCCATCAGCAAGGGCATTGAAGATGGCTGGGTCTTTCAGCATGACAATGATCCAAAGCACACCGCCAGGGCAACGAAGGAGTGGCTTCGTAAGAAGCATTTCAAGGTCCTGGAGTGGCCTAGCAAGTCTCCACATCTCAACCCTATAGAAAACCTTTGGAGGGAGTTGAAAGTCCGTGTTGCCAAGCGAAAAGCCAAAAACATCACTGCTCTAGAGGAGATCTGCATGGAGGAATGGGCCAACATACCAACAACAGTGTGTGGCAACCTTGTGAAGACTTACAGAAAACGTTTGACCTCTGTCATTGCCAACAAAGGATATATTACAAAGTATTAAGATGACATTTTGTTTCTGACCAAATACTTATTTTCCACCATAATATGCAAATAAAATGTTAAAAAAACAGACAATGTGATTTTCTGGATTTTTTTTTCTCAGTTTGTCTCCCATAGTTGAGGTCTACCTATGATGTAAATTACAGACGCCTCTCATCTTTTTAAGTGGTGGAACTTGCACTATTGCTGACTGACTAAATACTTTTTTGCCCCACTGTATATGTGGGACATGCAGGCGGCAGAGCTGTGTATATATGTGGGACATGCAGGGAGCAGAGCTGTGTATATATGTGGGACATGCAGGGAGCAGAGCTGTGTATATATGTGAGACATGCAGGCGGCAGAGCTGTGTATATATGTGGGACATGCAGGGAGCATATGGCACCGTATATGGCACAGCAATGGGGCACAATGAACGGTGCAGAGCACTATATGGGGCACAGCTATGGGGAAATAATGAACGGTGCAGAGCACTATATGGCACAGCTATGGGGAAATAATTATCTATTTTTATTTTTGAAATTCACCGGTAAATGCTGCATTTCCACCCTAGGCTTATACTCGAGTCAATAAGTTTTCCCAGTTTTTTGTGGCAAAATTAGGGGGGTCGGCTTATACTCGGGTCGGCTTATACTCGAGTATATACGGTACTTTGTCTTTTTCATCACGTGTATTTTTTATGTTTGCATCTATATCAAAACTTTTCCTTCTATGTTTTTCACTTTTGCTCTACACTTTGTGGATAATGATATATAAAGTAATATATATTTATTTATCCTCTCCTTTCTCTTTTGCAGTATATTTCAGTGATATTGTTTTATTCCTTACGCGGATATTTCTCTTTTCCACCATCCTGCTATTTAACGCCATCTTGTGGCCAAATCACATCATAACATCACACACCTCAGTATTCTGTTATTGTTTCCCATTCACTCTCACCCATCCGGTGGTTACACCACACCATTGTATTATGTGCTGCCCATTATCGCCATATTTTGGGTAATAAATCACATCTATCATGTCCCCCAGTGAGCTATGTATGTATGTGCACACTGTGTCCTGGCTTTTCCCCATCGTCCATATCATTGTGACCTGTCAAGTCACATGTTTCGTCATGTGTTTCTGATGTTGCGGCGAGTTTCTGTGTCCTCCCCGATGCGCATGCGTCAATTCAGGTCCAGCCACCTCCTATTGGCCATCACCACTTTTTAATCTCCAGCCTTTTGGGAGACGACACCTTCTAGCAATGCATTTTCTGAAACGCGCGTCGAGGTGGATGCCACTCAACCCAGGGATCTCTTATTGCTGGTATATGGTACACAGATCTTCTGGTGCACTAGCACACACTTATCACTTGGCTGTATACTTGTGTGTGTCTTCCTAGATATCATCTGATACTTATTACTATTGGGTCATCTCTCTGACGTATGTTTTATGGTCTATGTGACTGCAGCATCTGGGTATACTGATACTTATGGATTCTTCAATGTACTTTCATTTACTATTGGTTGTGTGCCCCTTTTTTATTTGTTCTTCCCCTCTTGATCCTTAATAAAGTATACATTGCATTTTCCATATTGGTGTGGTTACATAGACTTTTTGGTTGGTTTTCTATAATTATAAGACGCCGATGATGGTAAAAGAAAAATCCAAGTAGACACAGACATCCTTCTCCAAACATCTCTCCAGAGATTAAGTTTGCCTCTCTATACAGATTATCCTTTTGAAAAGCGCCTGTATAAAACTTGATCTAATATTTACCCTTCCATTCAAGGTAATAAATCAAATTAATGCAGTTATTAACATCTGCCTCACTGGGATTTTTTGCCTTCCTATGGATCAACATTTTAGGCCATAGTTTAAACTCGCTGGACTTGTCTACTTTCAACTCTAATTGTTATGAAAGGGATATGGTCTTTAAGAGAGGAATTGGTTTACAAAAAGAAGACATTAATGCCCCAATTTAGCTGAAGAGGCAGCCATTTTGCCGGAGTCCACTGCATAGTAAACCATGGAAGTGCGGAGGCTTTCACCAAATGTCGGCGGAGCCCCGGCACCACCAAATACCTGCAGCATCGCACATCCGAACACCTCTTTCTCCAAGTCTTGGGGTCCGCAGCAACCCTGGGACACGCCGCTTCACCACAGCCACCACACCCAGTAAGCAATAAGACGCATGGATTGTCAAGTCACATGTTTGCCGCGCATGACAGCGTGGCAAACACCGCTTCTGATTGGTGGTGAAATCATCCCCGCTGGTCAGAGAGCCGCGGTTCCCACGCTGTCAAAAGACAACGGGAGCGCTCAGCTGTGATTGGAGGCATAAAGTTTACCTCTGGTCACTGCTATCAGCTGATGGGACTACAGCTCCCATTATCCGACGCCTGCTGCCACTAATAACCAGCGAGAGCAGGAGCTGCTGATTGGTGTATTCTTGATGGAATATCTACTGAGTCTCAGACAGAATGCAGAAAGCTGGCTCATGAGAATGTGACCCAGACCCAAATCAACCAGAAGGTTTTGGGTGTTGATTTGTATGTTGCAGAACAAATTACAGGCAGCATGGGATGGACCATACCAGGTATCTAACTGTTTAAATTATGAGAACTGTGTTTTTTATTGACCTCCGTGTACACAATCATGCAACGTTTTGGCCATGCAGGGCCTTTATCAAGCCATTAAAATGTACAGCCATTTTAATGGCTTGATAAAGGTCCTGCGTGGCCGAAATGTCGCATGATTTTTCTTTTATTTGTACATAGGGGTCAAAGTTTTCGTGAAGGAGGATCTTTGGTGCTTTGGATTTTTGGAGTGGACTACTGTCCATCAATGATGGATGATATAAAGAAACATACAGAAGGTGTCAATGTTCCTGTGACTGGTGGCAGCACATACAAATGGGAATTTTAATTTCTTTAAAATGTTTCCACTTGAATTCCTTTTTGAAAATCGGCCTTGAAATCAGCAATTTCCTTTTTCACATACACAATATTAGTATTCGGGTAACACTTATGCACAATTCACCTGAATTCTCTGATGTTTTCCACTTGTTTAGATGGTTGGTACGTTCGGAGCCTTCACTTTGCCCCGAAATGGAAACAACCCAAAATGTTTCTATAAAATCCTTCCTAAATATTTTTGTATTAAATTCATCAAGTGGCATTATTCTTATGGAACGTAATAAATAATGGCTGATTACTATCTGATTCATACTAAGGTTGTAGTTCCATAAATGATCGAACATCGAAGGCACGATTTTATCTTATCAGCTTGTTTTCCTACAAAATTTTCAATTTTCCACCCTCCTATATTTTTTACATCACTTGTTACGACTATTCATATGGACTATCCTTGCTGCGCTTGACGCTCTAACTTCAGGTATCTGACCCCGGACTTGGCCTCTGACTATCCATTTGTTGTTCTCCCTGGCCTTGACTTACCTTTCTTGCATTTGACCTCGGACTGTAAATGTACCATGTACTATGACCCCCCCCCCCCCCCCTGATATCTGACCTTGGACATCCTGACCACCCTCTCTAAAGGCTTGCTTTGAGTAGTGACTCAGGGGCACAGTCCTGTTCTATTTTTATGATCATTGTGAAATAGACCGTCTACTAGAGAACCGATAGTCTTTTATTCCTGAGCAGTACTTACTATAGTATAGTGATATCTGAATATATTTGAGGGGTATTGAATTGTACGTGAATATTACAAGAATTTGCATTTGCCAAAATTTGGATTTTTTTGTAATCTGTTTCCACGCAGATTCAGCAAAACTAATTTTTATGAATTCTAGTCCATCAAAATGTTAAAAATAAGGGCCCTTTCACACATCGGTTTTTTTTGCCGTCAGTCACAATCCATTTGCTCGACGAATCGACAGATCCGTCACAGATTGTGAAAAACTGATGCGACTGATCAGTTTTTTTTCAACAGATCCGACTAGAGGGGCTGGCTAAAGGATCCTAAAAAAAATCAGAGCATGCTCAGTTTAAAAAAACAGAATCCGTCGCCGGATTCCGTAATTTGACGGATCCGGCGCCCATAGGCTTCCATTCTAGCAAACGACGGACGGCGCTGTCCGTTTTTTCAACAGAGACAAAAAACATTACTTTGTCCGTCGTCTCCGGACGCCGTACAAACAATTTTCGACGGATACGGCAAATGATGGATTAAAACGTGAGGCCATCCGTCGCTAATACAAGTCTATGAGAAAAAAACAAATCTGGCGGCATCAGTTGCCGGATCCGTTTTTTTCAAAATTCAACGAAAGGCGACTGATAGCAAAAAACTGATGTGTGAAAGGGCCTAATCCTTATGCTCCCCTCACCGCTCACTTCTCCAAACCGTTCGGTCCTCGGGTGCATGCGCAGAACGCTCTCGGGCTTATCAAACCTGGAAGTCTCCTCCTAGTGAAAGAGGCCTGGTGATTCCAGCTCCGCTGATATGATCCAAAGATACAACAAGGACTGGACAGGTGCAGTGAGTAGCGTAGGGGCCGGAAAGGTAAGCAAAGAGGTGAGTATAAGGATTTTTTTTTTTAAGTATTAGAGTTATTATGCTCTGATCTAAAAGGACCCCAGAGCATAAGGGATATTCAATTCGAATAACTTCTCCACAAATTGAATTTCTCAGGAACATCCACGCGAACAGGCGAATTCAAAATTTGCCTAAACTGTTCAACTTTAAACCGGGCTTAGCACATCTATAATACAGAATTAGAGGAGTGAAATCTATGGAAGAAAAAACGATCATTGAAAATATCACATCACTTGCGTGTTTGAGCTAATCCTGGTTATTGCTTATAAACACCGATGAATTTCAGACTAAAATTGTTGGTGTGATCAAAAGCTAAGGAGAGACAAAGTATAAATGTGGAGAAATCAACTTGATTCCCTGAAATTGTAAGCTGGAGACAGAACATTTGTTCCTATCTGGCTCATTAAAGGGTTAACACAGGGATCTCAGCCATAGGTTGTGCAATGTCATATATGCCGGAACAAGCAGACACTTTCAGTTTCTTTTCTTGAAAATCCTGAAGTCATGGCGTCTGCAGATGTGAGAGACGATCTGGACTGCTCCATCTGTCTGACCCTGTATACATATCCTGTAATGCTGAGATGTGGACACAACTTCTGCCGGGTCTGTATTAATCGGTTCCTGAATACACAGGATGGGTCTGGAGCTTATTCCTGTCCTGAATGTAGAGCAAAGTACAAAAATCGGCCTTCACTGACACCGAACATAGCTCTACGTAACGTAGCAGAACGTTTCCGGTCCACTCAGCCACATGAGGAGGAGATCATCGGGATCTGCTGCACTTACTGCATTCACGCTCCTGTACCTGCTGTGAAATCCTGTCTACACTGCGAGGCTTCTCTGTGTGAGAAACACCTAAAACTTCACAGTAAAGGACCAGAACATGTCCTCACTGATCCCAGCACTTCTCTGGAGAACAAGAAATGTTCAGTCCATAAGGAACTTTTCAAATACTATTGTATTGAGGACGCTGTTTGTATCTGTGCATCCTGCAGTTTGGCTGGAGAACATCGAGGACACTGGGTGGAGATGCTGGGTGAGGCCTCTGAGAAGAAGGAGAAACTGAAGAACGTTCTCCAGACCCTAATCACAAAGAGAATGAAGACCGAGGAAAGAGTCCGGAGTCTGGAGGAGCAGTGGAGAAAAGCTCAAGAAAAAGCAGATGGAGATTTTCAGAGAGCCACTGCCCTGTTTACAGACAGCAGGACACGGCTGGATGACCTGGAGAAGAGGGTCCTGAGTGACATCTCCAGGCGGGAAGAGGAGGTGTCACTGTCACTGTCTGAGGTGATCCAGAACCTGGAAATAAAGAAGGATGAGCTGTCCAAGAAGATGAGACACATTGAGGAGCTGTGTAACATGACTGATCCACAGACTGTCTTAGAGGAGCGAGACACTGGAGACTTGTGTGATCCTGAAGAGGTGGGAGGTGATGAGGCCCCAGGGGGACATGATGGAGGTGATGAGGACATAGGTGGACATAAGTCACATGATGTAGATATAGATGTAATTACAGGGATGTTACGTGTAGTTTTCTCTAATATAATCACATATCTACAGAACATCTCATCTGCAAAACCTAAAGAAACGAGTCCTCAACCCACCAGCACCCGATCTCTGTCCAGTATCACACAAGATTTACCTTTATTAGATGTAAAACATGGAGGTGATGAGGTAATAGTTGGGATGGTAGCGGCTGCAAGAAATGGAGGGATGTGTGGGCAGGGCCCTGCAGACATATTAGTGGACGTAAATACAGCAGTTAATAAGTTAACATTAGAAGATCTGAAAACTGCATCCGGGGTGCAAATAAAGCCGAATCGTCCAGAAGCAGCAGAGATATTCCAGAAAAATCAGGTGATAAGTGTTAGAAGATTTACCTCAGGACGTCATTACAGGGATGTGGAGATAGGTGGGCCAGAGTTGTGGATGGTGGGGATGTGTTATCCCAGTATCGACAGGAGGGGAGATCACTCACATGTTGGATATAACAAGTCCTGGGGTTTATATGGAGGACAGGGGTATAAGAAACTGAGTTCAGTGATCCATGACAGTAATCTTATCCCAATACCTCACCAGATCTCCAGTGATGGAGTCAGGATATATCTGGATTATGAGGCCGGGCAGTTGTCCTTTTATGAGCTATGTCACCCCATCAGACACATCCACACCTTCACTGCCACCTTCACCGAGCCCCTTCATGTATTTCGTGGTGGTGTAGAGATATCAGGGAGAGCAACAGGTGGGACAAGTTAAAGAATCAAATTGGTGGAGAATTTAACTGTAGGATACAGCAGTGAGAGGGTTTCACGTTCATGCCCTCGTTACCGTTTTATTTTTTTATATCAATTATGGGGGATTTCCTAAAATCAGAGTAGAATGATTTCTTCTATTGACATTGGAAATTTACGGTATCTTATATTTAGGATCAGGTTAGGTTATGATGATAAACCTTTTTTATGATTTCATGGAAAAGAATGGAACCTCCATTGGGTTCATTTTTACAGCAGTGGAGGTGACGACATTTGCTATAATTTAAGCTCCAACTAGTGTGCGACTTCCTAGCAGAAACTGTGAATGAACGTGCTACTTTTTTTTTAACCACTTCACGGTTTCCATAACCTGAAATGGTTAAAAAAAATTAACAAAAAATCAAACCTGTGCACAGCAACGTTGGTTTTACATTGCGGTGCATTATGATAATTTTTTGCTGTAGTTTCGCCTCGCTTCTTCAGGTGGGTTCCTGAAAAAGACATGTGCACGTACCGTTAATGGATCTGTCAATGGACTTTACAATACTAACTGTGTATTTTATTGATTAGAGCTTTTAGATTTGATGAAATTGGTGAATTTACATTGACAAATCATTTCAGAATAGCTGAATAATTCAGTGTGAAAGTTTGAGTTCAGGAAGGAGTGAGAAAGCTCAAAAGTCCAAATGTATAAATTACCTCAGCTCAAAGTCTGCCCTTCACGCCTGATTAACAAGTGCTCATGTCGTTTAGTTGTTGGCCATTTTTAGTTTTGGGATTTGTAACACAAATTTATTTACGCCTGATTGTTCTACCTATAATTTTACTAATAATCATTTCTAACAAAATTGTTAAAATAATCATATATTGGAAAATTAGATGATAAATTAAAACGCTTAGTTTGTAAATTTAGCCTTTAATACTTAGAATTATTGCCAAAATTATTTTCAGTGTTTCAGGTTCCACCTCTGTCACCTCAAGAATCTACTAGAAAAGTGACAACCAAAATGGAGGTGCATTCATTTTCTATAAAATATGTTTGCTGGGTTTTGAGTGAAGGTATAAATGTGGGGTTAGGGTAGAAAGCTGGAAGGACAACATGCACAATAGGGTCTTAAACAGGTAAAATGGGGAGATTGTAGGCAATGGTACCTGGTAAGGTTGTGTGATGACAGCCACTAAAAAGGCTCAAGGTTGATGTTTTTCCAAGCTGTAAGTGTGCAGCAGAGACTGGAGTAAATGGGTTAAATCTGCGCTGCTGTTGAATGATGATGGAAAAGGAGTCGAAAATACAGGATTGCAGTTTGTCAACACATTTCGAATTGTCACACTTCTTCATCAGGGGAAGCCACTGTCCTCATAAAGAACTGTGTGACGCTGGTCACTACTCACGGATAAGTCGTGAGGCTGAGTAGTCAAGAGAAGAGGAGAGGCGCCTGGAGACTTCTTCTTCTGTGATTGGATCAAATGTGGAAAGTGAGCCAGAGGAGGTGCTGGGAGGGGTTGGAGTCACTGAACGTGGTGACTGGGAGCGGATTTCCTGATGGATATTGTCTATTTTCCCTATAAAGTGTGAGGTCAGGTCATCAGCACAAATGTCTGCAATATGGACTTGTGCTTTCAGACTAAGGAGGGAATGAAAGGTGTCAATATGTTGGGTTGTTAGATAGTGAGGCGATCAGGGTGGTGAAGTAGGTCTGTTTGGCGAGGTGAAGGGCAGAGTTATAGGTCCTTAACATAAATTTGTAGTGGACGAAGTCTTCTGGTGTTCGAGTTTTCCTCCATAAGCGTTCAGCACTCCTAGAGCATCACTGGAGAAATCGGGTTTGCGATGTGAGCCAGGGCTGTTTCACTCTGTGTTTGGAGGTTCTGAGGATGAGGGGCGCTACTTGGTCCAGGGTTCTTCTGAGGGTGTCATTATAGTAGTGTACAGCCAGATCAGGACAGGAAAAATAGCATATTGGGGACAGTGATGAGCGAAGGGTGTCTGTAAGTGAATGAGGGTTAACGACTTGTAAGTTTCTGAGTGGTAGGTAGGAGTGTGCTGGGATGGTCGAGGATTTGCGAGTATGAAGGAGAGAATGTTGTGGTCAGAGAAGGTTAGAGGTGAGTTATCGAGGAAGGAGATTGAACAGAGTCAAACAAAGACCAGATCAAGGGTGTTACCGTCTGTGTGTCTCAGAGGTTGAGAGGTGTGACAGGCCATGAGAAGTGGTTAGAGATAGAAGCTGGGATGCAGATGGAGAAGTTGGACTGTTTATGGGGATGTTGAAGTCTCCCAGGATAAGGGTCGGTAATTCTGAGGACATGAAGTGCGTCAGCCAGGCTGAGAATTTCCTGCTTTCCCTTTTCCAGTTGAAAGTTAATTGTTATTGATGTTGTTGATAAATCATTTTCCTATTGTTAAACTTAATAAAAATCAATTTAAATAAAATATTTTCATGTAATTGTATAATTAATAATTTGAGGTCATTATTTTTTATTTTCTCACTTCTATGTAATTAAATTAATTTCCCCCTACCGAGTCATGGTCATCAGGACTGTCCATAAACCGGACAAATGCCTATCCAGAAATTGTATTTTGTGGTCTTATGTTAGACTTTAGTCTTTGTTTTTATACATACATTCAGTTAAATTATTTTACCAGATATAAGAAAATTTTCTTTTCCAAGTTTTATTTAGCGATCACCGCCCTTTTCCTTCTTGTGCCGTATCCTTTTTCTAGATAAGACTCGAATGTCTTTGTTTCTAACACGACCCGTCCTTCATCTATTCATTTTACTTGTAGCAGAATTTTGGAGTTTCTATCTTTGTTAAGCATTATTTTTGCCTATTTTTGCTTGTTTTATGTACTACTATTCAATTTCTGATAAATTTCTTTAAATTACTTTCATTTGGTGGGTGATTTGAAACTGCTTTATAATTCATAGGACTTTGCTTGAAAGTCACTTTATTGATGATTATTTATTTTGGATTCTTATTGCTCTTGCTCCATTCTCATTCTTGCCTCCCCCATTCTACCTATATTTCCCTTTCCTCCCCTCTCATTTTATTCTTATTCCTCCCCTTAACATTTGCTTTTCCAGTCCCTTTAAGAAAATGTACAGTATGACCTTGAAGGGAACCTGTCAACCCCAAAATCGAGGGTGAACTAAACCCTCCAGCATCAGGGGCTTATCTACAGCATTCTGGAATGCTGTAGATAAGCCCCCAATGTATCTTAAAAGATAAGAAAAAGAGGTTATATTATACTCACCCAAGGGCGGTCCCGATCCGGTACGATGGACGTCGCGGTCCAGTCCGGCGCCTCCCATCTTAATCAGATGACGTCCTCTTCTGGTCTTCACGCTCCGGCGCAGGCGTACTTTGTCTGCCCTGTTGAGGGCAGAGCAAAGTACAGCAGTGCGCAGGCATCGGGTCTCTCTGACCTTTCCCGGCGCCTGCGCACTGCAGTACTTTGCTCTGCCTTCAACAGGGCAGACAAAGTACGCCTGCGCCGGAGCGTGAAGACCCGAAGAGGATGTCATCCTATGAAGAAGGGAGGCCCCGGACCGGACCGCGACATCCATCGGATCAGACCGCCCGCCCAGGTGAGTATAATCTAACCTCTTTTTCTCATCTTTTAGGATACATCGGGGGCTTATCTACAGCACTACAGAATGCTGTAGGTAAGCGCCTGATGCTGGTCGGCTTAGCTCACCCTCGATTTTGGGGGGTGACAGGTTCCCTTTAAACTTACAATTTTTTTTTTCATTCCAATAACTTTTAAGTAGTAAGTACCCAAAAATGGCAGCAGTGAAAACTACAACTTGTCACTCTCCAAAAAATAAGCCTTGATACACTATGGAAAGATGAAAAAGTTATGGATCTTGGAATAGGGTGAACACCTCCAAAAATATTTTTTCCTTATTGATTTTTTTTTTTTATGTGAGAGCAGTGAAACATAAACTATATAAATTAGGAATTACTATTGTTATCGACCCACAAAATAATGTCATGTCAATTAAATTAAATAGTGAAAAGGCTTTTAAAAGAAAAAATCCAGAATTGTTGTTAGTTTGTACATTCCACCTTCAAAAAAAGTGTGAAAAAGTTAATGAAATAGTCGTGTGTAGAAGAAAATGGTACCACTGAAAAGAAACATAGTTATCGGACTATAAGACGCACTGGATCGTAAGACACACCCTAAATGTTGAGGAGGAAAATAGGAAAAAAAATGCATGTGAAAAATGGAGGTCCATCTTATAGTCCAAATTTAGCTTACCTGGGGGGTGGGAGTTACTAAGCCGAGATCTAAATCTGCTCATGTCCCGGCTTCGGCGCCATTTTCCCATAGCCCACCACCGGAAGATCAATGTGCAGAGTGGGGACAACGCTCCTTCCTCACACCGCTGACATTTTTCTGAAGCGCACCACCGGGAAATCAACGGTTCCTGCCTCGCACTTATAGGACATCCCCTCCAACCACTAAACCAGGACCTGCAGCATCCCCTCATTCCTCCCACCACCTGCAGTTTCCTGCAGTGGCGACCCTGCTCTTACCACCTGTGACCCCGCTCCATCACCTCCTCCGGTAAGCTACATTCGAAATATAAGAATCACCCCCATTTTCCACCCAACCTTTGGGGAAAAAAGGTGCATCTCATAGTCCAAAAAACCCTGTACATCTTTTCCTGCTAAAAGATATAAAGAGACAAAATTGTAAAGCAAAAAAACAAAAATAAACTGTATAAATTGGGTATCGCCATGTTTGTACTGACCCAGAGAATAAAGTCAACACCTTATTTGTGCAGCACATCAGCGGAAAACATAAAACATGATTAAAAAAAATCATAAAAAACATCATAAAAACAGCAGATTTCCTGTCTTTTTATTTATCAACATAGAGCGTTAATAAAAGATAGGTAGTAAGTTATTTAATCTCTCAAAATGCTGCTAATGACAAATGTAACTCATCCTGAAAACAAACTGTCGTACAGCTACATCAATGAATGGATTAAAATTAGTGATGAGCGAATATACTCGTTACTCGAGAATTCCTGAGCATGCTCAGGTGTCCTCCGAGTATTTTTTAGTGCTCAGAGATTGTTTTTAGCGCTGCAGCTGAATGATTTACATCTGTTAGCCAGCATAAGTACTTGTGGGGATTCCCTAGCAACCAGGCAACCCCCACAAGTGCAGCGCCCCAGGGTCCTGGTTGTTGCAGTAATGTCATTCTTCCACCAGGGGGAGTGATGGTACGTTTGAAGGCAATAAATGAGATCTCTTTACCAGGTATCACAAACCACACAACACACTTCATACTCCAGCCCACCAGGGGGAGCCATGCTCATATTTATTAGGGCACTCTTCACAATTAGGTAAAAACTGGTGCTCTGGATAGGAAGTTAGACAGAAGCTGGCTGGGCTTCACCCAGTGAGCTGCTATCTGAGCTCCGCTCAGGTAGTTGGTCCCTGACAGGGGTGGGATCCTGTCGGAGGCCTAGACAGAAGGCCATGGAGCTGCGACTGCCTACCGATGCGGAAAGAGACAAGAACAGCGAATTGTATTGTAGAGGGTGAGAAACGAAGTCATAGCAAAAGGAGAGGAAACCAGAAGGAGTTCTGCCCTGCACAGGCTGCCTCCTTCTGAGGCACAGGATCCGGTAGCCGGAACACCGAGGGAGCAATCGTCTCCATACCTTGCTCCAGAGACCAGCAGGACAGCTAATTCCATATTACCTGCCTGACCTATACCTAAGAGGCACGGTGGCAACTTGTTAGGGCCGGGGCGTGCTAGAGTCCCTGTAAAAAGCCTCAGGCCACCAGTTTGTCCTATCCATCTGGGGGACAGAGAGAGACATAACATCTACAACAGTTAAGGACCTTACCGAGAAGCTTAGCAGGAAGGGACTGCAACATCCAGGCGCTAGAGGAAGGCTACTGATTTCCACCTGGATAAGGGGACTCTGGATTTGCCTTCAGACCGGCCGGACTCTGCCTGTCCTGTGATCTGTGCTCTGGGCTGTGGATGCTGAAGCCTTCAGTAAAGGTAAAGAGACTGCAACCTTGTGTCCTCATTATTCACTGCGCCTCACACCATCCACCATCTACACTCTGGGAAGCCCTGGGGATACACTACACCTGTGGAAGGATACCATCTAGCTGCCATAACATCACCCCAGCGGACCCCTAAGCAGCGCCGGTCACCCTGACCGAATACCACAGGTCGCATCACGAACATTTCCCCTTTAAAGACCTTTCCCCCTTTTACAACGGACGTCCCTAGGGCCACGGACCGGGTCAGCCACCGTGACATCCCCCTTGAGAACCGAAGGACCCGGTACCGAGTACCCCACTACCCTTAGGGGGGCGATCCACATGTACTTATGCTGGCTAACAGATGTAAATAATTCAGCTGAGGCGCTGAAAACTAAATCTCTGAGCACTAAAAAATACTCGGAGGACCCCCGTTCGTGCTCAGGAAATCTCGAGTAAGCGAGTATATTCGCTCATCACTAATTAAAATATTACGGCTCCTAAAATGTGGCAGTGAAAAAAAATGTGTTTTGACCTACTCTGTGTTTGTTTCATGAATGTATCGTATTTTTTATTAACTAGTCTTTCCCATACCCCTTGCTACTGCTGAACATGATTTTGGGATGGCAGGATTCTTGACTACTGGTATTGTAGGCTAAGGAGGTGTTCTCTGACTCAAATTGAAATCTCAAAAAAAGTTTTCAACAGAACCAGATTTTGCAGCAATTATTTTTAATTAACTAGATTAAAGATTAAGTTTTATATACTATCAAGCAAGGTGAGTAATCCAACAGGAATTGGGTAGAAAATAGCAATTGGATACTATAAAACTTAACCTTTAATAGGTTCTTTAAGAATAAAATATTGGAAAAATACAAAAAAGATTTAAAAAGGGCAGGGGAAACCCTGGTGAGATAAGTGCCCTAATAACCACACACAGAAAAGGAAGACAAACACAAAAAAAAACATAAATGTAAAAAAATGACAGTACTATTGTTCCCTGGACTAGTGGTATCCTAGTCAGAGAAATGAAGCAAATCTCCACTTATACAGTATATGAAGTGGGAGAGTGATTCTCCTTGGACCACTTTCAGAGGTGCCAGATTACAGGTCAAACCACCGATTGGGTAAGTTTCAATATTTAGAGTCAAAATTGCATGCAAGGGGACCCCCTGTATGGATTATTACCCCATCCACTGTCCTAGGTGCAATCCAATATCTAACATTTGAGTGCATTTATGCACTATCATATAGTCCAATCATGGAGACTTTCAGTTAATATAGGTTTTAGCCTTCAGTGTTATAGCAGGAGGCTGCTCCCCGTTTATATATACAATTATTCATCAATTATTCGTTTATCGTCAATTATAGTTACTGTCAATTAATACAGCAGCACAGCAGTCAGGCTTCAAAACTAAAAAAGAGACATCCCAACTGCAAACAAAAAACCACATGTACATACAAAACCATACTTCCTCATCAAATATTCATGAGCGTTCCCTTATGGGTAGTTTGCGGGTCCTTTATCAATTTTTTTATAGATATTTAATTTGTACGCTGGCCAATATAGAGCGGCATATGTGAAAAGACCCACAAATGTGGGTGGATCTCACCGCAAGTTGGAGAGATTTTGCCCTATATTCAATCTCTCAGAGGCGGTGAGATGAAGTTGAAGCCCCGGCTATGGATAGCGTCTCCCGACGCGTTTTATCCTTTTTTACCCTTTTTTCTGTTTCTTTTCTGTAAGGTCCCCTAAGTGGTGTTCCGTACATAGACAGAATTGTGGAGGACATTTCCTCCCTTTGGAGTTCACATAACAGATATATTTTTTATTTTTCGGTATATATAACATCTTTATTCTCCGGTCCGTGGCCCTGGGCGCCCATTTAAAAAGGGAAAGGTCTTTAAAGGGAATAAAGTTTATGTTTGTGATGCCACCTTTGGTATAAGGTCAGTGGGGACCGACGCTGCTATAAGGGGTCCTCTGGGGTGATGTTATGGCAGCTAGATGGTAGATGATGAATGGCACAGTGAAGAACGAGGACACAGGTTTGCAGTCTCTTTACCTTGTTTACTGTCGACTTCAGGCAGCCACAGTCCAAGGCACCAGATCACAGGGCAGGCAGGTCCGGCCGGCTTGGAGGCAAATTAGGAGTCCCCTTTATGCAGGTGGAAATCGAAGCCTTCCTCTAGCGCCATGGTGGTGTAGTCCCTTACTGCCTGTGGCTTCACATAAGGTCCTCACAGGTGTTCTCTCTCTCTCTCTGTCCCCGGATAGGATATAACCCGTATGACTGGTGATGTGAGGCGGTTTATAGGGACTCTAGCATGCCCCAGCCTCTAAGGGTGTCACCGTGCCTCCTTGGTATTAGGTCGCACAGGTAACTTGGAGTTCAGCTGTCCTGCCGGTCTCTGATGTCGAGTGCCAAGAGTGTGCAAAGCAGTCATCAAAGCGAAAGGTGGCTACTTTGAAGAACTTAGAATATAAGACATAATTTCAGTTGTTTCACACTTTTTTTGTTAAGTATACAATTCCACATGTGTTAATTCATAGTTTTGATGCCTTCAGTGTAAATTTACAATTTTCATAGTCATGAAAATACAGAAAAATCTTTAAATGAGAAGGTGTGTCCAAACTTTTGGTCTGTACCGTATATATGGGGAGTCACCTAGTAAATAGGATCAACCGCTCCCCCTGGTGGCCCGGAGTGTGAATGTGTTGCATGTTTGTGGTACCTGGTTACCGTTATCCCTTTTTGCCTTCAAGCGTAACATCACTCTCCCCGTGAGGAAAGCAATGCTACTGTGACGACCAGGACCCTGGGGCGCCACATATATATGGAGTAAACAGATAGCTAGAAGATAGATATCCGTGAGATATATAATTAGTGCCATGTGTGTGTAATTTACTGTACATGGATTAACCTAATAAATAAAGAAATGATGTGGGGTCCCACTTATTTTTGATAACCAGGCAACGTAAAACAGACAGCGGTGGGCTTATATTAGGCTGGAAAGGTCGCTGGTTATTGGGCCTGCAGCCGCCCCCACAATTGGCATATCACATTAGATGCGTCAATTCTAGCTCTTTGCCCGACTCTTCCCGATGGCCCTGGTGCGGTGGCAATCGAGGTAATGGTAGATAATGGTAATGGTTGTTTGATGACATGTGTGATTTGACAAAAAAACGGAGCTGTCATCAACCCCTGGGTGTCTATTAAACCGTCATTACTAACGCAGTAATACAAAATAAAAACCCCTACAAAGAAAAAAAAACACTTTATTTCAATAAAGACTCCCCCACACTATCCCTCTTTCACCAATTTATTGGAAAAAACAAATAGAAAAATCCTATGCAGGTCCACAGTAATCCACCGCTTTGTAGTTGTGACAAGTATAACTGAAAAACATTAAAAAAAAGACAGAAATGAAGCAAAGGACAGTTCCTCGTTCGCCAAATTATTATCCAAAATGTCCCCACGCAGGTCCGATGTAGTGCACGTTCCCCGATTCTGTCTACGGCATCTGTAAAGTGACTGCTATTCACAGGGGCCAGGTAGTGATGCTCTGAGGAGCATCGTAGTCGCTACTTGGTGCCTGTGAATGGCCCAGCATTAGCTCACACACTGTATCATGGCCCCCACAGTAGCCTGACACAATATTATGGCCCTGCCCCAGTGCATCACCCTGTCGTTCCGTACACCAACTATCCTGCAGTCTACAAAACAAGGAGTGGTAGTGCAGGGACTGGGCATGCCAATACAGCTAAGAGTGGCAGTAGATATGGGTGGTCTCCTCTGAGTGGGGCCTGGGGTGACCGCAGCCTCTGGCACACGGTAGTTATGCTACCGGTCCTAGTACTACACAATCAGGAAACTAAGGATATCAAACCGAAGCGATAACTCTGCCCACAAGGAAAACATGATGGTGTGTTTACCCTCAGTAGCAAACCAAAGAGCAAAGTCTATAATGATAAAGTATATGCTGGTGCACACCCTGCTTCCAGTAACATTGGTCACATTTCTTTTCTCAGCCATGGCATCTATGGATCTGAGCGACGAGCTGGACTGCTGCATCTGTCTGGACATTTATACCGATCCTGTAACCCTAAAATGTGGACACAACTTCTGCCGGGTCTGTATTGATAAGGTCCTGAATATTCAGGAAGGGTCTAGACTTTATTCCTGCCCTGAATGTAGAGAGGAGTTTAAGAAGCGTCCTGCACTGAAGAGGAACATAGCTCTAAATAACGTAGCAGAACGTTTTCTGTCTACTCAGCCACATCAGGAGGAGATCACCGGGATCTGCTGCACTTACTGTGTGGACTTTCCTGCACCCGCTGTTAGAACCTGTCTGCTGTGTGAGGCTTCTCTGTGTGAGAAACACCTGAGAGTTCACAGGAAAGGACCAGAGCACGTCCTCACTGATCCCACCATTTCTCTGGAAAACAAGAAATGTTCTGTCCATAAGAAGATCCTGGAATATTACTGCACTGAGGACGCTGTTTGTATCTGTGCTTCCTGCAGTTTGGTTGGAGAACATCGGGGACACCGGGTGGAGATGATGAATGAAGCCTCAGAGAAGAAGAAGAAGAAACTGAGAAATGTTCTGCAGAAACTAGTCAAAAAGCGAGGAAAGACTGAAAGAAGAGTCCAGAGACTGGAGGAACGCAGGAGAAAAGGTAAAGAAAAATCATCTGGAGAAGCCGAGAGAGTCACAGCCCTGTTTATAGATATCAGGAGATGGGTGGACGACCTGGAGAAGAAGATCCTGAGTGACATCTCCAAGTGGGAAGAGAAGATGTCACTGTCACTGTCTGATGTGATCCAGAAGCTGGAAATAAAGAAGGACGAGCTGACCACGAAGATGAGGCACATTGAGGAGCTGTGTAACATGACGGATCCACTGACTGTCTTACAGGAACCAGACACCGGTGACTTGTGTGATCCTGAGAAGGATGATGGTGGTGAGACCATAGGAGGACATGATGGAGGTGATGAGGACACAGGGGGACATGATGGAGGTGATGAGGACTCAGGTGGACATGATGGAGGTGATGAGGACACAGGAAGACATGATGGAGGCGATGAGGACACAGGGGGACATGATGGAGGTGATGAGGACACAGGAGAACATGATGGAGGTGATGAGGACACACGAGGACATGATGGAGGTGATGAGGACACAGGGGGACATAAGGCTCATGATGTGGATGTGATTGCAGGGATATTAGATGCAGGTTTCTCTGATATAATGACATATCTACAAACAGTCTACCCTGCAAAACCAAAAGAAACGAGGCCACAACCCCCTAAGGTTCAATCTCTGCTCCATCACATGGAAGGTTTGCCATTCTCAGATATAAAACATGGAGGTGATGATGTTATAGTCAGGACTTTGGGCACTGGAGGGAAGATAAAGGCTGCAGGTAAGGTAGAGGTCTATGGGGAGGGTCCTGCAGACATATTCCTGGATGTAAACACGGCTGCTAATAATCTCCGTATATCAGACGACCTGAAAACTGCGACCTGGACAAGAATAACACAGAATCGTCCAGATTCAGCAGAGAGATTCCTGTATAATCAGGTGATGAGCGGGAGGAGATTTACCTCAGGACGACATTACTGGGATGTGGAGATCAGTAGATCATGGGAGTGGCGAGTGGGGATGTGTTACCCCAGTATGGACCAGAGATGTCAGTCAAACATTGGAGATAATAACAAGTCCTGGTGTTTATATGGAGGGCTGGGGTATAGTAATAAGTATTCAGTCAGACATGGCAATAAAGCGCTCAAGATACCTGACCAGACTTTCAGTGATAGACTTAGGCTATGTCAGAATTATGGGTCTGGGCTGTTGTATAATAATCCGTACTCATCGAGACATGACAGTAAAGTGATCCCGTTACCTCACCAGATCTCCAGTGATCGGTTCAGGATATGTCTGGATTATGAGGCCGGGCGGTTGTCCTTTTATGAGCTGTGTGACCCCATCAGACACTTACACACCTTCACTGCCGCCTTCGCCGAGCCCCTTTATGCTGTAATATATGTATGTGATGGTTCTATACAGATTTTAGGAGGGGGATCATGGAGGAACCAAAACCATCTACCCAGAAACTTGTGACATCACAGGGAACAGATATAGAAGACCTTGATTCCAGCAAAGTGACACTTACTGGGCTGCTTGCTGTAGTTTTGACACAATCCGCAGGAGATTATCGCTAGAGGACTAGTAAACCTGCTTCCCGGTTGACCTCCATATGCATGAGCTCTGTATAACCCCGCCCCTACCACTGATTGGCAGCTTTCTGCCTATGCATAGAGTACAATGAAAGCTGCCAATCAGTAGTGTGCGCAGGGATATTCATAATCGGTGGTTTGGTGTGGACGGATTATACACAATGTGGTGTATACATTTATACATAATTAATGGTTTGGACTAAATCTAATTTTGGGGGAAAATATGGCGGAGTTGGCAAACTCTAATTTCAAAAGACCAACTCATCTCTAGTTATAATGTTTTCTTCCAGACACAGCACCACCGCTGTCCATGGTCTGTATCTAATATCTTCTATCATCGGTTTTAAATAAATGGTTTTCTAATCCTGAACTAACATTTCACAATTTACAAAATAAATTATTGACTCTACCCTTTTCTTGCAATGTTGTTCCCCGTCTTTCACAACCTTTCTGTTCACAACTTGTATACAATAATGTGACATCACACGACCTGGCCATCAAGGTTACGTGACATCATGGCATGACTTTTTTTGTAAATAAGAAGGATCTCCGAATTAGCAGGGTCAGTAATGTAGTGATACTATCAGAATAAGAAAACTCCAATCCCGGAATTTAGAACTCTTAGATCAGTGTTTCGCAAACTCCAGTCCTCAGGGGCCCCAACATACCATGTTCTCGGGATTTCTTTAGCAATGCACAGGCGGTAGAAGCATCATCCAGGCATTACTAATTCTCTTCCCTGTGCAGTACTATGGAAATTCTGAAAATCTGACCTTTTGGGGGGCCTTGAGGGCTGGAGTTTGGGAAACACTACCCTAGATGCTGCGATTAATAATACCTATGACAATGAGTCTTTTGCGGATCAAGAAATGTTTGTACAACTGGCTCAAAAATCCTAATCATATCCCAATGTATCAGAGAACATACATATCGTATCAATATAAGGAAATATATTGTTATTCAATATTGCACTTAATCAATATAGTATACAGAGTCAAATCACTTATTGATCATTAGTGTATGCAAAAATGTATTTAACCCCTCTGTGACCTTAGACGTACTATCCCGTCGAGGTGCCCTGGGCTTATCTGACCCTGGACGGGATAGTACGTCATAGCCGATCGGCCGCGCTCACGGGGGGAGCGCGGCCGATCGCGGCCGGGTGTCAGCTGCTTATCGCAGCTGACATCCGGCACTATGTGCCAGGAGCGGTCACGGACCGCCCCCGGCACATTAACCCCCGGCACACCGCGATCAAAGATGATCGCGATGTGCCGGTGGTACAGGGAAGCACCGCGCAGGGAGGGGGCTCCCTGCGGGCTTCCCTGAGCCCCCCGCAGCAACGCGATGTGATCGCGTTGCTGCGAGGGTCTCCTCACCTCCCTCCCTGCTCGAGCCCCGGATCCAAGATGGCCGCGGATCCGGGTCCTGCAGGGAGGGAGGTGGCTTCACAGAGCCTGCTTAGAGCAGGCACTGTGAAGGCTGCAGTGCTGCATGTCAGATCAGTGATCTGACAGAGTGCTGTGCAAACTGTCAGATCACTGATCTGTGATGTCCCCCCCTGGGACAAAGTAAAAAAGTAAAAAAAATTTTTTCCAAATGTGTAAAAAAAAAAAAAATAAAAAAAAATATTCCAAAATAATGAAAAAAAAAAAAAAATATTATTCCCATAAATAAATTTCTTCATCTAAATAAAAAAAAAAAACAATAAAAGTACACATATTTAGTATCGCCGCGTCCGTAACGGCCCGACCTATAAAACTGTCCCACTAGTTAACCCCTTCAGTAAACACCGTAAGAAAAAAAAAAAAAGAGGCAAAAAACGCTTTATTATCATACCGCCGAACAAAAAGTGGAATAACACGCGATCAAAAGGACAGATATAAATAACCATGGTACCGCTGAAAGCGTCATATTGTCCCGCAAAAAAAGAGCCGCCATACAGCATCATCAGCAAAAAAATAAAAAAGTTATAGTCCTGAGAATAAAGCGATGCAAAAATAATTATTTTTTCTGTAAAATAGTTTTTATCGTATAAAAGCACCAAACCATAAAAAAATGATATAAATGAGGTATCGCTGTAATCGTACTGACCCGAAGAATAAAACTGATTTATCAATTTTACCAAACGCGGAACGGTATAAACGCCTCCCCCAATAGAAATTCATGAATAGCTGGCTTTTGGTCATTCTTCCTCACAAAAATCGGAATAAAAAGCGATAAAAAAATGTCACGTGCCCAAAAATGTTTTCAATAAAAACGTCAACTCGTCCCGCAAAAAACAAGACCTCACATGACTCTGTGGACCAAAATATGGAAAAATTATAGCTCTCAAAATGTGGTATTGCAAAAAATATTTTTTGCAATAAAAAGGGTCTTTCAGTGTGTGACGGCTGCCAATCATAAAAATCCGCTAAAAAACTCGCTATAAAAGTAAATCAAACCCCCCTTCATCACCCCCTTAGTTAGGGAAAAATAAAAAAAAAATGTATTTATTTCCATTTTCCCATTAGGGCTAGGGTTAGGGCTAGGGCTAGGGTTAGGGCTAGGGTTAGGGCTAGGGTTAGGGTTAGGGTTGGGGCTACAGTTAGGGTTGGGGCTAAAGTTAGGGTTAGGGTTTAGATTACATTTACAGTTGGGAATAGGGTTGGGATTAGGGTTAGGGGTGTGTCAGGGTTAGAGGTGTGGTTAGGGTTACCGTTGGAATTAGGGTTAGGGGTGTGTTTAGATTAGGGTTTCAGTTATAATTGGGGGGTTTCCACTGTTTCGGCACATCAGGGGCTCTCCAAACACGACATGGCGTCCGATCTCAATTCCAGCCAATTCTGCGTTGAAAAAGTAAAACAGTGCTCCTTCCCTTCCGAGCTCTCCTGTGTGCCCAAACAGGGGTTTACCCCAACATATGGGGTATCAGCGTACTCAGGACAAATTGGACAACAACTTTTGTGGACCAATTTCTCCTGTTACCCTTGGGAAAATACAAAACTGGGGGCTAAAAAATAATTTTTGTGGGAAAACAAAAAGATTTTTTATTTTCACGGCTCTGCGTTATAAACTGTAGTGAAACACTTGGGGGTTCAAAGTTCTCACAACACATCTAGATAAGTTCATTGAGGGGTCTAGTTTCCAATATGGGGTCACTTGTGGGGGGTTTCTACTGTTTAGGTACATTAGGGGCTCTGCAAACGCAATGTGACGCCTGCAGACCAATCCATCTAAGTCTGCATTCCAAATGATGCTCCTTCCCTTCCGAGCCCTCCCATGCGCCCAAACGGTGGTTCCCCCCCACATATCGGGTATCAGCGTACTCAGGACAAATTGGACAACAACATTTAGGGTCCAATTTCTCCTGCTAACCTTGGAAAAATACAAAACTGGGGGCTAAAATATAATTTTTGTGGAAAAAAAAATATTTTTTATTTGCATGGCTCTGCGTTATAAACTGTAGTGAAATACTTGGGGGTTCAAAGCTCTCACAACACATCAAGATGAGTTCCTTAGGGGGTCTACTTTCCAAAATGGTGTCACTTGTGGGGGGTTTCTACTGTTTAGGTACATTAGGGGCTCTGCAAACGCAATGTGACGCCTGCAGACCATTCCATCTAAGTCTGCATTCCAAATGGCGCTCCTTCCCTTCCGAACCCTCCCATGCGCCCAAACGGTGTTTCCCCCCCACATATGGGGTATCAGCGTACTCAGGACAAATTGGACAACAACTTTTGGGGTCCAATTTCTCCTGTTACCCTAGGGAAAATACAAAACTGGGGGCTAAAAAATAATTTTTGTGGGAAAAAAATTTTGTTTTATTTTTATGGCTCTGCATTATAAACTTCTGTGAAGCCCTTGGTGGGTCAAAGTGCTCACCACACATCCAGATAAGTTCCTTAGGGGGTCTACTTTCCAAAATGGTGTCACTTGTGGGGGGTTTCAATGTTTAGGCACATCAGTGGCTCTCCAAACGCAACATGGCGTCCCATCTCAATTCCTGTCAATTTTGCATTGAAAAGTCAAACGGCGCTCCTTCCCTTCCGAGCTCTCCCATGCGCCCAAACAGTGGTTTACTGCCACATATGGGGTATCAGCGTACTCGGGACAAATTGGACAACAACTTTTGAGGTCCAATTTCTTCTCTTACCCTTGGAAAAATAAAAAATTGGGGGCAAAAATATAATTTTTGTGAAAAAATATGATTTTTTATTTTTACGGTTCTGCATTATAAACTTCTGTGAAGCACTTGGTGGGTCAAAGTGCTCACCACACCTCTAGATAAGTTCCTTAGGGGGTCTACTTTCCAAAATGGTGTCACTTGTGGGGGGTTTCAATGTTTAGGCACATCAGTGGCTCTCCAAACGCAACATGGCGTCCCATCTCAATTTCTGTCAATTTTGCATTGAAAAGTCAAACTGCGCTCCTTCCCTTCCGAGCTCTCCCATGCGCCCAAACAGTGGTTTACTGCCACATATGGGGTATCAGCGTACTCAGGACAAATTGGACAACAACTTTTTGGGTCCAATTTCTCCTGTTACCCTTGGTAAAATAAAACAAATTGGAGCTGAAGTAAATTTTTTGTGTAAAAAAGTTAAATGTTCATTTTTATTTAAACATTCCAAAAATTCCTATTAAACACCTGAAGGGTTAATAAACTTCTTGAATGTGGTTTTGAGCACCTTGAGGGGTGCAGTTTTTAGAATGGTGTCACACTTGGGTATTTTCTATCATATAGACCCCTCAAAATGACTTCAAATGAGACGTGGTCCCTAAAAAAAAATGGTGTTGTAAAAATGAGAAATTGCTGGTTTTAACCCTTATAACTCCCTAACAAAAAAAAAAATTGGTTCCAAAATTATGCTGATGTAAAGGAGACATGTGGGAAATGTTACTTATTAAGTATTTTGTGTGACATATCTCTGTGATTTAATTGCATAAAAATTCAAAGTTTGAAAATTGCGAAATTTTCAAAATTTTCGCCAAATTTCCGTTTTTTTTCACAAATAAACGCAGGTACTATCAAAGAAATTTTACCACTATCATGAAGTACAATATGTCACGAGAAAACAATGTCAGAATCACCAGGATCCGTTGAAGCGTTTCGGAGTTATAACCTCATAAAGGGACAGTGGTCAGAATTGTAAAAATTGGCCTGGTCATTAACGTGCAAACCACCCTTGGGGGTAAAGGGGTTAATCAATATGCAAAATCACACAATTTACGGGTCAGAAGATAAGAATTGAATATCCACTTATCAGCAGAAGCCATAGTAAAAGATTAATAAATAATCCACGGTAATAATAAATAATTTATGGTATAAATTATCCCTAAATCAATCATTCCACAATAGCTACTGCTGACATATACCACAATATAATACCTCAGTGGTAAGTATACTGGCCGAAGTTGAGAAAGGATTTCAGCCGCGTCCCTTCTCCCTGGGTGAACATTGGGATATGATTAGGATCTTTGAGCCTGTACCTTTTTGGTTTGAGGCACTTTTTTTTAATAATTTTTTTGTATTATTCTAAATAATTAATAAAGAATTCAGTTTTTACATCATGTAGTTGTACAAACAGTTCTTGATCCTTAGAAGACTCATTGTCAGAGTGGTCATTATGGTTCTGATTATTGCGAAGTGATACCCTCTCTATACATGAGAGACTTTTTTGGGGTGGTTAATATGTTTATCGATTAACAACTGTGGCATCTAAGCAGTTAGACAGAGGGAGAGGGTCCATGTCCAGCTCATTATTCCTCAAATTTACAGTAATACGCTTCGATACATAAGTGATCAAATGATCGCGTGTTCAGGTCACCTGGTGGGAATCATGTCTGCGTGGTTTAGTCTGGTGCTGTAGCTCAGCTCTTTTCTCATGAATCCAAGACACTAAGGAAGGGTGGCGCTACAGTAGGTTGGTTTAGTCTGGTACTGTAGCTCAGCTCCTTTCTCATGAATGCAAGACACCAAGGAAGGGCGGCGCTACAGTAGGTTTCTTTTGTGATAAAAGCTACAGGGACAGAAGAAAGATCTGAGGAGCATCGCCTACTGTCAGGGGAACATCAGATGATCGGTTGATCCCCGCAAAAAAATGAGGAGTATCAACGAGATTTATGGCAAAATACAATAACATTTTGGTCTACGAGCTTGATGCTCCATTCCTAAATGACCAAAATGGATGTTGGAAATGCATGAGGGACATGATGGAAAGTCTGAACCACATCTCCTGCTTCTCCATTGTGTGGGAAGGACCGGTGGTATTGATGACGATGCTTGCTGAGTACAAGAGTGATTCAAACGTTTCACTTTTTCTGCCATCTTGGTCATGGAGAAACAGATCACTGATCTCATCAGGTATGGTCCAGCTTTTGTCCATCTATTTCACCACCTCTCCAGTATTTTGTATATAAGTGTTGTCAGATCCGTTCCGATGACTGATGGCGAGTCCTTCGCTACTGTTTATCTTGTCTTTGATTTGTGTCGGCCATTAAAGGTTTTATATCAAATTCAAATTGAAAGGAACTTTATTGTTAGGACCAAATACACATTGGCATCTCTGAAACATGGAGGAAATAAGGAACGGAGGGCTGGGGATTCTGGGAATGAGAGACCGGAGACATCCGGGATTGAGGCCATAGACCTCCATGCTCACATATTGTACGGGAATGTCTCATCGTCCCATTGCAGAATGAAGATTTTCTTTTCTTGATGCATGGAGAAGAGAAAAGATTGGAGAATCACCTTAGCGTTCCTCACTGCTGACAATTTGGTGCAGTGTTGCAGGAAATGGGTCTTATTCTCAATGGCATCCAAGTCGCAGAGTTGGCACAGGCGGTTCTATCTCGGCCTGTCTGTGACACAAGTTTTAATGACCAGCCTGTGGGCGGTTATCTACATTATTATTAGCGATAAAGCGAATCTCTTCTAGACACAGGCAACATAGGAACACAGCACGAGTACTGCCACCTAGTGGGTGCAGAGCAGATTCACAGAAAAATTACTGAAACGTTCAAGGTCTTTATTCCTACAGATGATTCATACACCACAGCCGCCATTGTACCAGACTAAAAAAAGCAGAGAACTGAACGAATAGAATAAAGCAAGTGCGAACAGGTGTGAGCTGCTTTGACTGCTTCAAATATACACAAAACCATACAGCAGCCTCTGTAAGCGCTAAAATGTCTGCAAACATTGAATATATTACATTTGGACATCATTACAATAAAATATACTTAAAAATATGAAGGTACTTAGTGCATAAATTGGCCAATTCATGAGCCCATCAACCACGCCAAGGTGACCTTTTTTTTTTTATAGGAACCTAACCTAATATTTATCCCACATGCCTCTCCCAGGCTAAAAGCCTACTATATATATATATATATATATATATATATATATATATATATATATATATATATATATATATATATATATATATATATATATATATATATATATATATATATATATATATATATATATATAATTAGATGGTGGCCCGATTCTAACGCATCGGGTATTCTAGAATATGCATGTCCACGTAGTATATTGCCCAGTCACGTATTCCAAATTTTTGGAATTTTTGCCTCTGCTGAGTCATTTTTTACAAAGTAGGTAGATAATTTGAGTTGGGTCATCTTTTGCAATCTCCAAAAAGGCCCAGGCTATGCAACCCTTGCTGCTCCTGCAAACTGCAGACTCGTGACGGCTGCTGTCCACAGCCAGATTTGTGGCTGAGGATGCCCTGAGATTCACCCTCCTCTTCTTTCTGCCCTAACAGAACAGTTCGTGTGCACCACAGGTATCTGTGTCTCATCAGGATCCCCTCGACCACCGGGGTTAACGTCTAGTGATGAGGGTCTGGATTCTGCTATGAGGCTACTTCGTCCGGCCCCGGATCCAACTGAAAATAATTTTGGACATTGGTGCAGATGCTTTCCTCTTCTTGAGTCTATGAATATTTTGAGCAGATCTCGGATGCCGATGGAATAGAATATCTTCTCTACTCTGCAGACTTGCCCATCTGTGGTTCCCCACAGTTAGTTGGGCGGTTGGAGAGTTGTGATGTGGGGGAAACAAGAGTAATTGGGGTGACACCTATACGGGCTGTACTGTGTGTGATGTTAAGGTGGAGGAGAAGAAGCCACTTGATCCAGCATTTGCTATCCACTGGAGCACATGCTCCTTATGGCCCTCATCTACAAGGAGTACCCCTGTTATACCGTGGCTGCCAAAGCAAGGGAGTAGCCTTTCCAGTAACAGAAAATGTCAGTTGTCTTTGGATAGGACGAACCGGTGTTTATTCAGTAGAGCTTTCAGTAACATTATCACGTACCCAACATACACCTTGAACAACAAGCCTATTCCGCCTTCCACCACGACCTCGCTTTTTCCCCACTCATGTTGGATGTACCCTTCCCATCATTTAACCAGCCACTTTACAACCCTAGGCCCAGACCTGTCAGTCACCTGTCACTAAATTAACAATCACTATTTATTTGCTGAGATAGTGTGTTTGGACCACAGAATTAGCACAAAAAATTTATATGCTGAAATGTGGATTGGTGGCTGGACCACACAATTAGCGTAAAGAATTTATATGCTGAAGTGGCGACTGGTTGCTGTTCCACAGAATCGGCAGCACTAAGGATTTATATAATGAAGTGGCGACTTGTCGCTGTTCCACAGAATCGGCGGCACTAAGGATTTATATACTGAAGTGGCAACTTGTTGCTGCACTACAGAATTAGCACTCTAGATTTATATGCTGGAAGGTTGATCTGTCACAGGATCCTATATATCTGAACTAGCTGAGAATAAACCGCTTAGCTAACTATCTGACTACTTGGAGCAGTAGCCTTACTACACTGTTACACTCCCAAAATGTCGCTGAAGACATGTTTATGTGGAGAGACATTTGACTTCGGCAGCCAATGCCACAACCCTATGTATCTGGATGTTGTGGATGGTTTCTGAAAGCTGATTGGCTGCCGAAATCTCCACACATTAAGTTAATTAAAAAAAAGAATAACGACCTCTGCCCGCCCCCTTCCCTCATCAAACACGTCCCCCCGCTCATCATACAGCACCACTATCCTAGCCAAAGTCATAAGGCTACGTTCACATTTGCGTTGTTGTGTGCTGCGTCGGCGACACAACGCACGCAAAAACGCAGCAAAATGCAGCGTTTTGTGACGCATGCGTTCATTTTTATAGCGCAAAAAAACTGCAACAAGCAGCGTCCTCTGCGCCTTGACGCTTGCGCCCAAAAAAACACATGCGTCACAAAACGCAACACAACGCATGTCCATGCGCCCCCCCATGTTAAATATAGGGGCGCATGACGCATGCGTCGCCGCGGCTGCGCCCGACGCAACGCAAATGTGAATGTAGCCTAACAAAGGCATTAGTGGAAACTCGATCATTTAGCGAACTTTGGCCAAATTTTGCCGATTTTGAGGAAACAGATCGTGAATCCGAACACGGATTCGAATGTGAAAGGTTCGTGCCGAATTTGAGATTGGCGAACATTTTCCAAACAAGTTCGTTTATCTCTAGTATGACTGACATAATACTCCATATTTCTCCCACTGTGTGCTCTATTTTCATAACTTTAGTGCAATCTCACAACAGACACAATGGAGCCTTACACCATTATATAACATTAGTTTTGCTCTTTTCGGCTCTATTTGCTTTTATCTCCGATTTATTCACATTGAATTTGTGCTCCATGGACAATGCTACTAGGTGTGCATCTTGTGAGGTGTATGCATACCTTGAACAGCCGTTTGAGAGTGAATATGTCTGCACTCGATCTCAGCGGGTTACATGTTTGGAAGCCCAGGTAATGGATCTAAATGTGCAGCTTGCAACACTCAGGAGCATTGCAAACCTGGAGAGTTTAGAGCTCACTGAGTTTGCGCTGGCTGAGGCCAGTGATATGGAGGAGTGTGGACATGGGAATGATCAGGACATAGAAGTACATAGCTGGATAAATGTTACAAGAAGGGATAAGGGGCAAAGTGCCAGGGAGCTCAGTCCTGATCTGGCACAAGCTAGTAAACATGTCTGTTTAGCTGATATTAGGAATGCAAGCCCAGGACTGGGATTATGATAGCAGGACATTGCTCCTAGCAACCAGGAAAATGACTACTGCAGGAATGAGGGAAATAGGAGTGCAGCAAAGGCCAGACAGATGTTGGTGGTAGGGGACTCTATAATTCGGAGGACAGACCGGGTGATCAAACACCGAGACCATGAATGCCGAACAGTATGTTGTCTGCTGGGTCCTCTGGTTCAATATATTGCAGATCGGATATAGCCATATTGCTGGGTGGGGTTGGGGAAAGCCCAGTGGTCATAGTGCATATCGGTACCAATGACAAAGTTAGAGGGAGGCGGAAGGTCCTTAAGAATGATTATAGTGAACTAGAAGAGAATCTGATGGCCAGGCCCTCCGAGGTGGTGTTTTCAGAAATACTGCCAGTGCCACGAGCGTTACTAGATAGGCAGCGGAAGCTTAGCAAGATAAATAAGTGGCTTAGAAACTGGTGCAGGAAGGAAGGATTTGGGTTCATGGAGAACTGGGCCGACTTCTCTGTCGGGTACATGTTCTACGGTAGGGACGGGCTGCACCTCAATGTGGAGGATGCAACTGTGCTTGGGGAAAAAATGGTAAGACGGATGGAGGATCTCTTAAACTAGGATCTGGGGAGGGAGGGTAGTTGTGCTAATAAGGGGATAAATAGAGGAGACAAAGAGTGAGGCAGTATGGGTAAATGAGGATTTAGGGGCTGGGATATGCAAGGAAATCAGGGAGCTGAGTAGGAGTAACAAATGTGGTAATATTATTAAATGTCTGCTGAAAAATGCAAGAAGTTTTGAATGAATTGGAGGCTCTTAGGTCGGTCACAGAATACAATGTGGTGGGCATTACGGAAACCTGGCTTGAGGAAGGCCATGACTGGGTAACATATGTAGAGAGTTACTCTACATTTAGAAATGACAGGGTTAAAAAAAGGTGGATGGCAATAATAGAAAGCTGCTAATTGCAGTTTGCTATAAGCCTCCTAATATAGCTGAACAGGTAGAGCATGAAATGCTGCAACAAATTAAAAAGGCAGAAAACAGTAAGAGGGTTCTTATAATGGGGGATTTTAACTATCTAGACATTCAATGGGACTTAGAATGTGCTAAAATCCACAATTTCTTATTTACAGTTTAAGACAATTACCTTTCTCAGCTGGTAGATGAACCAACCCGGGGAGGTAATCTGCTGGATCTGGTTCTGTCAAATAGACCAAATACAATTTCAGATGTACAGGTCAGGGAGCATTTGGGATGGAGTGATCATAACATGGTACGTTTCAATGTAATTTTCAATGAAACATTAAAAAGGGGAAATGCCAAAACCTGGATCTTTAGGTAAGCTGATTCTAACCCCTTTACCCCCAAGGGTGGTTTGCACGTTATGGACCGGGCCAATTTTTACAATTCTGACCACTGTCCCTTTATGAGGTTATAACTCTGGAACGCTTCAACAGATCCCGGTGATTCTGACATTGTTTTCTCGTGACATATTGTACTTCATGATAGTGGTAAAATTTCTTTGATATTACCTGCGTTTATTTGTGAAAAAAATGGAAATTTGGCGAAAATTTTGAAAATTTCGCAATTTTCCAACTTTGAATTTTTATGCAATTAAATCACAGAGATATGTCACACAAAATACTTAATAAATAACATTTCCCACATGTCTACTTTACATCAGCACAATTTTGGAACCAAAATTTTTTTTTTGTTAGGGAGTTATAAGGGTTAAAAGTTGACCAGCAATTTCTCATTTTTACAACACCATTTTATTTTAGGGACCACATCTCATTTGAAGTCATTTTGAGGGGTCTATATGATAGAAAATACCCAAGTGTGACACCATTCTAAAAACTGCACCCCTCAAGGTTCTCAAAACCACATTCAAGAAGTTTATTAACCCCTTCAGGTGCTTCACAGGAATTTTTGGAATGTTTAAATAAAAATTAACATTTAACTTTTTTTCACAAAAAATTTACTTCAGCTCCAATTTGTTTTATTTTACCAAGGGTTGCAGGAGAAAATGGACCCCAAACGTTGTTGTACAATTTGTCCTGAGTACGCTGATACCCCATATGTGGGGGTTAACCATAGTTTGGGCGCATGGCAGAGCTCGGAAGGGAAGGAGCGCCATTTGACTTTTCAATGCAAAATTGACTGGAATTGAGATGGGACGCCATGTTGCGTTTGGAGAGCCACTGATGTGCCTAAACATTGAAACCCCCCACAAGTGACACCATTTTGGAAAGTAGACCCCCTAATGAACTTATCTAGAGGTGTGGTGAGCACTTTGACCCACCAAGTGCTTCACAGAAGTTTATAATGCAGAACAGTAAAAATAAAAAATCATTTTTTTTCACAAAAATTATCTTTTCACCCCCAATTTTTTATTTTCCCAATGGTAAGAGAAGAAATTGGACCACAAACGTTGTGGCACAATTTGTCCTGAGTACGCTGATACCCCATATGTGGGGGTAAACCATTGTTTGGGCGCATGGGAGAGCTCGGAAGGGAAGGAGCGCCGTTTGACCTTTCAATGCAAAATTGACAGGAATTGAGATCGGACGCCATGTTGCGTTTGGAGAGCCACTGATGTACCTAAACATTGAAACCCCCCACAAGTGACACCATTTTGAAAAGTAGACCCCCTAAGGAACTTATCTAGATGTGTGGTGAGCACTTTGACCCAATAAGAGCTTCACAGAAGTTTATAATGCAGAGCCGTAAAAATAAAACAAAAATTTTTTCCCACAAAAATTATTTTTTAGCCCCCAGTTTTGTATTTTCCTGAGGGTAACAGGAGAAATTGGACCCCAAAAGTTGTTGTGCAATTTGTCCTGAGTGCGCTGATACCCTATATGTGGGGGAGAACCAGCGTTTGGGCGCATGGGAGGGCTCGGAAGGGAAAGAGCGCCATTTGGAATACAGACTTAGATGGAATGGTCTGCAGGCGTCACATTGTGTTTGCAGAGCCCCTAATGTACCTAAACAGTAGAAACCCCCCACAAGTGACCCCATATTGGAAACTAGACCCCCCTAGGAACTTATCTAGATGTGTTGTGAGAACTTTGAGCCCCCAAGTATTTCACTACAGTTTATAACGCAGAGCCGTGAAAATAAAAAAAAAAAATTTCCCCTCAAAATTATTTTTTAGCCCCCAGTTTTGTATTTTCTCGAGGGTAAAAGGAGAAATTGGACCCCAAAAGTTGTTGTCCAATTTGTCCTGAGTGCGTTGATACCCCATATGTGGGGGGGAACCAGCGTTTGGGCGCATGGGAGGGCTCGGAAGGGAAGGAGCGCCATTTGGAATGCAGACTTAGATGGAATGGTCTGCAGGCATCACATTGCGTTTGCAGAGCCCCTAATATACCTAAACAGTAGAAACCCCCACAAGTGACCCCATATTGGAAACTAGACCCCCCCACGAACTTATCTAGATGTGTTGTGAGAACTTTGAGCCCCCAAGTGTTTCACTACAGTTTATAACGCAGAGCTGTGAAAATAAAAAATCTATTTTTTTCCCACAAAAATTATTTTTTAACCCCCAGTTTTGTATTTTCCCAAGGGTAACAGGAGAAATTGGACCCCAAAAGTTGTTGCCCAATTTGTCCTGAGTATGCTGATACCCCATATGTTGGGGTAAACTCCTGTTTGGGCACACGGGAGAGCTCGGAAGGGAAGGAGCACTGTTTTAACTTTTTCAATGCAGAATTGGATGGAATTGAGATCGGTCGCCATGTCGCGTTTGGAGATCCCCCTGATGTGCCTAAACAGTGGAAACCCCCCAATTATAACTGAAACCCTAATCCAAACACACCCCTAACCCTAATCCCAATGGTAACCCTAACCACACCTCTAACCCAGACACACCCCTAACCCTAATCCCAACCCTATTCCCAACCGCAAATGTAATCCAAACCCTAACCCTAACTTTAGCCCCAACCCTAACTGTAGCCCCAACCCTAACCCTAGCCCTAACCCTAGCCCTAACCCTAGCCCTAACCCTAGCCCTAACCCTAGCCCTAACCCTAACCCTAGCCCTAGCCCTAACCCTAGCCCTAACCCTAATGGGAAAATGGAAATAAATACATTTTTTTCATTTACTTTTATAGCGGGTTTTTTAGCGGATTTTTATGATTGGCAGCCGTCACACACTGAAAGACGCTTTTTATTGCAAAAAATATTTTTTGCGTTACCACATTTTGAGAGCTATAATTTTTCCATATTTTGGTCCACAGAGTCATGTGAGGTCTTGTTTTTTGCGGGACGAGTTGACGATTTTATTGGTAACATTTTCAGGCACGTGACATTTTTTGATCGCTTTTTATTCCGATTTTTGTGAGGAAGAATGACCAAAAAACAGCTATTCATGAATTTCTTTTGGGGGAGGCGTTTATACCGTTCCGTGTTTGGTAAAATTGATAAAGCAGTTTTATTCTTCGGGTCAGTACGATTACAGCGACACCTCATTTATATCATTTTTTTATGTTTTGGCGCTTTTATACGATAAAAACTATTTTACGGAAAAAATAATTATTTTTGCATCGCTTTATTCTCAGGACTATAACTTTTTTTTTTTTTGCTGATGATGCTGTATGGCGGCTCTTTTTTTGCGGGACAAGATGACGCTTTCAGCGGTACCATGGTTATTTATATCCATCTTTTTGATCGCGTGTTATTCCACTTTTTGTTCGGCGGTATGATAATAAAGCGTTGTTTTTTGCCTCGTTTTTTTTTTTTTTCTTACGGTGTTTACTGAAGGGGTTAACTAGTGGGCCAGTTTTATAGGTCGGGCCGTTACGGACGCGGCGATACTAAATATGTGTACTTTTATTGTTTTGTTTTTTTTTATTTAGATAAAGAAATGTATTTATGGGAATAATATTTTTTTTTTTTTTTCATTATTTTGGAATATTTTTTTTAATTTTTTTTTACACATTTGAAATTTTTTTTTAACTTTTTTACTTTGTCCCAGGGGGGGACATCACAGATCGGTGATCTGACAGTTTGCACAGCACTCTGTCAGATCACCGATCTGATAGGAGTGCAGGCTGCTTCACAGTGCCTGCTCTGAGCAGGCTCTGTGAAGCCACCTCCCTCCCTGCAGGACCCGGATCCGCGGCCATCTTGGATCCGGGGCTCGAGCAGGGAGGGAGGGAGGTGAGACCCTCGCAGCAACGCGATCACATCGCGTTGCTGCGGGGGGCTCAGGGAAGCATGCAGGGAGCCCCCTCCCTGCGCGGTGCTTCCCTGCACCGCCGACACATCGCGATCATCTTTGATCGCGGTGTGCCGGGGGTTAATGTGCCGGGGGCGGTCTTTGACCGCTCCTGGCACATAGTGCCGGATGTCAGCTGCGATAGGCAGCTGACACCCGGCCGCGATCGGCGGCGCTCCCCCCGTGAGCGCTGCCGATCGCATATGACGTACTATTGCGTCCTTGGGAAGTAAAGCCCACCCCACATGGACGCAATAGTACGTCTAATGGCAGAAAGGGGTTAAGAACTTAAGGGAAGAGCTTAATCATGTAGACTGGGACCACGTCATGGTAACTGGGGATACCAAACATAAATGGGACATTTTTAAGGAAATACTACTAGAATCTTGCTGAAAACTTATACCCTCTGGTAATAAAATATCAGGGAATTAAAAAACCCATTATGGATAAATTAAACAGTACAAAGTGTAATAAATATAAAAATCTAAATATGAAATGTATAAAAGAAATCAAGCTAGCAACGTTATCTACAGAGAAACAAATCACCAAAGACTTTAAAATAAATCCACCAAATTTTTAGAAATACATCAATGCCAAAAAGAGAAAAAACAGATGGTATTGGCCCCTTAAAAGAGGACAATAACAAAATAATCATAGAGGACAAAGAAAAGGCTGAGATATTAAACAGGCACTTTTCATCAGTGTTTACGAATGAACTGTCCATTACAGGGATCATTTAACAAGGCAAAAATCAAAGTTCACAACCTGATATAACTAGTTTAACACAAAAAGAAGTACACCTACATCTGAGCAATTTACATATTGACAAATTACCCCAGCCCAGATGGCTTTCATCCGTGGATACTGAGGGAAATAAGCTCAATAATTGATAGACCACTGTATCTCATACTCTTAGACTCTCTTGTATCAGGGGTAGTGCCACGGGATTGGAGAATGGACCTCGTGGTACCGATATTTAAGAAAGGTAAGAAGATGGATCCAGGCAACTACCGCCCAGTAAGCCTGACATCAGTAGTGTGTCAAATTTTTGAGGGCATTGTAAGAGATGACCTGGAGAAATATATCGTAGATAATATAATAACTGAAAACCAGCACGGATTCATGAAGAATAAGTTGTGTCTAACTAACATGTTGGGTTTCTATGAGGAGGTAAGTGCAAGTCTGGATGTTGGTAATGCAGCTGATATGATTTTTTCTGGACTTTGCAAAGGCATTTGATACTGTACAACATAACAGTCTTATACTGAAGCTCCAGAAGTAAGAACTGGGAAATACTGTATGCAGATGCGTAGTCAATTGGCTAAATGACTGGAAACAAAGAGTCGTCATAAATGGTACATTCTCTAAATGGGGTATAGTCAGCAGTGGGGTACCACAGGGATCTGTGCTAGGACCGATTATTTTTATCCTTTTTATTAATGCCCTTGTGGATTGGATTGAGGGTAAACTGTCAGTCTTTGTTGACGGCACCAAACTATGTAGGATATTAAAATCTGACCTTCACCATACAATATTGCAAAAGAATCTGAATAATATGACTGAATGGGTAAACACTTGGCAAATGAGGTTTAATGTAGATAAATGTAAAGTAATGCACCCTGGACGGAGTGATCCTATTTCTACATATTCAATAAATGGGAGCATACTTGGGACCATAGAACAGAAGAAGGATGGGGGATTCTGTTTACTATTAAGCTAAGCAGCAGGACTCAATGTCAAGCAGCAGCCGCAAAAGCAAACAAGATTTTAGGATACACAAAAAGAGAGAGACAATTTTGTGATCGCAACATATTATTAACCCTTTATAAGTCACTGGTGAGGACATATCTAGAATATGGGATATGGTTTTGGGCTCCGCATTTTAAAAAGGATATTCAGAAGATAGAGTCAGATCAAAGACGGGCAACTAGATTATTACAAGGGATGGAGGCCGCTCATATGAGGAGAGGTTGGAAAAGTTGAGCTTGTTTAGCTTAGAAAAAAAGACACCTCAGAGGGGATCTCATTTACTTGTGTGGTTAGTACAAAGGACAGCACATGACTTGTTCCTTCCAAACACCGTACTAAGGACCAGGGGGCACTCATTACGGATGGAAGAAAGGTGATTCTGAGAGTTAAATAGGAAAGAGTTCTTTATAGTTAGAGCAGTCAGGCTGTGGAATGTCCGACCACAAGAGGTAGTAATGGCCGACACTATAACAGCTTTTATACAAGGGCTGGAGGATTTCCTTGATACACATAACTGCTGATTATATTTAAATTAGTGACAAAATGTACAATTGGTAGAGAAAGGTTGAACTTGATGGATTAGGCCTTTTTTCAATCTATTTAACTATATAATTACTTCAAGAACACCATCCAATAAACTGTGTGATGATGTAGTATATATTAGGATTTGGGACCCCAGTTTTAATTTAACTAGGAGGACTAAACAGGCCACCATAATAGGCACACGAGGAACGATAAGCATTTATTCATCAGCATAGTAAAAAGGCATATTGGCCATGACAGTAAAGATATATTGCCGAAGTAATGATCCTGCCCTCAAGGAAAAACCAGGGAAATATAATACAAGAAGACAAACAAGCAAAGGGCAAAGTGTATAATGATAAGGAAAATGCTGGAACACACCCTGCTGCCAGTAACATCCGTCACATTTGATTTCTCTGCTCCGACTGATCTCTGCCATGGCGTCTGCTGATCTGAGACACGAGCTGCTCTGCTCCATCTGTAAGGACATTTCTACAGATCCTGTAACCCTGAGATGTGGACACAGCTTCTGCCGGGTCTGTATTGATGGAGTGAGGGATACAGAGGGCGGGTATGGAGAATATTCCTGTCCCCAATGCAGAGCAACATTTCAGAAGTGGCCTCCACTACAGAAGAACATAACCCTGTGTAATCGTAGAGAATATCATGTCTACTCAGCCACATCAGGAGGAGATCACGGGGATCTGCTGCACTTACTGTGTGGACTCTCCTGTACCTGCTGCTAAATCCTGTCTGATGTGTGAGGCTTCTCTGTGTGAGAAACACCTGAAAGTTCACATGGAAACAGCAACAGATCACCTCCTAACAGAACCCAACACTTCCCTGAAAAACAGAAAATGCTCCATCCATAGCAGGATCCAAGAATATTACTGCACTGAGGACGCTACTTGTATCTGTGTCTCCTGCAGTTCAGTTGGAGAACATCGGGGACACCGGGTGGAGATGCTGGAGGAGGCATCTGAGAAGAAAAAGAAGAAACTGAAATACCTTGTTCGGAAACTGACCACAAAGAGAAAGGAGACTGTGGAAAGAATCCAGAGCCTGGAAGAACACAGGAGAAAATCTCAAGAAGAAGCATCTGGACAAGCCGAGAGAGTCACTGCCCTGTGTACAGACATCAGGAGATGGGTGGATGACCTGGAGAAGAAGGTCCTGAGTGAGATCTCCAGGCGGGAAGAGAAGGTGTCACTGTCACTGTCTAATGTGATCCAGAAGTTGCAAATAAAGAAGGACGAACTGTCCAGGAAGATGAGGCACATTGAGGAGCTGTGTAACATGACGGATCCACTGACTGTCTTACAGGAACCAGACACCGGTGACTTGCGTGATCCTGAGGAGGAGGGAGGTGATGAGGACAGATGGGGACATGATGGAAGTGATCGGGGTGCGGAGCTGATCTCACATATATCACACACATTATCTGCTATGATAAAAGATATAAATATGACCTTCCATGGACAGGATCCTGCAGACATATTACTGGATGTAAACACGGCTGGTAATAATCTCCTTATATCAAACGACCTGAAAACTGCGACCTGGACAGAAATAAGACAGAGTCGTCCAGAAACAGCAAAGAAATTCCAGTATTTTCAGGTGATGAGCGGGAGGAGATTTACCTCAGGGCGACATTACTGGGATGTGGAGATCAGTGGATCAAGTAACTGGATGGTGGGGATGTGTTATCCCAGTATGGACAGGAGGGGGCGTCAGTCGTACTTTGGAAATAATAACAAGTCCTGGGGTTTATATAAAGTGCTGGGGAATATTAATCAGTATTCAGTGAAACATGACAGTAAAATGATCCGGTTACCTCACCAGATCTCCAGTGATAGAGTCAGGATATGTCTGGATTATGAGGCCGGGCAGTTGTCCTTTTATGAGCTGTGTGACCCCATCAGACACTTACACACCTTCACTGCCGCCTTCTCCGAGCCCCTTCATGCTGTGTTATATGTATGTAATGGTTCTGTAAAAATATCAGGAGGAGCGGCTGTGAGGAAACATCAACATAGAAGAAATCTATTCAGAGACTGGTAACATCATAGCGAGCGGAATCTATGATTGGTAAAACAATCAGCCACTGTGAGGAGCCTCGTGACGGATCCGGTTACGTCTAGTATCGTAAATGCGCTTTTAAAGGTTCTATAATTTTGTCTCTTTCGAATATTCAAATAGTTTTTTTTCTTAGGTAGATGAGGCTTGTTTTTCATGTCCTTTTTATATTGCTTTTTTTTTTTTTTACTGATATCCGGGGAAAATAAATAAAAAAAATAGAAAATACTTGTACATTTCTCACATTTTGTGATTTCTTATTTTTACAACCTCAAAGGACCACTCCAAACATTTAAAATTGCATTCCCCTTTCCAAAGAAATTATTTTGATGTATTGGACATTTTGGGGTGGAACAGGGCTATTCATAGCGATTTAGCCTGGCACTACCTTTTTTATGCATTCTTTGATTTTATTATTGCTATTCTTTTTTCATATATTTTATACATTGTGCACCCTTGCCCCTTGAAGTTCTTTAAAAAACTTTGTGGGGGCATTTTAACATATCACTCCATTATTTAATTTTTTTTTGCTTATTTCCCAGGTAAAATAGAATGGTATGTTAGTTACAGCTACAAGGAAATATCTACCTCCTTGATGCATAGCAAAGATGACTGGGATTCCTGGGACCCAACAGCTCCTGTTCCCTCCCTACACCTAGTGATCACATGACTACAGGGTCCGGAGGAGGAAGCACTGTCAGTACTTCCTGATCTGTATACACAGCGCTAGTTCAGAGCTATGTATACAGTGATGGATAAGATAGACATAATAAACCATGTTTATCTTCGCTCTGGAAAGTCTGGCTGTGTCTGAGGGCAGCTTTCCTCCCCACAGCTGCATGATCTTGTGAAGCTGCTTAGACAGCATTTACATTTTAGAATAACGGGGACAGCCCGGATGTATAAAGTGTATGGGCAGTGCAGAAGTAGTTAAACGTCCTAACAAACTTCTAGTATTACACTTGTCAAAAGTAAAAGTGTATTAAAGCCAATTTGTCAACAGGATTTTGGCATTTAATCTGACAGCAGATTCGAGAGTTGTGTCTCTTTCTGGGCTGCAGTTTTATATTCAGGAGATTATCACAAGAGTACTACTTTCCACTGCTTCCAGGTAGTTCTCCATATGTATGAGCGCTATATAACCTTGTTACTAGCACTGATTGGCTGCTTTCTACCTATGCACAGCGTATGCAGAAAGCTGTCAATCAGGAGTGTAGGTGGGGATATATAGATCTCAGCATTCAGAGAACTGCTGGATCTGGAGCAGTGAAAACTGTGATTTTATAAAAACTGCAACAAGAGCCCAGTAAGTGACAAATCGTTGAAATCATGGTCTTTGCCTCTACATCTCAGATTGGGAAGCAAAAACCTGGTGAAATTCCTTTCAAAATGAGCAAATATAATTTTTTTTTTTAAATTTCTGAGAAAATTCAGATTTGCACAAAACCCAAATATTTTATGATTTAATGAGTCTCATGAAGCGTCTGGTTATCGCTCGTCTTATTTATATGTGTTGTTTTTTCCATAATTCTTGTAAAATCGTCATAAAACACAATAACCTTACATCAGTCGGTTAATCTTAAACTTCTGGTCATAGAACGGTCACAGTAAAAGTGTATTAAAAATAGATTAGATTCCAGATTAGTGAATAAATTCGAGGATGATAAAATTTGTTTCGAGTTTCATTAAATTTCAGATTCAACAGAAACCCTTTTTCATTTTTTAAGATTTTGTTTGTTTTTAGGGCTCAGAATAGTTAAAAAGTGAAAATAAAAACATTGCACTTACCTCATCCCTGACCTGTTCTGGCGCCGCAGCTTCCTTTTTTTGGTCCTTTGTTGGCTCTAGTCTCCATCTTCCCTCTCCAGCACTGACTAGGCCACAAGTGACGTCATGAAATGTGTAACTCTGCGACATCGTGCATCTCCTGAGGTAAAATTCCGATTCAACAGGAACCCACTTTTTTAGGATTTTGTTTGATTGTTTTTAGGGCTCAGAATAGTTAAAAAAGTAAAAAAAAACATGACACTTACCTCATCCCTTACCTGTTTCTGGTGCTGCAGCTTCTCTTTTGGTCCTTTGCTGGCTCTAGTCTCCATCTTCCCTCTCCAGCACTGACTAGGCCACAAGTGAAGTCATGAAATGTGTAACCCTGCGACATCGTGCATCTCCTGAGGTAATCGGCCTCATCCAATAGAAAAGCAGCTTTCCCGTGTGAGGTGTTCTTCTATTGGAGGAGGCAGATGGCCTGATCTGGTCACATGACCCTGCACCAGCAGCCATTTTATGGACAGACGTGCTGTACTGTCTGTGAGGAAAACTGCACTAATAAGAGGAAGCGGCCGAATCTTCAATGTCCGGTATCAGAGCTCAGCTCCTTTCACGTGAGAACCAGACACCTAAAGAGGGTGACGTTATAGATTTTTATTTTCTAGTAACATACAATTAGTGTAAGAATTTAGCAATGTCTAAGTCTGTATGACGTCAGCTACAGAGATGAGACCGGTACTCCGCTTCTAAGTGACCAAAATGGCCGCTGCAGAGGCATGAGGAAAACGACGGAAAGTATTACTTGTGCATTCCCTGCTTTTCTATTGGCGTGGGAAGGCTCGGCACTGGTGACGACTATTCTGTGCCCATCTGGAGACAAACAGGAGAAGTTTACACTTTCCACAGTTTTCCTCATGATTCTGCACCATTTTGGTCATGGAGAAACAGATCACTGTCCTTCCATTATACTGGCTATTGAGCCCGTTCTACTTCCAGGTGGCTAGCATTTTTATTGGTACATTTTTTTTTTTTTTACAGCATTTTTTGAAGACATTGTGTCTGTGAATTTGCATATACAGTGTCTGCAATAAAATGGCGCTAGAGATCACGGTATACGCACTCAATGACTCCGGACCCATTTCATTGAAGTAATATAGTACAGCAGTGATGGCGAACCTTATAGTGACCAAGTGCCCAAACTGCAAACGAAAACCCCTTTATTTATTGCAAAGCGCCAACGCGGCAATTTAACCTGAATACTGAGGGTTTTAGTTTAGAAAAACAACTTGTACAAAGAGTGGGCAGGGGCAGCAGAGTAGATGGGGCAGCGGAGAGCAGGCAGGGGCAGCAACGTGCAGCCACAGACAGAAATAGGGGTACCAGACTACACAAATAAGGAATATGCTCTCCCATACAGGTATATGCTCCCCACAACCTGCCTGCGCTGCTGTTATTCAATACATAGAAAAAAGAAACAAACATTAAACGCTCATACTCCCCTTTCCCCCAGCTCCCCTGAAGTTCATTGTCGTCTTCTGAAGCCGGCAGCTGGGTTCAGCATCCAAGCAACAAGGGCGCATTATGTCACTTCCGTCCTCCCAATCACATGCACGCTGACATCAGCTGCTGGCCTCTGATTGGCCGGTAGCGTGTATTGCCGCGTACAGAACCGGCAAGTTCAGGCTTTGCAAAATAATTCAGATGCATGTGCATCTGAGGACACATCCAGCTGAAGTAGAGGCTGGTGTCGGCGGCATCTGCTGTACAGTGCCATTTTACTGAAGACACTCTTCAATAAAATGGCGCCGTAGTACTGTGTGCACATGTTCTGACTATGGCACCACACTGCGCAGGCATCGAGGCTTCGCACAGAAGGACACATTTCCGTTTCCATTTTGCTCTATCTCTCTGTGTTTTTAGATCTGTTGCTCTGCCTGATGAAAAGTCTTATATTGCTTTTTATCTTCATGTCTTTGGTTTGTGTCAGCCAATAAAGGTTTTATTTCAAATGAAAAGAATATTGACAGCACAAAATACACATTACCAACGCCAAAACTAGAGAGGAAATAAGGAACTTAGGGCTCAGGATTCTGGGATCTGTCAGAGAACGAAGGAGAAGGACACAGAGCTGTGCATGCCCTCAGAGCTGCAGCTCCTAGAAACATTGAAGGCAGAACTGTATTGCAGCGAGCATGCAAGGAAGTCGTAGCAAAGGAGTGGATATCGGAAGGGGACCAGCCCTACACGGGCTGCCTCCTTCTGAGGCGCAGAAGCCCGGTAGCCGGAACACCGAGGGAGTAATGATCTTTATGCCTTGCTCCAGAGACCGGCAGGACAGCTAATTTCACGTTACCTGTCCGCCCTACACCCAGGAGGCACAGTGGCACCCCTTAGAGGCTGGGGCATGATAGAGTCCCTATAAACCGCCTCAAGCCACCAGTCATACGGGTTTGTCCTATCCTATCCGGGGGACAGAGAGAGAGACATAACATCTACAACGGTTGTGAGGACTTTATGAGAAGCTTAGCAGTAAGGGACTACAACACTGCAGTGCTAGAGGAAATCTACTGATTTCCACCTGGACAAAGGGACTCTGGACTTGTCTCCAAACCGGCAGGACTCTGCCTGCCTTGTGATCTGGTGCTCTGGACTGTGGATGCTGAAGCCTTCAGTAAAGGTAAAGAGACTGTAACCCTGTGTCCTAATTCTTCCCTGCGCCATTCATCATTCAGCATCTACACACCGGGAAGCTCTGGGTGTTATGGACCTGATGGTTAGGACTGTTATGGACCTAGTGGTTAGGAGCACCCGAAAAGACCTGATAGTTAAACAACACGGGACAAGCTCTGGGAAGTGGGAACTCTGCTGACCGCAATCCCTAATCCTATCACACACACTAGAAATAGCCGTGGATTGCTCCTAACGCTCCCTATGCAACTCGACACAGCCTAAGAGCTACCTAGCCCTAAAGATAGAAAATAAAGCCTACCTTGCCTCAGAGAAATTCCCCAAAGGAAAAGGCAGCCCCCCACATATATTGACTGTGAGCAAAGATGAAAGTCACAAACACAGAAATGAAATGGGTTTCAGCAAAGGGAGGCCAGACTTACTAAACAGACTGAGGATAGGAAAGGTAACTTTGCGGTCAGCACAAAATACTACAAAAGACCACGCAGAGTGTGCAAAAAGACCTCCGCACCGACTCACGGTGCGGAGGTGCCACTCTGCATCCCAGAGCTTTCAGCAAGCAAGGCAAAATGATAATAGCAGGCTGGACAAGAAAGCGATAAACAAATAATAAACTAGCAGGAACTTAACTTCTGCTGGAGTAGACAGGTCACCAGAAAGATCCAGGAGTGAACTGAACCAGTACAAAACATTGACAGCTGGCATGGAGTAACGATCTGAGTGGAGTTAAATAGAGCAGCCAGCCAAAGAATTAAGTACGTCACCTGTGGAAGGAACCTCAGAAGCAGCAGCTCCACTCACAGCCACCAGAGGGAGTCCATGGACAGAACTCGCCGAAGCACCATTCATGACCACAGGAGGGAGTTTGATAACAGAATTCACAACATCTGGGGATATACTTCACCTGTGGGAAGGTATACCGTCTAGCTGCCACACCCCAGCGGACCCCTTAAAGCAGCGTCGGTCATCCTGACCCAATACCACAGGTGGCGTCACGAACATTTCCCCAGTAAAGACCTTTCCCTTTTACACGGACGTCCCAGGGCCACGGACCGGGTCAGCCACCGTGATATCCCCCTGTGAACCGAAGGACCCGGTACCGAGTACCCCACGGCCCCATGGGGGTGCTCCAGGTGTTTTCAGAAATACTGCCAGTGCCACGAGCGTCACTAGAGAGACAGCGGGGGCTTAGGGAAATAAATAAGTGGCTTAGAAATTGGTGCAGGAAGGAAGGGTTTGGGTTCCTGCAGAACTGGGCCAACTTTTCTGTCGACTACAGCCTCTATGGGGAGGGTGCAACTGTGTTGGGTAAAAAATGGTAAGATGGATGGAGGAGCTCTTAAACTAGGATCTGGGAGGAGGAAGGGTAGTTGTGCTAATAAGGGGATAAATAGAGGCGACAGAGATAGTGAGGCAGTATGGCTAAAAGAGGATTTAGGGGCTCGGATATGTAAGGAAAGCAGGGAGTTGAGTAATAATAACAAATGTGCTAATATTATTAAATGTCTGCTGGCAAATGCAAGAAGTTTTGCAAACAAAATGAATGAACTGGAGACTCTTATGATGGTCACAGAATACGATGGAGTGAGCATTACGGAAACCTGGCTTGCCGAAAGCCATGACTGGGTAACAAATATAGAGCGTTACACTACATTTAGAAAGGACAGGATAAATAAAAAAGGTGGAGGGGTGTGCATCTTTGTAAAATTCAAATTAAAATGTGATCAATGAAGACATTGGGGGGAGTTACAGCAATGTAGAGTCACTATGGGCAACTGTACATGGGATGGCAATAATGGAAAGCTGCTAACTGGAGTTTGCTACAAGCCTCCTAATATAACTGAACAGGTAGAAGATGAAATGCTGCAACAAATAAAAAAGGCAGAAAACAGTAACAGGGTTCTTATAATGGAGGATTTTAACTAACCAGACATTCAATGAGACATAGAATCTTCAGGTTGTGCTATAAGCTACAATTTCTTATCCACAGTTCAGGAGAATTACCTCGCTCTACTGGTAGATGAACGAACCAGGGGAGGTAATCTGCTGGATCTTGTTCTGTCAAATAGACCAGATACAATTTCAGATGTACAGGTCAGGGAGCATTTGGGATGGAGTGATCATAACATGGTACGTTTCAATGTAATTTTCAATCAAACATTAAAAAGTGAAAATGCCTAAACCTGTAACTTGTAGGAAAGCTGATAAAACAAGTTAAGGGAAGAGCTTAATTATGTAGACTTGGACCACATCATGGTAACTGGGGATACCAAACATAAATGGGTCATTTTTAAGGAATTACTACTAGAATCCTGCAGAAAACGTATACCCTTTGGTAATAAAATGTCAAGTAATAAAAATAAACCATTATGGATAAATAAGACAGTGCAAAGTTTAATAAGACAAAAACAAAGGGAAGTCAAAATCCGGAAAGCTGAGAATACTGAAATAGAAATAGCATTTCAGGAGTATAAAGATCTAAATAAGAAATGTGAAAAAGAAATCAAGCTAGCAAAGTTATCTACAGAGAAAGAAATCACCAATGACGACAATAAAATAAATTACCAACATTTTTAGAAATACATCAATGCCAAAAAGAAAAAAAAAGATGTTATCGGCCCCTCAAAAGACCACAATAACAAGATAATTATAAAGGACAAAGAAAAGGCTCCGATATTAAACAGGCACTTTTCGTCCGTGTTTATGAATGAACTGTCCATTACAGGGATCATTCAACAAGGCAAAAATCAAAGTTCACAACCTAATATAACTAGTTTAACACAAAAAAAGAAGTACACCTACATCTGAGCAATATAAATATTGACAAATCCCCCGGCCCAGATGGCGTTCATCCATGGATACTGAGGGAAATGAGCCCAATAATTGACAGATCAGTTTATCTCATATTCTTACACTCCCTTATATCAGGGGTGGTGCCCGGGATTGGAGAATGGCTCATGTGGTAATGATATTTAAGAAAGGTAAGAAGATGGATCCAAGCAACTACCGTCCAGTAAGCCTGACATCAGTAGTGTGCAAAATTTTTGAGAACAGTATAAGAGATAGCCTGCAGAAATATATTGTAGATAATATAATAATTGACTACCAGCATGGATTCATGAAGAATAAGTCGTTTCTAACTAACATGTTGGGTTTCTATGAGGAGGTAAGTGCAAATCTGGTTGTTGGAAATGTAGCTGATGTGATTTATCTAGGCTTTGCAAAGGCATTTGATACTGTGCCATATAACTGCCTTATACTGAAGCTCCAGAAGCAAGAACTGGGAGAAACTGTATGCAGATGCGTAATCAATTGGCTAAATGACTGGAAACAAAGAGTTGTCATAAATGGTACATTCTCTAAATAGGATATAGTCAGCAGTAGGGTACCACAGGGATCTGTGCTAGGACCGATTATTTTTAGATGCAGATGGGTAATCAATTATCTAAATGACAGGAAACAGAGATTCGTCATAAATGGTATATTTGTGAGGTGGCCAGGGCGGTAGTCATGGCGAGGGGCTGCTGTTCTGGCACACCCTGGCACCCTGCAAAGAAATTACAAAGTCCCATCTGCTGTGTGATGTGTGTGCAATGCAAATTAATCACTTTTAGGTTAGAGTCCTTAGGTTCCAGGGTTCCGGTTTCAGACGTCATCACACACTGATTAACAGAGTCCAAGTCCATTTCCAACAAAACAAGTTTACTCAGCACATCTATTTCATTCACAAGCATCTCACAGGAATCCACACTGATCATAGATGCTTTTGTCTGTGCTGTCCCTTGCCCTCCTGCAATTCTGTGTTCCTTTACCATAATCTCCAGTACCACAGCTTCCCGACTAGCCAGACTAGCTTGTGCCTGGAATTCCCTGCCCGTTTTCCCCTCCGAGGGCGAAACCAAAGGATGGTGCTTCCAATCCTTCTCAGACCGTAGGCTTAGATGTTCCAGGATTTTCCATTGAGCTTAGCCGCTGCTACTCTCATGCTGCTCATGTCCTCTTGTGTTCATGTGACTTCCAGCCCTGAGGCCCTGGACTGCTGGGCTCCTCTCCTTAAACTTTCTCCTGCAACAACTTTACTGTTCTTCATCCCACTTTCTAACTTACTAAACCCAGGAAGTGCCTTGTCAGGGACCCCTTCTCTGTGGTGTCACTTATTCGTCACGTGCCTGCTCTCACACGCGACTTGGGGTTGTGCCTGCAAGGGTTATCTATCTCCCCTCTCTCAGTCCAGCATTCAACCTCTGTCCTATGCTGTAATGGGAGCATAAATCACACACCGACCCAAGCCACACACCCGCTCATACACGCTGCCACCACTCATCAAATACACGGGCGATGAGTCCCGGAACTAACAATACTAATAAAATTATGCCTATCACTCATAAGGCTCACACACCTTAGGCTATGGATTCTTTTAGAACATTCAAGGTTCAACTGGTTAAAGTTTTATACTTTAATAACAAAAGGTTCAATGCTTACAAGAAAAAAGGTATAAAAATATAATAAAAAGACATACAACGTATGCAAAACAGTATCAAAATAAAGAGAAAACTTACAGAAATTATCTAACTGGTAGTTGCTTTCTGCTCCCTGAGGGTAGGAAGAATGTAGATAGGATCACACCAGCTTCTCAGGCTGCCCCCTTCATGTGAACACAATTCTCTGTCTGCAGCCTAAATTTATAACTTTGGTCTGAGGTCAGGTTTCTAGTCCGGCCCCCCAGGTTAATATCATAATTGCGGTCTGTTTGATTGGGCTTGCCCGCTCTGCTAATGCATATATATTATTTTCCTCTGGAGACACTCGTGAGATGGTTCCCAGGAATAGCTAACCCTCAGGCCGCAATTAGCATCTCCCCTCCAAGCACTAGGGGGTGTCAAGTGTTGCTTTCTTATTGGCCTTAGCTAGACCTCCTGGTGAGATATGGAGACACAATTTCTACTAGTCCCAAGGAAGTACCTATTAACAACTAGGTGTAACTTACAGCTTCCAAGACACATACACAAAATAAGATAATACCACATAACACATTATTTTACAAATGAAATGTACCTGCTTTATTAGGAAGGAATGTGAAGGGATGCAAGGTTATAAGTAAGCTGAGCAGCAGTACTAAATGTCAGGCAACAGCCGCAAAAGCAAACAAGATTTTAGGATGTATAAAAAGAGAAAAAAATCCCACGATCCCAACATATTATTACTTCTTTATAAATCACTAGTGAGGCCATATCTAGAATACGGGAAAGTTTTGGGCTCCACATTTTGAAGAGAATATTCAGAAGTTATAATCAGTTCAAAGACGGGCAACTTGATTATTACAAGGGATGGGGGCCGCTCACATGATGCGAGGTTGGAAAAGTTGGGCTTGTTTAGCTTAGAAAAAAGACCCCTTAGAGGAGATCTTATTTACAAGTATAAATATATGTGTGGCCAGTACAAAACACCGGCACATGATATATTCCTTCCAAAGACCGTACTAAGGACCAGGGGGCACTCATTACGGGTGGAAGAAAGGAGATTCTGACAGCTAAATAGGAAAGAGTTCTTTACAGTTAGAGCAGTCAGACTGTGGAATGTCCGACCACAAAAGGTAGTAATGGCCGACACTATAACAGCATTTATACAAGGGCTGGAGGATTTCCTTGATACACGTTACATTGCAGGTTCTAGTTAAATTAGTGACGAAATGTACAATTGATGGAGAAAGTTTGATCTTGATGGACCGAGATCTTTTTTCAACCAATTTAACTATGTAATTACTTCAAGAAGATGATCCAATAAACCGTGTGATGATGCAATGTATTAGGATTTGGGACCCCAGTCATAATTTAACTAGAGGACTAAACAGGCTACCATAATAGGCACACAAGGAACAATAATAATTTATTTATCAGCATAGTAAAAAGGCGTATCGGCTATGACAGTAAAGATATATTGCCGAAGTAATGATCCTGCCCTCAAGGAAAAACCAGGGAAATATAATACAAGAAGACAAACAAGCAAAGGTCAAAGTGTATAATGATAAGGAAAATGCTGGAACACACCCTGCTGCCAGTAACATCCGTCACATTTGATTTCTCTGCTTCGACTGATCTCAGCCATGGCGTCTGCTGATCTGAGACACGAGCTGCTCTGCTCCATCTGTAAGGACATTTATACAGATCCTGTAACCCTGAGATGTGGACACAACTTTTGCCGGGTCTGTATTGATGGAGTGCAGGATACAGATGGCGGGTATGGAGAATATTCCTGTCCCCAATGTAGAGCAACATTTCAGAAGTGGCCTCCACTACAGAAGAACATAACTCTGTGTAATGTTGTGGAGAATGTCCTGTCTACTCAGCTACATCATGAGATCATCGGGATCTGCTGCACTTACTGTGTGGACTCTCCTGTACCTGCTGTTAAATCCTGCCTGCTGTGTGAGGCTTCTCTGTGTGAGAAACACCTAAAAGTTCACATAAAAACATCAGCAGATCACGTCTTAACAGAACCCAACACTTCCCTGAAAACCAGAAAATGCTCCATCCATAAGAAGATCCTGGAATATTACTGCACTGAGGACGCTGCTTGTATCTGTGTCTCCTGCAGTTTGGCCGGAGAACATCGAGGACATCGGGTGGAGATGCTGGTTGAGGCCTCAGAGAAGAAAAAGAAGAAACTGAAAACTGTTCTACAGAAACTGATCACAAAGAGAAAGAAGACTGAGGAAAGAGTCCAGAGTCTGGAGGAGCGCAGGAGAAAAGCTCAAGAAAGAGCAGCTGGAGAAGCCGAGAGAGTCATTGCCCTAATTACACATGTCAGGAGACGGGTGGACGACCTGGAGAAGAAGGTCCTGAGTGAGATCTCCAGTCGGGAAGAGAAGATGTCACTGTCTGATGTGATACAGAAGCTGGAACTAAAGAAGGACGAGCTGTCCAAGAAGATGAGACACATTGAGGAGCTGTGTAACATGACGGATCCACTGACTGTCTTACAGGAACCAGACACACGTGACTTGTGTGATCCTGAGGAAGAGGGAGGTGATGAGGACAAATGGGGACATGATGGAGGTGATGAGGACACAGGAGGACATGATGGAGGTGATCGGGGTATGGAGCTGATCTCACACATATCACACTCATTATCTGATCTGATAAAAGATATAAATGTGATCTTCTACGTGCAGGATCCTGCAGACATATTACTGGATGTAAACACAGCTGCTAATAATCTCCTTATATCAGACGACCTGAAAACTGCGACCTGGACAGAAATCAAACAGAATCGTCCGGAAACAGCAGAGAGATTCCTGTATAATCAGGTGCTGAGCGGGAGGAGATTTACCTCAGGACGACATTACTGGGATGTGGAGGGCAGTAGATCAGGATGGTGGATTGTAGGGATGTGTTACCCCAGTATAGACAAGAGAGGGCAGCAGTCATACATTGGATATAATAACAAGTCCTGGGGTTTATATAAAGTGCTGGTGTATAATAATCTCTGTTCAGTGAGACATGACAGTAATGAGATCCCGTTACCTCACGACATCTCCAGTGATAGAGTCAGGATCTGTCTGGATTATGAGGCCGGGCAGTTGTCCTTTTATGAGCTGTGTGACCCCATCAGACACTTACACACCTTCACTGTCACCTTCACCGAGCCCCTACATGCTGCGTTATATGTATATAATGGTTCTATAGAGATATCAGGGAGCAACTGTGAGGAACCATCATCTTAGAAGAAATCTACTCCGTAACTGGTGACATCACAGGGTGCGGAATCTCTATGATTGGTGGAGCATTCAGCCAATGTGAGGAGCCTCATGATGGATCCAGTTACGTCTAGTATCGTACATGCACTTTTAAAGGTCCTATAATTTTTTTTCTCTTTCGAATATTCAAATAATCTTTTTTTTTCTTATGTATATAGGGCTTTTTTACTGCTATCAGGGGAAAATATATTAAAAAAAAATAGAAAACACGAGTATATTTCTCACATTTTGTGATTTTTTTTATTTTTTTATTTTTACGACCTCAAAGGACCGCTAAAAACTTTTTAAATTGAATTTTCCTTTCCAAAGAAATTATTTTTATGTATTGGACATTTTGGGGATAGAACAGTACTAAACATAACGATTTAGACTGGCAGTGCCTTTTTTATGCCATCTTTACTTTTATTATTGCCATCCTTTTTTCATTTATTTCATACATTGTGCCCCCTTAAAGGTCTTTAAAAAAACTTTGAGGTGCATTATAACATATTAATACATTCTTTTTTTTTAACAGATTTCCTTTGTAATATAGGATCGTATATTAGCCCCAGCTACAAGGAGATATCTACCTCCTTACTGCAAAGCAGAGACGACAGGGTTTTCCGGGACCCAGCAGCTCCTGTTCCCTCCCTACACCCAGTGATCACATGACCACAGGGTCTGGAGGAGGAAGCACTGTCAGTACTTCCTGCTCTGTATAGACAGTGCTAGTTCAGAGCTATGTATACAGAGATGGAGAAGGTAGACATGGTAGTAAAACATGTTTATCTTCTCTCTGGGAAGTCCGGCTGTGTCTGACAGCAGCTTCCCTCCCCATAGCTGCACAATATTCAGAAAGCTGCCTAGACTGCATTTAGATTTTAGAATAAGAGGAGTTGGTCCGGATGTATAAAGTGTATGGGCAGTACAGAAATAGTTAATCTTCCTACCAAACTTCTGGTATTACACTTGTCAAAAGTAAAAGTGTATTAAGGCCAATTTTTCACCAGGTTTTTGCCAATTAACCCTGATTCGGGTGTTGTGTCTCTCTGGGCTGTTAGCTGTAGTTTAAAAAAAATCCAAACAGTTTCATCTGCAGAAGATTATCACTAGAGGACTAGTTTCCACTGCTTCCAGGTAGTTCTCTATATTTATGAGCTCTATATAACCCCGTCCATAACTCTGATTGGTTGCTTTCTACCTATGTACAGCATATGCAGAAAGCTGTCAATCAGTGGTGTGGGGTGTGGGTGGGGATATATAGAGCTCAGTATTCAGAGAACTGCTAGGTCTGCAGCAGAGAAAACTGATTTGAATCAAAACTGCAGTAAAATACCCAGTAAGTGACAAATTGTTGAAATGATGGTCTCTGCCACCACGTCATACTCCACTCAGATTGGGAAGCAAAAACCTGGTGACACATTCCTTTCAAAATAAGCCAATATTTTTTTTAATTTCTCAGAAAATTCAGATTTGCACAAAAGCCAAATGTTTTATGATTTATGAGTCTCATGAAGGATCTGGTTATCACTCTTCATATTTATATGTGTTGTTTTTTTTACATAATTTTTATTAAATCATTTTTAAAACACGACAACCTTACATCAGTCGGTTAATCTTCCTCAGAAACTTAAATAAAATTGTATTGAAAATAGAAGGATAGCAAATTACCGAATAAATTTGAGGATAATAAAACTTGTTTTGAGGTTCACTAAAATTCGGATTCACCAGGAACCCACTTTTTTAGGATTTTGTTTGATTGTTTTTAGGGCTCAGAATAGTTAAAAAAGTTAAAAAAAACCATGACACTTACCTCATCTCTTACCTGTTCTGGTGCTGCAGCTTCTCTTTTGGTCCTTTGCTGGCACTAGTCTCCATCTTCACTCTGTATCATTGACTAGGCCTTTCCTCTGGCTCTAGTCTCCATCTTCACTCTGTATCATTGACTAGGCCTTTCCTCTGGCTCTAGTCTCCATCTTCACTCTCTATCATTGACTAGGCCTTTCCTCTGGCTCCGGTCTCCATCTTCACTCTCTATCATTGACTAGGCCTTTCCTCTGGCTCCGGTCTCCATCTTCACTCTCCAGCACTGACTAGGCCACAAGTGACGTCATGAAATGTGTAACCCTGCGACATTGATCATCTCCTGAGGTAATCGGTGTCGTCCAATAGAAAAGCAGCTTTCCCGTGTGAGATGGTTTTCTATTGGAGGAGGCAGATGGCCTGATCTGGTCACATGATCCCGCACAAGCAGCCATTTTATAGACAGACGTGATGTACTGTCTGTGAGGAAAACTGCACTAACAAGAGAAAGCGGTCAAAGCTTCAATGTCTGGTATCAAAGCTCAACCTATAACGTGAGAACCAGACACCTAAAGAGGGCGACGTCCTAGATTCTTATTTTCTAGTAATATACAGATAGTGTAAGAATTTAACAATGTGTAAGGCCGGGTTTATATTTGCGTCTGTGTGCACAGAGTACGACCCGCATCGAACCGCATGTGTCACGGGTACATATCTTTAACATTGTGTATGTAGGGACATGTTTTTGCATGCGCTTGCTTGCGGATGCATACGCATGCGTCGCTTTGAGGTGTGCGGCAGGGTCCGGCAAACGCAACCTGTTGCATTTTTTGAGGCGTTAAATATTGCGCGATCGTCCGCATGCGGACGATTGCAGATGATTGCGTTAAAAAAACGCATTAGTGTCTATAGGACCGCATTGGTACGCAATGACATGCGTACGAATGCATTGGATACGCATGCGTACTTTAGACTGAGCATGCCCAGAAAATGATGTCACCGCCTCCACTATGCGCATAAAAAACGCAAACGCATTTAAACGCATGCACACGGGGTGTTTCTGTTTGCATCATGCGCAAGATGATGCAAAAGCGTAAGCATGCTTTTGCATGCGTTTTGGCATGCGTTTGCGCATACAGATGATACGCTGCACACAGAAACACTAATGTGAACTTAGTCTTAGTGTGTATGGTACACATACACATTAGCATCACCAAAATAAGGGGGGAAATAAGGGCTGGGGATTCTGGGAATGAGAGACAAAGGTGTATAGAAATCCATAACACGTCAGTCTATGGCCACATTTACATGGTCAGTATTTGGTCAGTATTTTACATCAGTATTTGTAAGAAAAACACAGGAGTGGTGATAATACAGAAGTGGTGACATGTTTCTATTATACTTTTCCTCTGATTCTCTCTTGGTTTTATCTTACAAATACATGACGGTCATATTATATCACTAGGCGGTACCTCTCATTAAGCAAACAATAGGTGTGAGAAGTAACATTCTTCCAGTCTCTTCCTTCTGTCTCCACAAGCATCTTATGCATTTTTAATGTCCTATTAAACGTTCTCATACCCATTAGTCTCTGGATGATAGGGACTGACTACAAGATGTTGCACATGTATTTTCTTGCAGCGATTTTGCTTCAATTAGACATGAGTTGGGTTTCCTGATCAGTCAGCATCTACCTGGGACAACAAACATAAGAAAACACAATCTTTAGAGCATCTGAAACCTCGGCTCGTATGGAAACTGTTCCACGGCTTTTGGGGATCAAGTTGTATAGTCAACAACTGTTAGAGTAAATCATGTCGCGGAGCTTTTAGGTTTTGCAACTGGCCCTATAATATTGATAGCTGATCGCAGGAAAGGCTCAACCATCGCTGAAAGTGAAATCGATGGGGCTTTCTGGATATCCCCAGTCTTTCCAACTCTTTCACAAATTGTGCAAGATCGACAACAATTGACTAAGTCACTTCCCATATTTGGTCCATAAAAGACCTTATTCTTTTGTACTCCAACATTCCTTGCAAGAAAAAATCATGAGCAATTCTGAATCACTCCAGAATGGATAGGGATCAACCAGAAGCTTCTTAAAGTCCCATGTCTTTTGTATGTTGGTGGGGAGTCTCCTTATACAACTTTCCCTGATTCCTGGACACTCTTTCCTTGTCAGACCCAGCAGGTGGTGGTCTTCAGGACACCTCAGATTCTCCACTCTCCCTTGTGTCTTCTAATTGCAGCCTTGTGACGAGACTACTGGTTAGTATTAGAGCTTTAATTGTCTGGTAGTTTTGTCTGGGATCTATCCACTAGTAGCTGCGGTGGAATGGTAACAGCATCCTAACTTTAAGGCCGCATTCACACTATCAGTATTTGGTCAGTATTTTACCTCAGTATTTGTAAGCCAAAACCAGGAGTGGAACAATCAGTGGAAAAGTATAATAGAAACATATGCACCACTTCTGCATTTATCACCCACTCCTGGTTTTGGCTTACAAATACTGAGGTAAAATACTGACCAAATACTGAACGTGTGAACGTGGCCTAAGGCACAGCTGCACAGGGGTGTCCTTATAATGAGGCAACTTGAGCTTGTTGCCTCAGGCGGCGCCACCTGCTGGGCGGCAGTGGGAGCGCTCAGTGCAGGAGACTGATGCACAAAGTCCTGAGCGTTGCTCCTGTGCAGAGCTTGGTGCCGCCTCCAGCACTGGCTCCTCCTCTGTCTTCTCTCCCCCTCACCCTCTGGCTGATCAGGACATTGGCAGTGAGGGACAAAGCAGGAGGAGCTCAGAGCCAGAAATCTCCTCAGTGTGTGACAATTACAGTGGCCAGTAGGTGGCAGCGTCACAAATTGATGCTGCCCCCTCCTGGCTCCAGCTGTAGGGCTGCTCCCTCCTCCAGCCCCCACTATTCCTGAGACTAGCTGCTGCCACTGCCTGCTGGTGCCTCTGTACACTGTCCCCTCCATAACTCCTTCCTAGTTCCTCTGAGATCACAGGAGGCAGTCGGACCAGAGGAGGGGGAGATCCTGTGCTGGATATATGCAAAGGATTGTTATCGGGGGTAGGGGGGAATTTATTATGTGGGATCCTGCCAAGCAAAGACAATTGTGGGTTCAGGCCTGATCATACTCAAGAATCACAGGCAGTATAGCCAAATACACTCATTTATAAACAGAGAAACACATACTGTACACTACACACACTATTACATACACAAGAAACCTCTGCATCCATTCACACACAGGAAAGCAGACACTATACACACTATTACATACCCTATAAATGACATTCCATATACTCAAGTGTGCTGCAGCAGAGCCGTCACTGCTCGCCCCATCCCAGGACACCAGGGGCAGAGGACACGGAGCTGCTGCCTCCTCTAGGAGTCAGTGCAGACAGTGTAACCTGTGCACTCCCGAGTATCCAGAGTCCTGTCCAGTAATGTGCTGGGGTGCAGGCGGTCTGGTGCTGGTGTATGTGATGTGCGCTCCCCTGAGTATCTGGAGTCCTGTCCAGTAATGTGCTGGGGTGTGTGCGGTGCTGGTGTATGTGATGTGCGCTCCCCTGAGTATCCGGAGTCCTATCCAGTACTGTGCTGGGGTGCAGGCAGTGCGGTGCTGGTGTATGTGATATTGCCCAGCCACGTAGTATATTGTCCAGCCACGTAGTATATTGTCCAGCCACGTAGTATATTGCCCAGCCACGTAGTATATTGCCCAGCCACGTAGTATATTGCCCAGCCACGTAGTATATTGCCCAGTCACATAGAATATTGCCCAGCGACGTAGTATATTGCCCAGTCACGTAGTATATTACCCAGCCACTTAGTATATTCCCCAGCCACATAGTATATTGCCCAGCCACGTAGTATATTGCCCAGCCACGTAGTATATTGCCTAGCCACGTAGTATCTTGCCCAGCCACGTAGTATATCGCCCAGCCACGTAGTATATTGCCTAGCCACGTAGTATATTGCCCAGCCACGTAGTATATTGCCCAGCCACATAGTATATTGCCCAGCCACGTAGTACGGTATATTGCCCAGCGACGTAGTATATATCCCAGTCACGTAGTATATTGGACAGCCACGCAGTATATTGCCCAGCCAGGTAGTATTCAGCACAGACACATAATATATTGCCCAGCCAGGTAGTATATTGCCCAGTCACGTAGTATACAGCACATACAAGTATTATATTGCCCAGCCAGGTAGTATACAGCACAGACACGTAGTATATTGCCCAGCCAGGTAGTATATTGCCCAGTCATGTAGTATACAGCACATACACGTATTATATTGCCCAGCCAGGTAGTATACAGCACAGACACGTAGTATATTACCCAGCCAGGTAGTATACTGCCCAGTCACGTATGTAACAGGTTAAAAAATAAACATACTCACCATCCAAAGAGCCTGTTGTAGTCCTGGCGCCTGTGTGCGGTGCACCCCGCAGCTTCCGGTCCCAGGATTGGTATGAGCGCAGGACCTGTGATGATGTCGCGGTCACATGACCGTGACGTCATGGAAGGTCGTACAACTGATATAGTGGTCTGTAATACTGTTATTCTTCATGTACTCACAGTTAACTGATGCAAAGTTTGTTGAAAGGATAATACTTCTTACAGTCTTCCTCTTCTGAGTAGCAGCTGTGAGATGCTTGGAAGACACACACCTACGGTAGTACGTCTAGTCTAGAGGAGGAGCTTTACTACTAAGAATTTGCAACACATTTTCACTTTCAGTTTCATACATTGTAAGTAGGGGGGTTGGGGCAGCATGAGGATAACCAAGTATAAGATTAGATAAGGGCAATGGAGAACAGTGACACACAAGAAGTAGAGGTACCTTCACACTAAGCGACGCTGCAGCGATACCGACAACGATGTCGATCGCTGCAGCGTCGCTGTTTGGTCGCTGGAGAGCTGTCACACAGACAGCTCTCCAGCGACCAACGATCCCGAGGTCCCCGGTAACCAGGGTAAACCTCCGGCGCTCTGCTTTCCTCTGCACTGTCAGCTCCGGTCAGCCGGAAAGCAGAGTGGTGACGTCACCGCTGTGCTTTCCGGCTGGCCGGCGCTGACACAGGATGCAGGAGGAGTACAGAGAAGCACAGCGCCGGGGACAGACGGCTGAAGGTAAGTATGTAGTGTTTGTTTTTTTAACGTTTATGCTGGTAACCAGGGTAAACATCGGGTTACTAAGCGCGGCCCTGCGCTTAGTAACCCGATGTTTACCCTGGTTACCAGTGAAGACATCGCTGGATCGGCGTCACACACACCGATTCAGCGATGTCAGCGGGAGATCCAGCGACGAAATAAAGTTCTGGACTTTCCTCAGCGACCAACGATCTCCCAGCAGGGGCCTGATCGTTGGTCGCTGTCACACATAACGATTTCCTTAACGATATTGTTGCTACGTCACAAAAAGCAACGATATCGTTAACGATATCGAAATGTGTGACGGTACCTTAAATGTCTATCTCCAGCAGAACTGCTTATCACTGTTGTTCATAGTTTGATAGAACATATATATTTGAGTAACATTTATAAAATTCATATGAAAGTTCAATTATGAAATAATACATTTTTTTTAAAGCTGGAGTCGGTACATTTCTACCGACTCCGACCAAAACTAACTCTGACTCCACGACTCTGACTCCGACTCTACAGCCCTGGCCGGAATACCCGTATGCACTGGACACTTTTACTATACTATACTTTGAAATATGATTATGGTGCAATAAGGGTATGATTATAAATATCTGTATGATCTGCCAAAGATACTATCCCTGGTATAATTTAAAGGGAATACATAATACCTGCCTATTTTTATAATCTCAATTTTGATACTGGTTGTCACGATTCACACCGTGACCGTCACCCCTACGTCACAGGTTGGGGTGACTTTAGGCCAACAGACGGCTATCACATGTGCAGGGGGGCTTATCTTAGTTATCCCTCCAATCCATAATGTGATGAAAAACAACACACACAAGGCTATTGACCTCTCAGTTTACAGCAGGGGCTTACTGCTCTTCAATATACCACGAACTGCAGGGATTTATGTATATCCCGCTTACAGTTCCCCTTGAAACTTGCAGCTCTCTGGCGCCCCCCTTACTCTCAGGTCAGATTAGGTACTGCACCTGGAGTAATTAGTCGCCAGAAAGGCTGCCTGCTATGTACTGGCTATTGGGCACGCTGCAGCGAGGCGATATAACTACTCCCACTCAGGCAGGAACAATAATTATCAACGCCGCAGTCGCTACAACGCCACCCAAAAGCCTTCACAAATGTATGCTGCCACCAGGTTTGATTAAACGGGTCCGAAGCTAACCCAAAAACAGTAGCGTAATTCCCTTCAGGAGACTTAGGTTACGTTTTAGAGCATGAAGAACGACTCTAGTATTAAATATACTCCGTCAAAAGTTTCAGGCAGTGTTTATAAACGGTCATATAAAGATGTTACAATAAGAGACAATTGAAAATATGTACAAGGTAATTATAAAATAAAGGGATTAAATAAGAAAAGGTACAACTCACATGTTCTCAGTTCATATCAGGCAAAAACCATGCTGCATGCACAGCCCAGATGTCCCAATTCATGGGGACTGGCAGTCAGGGCTTCCCAGGTAAAACTCAGACTCACATAGGCTCCAGCAGATAGACTGACTGCTGGGATCTGGCCAAAAACTTATAGCTGCAGCCTGTGACATCACAGAAAGGGGTTAGTTTACTCCGTCCCTCCTACCTCCTCAGTTTAAACTAACTTTAACCTAAATTTCTCTAATGCTTGTAACTCCGCTACAGAACATGTCATGGTCATAACAAACCCAGCATTCATCTCGTATTAACATTGGCATTCTAATGAGATCAAATATGTCCTATGTGTGATGCGTAATTACAGAGAAATCCCTACTTTTTTACCTGATGGAGTTAGAAGCTTATGTTTACAGCGGTTAACAGATCCATCGCTGGACATAAAGAATATGTATTTTCCTTTTTTCTAGCCTAACTCATTTGCCCAATATCTTATCATATTGGAACAAAGGACTCTCATGGATTTCTGGAAACTTCTAGACAGTTCTGCTAGAGGGAGATTTGAGCCTAGTTGTAAATACCTTTTGGCAATAAAACCCTCTTCCCCCATACATTCCAACACAAAAATACAAAGAGAGCCACAGAGAGAAGGGGGGGTTTAGCCCCCAGCATGAGCTGAAGGACAAAGCTACTACATCATATTATATTTCATACAATATCGTGACACCTCCCCCTTTTGGTCTGCGCTATGGAGGTAGAACCCCTCGGTATGCCTCCATGCGCACCTTAGTAGGTTCACCCTGGCGGGACAGTCCATCTGCATTTCCATGCTCCCTGCCCGTTTTGTGTTCAATGGTGAAGTCAAACTGCTGAAGGGCAAGGCTCCAGCGTAGCAACCTGCCATTGGTTCCACACATGGCATTTAGCCATCGCAGAGGGTTGTGGTCGGTCACCACAATGAAGGTGCGACCGTACAAGGTGGGCTGCAAGCGCTGCAGGGCCCAGACTATGGCCAGGCACTCCTTCTCGATGGTGGAGTAGGCCACCTCCCTCGGCAAATGTTTCCGGCTCAGGTATAACACCAGGTGCTCTTGGTCCTCCGAGTCAACCTGGCTGAGCACAGCACCAAGGCCAAACTCGCTGGCGTCGGTCTGCACCAAGAACTGTCGACTGCTGTCGACTGCTTTCAACACAGGGGCGTTGCACAGTGCTGTTTTCAACGCCTGGAAGGCCCCCTCACAGCCATCGGTCCAGTTGACGATGTGGGGTAGCTTCTTCCTGGTGAGGTCCGTCAAGGTTTGCCAGGCTGCTATAGTGCTGTACGAAGTGCCTATAGTAACCTGCAGTGCCCAGGAAGGACATCACCTGTTTCTTGGTCACGGGAGTGGGCCAGTTCACGATCGCGCCCACTTGCTCTGGCTTTATGGTGTCTCCGCCTACCCGGTGCCCCAGGTAGTGGACCTCCCTCATGCCCATCTGGCACTTTCCTGGCTTGATAGTCAGTCCTGCTTGGTGAATTCGCCTGAGCACCTCCTCGAGATGCTGCAGGTGTTCCTCCCAGGAGGGACTGAAGATGGCAATGTCATCCAAGTACGCCACTGCGTACTTCTCCAGTCCCTGAAGCAGGAGGTTGACCATCCGCTGGAAAGTGGCAGGGGCATTCTTCATGCCGAAGGGCATGACCGTGGACTCGTACAGTCCGAAGGGCGTGATAAAGGCGGACTTCTCCTGCGCATCGGGGCTCAGGGGAATCTGCCAGTATCCTCGATTCAGATCCATTATTGTCAGGTATTTTGCGCCAGCTAACCTCTCAAGCAGCTCCTCGATGAGCGGCATTGGGTGCGCGTCAGAGGCTGTGATGGCGTTGAGCCCCCTGTAGTCCACGCAGAGCCGGGTGGTTCTTTTGCACGAGAACCGCAGGTGAAGCCCACACGCTCTTGGACCGTCGAATCACCCCCAGCTGTAACATCTCATCGATCTCCTCGCGCATAACCTGCTGCACCTGGTCAGAGATTCGATAGGGTGTTCGCCGTAGTGGGGCATGATTCCCGGTGTCCACCTGGTGGACTGCTAACTCAGTCCTCCCAGGTCAGTTGGAGAACACGAACCGGAAGGGTTCCAGTGTGGTTTGCAACTGCAACCGCAGTGTTTTAGTTAATGAGGCGCTTACCTCCACGTCCTCGATGGACCCACCGGCCTTGGCTTGGGCCAGCATGTCCAGGAGGGTTTCTTCCTCCCCGTCCTCGGGTAAGCTGCAGACCGGTAGGACGAAAGGTTCACGTTCGTGATGAGCCTTCATCATGTTGACGTGAAAGGCCTTTCGCCTACCCCGAGCGTGGTCAAGCGTGACCACGTAGGTGACTGTTGTGAATTCTGTGGCAGAGCTCCCTCCTGTGGCCACAAGTGGTACTTCGGCTGGTTCTCTCTGTGAGCTTCCGTTGGTGGAAGGAAGTGGTACTGCGGCTTCTGAGTCTCCTTCCTCAGGTGTGTGGTGAAGTCGTTAGACATTTCCTATTTAACTCCACCTAGTACTTTGATCCTGGCCTCCTGTCAATGTTCTAGTGTGGGTCTAGCTTCCTCCTGGATCGTTCCTGTGGCCTGCGGCTCTGCATAAGCTAAGTTTTTGCGTGTGTTATTTTTTGTTTGCTGTTTTTTTCTGTCCAGCGTGCTCTATTGGTTTTTGTTGCTTGCTGGAAGCTCTGGGACGCAGAGGTTGTACCTCTGTGCCGTTAGTTCGGTACGGAGGGTCTTTTTGCCCCCTCTGCGTGGTTGTTTGTAGGGTTTTGTGTTGGCCGCAAAGTTATCTTTCCTATCCTCGGTCTATTCAGATAGTGGGCCTCACTTTGCTTAATCTGTTTCATCTCTACGTTTGTCTTTTCATCTCACTCACAGTCATTATATGTGGGGGGCTGCCTTTTCCTTTGGGGAATTTCTCTGAGGCAAGGTAGGCTTATTTTTCCTTCTTAGGCTAGCTAGTTTCTCAGGCCGTGCCGAGTTGCATAGGTTAGCGTTAGGCGCTATCCACGGCTGCCTTTAGTGTGGATGGTGAGGTTCAGGAATTGCGGTCAACAGAGTTCCCACGTCTCAGAGCTCGTCCTATGTTTTTGGATTATTGCCAGGTCACTGTATGTGCTCTGAACTTCAACACCCATTGTGGTTCTGAATTGCCATTTCATGACAGTACAGGAGGCCAAAAGTATTAATGATTCTCAATAGAGGGATAAAAGAAGTTCTGAGACCATTTTTTTTTCTCTCTGCACTGTGTTCTGCCTTTTTTTTTTTCCCCTAGACATTTGGGTGGTTCAGGACACAGGTGTTGCAATGGACATTAAAGGTCTGTCTTCATGTACGGATCAGCTCACGGCAAGGGTACAAAGTATTCAAGACTTTGTGGTTCAGAATTCTATGTTAGAACCGAGAATTCCTATTCCTGATTTGTTTTTTGGAGATAGAAATAAATTTCTGAGTTTCAAAAATAATTGTAAACTATTTCTGGCTTTGAAACCTCGTTCTTCTAGTGATCCAGTTCAACAAGTTAGGATCGTTATTTCTTTTTTGCGTGGCGATCCTCAGGACTGGGCATTTTCCCTTGCACCAGGGGATCCTGCATTAAGTAATATCGATGCATTTTTCCTGGCGCTCGGATTGCTGTACGATGAGCCTAATTCTGTGGATCAGGCAGAGAAGAATTTGCTGGCTCTGTGCCAGGGTCAGGATGAAATAGAAGTTTATTGTCAGAAATTTAGAAAGTGGTCCGTACTCACTCAATGGAATGAAGGTGCGCTTGCAGCGATTTTCAGAAAGGGTCTCTCTGAAGCCCTTAAGGATGTCATGGTGGGATTTCCCATGCCTGCTGGTCTGAATGAGTCTATGTCTTTGGCCATTCAGATCGGTCGACGCTTGGCGAGCGTAAATCTGTGCACCATTTGGCGGTATTACCTGAGCTTAAACCTGAGCCTATGCAGTGCGATAGGACTTTGACTAGAGTTGAACGGCAAGAACACAGACGTCAGAAAGGGCTGTGTTTCTACTGTGGTGATTCCACTCATGCTATCTCTGATTGTCCTAAACGCACTAGGCGGTTCGCTAGGTCTGCCACCATTGGTATGGTACAGTCTAAATTTCTTCTGTCTGTTACCTTGATCTGCTCTTTGTCATCGTATTCTGTCATGGCATTTGTGGACTCAGGCGCTGCTCTGAATTTGATGGACTTGGAGTATGCTAGGCGTTGTAGGTTTGTCTTGGAGCCCTTGCAGTGTCCTATTCCATTGAGAGGAATTGATGCTACGCCTTTGGCCAAGAATAAGCCTCAGTACTGGACCCAGCTGACCATGTGCATGGCTCCTGCACATCAGGAGGTTATTCGATTTCTGGTGCTGCATAATCTGCATGATGTGGTCGTGTTGGGGTTGCCATGGCTACAAGTCCATAATCCAGTTTTGGATTGGAAATCCATGTCTGTGTCGAGCTGGGGTTGTCAGGGGATACATGGTGATGTCCCATTTCTGAATATTTCATCATCCACCCCTTCTGAGGTTCCTGAGTTCTTGTCTGATTACCGGGATGTATTTGATGAGCCCAAGTCCAATGCCCTGCCTCCGCATAGGGATTGTGATTGTGCTATCAATTTGATTCCTGGTAGTAAATTCCCAAAAGGTCGACTGTTTAATTTATCTGTGCCTGAGCACGCCGCTATGCGGAGTTATGTGAAGGAGTCTTTGGAGAAGGGGCATATTCGCCCGTCGTCGTCGCCATTGGGAGCAGGGTTCTTTTTTGTAGCCAAGAAGGATGGTTCACTGAGACCTTGTATAGATTACCGCCTTCTTAATAACATCACGGTTAAATTTCAGTACCCCTTGCCATTGTTATCTGATTTATTTGCTCGGATTAAGGGGGCTAGTTGGTTTACTAAGATAGATCTTTGTGGTGCGTATAATCTTGTGCGTATTAAACGAGGCGATGAATGGAAAACTGCATTTAATACGCCCGAGGGCCATTTTGAGTATCTTGTAATGCCATTCGGACTTGCCAACGCTCCATCAGTGTTTCAGTCCTTTATGCATGACATCTTCCGAGAATACCTGGATAAATTCCTGATTGTGTACTTAGATGACATTTTGATCTTCTCGGATGATTGGGAATCTCATGTGAAGCAGGTCAGAACGGTGTTTCAGGTCCTGCGTGCTAATTCTTTGTTTGTGAAGGGATCTAAGTGTCTTTTTGGTGTTCAGAAGGTTTCATTTTTGGGGTTCATCTTTTCCCCTTCTACTATCGAGATGGATCCTGTTAAGGTCCAAGCCATTCATAATTGGACTCAGCCGACATCTCTGAAAAGTCTGCAAAAATTCCTGGGCTTTGCTAATTTTTATCGTCGCTTCATCTGCAATTTTTCTAGTATTGCTAAACCATTGACCGATTTGACCAAGAAAGGTGCTGATTTGGTCAATTGGTCTTCTGCTGCTGTGGAAGCTTTTCAGGAGTTGAAGCGTCGTTTTTCTTCTGCCCCTGTGTTGTGTCAACCTGATGTTTCGCTTCCGTTCCAGGTCGAGGTTGATGCTTCTGAGATTGGAGCAGGGGCTGTTTTGTCACAGAGAAGTTCTGATTGCTCGGTGATGAAACCATGCGCCTTCAATTCCAGGAAGTTTTCGCCTGCTGAGCGTAATTATGATGTGGGCAATCGTGAATTGCTGGCCATGAAGTGAGCATTCGAGGAGTGGCGTCATTGGCTTGAAGGAGCTAAGCATCGCGTGGTGGTCTTTACTGATCACAAGAACTTGATTTATCTCGAGTCCGCCAAGCGGTTGAATCCTAGACAAGCTCGTTGGTCGTTGTTTTTTGCTCGTTTTGACTTTGTGATTTCGTACCTTCCGGGCTCTAGAAATGTGAAGGCGGATGCCCTGTATAGGAGTTTTGTGCCCGACTCTCCGGGTATATCTGAGCCGGCGGGGATCCTCAAAGAGGGAGTAATTGTGTCTGCCATCTCCCCTGATTTGCGGCGGGTGCTGCAAAAATTTCAGGCTAATAAACCTGATCGTTGCCCAGCGGAGAAACTGTTTGTCCCTGATAGGTGGACGAATAGAGTTATCTCTGAGGTTCATTGTTCGGTGTTGGCTGGTCATCCTGGAATCTTTGGTACCAGAGAGTTAGTGGCTAGATCCTTTTGGTGGCCATCTCTGTCGCGGGATGTGCGTACTTTTGTGCAGTCCTGTGGGATTTGTGCTCGGGCTAAACCCTGCTGTTCTCGTGCCAGTGGGTTGCTTTTGCCCTTGCCGGTCCCGAAGAGGCCTTGGACACATATCTCCATGGATTTTATTTCAGATCTTCCCGTCTCTCAAAAGATGTCAGTTATTTGGGTGGTCTGTGATCGCTTCTCTAAGATGGTCCATTTGGTACCCTTGTCTAAATTGCCTTCCTCCTCTGATTTGGTGCCATTGTTTTTCCAGCATGTGGTTCGTTTACATGGCATTCCAGAGAATATCGTTTCTGATAGAGGTTCCCAGTTTGTTTCGAGGTTTTGGCGAGCCTTTTGTGGTAGGATGGGCATTGACTTGTCTTTTTCCTCGGCCTTCCATCCTCAGACTAATGGCCAGACCGAACGAACCAATCAGACCTTGGAAACATATCTGAGATGCTTTGTTTCTGCTGATTAGGATGATTGGGTGTCCTTTTTGCCTTTGGCTGAGTTCGCTCTTAATAATCGGGCCAGCTCGGCTACCTTGGTTTCACCGTTTTTTTGCAACTCTGGGTTCCATCCTCGTTTTTCTTCAGGACAGGTTGAGTCTTCGGACTGTCCTGGTGTGGATACTGTGGTGGACAGGTTGCAGCGGATTTGGACTCATGTAGTGGACAATCTGACCTTGTCCCAGGAGAAGGCTCAACGTTTCGCTAATCGCAGACGTTGTGTGGGTCCCCGACTTCGGGTTGGGGACTTGGTTTGGTTATCTTCTCGTCATATTCCTATGAAGGTTTCCTCTCCTAAGTTTAAACCTCGTTTTATTTGTCCGTATAGGATTTCTGAGGTTCTTAATCCTGTGTCTTTTCGCCTGACCCTTCCAGATTCATTTTCCATACATAATGTATTCCATAGGTCATTGTTGCGGAGATACGTGGCACCTATGGTTCCATCTGTTGATCCTCCTGCCCCGGTTTTGGTGGAGGGGGAGTTGGAGTATATCGTGGAAAAGATTTTGGATTCTCGTGTTTCAAGGCGGAAACTCCAGTATTTGGTTAAGTGGAAGGGTTAAGCTCAGGAAGATAATTCCTGGGTCTTTGCCTCTGATGTCCATGCTCCCGATCTGGTTCGTGCCTTTCATATGGCTCATCCTGGTCGTCCTGGGAGCTCTGGTGAAGGTTCGGTGACCCCTCCTCAAGGGGGGTACTGTTGTGAATTCTGTGGCAGAGCTCCCTCCTGTGGCCACAAGTGGTACTTCGGCTGGTTCTCTCTGTGAGCTTCCGTTGGTGGAAGGAAGTGGTACTGCGGCTTCTGAGTCTCCTTCCTCAGGTGTGTGGTGAAGTCGTTAGACATTTCCTATTTAACTCCACCTAGTACTTTGATCCTGGCCTCCTGTCAATGTTCTAGTGTGGGTCTAGCTTCCTCCTGGATCGTTCCTGTGGCCTGCGGCTCTGCATAAGCTAAGTTTTTTCTTGTGTTATTTTTTGTTTGCTGTTTTTTTCTGTCCAGCGTGCTCTATTGGTTTTTGTTGCTTGCTGGAAGCTCTGGGACGCAGAGGGTGTACCTCCGTGCCGTTAGTTCGGTACGGAGGGTCTTTTTGCCCCCTCTGCGTGGTTGTTTGTAGGGTTTTGTGTTGACCGCAAAGTTATCTTTCCTATCCTCGGTCTATTCAGATAGTGGGCCTCACTTTGCTTAATCTGTTTCATCTCTACGTTTGTCTTTTCATCTCACTCACAGTCATTATATGTGGGGGGCTGCCTTTTCCTTTGGGGAATTTCTCTGAGGCAAGGTAGGCTTATTTTTCCTTCTTAGGCTAGCTAGTTTCTCAGGCCGTGCCGAGTTGCATAGGTTAGCGTTAGGCGCTATCCACGGCTGCCTTTAGTGTGGATGGTGAGGTTCAGGAATTGCGGTCAACAGAGTTCCCACGTCTCAGAGCTCGTCCTATGTTTTTGGATTATTGCCAGGTCACTGTATGTGCTCTGAACTTCAACATCCATTGTGGTTCTGAATTGCCATTTCATGACAGGTGACCGGGTGAGCTGTTGGTGGACGACGTACGGGCCCTCCCAGGCTGCCTGAAGTTTATCCTTTGGTACGGGGACCAGCACCCACACATTTTGACCCACGTGGTAGGTCCGCTCCCGGGCGTTCTGGTCGTACCAGTGCTTCTGGTCAGCCTGAGCCTGCGTCATGTTGTCATGCACCAACTGCGTCAAGGTCTGCATCTTGTCACAGAAGCGCATGACATACTCCACTATGGACACTTCAGAAGGGTTCAGCTCCTCTTTCCAGGATTCTCTTACCAACCCAAGGGGTCCCCGAACTTGCCTACTGTACAGGAGCTCGAAGGGGGAGAACCCCGTCGAGGCCTGTGGAACCTCTCGGTAAGCGAATAGCAGGTGTGGGAGGTATCGCTCCCAGTCGCGCCCTTGGGTCTCAACCAGCATGCGTAGCATCTGTTTGAGGGTACCATTGAAGTGTTCACACAAGCCATTGGTCTGTGGGTGATACGCACTCGATACCAGGTGCTTCACCTGCATTCTCTTACAGAGAGCCTCCATTAGGCGAGACATAAATTGGGTCCCTTGATCAGTAAGCATTTCTCTGGGAAATCCTACATGTGAAAAGATGGCCAACAGGGCATCCGCCACCTCAACTAGGGCAGATAAGGTGGCGGATGGCCAACAGGGCATCCGCCACCTTATCTGCCCTAGTTGACGACAGAGCTACTGCCTCTGGGTACCGGGTAGCATAGTCTACCACAGTAAGGATGTATTGCTTTCCAGAGCTGCTGGGGACGGCCAGCGGGCCCACAATGTCCACCGCAATTCTCTGGAACGGCTCCTCTATCACTGGTAAAGGGATCAGGGGAGCCTTAAGAGCAGGCCCCGCCTTCCCCACTCTTTGACAAGTGATATAGGAGCGGCAGTAGTTTGACACATCTATCCCCATCTTAGGCCAATAGAAGTGTTGAGACACCCGGGCCTTAGTTTTGCTGATCTCCAAGTGTCCAGCTAGCGGGATGTCATGGGAAATCCGTAAAAACTCACCCCGGAATTGCTGCGGGACAACCAGCTGTCTTTCCCTCAACCACTCCTTTTGCGATTCTCCATGTACTGTCTCCCGGTATCACCTTCCTCGTTCCCAGAACACCCTCTCCTTATCAGTCTCGGAGGTGAGCGTCTCGGCGAGTTGTCTCTAGGCTCGCATCTGTGCGCAGAGCGGCCTGAAACTCCTGGCTAGGGGAAGCCAGAAGCGATGTCAGGGTCCCTTCCCCACGGGAACCCTCTTGGACCTGCTCTGGGTTCACCTCTGGTTCAGTCACACTGATGACTGAGGAGGATCCGGAAGGCCGACAGTTATCTGTGTTTCGGGCACTCTGACTGCGGGTGACAGCAGCTACGTAGACTGTCTCCCCGAGGGTTTCTACAGACCCATCAGCCGGCGCTGCTATGGGCTCTACCTCCCCATCCACCCCCATTACCTCAGGAGCATTGCTACTTATGGGCCAGTTACCTTCCTCGTTGGCACTGGTCAATTGCATGGTCTCACCTTCCTCATGGTTCCCATGCATCTCCCCAATGCCTGTAGCATCGACACTTGCCCCTGTTAGGGGTTCCTCAGCCGTCTCCGCAGAGCGACGTGGCTGGGCACGCCGGTACCTATGGACACAGTAACCTTCACAGAGAAATCATTATCAGGTTCAGTTGGCACAGGTACAACATTTTCACCATCAAACCTAGGAAAAAAATGGTTATTAGATGCATCATTACAAGATAAAGCATGGTCAGGTCAGGTAACACATGCGATTTCCCATCATCATCATCATCAGGGTTAACGTTACCCTTATTAGTAGATTGGGGAGGGGTGTCAGGGATGTAGTATGCAACCATCCTCCCCAAATCAGTCCCCAACAAAACATCAGTGGGCAAATTATCAGACAGCCCCACTTCCTTCACCCCGCTCCCGGCACCCCAATTAATATAAACCCGGGCCATCGGTAAGGCACAGCTGATGCCCCCAACCCCCGTGACAGTTAGGGTTTTCCCCGGAATGATTTCTTCAGGGGCCGCCAGTTCGGGTCAGATGAGGGTTCGTTCAGCCCCGGTGTCCTTGAGGCCTGTAGCAACATGGCCTCCTACAGTGACGTGCTGTACGCTGTCACACACCCTCCCAACCACACCACCCACCAAAAGAACTGCTGCATTAGGCCCTGGGGCCTTGGTTGGGGTGTTCTTCTGCTTGTCTGGACAGTAGTGACTGATATGACTAGTCCGCTTCCAGTAGAACCACTGGCGAGGTTCGGCGGTAGGTCTGATGTTGTTGGCCATGGGACAGGACCTCTGGGGTGTTGGCTGGCAGGGGTACTGGCGTTAGTTGCAGGCTTACCCCCTCTCCAGCTGGTGGTGACTGGCTTCCGCACTTCCGATCTACGGTTGGCCTCAGGCATCGGCAATCTGCGCTGCTTTCGTCACGTCTTTGGGTTCTCTGTCCATCATGAACTGTGCTGGGCAAAGATGTAAGAACTGGTCTTTCATCATCAGGTCTCGCAGCTGTGCAAAGGTGATCACTGACAGTCCTTGGGTCCACTGGTCAAAGTGGGTCCCCAGTCCATGTGCCACATCACTGTAACTGTCGTGTGGGCCACATTGGAGGTTCTGGAACTTTCTACGGTAAACCTCGGGTGTAAGCTGGTACTTTGCTATCAGGGCCTGCTTGATGGCCTCATAGTTTCCATCTTGTTCTTGAGGGAGGGCAGCAAACGCCTCCAGAGCTTTGCCTCTCAGCCCTGGTGTCAGGTATGGTGCCCATTCATCTGTAAGCAGCCGGTACTGTCTGCAGGCTTTCTCAAAGGCCCGCAGAAACGTGTCCAAGCCCCCGTCCTTTTCCATCACAGGAAAGTGCTCGGGCCGGGGCTTCGGTGTCTGAGCGCTGCTGGGCTCACGGCTGGACTGGAACGACCCCTGCATTTGCAGTCGGGCCATCTGCAGCTGGTACTCCCGCTCCTGGTATTGCTGGATCAGCTGCCGACGTCCATCACGGTCATCGGCGGGGAGTAGTTCCAACACCGCCAGCAGACTGGGGTCCAAACCGCCCTCGTTGCTAATTGGGCCGGCATTCAATGGTTGGACCTCTGCTGCAGCACCATGTTCGCTTGTACTGGCTTCTGCGGTCTCTGGGCTCTGTGGCCTGGCTTGGTCTGCTTCAAATTGCACCAGTACAGCGACCATTTGAGCCTTGGTCTTGCCCGCACAGTCAATCTGCTGTGACATGCACAAGGCCATAAGAGTGTCCTTGGACTGCTTCTTATAAAAGGTTTCTCTGTTGTGAATTCTGTTGTCGGGCTCCCTCCTGTGGTCATGAATGGTACTTCGGCTGGTTCTGTCCATGGACTTCCTCTGGTGGGTGTTTCTGAGTTTCCTTCCACAGGTGACGAGGTTAATTCGTTAGCTGGCTGCTCTATTTAACTCCACTTAGATCTTTGCTCCATGCCACCTGTCAATGTTCCAGTATTGGTCTAGTTCACTCCTGGATCGTTCTTCTGACCTGTCTTCCCAGCAGAAGCTAAGTTCCAGCTTGTATTTCTTTGGTTTGCTATTTTTCTGTCCAGCTTGCTATTTTTATTGTTGTCTTGCTTGCTGGAAGCTCTGGGACGCAGAGGGAGCACCTCCGCACCGTGAGTCGGTGCGGAGGGTCTTTTTTGCACCCTCTGCGTGGTCTTTTTGTCGGTTTTTGTGCTGACCGCAAAGTAACCTTTCCTATCCTCGGTCTGTTCAGTAAGTTGGGCCTCACTTTGCTAAATCTATTTCATCTCTGTGTTTGTATTTTCATCTTTACTCAGTCATTATATGTGGGGGGCTGCCTTTCCTTTGGGGAATTTCTCTGAGGCAAGGTAGGCTTTATTTTTCTATCTTCAGGGCTAGCTAGTTCCTTAGGCTGTGCCGAGTTGCATAGGGAGCGTTAGGCGCAATCCACGGCTATTTCTAGGGTGTTTGATAGGATTAGGGATTGTGGTCAGCAGAGTTCCCACGTCCCAGAGCTCGTCCTTTATTATCAGTAACTATCAGGTCATTCCGTGTGCTCTTAACCACCAGGTCCATTATTGCCCTGACCACCAGGTCATAACAGTACAGGTGGCCCAAAGTAATAATGCATCTCAATAGATGGATAAGAGAAGTTCTGAGACCATTTTTTTTTCTTTGCAGTGTGTTTTGTCTCTCTTTTCCCCTTTACCTCTGGGTGGTTCAGGACACTGGTGTAAACATGGACATTCAAGGTCTGTCCTCTTGGATGGATAATCTCACTACAAGGGTACAAAACATTCAAGATTTTGTGGTTCAGAATCCGATGTCAGAGCCTAGGATTCCAATTCCTGATTTGTTTTTTGGTGATAGATCTAAGTTCTTGAATTTCAAAAATAATTGTAAATTGTTTCTTGCCTTGAAACCTCGCTCCTCAGGTGACTCTGTTCAACAAGTAAAGATCATTATTTCTTTGTTACGTGGTGACCCTCAAGACTGGGCATTTTCCCTTGCGCCAGGAGATCCGGCATTGCGTGATGTTGATGCGTTTTTCCTGGCGCTTGGATTGCTTTATGACGAACCAAATTCAGTGGATCAGGCAGAGAAAATCTTGCTGGCTCTGTGTCAGGGTCAGGATGAAGCGGAGGTATATTGTCAGAAGTTTAGAAAGTGGTCTGTGCTCACTCAGTGGAATGAATGTGCCCTGGCAGCAATCTTCAGAAAGGGTCTCTCTGAAGCCCTTAAGGATGTCATGGTGGGGTTTCCCATGTCTGCTGGTCTGAATGAGTCTATGTCCTTGGCCATTCAGATCGATCGACGCTTGCGTGAGCGTAAAGCTGTGCACCATTTGGCGGTACTATCTGAGCATGGGCCTGAGCCTATGCAATGTGATAGGACTTTGACCAGAGCTGAACGGCAAGAACACAGACGTCGGAATGGGCTATGTTTTTACTGTGGTGATTCCACTCATGCTATCTCCGATTGTCCTAACCGCACTAAGCGGTTCGCTAGGTCTGCCACCATTTGTACGGTACAGTCTAAATTTCTATTGTCTGTTACTCTGATTTGCTCTTTGTCATCCTATTCTGTTATGGCATTTGTGGATTCAGGCGCTGCCCTGAATTTGATGGACTTGGAGTATGCTAGGCGCTGTGGTTTTTTCTTGGAGCCCTTGCAGTATCCTATTCCATTGAGAGGAATTGATGCTACGCCTTTGGCCAAGAATAAGCCTCAGTACTGGACCCAATTGACCATGTGCATGGCTCCTGCACATCAGGAGGATATCCGCTTTCTGGTGTTGCATAATCTGCATGATGTGGTCGTTTTGAGGTTGCCATGGCTACAGGTTCATAATCCAGTATTGGACTGGAAATCTATGTCTGTGTCCAGCTGGGGTTGCCAGGGGGTACATGGTGATGTTCCATTTTTGTCTATTTCGTCTTCCACTCCTTCTGAAGTTCCATAGTTTTTGTCGGATTATCGGGATGTATTTGATGAGCCCAAAGCTAGTGCCCTACCTCCTCATAGGGATTGCGATTGTGCAATTAATTTGATTCCTGGTAGTAAGTTTCCTAAGGGCCGATTGTTCAATTTATCTGTGCCAGAACACGCCGCTATGTGGAGTTATATAAAGGAATCCTTGGAGAAAGGCCATATTCGCCCGTCGTCATCACCGTTAGGAGCAGGGTTCTTTTTTGTGGCCAAGAAGGATGGTTCTTTGAGACCTTGTATTGATTACCGCCTTCTTAATAAAATTACAGTCAAATTTCAGTATCCTTTGCCATTGCTGTCTGATTTGTTTGCTCGTATTAAAGGGGCTAGTTGGTTCACCAAGATAGATCTTCGAGGGGCGTATAATCTTGTGCCTATTAAACAAGGCGATGAATGGAAAACAGCATTTAATACGCCCGAGGGCCATTTTGAGTACCTGGTTATGCCATTCGGGCTTTCCAATGCTCCATCAGTATTTCAGTCCTTTATGCATGACATCTTCCGAGAGTACCTGGATAAATTCCTGATTGTGTATTTGGATGATATTTTGGTCTTTTCGGATGATTGGGAGTCTCATGTGAAGCAGGTCAGAATGGTGTTCCAGGTCCTTCGTGCAAATTCCTTGTTTGTGAAGGGGTCAAAGTGTCTCTTTGGAGTTCAGAAGGTTTCATTTTTGGGGTTCATTTTTTTCCCTTCTACTATCGAGATGGACCCTGTTAAAGTCCAGGCCATTTACGATTGGACTCAGCCGACATCTGTGAAGAGCCTGCAAAAGTTCCTGGGCTTTGCTAATTTTTATCGGCGCTTCATCGCTAATTTTTCTATTGTTGCTAAACCGTTGACTGATTTGACCAAGAAGGGTGCTGATGTGGTCAATTGGTCTTCTGCAGCTGTAGAGGCTTTTCAGGAGTTGAAGCGTCGTTTTTCTTCTGCCCCTGTGTTGTGCCAGCCAGATGTTTCGCTCCCGTTTCAGGTTGAGGTTGATGCTTCTGAGATTGGAGCAGGGGCTGTTTTGTCGCAAAGAAGTTCTGATGGCTCGGTGATGAAGCCATGTGCTTTCTTTTCTAGAAAGTTTTCGCCTGCTGAGCGTAACTATGATGTTGGTAATGGTGAGTTGTTGGCCATGAAGTGGGCATTCGAGGAGTGGCGTCATTGACTGGAAGGAGCCAAGCATCGCGTGGTGGTCTTGACACATCACAAGAATTTGACTTATCTTGAGTCTGCCAAACGGTTGAATCCGAGACAGGCTCGATTGTCGTTATTTTTCTCCCGTTTTGATTTTGTGGTTTCGTACCTTCCGGGCTCTAAGAATGTGAAGGCTGATGCCCTGTCAAGGAGTTTTGTGCCTGACTCTCCGGGTGTTCCTGAGCCGGCGGGTATTCTCAAAGAGGGGGTAATTTTGTCTGCCATCTCCCCTGATTTGCGGCGGGTGCTGCAAAAATTTCAGGCTGATAGACCTGACCGTTGCCCAGCGGAGAAACTGTTTGTCCCTGATAGATGGACTAGTAGAGTTATCTCTGAGATTCATTGTTCAGTGTTGGCTGGGCATCCTGGAATCTTTGGTACCAGAGATTTGGTAGCTAGATCCTTCTGGTGGCCATCTTTGTCACGGGATGTGCGTTCTTTTGTGCAGTCCGGTGGGACTTGTGCTCGGGCTAAGCCCTGCTGTTCTCGTGCCAGTGCGTTGCTTTTGCCCTTGCCGGTCCTGAAGAGGCCCTGGACGCATATTTCTATGGATTTTATTTCGGATCTCCCCGTCTCTCAAAAGATGTCGGTCATTTGAGTGGTTTGTGATCGCTTTTCTAAGATGGTCCATTTGGTACCTTTGTCTAAATTGCCTTCCTCCTCTGATTTGGTGCCATTATTTTTCCAGCATGTGGTTCGTTTACATGGTATCCCGGAGAACATCGTTTCTGACAGAGGTTCCCAGTTTGTTTCGAGGTTTTGGCGATCCTTTTGTGCTAGGAGGGCATTGATTTGTCTTTTTCCTCGGCTTTCCATCCTCAGACAAATGGCCAGACCGAACGAACTAATCAAACTTTGGAAACATATCTGAGATGCTTTGTTTCTGCTGATCAGGATGATTGGGTGTCCTTTTTGCCGTTGGCTGAGTTCGCCCTTAATAATCGGGCCAGCTCGGCTACTTTGGTTTCGCCGTTTTTCTGCAATTCTGGTTTCCATCCTCGTTTCTCTTCAGGGCAGGTTGAGTCTTCGGACTGTCCTGGTGTAGATACTGTGGTGGATAGGTTGCAGCAGATTTGGACTCATGTGGTGGGCATTGTCCCAGAAGGCTCAACGTTTCGCTAACCGCCGGCGCTGTGTGGGTCCCCGACTTCGTGTTGGGGATTTGGTTTGGTTGTCGTCTCGTTATGTTCCTATGAAGGTTTCCTCTCCTAAGTTTAAGCCTCGTTTCATTGGTCTGTATAAGATTTCTGAGGTTATCAATCCTGTGTCATTTCGTTTGGCCCTTCCTGCTTTTTTTGCCATCCATAATGTGTTCCATAGGTCGTTATTGCGGAGATACGTGGCGCCTGTGGTTCCATCCGTTGATCCTCCTGCCCCGGTGTTGGTTGAGGGGGAGTTGGAGTATGTGGTGGAGAAGATTTTGGATTCTCGTGTTTCGAGACGGAAACTCCAGTACCTGGTCAAGTGGAAGGGTTATGGTCAGGAAGATAATTCCTGGGTTTTTGCCTCTGATGTTCATGCTGCCGATCTGGTTCGTGCCTTTCATTTGGCTCATCCTGGTCGGCCTGGGGGCTCTGGTGAGGGTTCGGTGACCCCTCCTCAAGGGGGGGGGTACTGTTGTGAATTCTGTTGTCGGGCTCCCTCCTGTGGTCATGAATGGTAGTTCGGCTGGTTCTGTCCATGGACTTCCTCTGGTGGGTGTTTCTGAGTTTCCTTCCACAGGTGACGAGGTTAATTCGTTAGCTGGCTGCTCTATTTAACTCCACTTAGATCTTTGCTCCATGCCACCTGTCAATGTTCCAGTATTGGTCTAGTTCACTCCTGGATCGTTCTTGTGACCTGTCTTCCCAGCAGAAGCTAAGTCCAGCTTGTATTTCTTTGGTTTGCTATTTTTCTGTCCAGCTTGCTATTTTTATTGTTGTCTTGCTTGCTGGAAGCTCTGGGACGCAGAGGGAGCGCCTCCGCACCGTGAGTCGGTGCGGAGGGTCTTTTTTGCGCCCTCTGCGTGGTCTTTTTGTAGGTTTTTGTGCTGACCGCAAAGTAACCTTTCCTATCCTCGGTCTGTTCAGTAAGTCGGGCCTCACTTTGCTAAATCTATTTAATCTCTGTTTGTATTTTCATCTTTACTCACAGTCATTATATGTGGGGGGCTGCCTTTCCTTTGGGGAATTTCTCTGAGGCAAGGTAGGCTTTATTTTTCTATCTTCAGGGCTAGCTAGTTCCTTAGGCTGTGCCGAGTTGAATAGGGAGCGTTAGGCGCAATCCATGGCTATTTCTAGGGTGTTTGATAGGATTAGGGATTGCGGTCAGCAGAGTTCCCACGTCCCAGAGCTCGTCCTTTATTATCAGTAACTATCAGGTCATTCCGTGTGCTCTTAACCACCAGGTCCATTATTGTCCTGACCACCAGGTCATAACATTTCTCCCAGCACAACCATGGTTGCCAAATAAAAGATAGGACAGAAAAGCAAAGAGATAGGGAGGGGATAATTACCAGTACACAATTGTCTCAAGACTAATAAACTCTGAGTTCGTTCTCCAAACTTATTTGCGCAGAGTCCTCGCAAGAACTTTGCAAGTCTTTAGTGAGAGGAATGATCACTCAAACCAAATCACTAATGCTCTAAGATATCCCACTGCCTTGCCACCAATTTGTCATGATTCACACCGTGACCGTCACCCCTACGTCACGGGTCGGGGTGACTTTAGGCCAAAAGACGGCTATCACATGTGCAGGGGGGCTTATCTTAGTTATCTCTCCACTCCACAATGTGATGAAAAACAACACACACAAGGCTATTGACCTCTCAGTTTACAGCAGGGGCTTATTCTAGGTAACATAGTAACATAGTAACATAGTTAGTAAGGCCGAAAAAAGACATTTGTCCATCCAGTTCAGCCTATATTCCATCATAATAAATACCCAGATCTACGTCCTTCTACAGAACCTAATAATTGTATGATACAATATTGTTCTGCTCCAGGAAGACATCCAGGCCTCTCTTGAACCCCTCGACTGAGTTCGCCATCACCACCTCCTCAGGCAAGCAATTCCAGATTCTCACTGCCCTAACAGTAAAGAATCCTCTTCTATGTTGGTGGAAAAACCTTCTCTCCTCCAGACGCAAAGAATGCCCCCTTGTGCCCGTCACCTTCCTTGGTATAAACAGATCCTCAGCGAGATATTTGTATTGTCCCCTTATATACTTATACATGGTTATTAGATCGCCCCTCAGTCGTCTTTTTTCTAGACTAAATAATCCTAATTTCGCTAATCTATCTGGGTATTGTAGTTCTCCCATCCCCTTTATTAATTTTGTTGCCCTCCTTTGTACTCTCTCTAGTTCCATTATATCCTTCCTGAGCACCGGTGCCCAAAACTGGACACAGTACTCCATGTGCGGTCTAACTAGGGATTTGTACAGAGGCAGTATAATGCTCTCATCATGTGTATCCAGACCTCTTTTAATGCACCCCATGATCCTGTTTGCCTTGGCAGCTGCTGCCTGGCACTGGCTGCTCCAGGTAAGTTTATCATTAACTAGGATCCCCAAGTCCTTCTCCCTGTCAGATTTACCCAGTGGTTTCCCGTTCAGTGTGTAATGGTGATATTGATTCCCTCTTCCCATGTGTATAACCTTACATTTATCATTGTTAAACCTCATCTGCCACCTTTCAGCCCAAGTTTCCAACTTATCCAGATCCATCTGTAGCAGAATACTATCTTCTCTTGTATTAACTGCTTTACATAGTTTTGTATCATCTGCAAATATCGATATTTTACTGTGTAAACCTTCTACCAGATCATTAATGAATATGTTGAAGAGAACAGGTCCCAATACTGACCCCTGCGGTACCCCACTGGTCACAGCGACCCAGTTAGAGACTATACCATTTATAACCACCCTCTGCTTTCTATCACTAAGCCAGTTACTAACCCATTTACACACATTTTCCCCCAGACCAAGCATTCTCATTTTGTGTACCAACCTCTTGTGCGGCACGGTATCAAACGCTTTGGAAAAATCGAGATATACCACGTCCAATGACTCACCGTGGTCCAGTCTATAGCTTACCTCTTCATAAAAACTGATTAGATTGGTTTGACAGGAGCGATTTCTCATAAACCCATGCTGATATGGAGTTAAACAGTTATTCTCATTGAGATAATCCAGAATAACATCCCTCAGAAACCCTTCAAATATTTTACCAACAATAGAGGTTAGACTTACTGGCCTATAATTTCCAGGTTCACTTTTAGAGCCCTTTTTGAATATTGGCACCACATTTGCTATGCGCCAGTCCTGCGGAACAGACCCTGTCGCTATAGAGTCACTAAAAATAAGAAATAATGGTTTATCTATTACATTACTTAGTTCTCTTAGTACTCGTGGGTGTATGCCATCCGGACCCGGAGATTTATCTATTTTAATCTTATTTAGCCGGTTTCGCACCTCTTCTTGGGTTAGATTGGTGACCCTTAATATAGGGTTTTCATTGTTTCTTGGGATTTCACCTAGCATTTCATTTTCCACCGTGAATACCGTGGAGAAGAAGGTGTTTAATATGTTAGCTTTTTCCTCGTCATCTACAACCATTCTTTCCTCACTATTTTTTAAGGGGCCTACATTTTCAGTTTTTATTCTTTTACTATTGATATAGTTGAAGAACAGTTTGGGATTAGTTTTACTCTCCTTAGCAATGTGCTTCTCTGTTTCCTTTTTGGCAGCTTTAATTAGTTTTTTAGATAAAGTATTTTTCTCCCTATAGTTTTTTAGAGCTTCAATGGTGCCATCCTGCTTTAGTAGTGCAAATGCTTTCTTTTTACTGTTAATTGCCTGTCTTACTTCTTTGTTTAGCCACATTGGGTTTTTCCTATTTCTAGTCCTTTTATTCCCACAAGGTATAAACCGCTTACACTGCCTATTTAGGATGTTCTTAAACATTTCCCATTTATTATCTGTATTCTCATTTCTGAGGATATTGTCCCAGTCTACCAGATTAAGGGCATCTCTAAGCTGTTCAAACTTTGCCTTCCTAAAGTTCAATGTTTTTGTGACTCCCTGACAAGTCCCCCTAGTGAAAGACAGGTGAAACTGCACAATATTGTGGTCGCTATTTCCTAAATGCCCAACCACCTGCAGATTTGTTATTCTGTCAGGTCTATTAGATAGTATTAGGTCTAAAAGTGCTGCTCCTCTGGTTGGATTCTGCACCAATTGTGAAAGATAATTTTTCTTGGTTATTAGCAGAAACCTGTTGCCTTTATGGGTTTCACAGGTTTCTGTTTCCCAGTTAATATCCGGGTAGTTAAAGTCCCCCATAACCAGGACCTCATTATGGGTTGCAGCTTCATCTATCTGCTTTAGAAGTAGACTTTCCATGCTTTCTGTTATATTTGGGGGTTTGTAACAGACCCCAATGAGAATTTTGTTACCATTTTTCCCTCCATGAATTTCAACCCATATGGACTCGACATCCTCATTCCCTTCGCTAATATCCTCCCTTAAAGTGGACTTTAGACAAGACTTTAAATAGAGACAAACCCCTCCTCCTCTCCGATTTTTACGATCCTTTCTAAACAGACTGTAACCCTGTAAGTTAACTGCCCAGTCATAGCTTTCATCTAACCATGTCTCGGTTATTCCCACTATGTCAAAGTTACCTGTAGATATTTCTGCTTCTAGTTCTTCCATCTTGTTTGTCAGGCTTCTGGCGTTTGCGAGCATGCAGTTTAGAGGATTTTGTTTTGTTCCAATCTCCTCACTGTGGATTGTTTTAGAAATGTTCTTACCTCCCTTCTGAGTATGTTTTCCTGGGTCGTCTTTGTTCGAGTCTAATGTTTTTCTTCCCGTCCCCTCTTCTTCTAGTTTAACGCCCTCCTGATGAGTGTAGCGAGTCTTCTGGCGAATGTGTGTTTCCCAGGTTTGTTGAGGTGTAGTCCGTCTCTGGCGAGGAGTCCATCATACCAGTAATTCACACCGTGGTCCAGGAATCCAAATCCTTGTTGTCTGCACCATCGTCTTAGCCAGTTGTTTGCATCAAGGATCCTGTTCCATCTCCTGGTGCCATGCCCGTCTACTGGAAGGATAGAAGAAAAAACTACCTGTGCATCCAGTTCCTTTACTTTCTTCCCCAACTCTTCAAAGTCTTTGCAGATTGTCGGTAGTTCCTTCCTTGCCGTGTCATTGGTGCCAACATGTATCAGAAGAAATGGGTGGACGTCCTTGGAGCTGAAGAGCTTTGGTATCCTATCGGTCACATCCTTGATCATCGCACCTGGAAGGCAGCATACTTCTCTTGCAGTTATGTCCGGTCTGCAGATGGCTGCTTCGGTGCCTCTCAGTAGTGAGTCTCCCACCACCACCACTCTTCGTTGCTTCTTGGCTGTACTTTTTGCTGTCACTTGTTGCTGTGTGCCCTTTTCTTTTTTGCTTGCTGGTATTGCTTCATTCTTAGGTGTGCCATCTTCATCCTCTACAAAGATTTGATATCGGTTCTTCAGTTGTGTGGTTGGTGATTTCTCCATGGTCTTCTTGCTTCTTTTGGTCACATGCTTCCACTCATCTGCTTTTGGAGGTTCTCTGACACTTTTTGCACCTTCTGTGACCAGTAGAGATGCTTCTGTTCTGTCTAGAAAGTCTTCATTCTCTTTGATGAGTTTCAAAGTTGCTATTCTTTCTTCCAGACCCCGCACCTTTTCTTCTAAAAGGGCCACTAGTCTACACTTCTGACAGGTGAAATTGGATTCTTCTTCTGGTCGATCTGTGAACATGTAGCACATGCTGCAGCTCACCATGTAGGTTGTCACATCTGCCATGTTGCTCCTAGATCCTGCTGACTTGCTGTGTGTTTTCCTTCTTGTGTAATCTACTCAGCCAAGCTCTCTTGCAATAATGTCCTACAGGCAAAAATTTGCGCGCCGTAAGGCGCGCGGTTTGGTGATGCTTTCGAAGCAGCTGGTCCCGGCTGTACCCAACGATCTTCTAGCTTAGGGAGACTTCGCTTCTCCCAGAAGGCACCTGGAATATGCAAATTAGCCTCCTGAAGCTTGAATCCCTGGTTTGGTGATGCTTTCGAAGCAGCTGGTCCCGGCTGTACCCAACGATCTTCTAGCTTAGGGAGACTTCGCTTCTCCCAGAAGGCACCTGGAATATGCAAATTAGCCTCCTGAAGCTTGAATCCCTGGTTTGGTTATGCTTTCGAAGCAGCTGGTCCCGGCTGTACCCAACGATCTTCTAGCTTAGGGAGACTTCGCTTCTCCCAGAAGGCACCTGGAATATGCAAATTAGCCTCCTGAAGCTTGAATCCCTGGTTTGGTGATGCTTTCGAAGCAGCTGGTCCCGGCTGTACCCAACGATCTTCTAGCTTAGGGAGACTTCGCTTCTCCCAGAAGGCACCTGGAATATGCAAATTAGCCTCCTGAAGCTTGAATCCCTGGTTTGGTGATGCTTTCGAAGCAGCTGGTCCCGGCTGTACCCAACGATCTTCTAGCTTAGGGAGACTTCGCTTCTCCCAGAAGGCACCTGGAATATGCAAATTAGCCTCCTGAAGCTTGAATCCCTGGTTTGGTGATGCTTTCGAAGCAGCTGGTCCCGGCTGTACCCAACGATCTTCTAGCTTAGGGAGACTTCGCTTCTCCCAGAAGGCACCTGGAATATGCAAATTAGCCTCCTGAAGCTTGAATCCCTGGTTTGGTGATGCTTTCGAAGCAGCTGGTCCCGGCTGTACCCAACGATCTTCTAGCTTAGGGAGACTTCGCTTCTCCCAGAAGGCACCTGGAATATGCAAATTAGCCTCCTGAAGCTTGAATCCCTGGTTTGGTGATGCTTTCGAAGCAGCTGGTCCCGGCTGTACCCAACGATCTTCTAGCTTAGGGAGACTTCGCTTCTCCCAGAAGGCACCTGGAATATGCAAATTAGCCTCCTGAAGCTTGAATCCCTGGTTTGGTGATGCTTTCGAAGCAGCTGGTCCCGGCTGTACCCAACGATCTTCTAGCTTAGGGAGACTTCGCTTCTCCCAGAAGGCACCTGGAATATGCAAATTAGCCTCCTGAAGCTTGAATCCCTGGTTTGGTGATGCTTTCGAAGCAGCTGGTCCCGGCTGTACCCAACGATCTTCTAGCTTAGGGAGACTTCGCTTCTCCCAGAAGGCACCTGGAATATGCAAATTAGCCTCCTGAAGCTTGAATCCCTGGTTTGGTGATGCTTTCGAAGCAGCTGGTCCCGGCTGTACCCAACGATCTTCTAGCTTAGGGAGACTTCGCTTCTCCCAGAGGGCACCTGGAATATGCAAATTAGCCTCCTGAAGCTTGAATCCCTGGTTTGGTGATGCTTTCGAAGCAGCTGGTCCCGGCTGTACCCAACGATCTTCTAGCTTAGGGAGACTTCGCTTCTCCCAGAAGGCACCTGGAATATGCAAATTAGCCTCCTGAAGCTTGAATCCCTGGTTTGGTGATGCTTTCGAAGCAGCTGGTCCCGGCTGTACCCAACGATCTTCTAGCTTAGGGAGACTTCGCTTCTCCCAGAAGGCACCTGGAATATGCAAATTAGCCTCCTGAAGCTTGAATCCCTGGTTTGGTGATGCTTTCGAAGCAGCTGGTCCCGGCTGTACCCAACGATCTTCTAGCTTAGGGAGACTTCGCTTCTCCCAGAAGGCACCTGGAATATGCAAATTAGCCTCCTGAAGCTTGAATCCCTGGTTTGGTGATGCTTTCGAAGCAGCTGGTCCCGGCTGTACCCAACGATCTTCTAGCTTAGGGAGACTTCGCTTCTCCCAGAAGGCACCTGGAATATGCAAATTAGCCTCCTGAAGCTTGAATCCCTGGTTTGGTGATGCTTTCGAAGCAGCTGGTCCCGGCTGTACCCAACGATCTTCTAGCTTAGGGAGACTTCGCTTCTCCCAGAAGGCACCTGGAATATGCAAATTAGCCTCCTGAAGCTTGAATCCCTGGTTTGGTGATGCTTTCGAAGCAGCTGGTCCCGGCTGTACCCAACGATCTTCTAGCTTAGGGAGACTTCGCTTCTCCCAGAAGGCACCTGGAATATGCAAATTAGCCTCCTGAAGCTTGAATCCCTGGTTTGGTGATGCTTTCGAAGCAGCTGGTCCCGGCTGTACCCAACGATCTTCTAGCTTAGGGAGACTTCGCTTCTCCCAGAAGGCACCTGGAATATGCAAATTAGCCTCCTGAAGCTTGAATCCCTGGTTTGGTGATGCTTTCGAAGCAGCTGGTCCCGGCTGTACCCAACGATCTTCTAGCTTAGGGAGACTTCGCTTCTCCCAGAAGGCACCTGGAATATGCAAATTAGCCTCCTGAAGCTTGAATCCCTGGTTTGGTGATGCTTTCGAAGCAGCTGGTCCCGGCTGTACCCAACGATCTTCTAGCTTAGGGAGACTTCGCTTCTCCCAGAAGGCACCTGGAATATGCAAATTAGCCTCCTGAAGCTTGAATCCCTGGTTTGGTGATGCTTTCGAAGCAGCTGGTCCCGGCTGTACCCAACGATCTTCTAGCTTAGGGAGACTTCGCTTCTCCCAGAAGGCACCTGGAATATGCAAATTAGCCTCCTGAAGCTTGAATCCCTGGTTTGGTGATGCTTTCGAAGCAGCTGGTCCCGGCTGTACCCAACGATCTTCTAGCTTAGGGAGACTTCGCTTCTCCCAGAAGGCACCTGGAATATGCAAATTAGCCTCCTGAAGCTTGAATCCCTGGTTTGGTGATGCTTTCGAAGCAGCTGGTCCCGGCTGTACCCAACGATCTTCTAGCTTAGGGAGACTTCGCTTCTCCCAGAAGGCACCTGGAATATGCAAATTAGCCTCCTGAAGCTTGAATCCCTGGTTTGGTGATGCTTTCGAAGCAGCTGGTCCCGGCTGTACCCAACGATCTTCTAGCTTAGGGAGACTTCGCTTCTCCCAGAAGGCACCTGGAATATGCAAATTAGCCTCCTGAAGCTTGAATCCCTGGTTTGGTGATGCTTTCGAAGCAGCTGGTCCCGGCTGTACCCAACGATCTTCTAGCTTAGGGAGACTTTGCTTCTCCCAGAAGGCACCTGGAATATGCAAATTAGCCTCCTGAAGCTTGAATCCCTGGTTTGGTGATGCTTTCGAAGCAGCTGGTCCCGGCTGTACCCAACGATCTTCTAGCTTAGGGAGACTTCGCTTCTCCCAGAAGGCACCTGGAATATGCAAATTAGCCTCCTGAAGCTTGAATCCCTGGTTTGGTGATGCTTTCGAAGCAGCTGGTCCCGGCTGTACCCAACGATCTTCTAGCTTAGGGAGACTTCGCTTCTCCCAGAAGGCACCTGGAATATGCAAATTAGCCTCCTGAAGCTTGAATCCCTGGTTTGGTGATGCTTTCGAAGCAGCTGGTCCCGGCTGTACCCAACGATCTTCTAGCTTAGGGAGACTTCGCTTCTCCCAGAAGGCACCTGGAATATGCAAATTAGCCTCCTGAAGCTTGAATCCCTGGTTTGGTGATGCTTTCGAAGCAGCTGGTCCCGGCTGTACCCAACGATCTTCTAGCTTAGGGAGACTTCGCTTCTCCCAGAAGGCACCTGGAATATGCAAATTAGCCTCCTGAAGCTTGAATCCCTGGTTTGGTGATGCTTTCGAAGCAGCTGGTCCCGGCTGTACCCAACGATCTTCTAGCTTAGGGAGACTTCGCTTCTCCCAGAAGGCACCTGGAATATGCAAATTAGCCTCCTGAAGCTTGAATCCCTGGTTTGGTGATGCTTTCGAAGCAGCTGGTCCCGGCTGTACCCAACGATCTTCTAGCTTAGGGAGACTTCGCTTCTCCCAGAAGGCACCTGGAATATGCAAATTAGCCTCCTGAAGCTTGAATCCCTGGTTTGGTGATGCTTTCGAAGCAGCTGGTCCCGGCTGTACCCAACGATCTTCTAGCTTAGGGAGACTTCGCTTCTCCCAGAAGGCACCTGGAATATGCAAATTAGCCTCCTGAAGCTTGAATCCCTGGTTTGGTGATGCTTTCGAAGCAGCTGGTCCCGGCTGTACCCAACGATCTTCTAGCTTAGGGAGACTTCGCTTCTCCCAGAAGGCACCTGGAATATGCAAATTAGCCTCCTGAAGCTTGAATCCCTGGTTTGGTGATGCTTTCGAAGCAGCTGGTCCCGGCTGTACCCAACGATCTTCTAGCTTAGGGAGACTTCGCTTCTCCCAGAAGGCACCTGGAATATGCAAATTAGCCTCCTGAAGCTTGAATCCCTGGTTTGGTGATGCTTTCGAAGCAGCTGGTCCCGGCTGTACCCAACGATCTTCTAGCTTAGGGAGACTTCGCTTCTCCCAGAAGGCACCTGGAATATGCAAATTAGCCTCCTGAAGCTTGAATCCCTGGTTTGGTGATGCTTTCGAAGCAGCTGGTCCCGGCTGTACCCAACGATCTTCTAGCTTAGGGAGACTTCGCTTCTCCCAGAAGGCACCTGGAATATGCAAATTAGCCTCCTGAAGCTTGAATCCCTGGTTTGGTGATGCTTTAGAAGCAGCTGGTCCCGGCTGTACCCAACGATCTTCTAGCTTAGGGAGACTTCGCTTCTCCCAGAAGGCACCTGGAATATGCAAATTAGCCTCCTGAAGCTTGAATCCCTGGTTTGGTGATGCTTTCGAAGCAGCTGGTCCCGGCTGTACCCAACGATCTTCTAGCTTAGGGAGACTTCGCTTCTCCCAGAAGGCACCTGGAATATGCAAATTAGCCTCCTGAAGCTTGAATCCCTGGTTTGGTGATGCTTTCGAAGCAGCTGGTCCCGGCTGTACCCAACGATCTTCTAGCTTAGGGAGACTTCGCTTCTCCCAGAAGGCACCTGGAATATGCAAATTAGCCTCCTGAAGCTTGAATCCCTGGTTTGGTGATGCTTTCGAAGCAGCTGGTCCCGGCTGTACCCAACGATCTTCTAGCTTAGGGAGACTTCGCTTCTCCCAGAAGGCACCTGGAATATGCAAATTAGCCTCCTGAAGCTTGAATCCCTGGTTTGGTGATGCTTTCGAAGCAGCTGGTCCCGGCTGTACCCAACGATCTTCTAGCTTAGGGAGACTTCGCTTCTCCCAGAAGGCACCTGGAATATGCAAATTAGCCTCCTGAAGCTTGAATCCCTGGTTTGGTGATGCTTTCGAAGCAGCTGGTCCCGGCTGTACCCAACGATCTTCTAGCTTAGGGAGACTTCGCTTCTCCCAGAAGGCACCTGGAATATGCAAATTAGCCTCCTGAAGCTTGAATCCCTGGTTTGGTGATGCTTTCGAAGCAGCTGGTCCCGGCTGTACCCAACGATCTTCTAGCTTAGGGAGACTTCGCTTCTCCCAGAAGGCACCTGGAATATGCAAATTAGCCTCCTGAAGCTTGAATCCCTGGTTTGGTGATGCTTTCGAAGCAGCTGGTCCCGGCTGTACCCAACGATCTTCTAGCTTAGGGAGACTTCGCTTCTCCCAGAAGGCACCTGGAATATGCAAATTAGCCTCCTGAAGCTTGAATCCCTGGTTTGGTGATGCTTTCGAAGCAGCTGGTCCCGGCTGTACCCAACGATCTTCTAGCTTAGGGAGACTTCGCTTCTCCCAGAAGGCACCTGGAATATGCAAATTAGCCTCCTGAAGCTTGAATCCCTGGTTTGGTGATGCTTTCGAAGCAGCTGGTCCCGGCTGTACCCAACGATCTTCTAGCTTAGGGAGACTTCGCTTCTCCCAGAAGGCACCTGGAATATGCAAATTAGCCTCCTGAAGCTTGAATCCCTGGTTTGGTGATGCTTTCGAAGCAGCTGGTCCCGGCTGTACCCAACGATCTTCTAGCTTAGGGAGACTTCGCTTCTCCCAGAAGGCACCTGGAATATGCAAATTAGCCTCCTGAAGCTTGAATCCCTGGTTTGGTGATGCTTTCGAAGCAGCTGGTCCCGGCTGTACCCAACGATCTTCTAGCTTAGGGAGACTTCGCTTCTCCCAGAAGGCACCTGGAATATGCAAATTAGCCTCCTGAAGCTTGAATCCCTGGTTTGGTGATGCTTTCGAAGCAGCTGGTCCCGGCTGTACCCAACGATCTTCTAGCTTAGGGAGACTTCGCTTCTCCCAGAAGGCACCTGGAATATGCAAATTAGCCTCCTGAAGCTTGAATCCCTGGTATCCCACTGCTCTTCAATATACCATGAACTGCAGGGATTTATGTATATCCCGCTTACAGTTCCCCCTGAAACTTTCAGCTCTCTGGTGCCCCCCTTACTCTCAGGTCAGATTAGGTACTGCACCTGGGGTAATTAGTCGCCAGAAAGGCTGCCTGCTATGTACTGGCTATTGGGCACGCTGCAGTGAGGCGATATAACTACTCCCACTCAGGCAGGAACAATTATCAACGCCGCAGTCGCTACAACGCCACCCAAAAGCCTGCACAAATGTATGCTGCCACCAGCTTCGATTAAACGGGTCCGAAGCTACCCCAAAAACAGTAGTGTAATTCCCTTCAGAAGACTTAGGTTACGTTTTAGAGCATGAAGAACGACTCTAGTATTAAATATACTCCGTCAAAAGTTTCAGGCAGTGTTTATAAACGGTCATATAAAGATGTTACAATAAGAGACAATTGAAAATATGTACAAGGTAATTACAAAATAAAGGGATTAAATAAGAAAAGGTACAACTCACATGTTCTCAGTTCATATCAGGCAAAAACCATGCTGCATGCACAGCCCAGATGTTCCAATTCATGGGGACTGGCAGTCAGGGCTTCCCAGGTAAAACTCAGACTCACATAGGCTCCAGCAGATAGACTGACTGCTGGGATCTGGCCAAAAACTTATAGCTGCAGCCTGTGACATCACAGAAAGGGGTTAGTTTACTCCGTCCCTCCTACCTCCTCAGTTTAAACTAACTTTAACCTAAATTTCTCTAATGCTTGTAACTCCGCTACAGAACATGTCATGGTCATAACAAACCCAGCATTCATCTCGTATTAACATTGGCATTCTAATGAGATCAAATATGTCCTATGTGTGATGCGTAATTACAGAGAAATCCCTACTTTTTTACCTGATGGAGTTAGAAGCTTATGTTTACAGTGGTTAACAGATCCGTCGCTGGACATAAAGAATATGTATTTTCCTTTTTTCTAGCCTAACTCATTTGCCCAATATCTTATCATATTGGAACAAAGGACTCTCATGGATTTCTGGAAACTTCTAGACAGTTCTGCTAGAGGGAGATTTGAGCCTAGTCGTAAATACCTTTCGGCAATAAAACCCTCTTCCCCCATTCATTCCAACACAAAGAGAGCCACAGAGAGAAGGGGGGAGGGGTTAGCCCCCAGCATGAGCTGAAGGACAAAGCTACAACATCATACTATATTTCATACAATATCGTGACACTGGTGTTCTGCAAAAAATCTCCCCCCCCTTTGATATATTACACGTACCATATGGTATATCAGAGATTGGGCACTTATTCTACTGCATATGGTAGTATTATGATTTTTTGTGCACCCTTTCTTTATAGGGTTGTTTAGGGATAGGGAGGGAGAGTCTACGGTGAGTGGGGGCGCCAGTGTGCAGGTTTAGGGTGCCAACCTCCACTGGTAGGAAGGGTTAGTATAGTAACCTATTAGGATGAACCCTTCCTTCTTTCCATACCAAATAGCAGACCCATGTCATTTTATGGGATGTGGACCAAAAAATTAGATGATTTTCTATTGAGATTTTTTAATTGTAATCTATTAAAGGTTATGTTTTATTACATGATTTGAGCACTAGTTGGTGAGAGTTGACAAACAACTAAAGAGCGAAGTGCATAATGATAAGGAAAATGCTGGAACACACTCTGCTGCCAGTAACATCCGTCACATTTGATTTCTTCTCCGACTGATCTCAGCCATGGCATCTGCTGATCTGAGACATGAGCTAAACTGCTCCATCTGTATGAACATTTATACAGATCCGGTAACCCTGAGATGTGGACACAACTTCTGCCGGGTCTGTATTGATGGATTGCGGGATACAGAGGGCGGGTATGGAGAATATTCTTGTCCTGAATGTAGAGCAACATTTCAGAAGTGGCCTCCACTACAGAAGAACGTAACTCTGTGTAATGTTGTAGAGAATGTCCTGTCTACTCAGCCACATCAGGAGGAGATCACCAGGATCTGCTTCACTTACTGTGTGGACTCTCCTGTACCTGCTGTTAAATCCTGTCTGTTGTGTGAAGCTTCTCTATGTGATAAACACCTAAAAGTTCACATCAAAACAGCATATCACGTCCTAACAGAACCCAGCACTTCCCTGAAAACCAGAAAATGTTCCATCCATAAGAAGATCCTGGAATATTACTGCACTGAGGACAATGCTTGTATCTGTGTGTCCTGCAGTTTAGCCGGAGAACATCGGGGACACCTGGTGGAGATACTGGATGAGGCCTCTGAGAAGAAGAAGAAACTGAGAAATGTTCCCCAGAAACTGATCACAAAGAGAAAGAAGACTGAAGAAAGAGTCCGGAGTCTGGAGGAACGCAGGAGAAAAGCTCAAGAAAAAGCACCTGGAGAAGCCGAGAGAGTCACTGCCCTGTCTATAGACATCAGGAGACGGGTGGACGACCTGGAGAAGGAGGTCCTGAGTGAGATCTCCAGGCGGGAAGAGATGACACTGTCACTGTCTGATATGATCCAGAAGCTGGAAATAAAGAAGGACGAGCTGTCCAGGAAGATGAGGTACATTGAGGAGCTGTGTAACATGACGGATCCACAGACTGTCTTAGAGGATCCAGACACCGGTGTCTTGTGTGATCCCGAGGATGAGGGAGGTGATGAGGACACAGGGGGACATGATGGAGGTGATGAGGACACAGGAGGACATGATGGAAGTGATCGGGGTGCGGAGCTGATCTCACACATATCACACACATTATCTGCTATGATAAAAGGTACAGTTAGGGCCAGAAATGTTTGGACAGTGACACAAGTTTTGTTATTTTAGCTGTTTACAAAAACATGTTCAGAAATACAATTATATATATATAATATGGGCTGAAAGTGAACACTCCCAGCTGCAATATGATAGTTTCCACATCCAAATCGGAGAAAGGGTTTAGGAATCATAGCTCTGTAATGCATAGCGTCCTCTTTTTCAAGGGACCAAAAGTAATTGGACAATGGACTCTAAGGGCTGCAATTAACTCTGAAGGCGTCTCCCTCGTTAACCTGTAATCAATGAAGTAGTTAAAAGGTCAGGGGTGGATTCCAGGTGTGTGGTTTTGCATTTGGAAGCTGTTGCTGTGAGCAGACAACATGCGGTCAAAGGAACTCTCAATTCAGGTGAAGCAGAACATCCTGAGGCTGAAAAAAAAGAAAAAATCCATCAGAGAGATAGCAGACATGCTTGGAGTAGCAAAATCAACAGTTGGGTACATTCTGAGAAAAAAGGAATTGACTGGTGAGCTTGGGAACTCAAAAAGGCCTGGGCGTCCACGGATGACAACAGTGGTGGATGATTGCCGCATACTTAATTTGGTGAAGAAGAACCCGTTCACAACATCAACTGAAGTCCAGAACACTCTCAGTGAAGTAGGTGTATCTGTCTCTAAGTCAACAGTAAAGAGAAGACTCCATGACAGTAAATACAAAGGGTTCACATCTAGATGCAAACCATTCATCAATACCAAAAATAGACAGGCCAGAGTTAAATTTGCAGAAAAACACCTCAAGAAGCCAGCTCAGTTCTGGAAAAGTATTCTATGGACAGATGAGACAAAGATCAACCTGTACCAGAATGATCGGAAGAAAAAAGTTTGGAGAAGAAAGGGAACGGCACATGATCCAAGGCACACCACATCCTCTGTAAAACATGGTGGAGGCAACGTGATGGCATGGGCATGCATGGCTTTCAATGGCACTGGGTCACTTGTGTTTATTGATGACATAAGAGCAGACAAGAGTAGCCGGATGAATTCTGAAGTGTACCGGGATATACTTTCAGCCCAGATTCAGCCAAATGCTGCAAAGTTGATTGGACGGCGCTTCATAGTACAGATGGACAATGACCCCAAGCATACAGCCAAAGCAACCCAGGAGTTCATGAGTGCCAAAAAGTGGAACATTCTGCAATGGCCAAGTCAATCTCCAGATCTAAACCCAATTGAGCATGCATTTCACTTGCTCAAATCCAGACTTAAGACGGAAAGACCCACAAACAAGCAAGACCTGAAGGCTGCGGCCAGGGCTGCCACTAGGAATTTCAGGGCCCCATACTGGCAAAATTTTCAGGGCCCCTTAAGACTCCGCCCAGGCTCCACCCCAGCCCCGCCTCCACCCCTCGAACTGTCAACAGCCCCACCGCTGTCTCTTGCCAAAACTCCACTTCTCACAAATCACACATTAACAGTTCCCATTACCAGATCAAACACATAGCCAGCAGCTTTTGTTTTGGCCAAAAGGTTTTTTTAAATTTGAGATGACAACAAGGTAGACTCTTTTGGCCGAGCCCTACTCTACTCTAATCTATTAAACATTTGTTAAAATATGCAATACAATTTAGGTGTATTTTTATTTATTTTTCAATTGACCAATAATACCACATACAAGGGACAAATACCACAACACCATGACCAGACACCATATTATCACCACATAGTGACCTATAATACTATCTACAAGGAACAAATACCGCCACACCATGTGCAGACCACATATTACCACCACAGTGACTGAACAATATCACATACAAGGGACAAATACCACCGCAGCATGTCCAGACCACATATTACCATCACATGGTGACCAACTACATACAAGGAACAAATACCAACACAACATGAACAGACCACATATTACCACCACACAGTGACCGAATAATAGCACATACAAGGAACAAATACCGCTACACCATGGCCGGACAACATATTACCACCACATTGTGACTGAATAGTACAATACTGATCATTAATAAAAAAAAAAATACTATCACCATAAGTGCCATTATACACAGGAGATCTGTACTTAGTATGCAGTGTGTGTACAGGTAATACAGTGGTCGCCGATGCCATTATACACAGGAGCTCTTCATATAGTGTCAGTGTACATGTAATACAGCGATCACTAGTGACATTATACACAAGAGCTCTGTATATAGTGTATAGTGTACATGTAATACAGCGATCACTAGTGACATTATACACAGGAGCTCTGTATATAGTGTATAGTGTACAGATAATATAGTGATCACTAGTGACATTATACACAGGAGCTCTGTATATAGGGTACAGTGTACATGTAATACAGCAATCACTAGTGACATTATACAAAGGAGCTCTGTATATAGTGTATAGTGTACAGATAGTATAGTGATCACCAGTGACATTATACACAGGAGCACTGTATACAGTGTATGGTGTCAGTGTACAGGTAACATACTCACCAGTGACGTCTCTAGCTAAAGTCCTTCATCTTTGCGTTTCTTTTTAATCCAGCGCAGACCGCTATCACTTCTTTCTGCCAGGACTCGTCTCATCTGCATAAAATAACACAGTTATCTAGAGCACCGCTTCCAGAGCACATTCCCCATTTTTTCCCTTTCTTCTACACTACACATCTGACTACAGACGTTCACCCACCATTAATATATAATTGGTTATTATGCAACCCACCATTCCAAATATAAATTATAATCCGCCACGGTGCCCCCACTATCTGTATATAGCCACTTTCCTCATTTAATATATAAATTAATTAGCACCTGTATTCTTCCAATTTATTACCAGTTACTTTATCCTCAACGAACCCACTATGTACCTCCCGCTCTAACCCTTACCCCAATTCATTATAGTTACATGCCCCTTCTGCCTCAATTCATTGCCACGTCTTCTCTCTCTCCCACCCTCTATTCATTATCAACTGATCTTCCCCACCCTCAAAATTCATTATTTGCTCTCCCCACCTTCAATACATCATTTGCTCTTCCCACCCCCAAGTTCAATTCAATTGCTGTCCACGTCCCTCACACTCACTTCATGTGCAGTCCCCATCACCCCCACTTCATCATTTAGTCCCCTATCATCATTTAGTCCCCTATCCCCCCCGTCACTTCATCTGCAGTCCCCCTTACTTCATCATTTGCAGCCCCCTATCATTTCATCATGTGCAGAACCCCCTCAAACACACTTCATCATCTGCAGTCCCTATCACTCCCACATCATTACCTATCCCCATCCCCCCCACATCATTTGCAATTCCCATCACCCCCACATCATTTGCAGTCCCCATCTCCCACATCATCATTTGCAGTCCCCATCACCCCCACATCATTTGCAGTCCCCATCACCCCCACATCATCATTTGCAGTCCCCCCACATCATTTGCAGTCCCCATCACCCCCCATCATCATCTGCAGTCCCCATCACCCCCACATCGTTTGCAGTCCCCCAACATCATTTGCAGTCCCCATCACCCCCACATCATCATTTGCAGTCTCCATCACCCCCACATCATTTGCAGTTCCCATCACCCCCACATCATTTGCAGTCCCCATCACCCCCACATCATCATTTGCAGTCCCCCAACATCATTTGCAGTCCCCATCACCCCCACATCATCATTTGCAGTCTCCATCACCCCCACATCATTTGCAGTCTCCATCACCCCCACATCATTTGCAGTTCCCATCACCCCCACATCATTTGCAGTCCCCATCACCCCCACATCATCATTTGCAGTCCCCCCACATCATTTGCAGTTGCCATCACCCCCACATCATCATTTGCAGTCCCCATCACCCCCACATCATCATTTGCAGTCCCCCAACATCATTTGCAGTCCCCATCACCCCCACATCATCATTTGCAGTCCCCCAACATCATTTGCAGTCCCCATCACCCCCACATCATCATTTGCAGTCTCCATCACCCCCACATCATTTGCAGTCCCCATCACCCCCACATCATTTGCAGTCCCCATCACCCCCACATCATCATTTGCAGTCCCCCAACATCATTTGCAGTCCCCATCACCCCCACATCATCATTTGCAGTCTCCATCACCCCCACATCATTTGCAGTCCCCATCACCCCCACATCATTTGCAGTCCCCATCACCCCCACATCATCATTTGCAGTCCCCCAACATCATTTGCAGTCCCCATCACCCCCACATCATTATTTGCAGTCCCCCAACATCATTTGCAGTCCCCATCACCCCCACATCATCATTTGCAGTCTCCATCACCCCCACATCATTTGCAGTCTCCATCACCCCCACATCATTTGCAGTTCCCATCACCCCCACATCATTTGCAGTTCCCATCACCCCCACATCATTTGCAGTCCCCATCACCCCACATCATCATTTGCAGTCCCCCAACATCATTTGCAGTCCCCATCCCCCCCACATCATCATTTGCAGTCCCCATAACCCCCACATCATTTGCAGTCCCCATCACCCCCACATCATTTGCAGTCCCCCAACATCATTTGCAGTCCCCATCACCCCCACATCATTTGCAGTCCCCATCACCCCCACATCATCATTTGCAGTCCCCATCACCCCCACATCATCATTTGCAGTCCCCCAACATCATTTGCAGTCCCCATCACCCCCACATCATCATTTGCAGTCTCCATCACCCCCACATCATTTGCAGTCTCCATCACCCCCACATCATTTGCAGTTCCCATCACCCCCACATCATTTGCAGTCCCCATCACCCCCACATCATCATTTGCAGTCCCCCCACATCATTTGCAGTTGCCATCACCCCCACATCATCATTTGCAGTCCCCATCACCCCCACATCATCATTTGCAGTCCCCCAACATCATTTGCAGTCCCCATCACCCCCACATCATCATTTGCAGTCCCCCAACATCATTTGCAGTCCCCATCACCCCCACATCATCATTTGCAGTCTCCATCACCCCCACATCATTTGCAGTCCCCATCACCCCCACATCATTTGCAGTCCCCATCACCCCCACATCATCATTTGCAGTCCCCCAACATCATTTGCAGTCCCCATCACCCCCACATCATCATTTGCAGTCTCCATCACCCCCACATCATTTGCAGTCCCCATCACCCCCACATCATTTGCAGTCCCCATCACCCCCACATCATCATTTGCAGTCCCCCAACATCATTTGCAGTCCCCATCACCCCCACATCATTATTTGCAGTCCCCCAACATCATTTGCAGTCCCCATCACCCCCACATCATCATTTGCAGTCTCCATCACCCCCACATCATTTGCAGTCTCCATCACCCCCACATCATTTGCAGTTCCCATCACCCCCACATCATTTGCAGTTCCCATCACCCCCACATCATTTGCAGTCCCCATCACCCCACATCATCATTTGCAGTCCCCCAACATCATTTGCAGTCCCCATCCCCCCCACATCATCATTTGCAGTCCCCATAACCCCCACATCATTTGCAGTCCCCATCACCCCCACATCATTTGCAGTCCCCCAACATCATTTGCAGTCCCCATCACCCCCACATCATTTGCAGTCCCCATCACCCCCACATCATCATTTGCAGTCCCCATCACCCCCACATCATCATTTGCAGTCCCCATCACCCCCACATCATTTGCAATCCCCATCACCCCCACATCATTTGCAGTCCCCATCACCCCCACATCATTTGCAGTTCCCATCACCCCCACATCATCATTTGCAGTCCCCACATCATCATTTGCAGTCCCCCCACATCATTTGCAGTCCCCATCACCCCCACATCATTTGCAGTTCCCATCACCCCCACATCATTTGCAGTCCCCCTCACCCCCACATCATTTGCAGTTCCCATCACCCCCACATCATTTGCAGTTCCCATCACCCCCACATCATTTGCAGTTCCCATCACCCCCACATCATCATTTGCAGTTCCCATCACCCCCACATCATTTGCAGTTCCCATCACCCCCACATCATTTGCAGTCCCCATCACCCCACATCATCATTTGCAGTCCCCATAACCCCCACATCATTTGCAGTCCCCATCACCCCCACATCATTTGCAGTCCCCCAACATCATTTGCAGTCCCCATCACCCCCACATCATTTGCAGTCCCCATCACCCCCACATCATCATTTGCAGTCACCATCATCCCCACATCATTTGCAGTTCCCATCACCCCCACATCATCATTTGCAGTTCCCATCACCCCCACATCATCATTTGCAGTCCCCCCACATCATTTGCAGTCCCCCCACATCATTTGCAGTCCCCCCACATCATTTGCAGTCCCCATCACCCCCACATCATCATTTGCAGTCCCCTATCCCCCCTTCACTTCATCTGCAGTCCCCCTTACTTCATTTGCAGCCCCAATCATTTCATGTGTAGTACCCCCTCAAATACACTTTATCATTTGCAGCCCCCTATTATTTCATCATGTACAGTACTCCCTAAAACACACCCCATCATCTGCAGTCTCACTCCCCCCCACCTCACCTCACCTATTAAAAAAACAAAAATGTTTTTTATACTTACCTCAGTCGTTCCCGGGGCGTCTAGTGTTTCCAGCAGTGAAGCAGCAGCTAGAATGTATGGGCTGCTGAGAGGACCTGACAGGAGCCCCTACATTCTAGCACATTCACTACTGAGACGGCTAGACTGTATGGGCTGTAGTCAGGACCTGCAGGGAGCCCATACATTCTAGCCACAGCCGAGCAGGAGCTGTGCAGCCGACTAGGTGAGACGGCCGTGCACAGCTCCAAAAAGGCTCCCGGGCCCCAGCGCCGCAGTGCACAGTATTTTACTACATGATGGGGCCCGATCAGTAGAAGCACAACAGTGGGGCCCCGGATCTGCGGGCCCCTCTGTGTACTGCTGCTGACCGGGCCCCATACAGCAGTAATGGCTGTAATGCCCTGATGGCGGCCCTGGACAAGGGTAATAGCGCAGATCGAGCACTTTTTCTTCACCTGCGCGCAGTGGATTCGGCACAGACATGCGCACACCACTACGCCACCAACGGAAAGCTGGGGAAGAAACAGCGATGTCACCACGCCCACCTGACCTGACCAGCCTGATTGACAGGCGAAAACGGCGACTTTGGTAATGTATTTCGCAGCATAGCTGGGGAATCAGGGTACACTACATACACTATTGTATCGCACAGCGCAGGCCCTATTTAACAGTATTTTTATCTCAATCTGAAAAAACGGGGTGACAGGTTCCCTTTAAAATATTTTCAGTGGTCCTTTGAGGTCGTAAAAATAAAAAAAAAAATCACAAAATCTCAGAAATATACACATATTTTCTATTTTTATATATATATTTTCCCCTGATATCAGTAAAAAAGCAATAGAAAAGGACATAAGAAAAAAAAGATTATTTTAATATTCGAAAGAGAAAAAATTATAGAACCTTTAAAAGCACATGTACGATACTAGACGTAACCAGATCCGTCATGAGGGTCTTCCCAGTGGCTGAATGTTCCCCCAATTATAGAGATTCCACACCCTGTGATATAACGCAGCATGAAGGGGCTCGGAGAAGGCGGCAGTGAAGGTGTGTAAGTGTCTGATGGGGTCACACAGCTCATAAAAGGACAACTGCCCGACCTCATAATCCAGATATATCCTGACTCTATCACTGGAGATCTGGAGAGGTAAAAGGATCTCATTACAGTCATGTCTCACTGAACAGAGATTATTATACACTAGCACTTTATATAAACCCCAGGACTTGTTATTACATCCAATATATGACTGAGGCCCCCTCCTGTCTATACTGGGGTAACACATCCCCACCCTCCACCATCCTGGCCTACTGATCTCCACATCCCAGTAATGTCGTCCTGAGGTAAATCTCGTCCCGCTCATCACCTGATTATACAGGAATCTCTCTGCTGAATCTGGACGATTCTGTCTTATTTCCGTCCAGGTCGCAGTTTTCAGGTCGTCTGATATAAGGAGATTATTAGCAGCCGTGTTTACATCCAGTAATATGTCTGCAGGATCCTGAACATAGAAGGTCAAATTTATACAGTTAGGGCCAGAAATATTTGGACAGTGACACAATTTTCGCGAGTTGGGCTCTGCATGCCACCACATTGGATTTGAAATGAAACCTCTACAACAGAATTCAAGTGCAGATTGTAACGTTTAATTTGAAGGGTTGAACAAAAATAGCTGATAGAAAATGTAGGAATTGTACACATTTCTTTACAAACACTCCACATTTTAGGAGGTCAAAAGTAATTGGACAAATAAACATAACCCAAACAAAATATTTTTATTTTCAATATTTTGTTGCAAATCCTTTGGAGGCAATCACTGCCTTAAGTCTGGAACCCATGGACATCACCAAACGCTGGGTTTCCTCCTTCTTAATGCTTTGCCAGGCCTTTACAGCCGCAGCCAGGGCCGCCATCAGGGCATGACGGCCGTGACTGGCGTATGGGGCCCGGTGAGCAGAGAGGGTCCGCATAGGGCCCCCTCTTATCTGCTCACCGGGCCCCTACCGGCAGCCGCAGGCTAACCAAGCCCTTAGCGCCGACGCTGCAGCTGTTTAAAGCTATTGACGTGCGGGCGCGGGCCCGCACGTCAATAGTTAACAGCCGCGGCGCCGCCAGCCAATCTGAGGCTGGCAGGCGCTGACGTCAGCCGCAGCGTGCGTGCATGTCGCCAGCGTCTGACATCATTGTCAGTCGCCGGCGAGTGCATGCACGCTGCAGCTGCGTGGAGATTTCGCCCGCCGCAGGAGCGCGGCAGGTAAGAAGAACTTCTTTTTTCTTTTTTTTTAGAGCGGCGATCCGGGGGCCCAAGGAAGAACGCTGGACAGAGATGGGGCAGAGTGCTGGGAAGAGATGGGGCAGAGTGCTGGGAAGAGATGGGGCAGAGTGCTGGACAGAGATGGGGCAGAGTGCTGGACAGAGATGGGGCAGAGTGCTGGACAGAGATGGGGCAGAGTGCTGGACAGAGTGCTGGACAGAGATGGGGCAGAGTGCTGGACAGAGATGGGGCAGAGTGCTGGGAAGAGATGGGGCAGAGTGCTGGACAGAGATGGGGCAGAGTGCTGGACACGGGCAAAACGCTGGACAGAGATGGGGCAGAGTGCTGGGAAGAGATGGGGCAAAGTGCTGGGAAGAGATGGGGCAGAGTGCTGGGAAGAGATGGGGCAGAGTGCTGGACAGAGATGGGGCAGAGTGCTGGACAGAGATGGGGCAGAGTGCTAGACAGATGGGGCAGAGTGCTGGGAAGAAATGGGGCAAAGTGCTGGGAAGAGATGGGGCAAAGTGCTGGGCAGAGTGCTGGACAGAGATGGGGCAGAGTGCTGGACAGAGATGGGGCAGAGTGCTGGACAGAGATGGGGCAGAGTGCTGGACAGAGATGGGGCAGAGTGCTGGACAGAGATGGGGCAGGGTGCTGGACAGAGATGGGGCAGAGTGCTGGACAGAGATGGGGCAGAGTGCTGCACAGAGATGGGGCAGAGTGCTGGGAAGAGATGGGGCAGAGTGCTGGGCAGAGATGGGGCAGAGGGCTGGGCAGAGATGGGGCAGAGCGCTGAACAGAGATGGGGCAGAGCGCTGGACAGAGATGGGGCAGAGCGCTGGACAGAGATGGGGCAGAGCGCTGGACAGAGATGGGGCAGAGCGCTGGACAGAGATGGGGCAGAGCGCTGGACAGAGATGGGGCAGAGCGCTGGACAGAGATGGGGCAGAGCGCTGGACAGAGATGGGGCAGAGCGCTGGACAGAGATGGGGCAGAGCGCTGGACAGAGATGGGGCAGAGCGCTGGACAGAGATGGGGCAGAGCGCTGGACAGAGATGGGGCAGAGCGCTGGACAGAGATGGGGCAGAGCGCTGGACAGAGATGGGGCAGAGCGCTGGACAGAGATGGGGCAAAACGCTGGACAGAGATGGGGCAGAGCGCTGGACAGAGATGGGGCAGAGCGCTGGGAAGAGATGGGGCAGAGCGCTGGACAGAGATGGGGCAGAGCGCTGGACAGAGATGGGGCAGAGCGCTGGACAGAGATGGGGCAGAGCGCTGGACAGAGATGGGGCAGAGCGCTGGACAGAGATGGGGCAGAGCGCTGGGAAGAGATGGGGCAGAGCGCTGGGAAGAGATGGGGCAGAGCGCTGGACAGAGATGGGGCAGAGCGCTGGACAGAGATGGGGCAGAGCGCTGGACAGAGATGGGGCAGAGCACTGGACAGAGATGGGGCAGAGCGCTGGACAGAGATGGGGCAGAGCGCTGGACAGAGATGGGGCAGGATTGGACACAGATGGGGCAGAGTGCTGGACACAGATGGGGCAGGATTGGACACAGATGGGGCAGAGTGCTGGACACAGATGGGGCAGAGTGCTGGACACAGATGAGGCAGAGTGCTGGACACAGATGGGGCAGGATTGGAAACAGATGGGGCAGAATGGAGACAGATGGGGCAGGATTGGAGACAGATGGGGCAGGATGGATACGATGGAGACAGATGGGGCAGGATGGGGAGATCATATGGGGCAGAATGGATACTCATGAGGGCAGGATGGGAGAACATATGGCTGGAGCCTGCAATGAGACACACGGGGGCTAGGATGGCGAATATTATCATAGGGGCTAATTAAGGGATATTATTATTGCAGTGATGTATTTATTTTATTTTTTGAGTATACTGTTTTAAATGGGGGGAGGTCCTGTTACTGTGCAGAGTGATACTATGTCACCTTCTTTATGTGGTGTAATGTAGAGGCTGTGAAAATTAAGTAATGTATTCTGCAAGTGGAACTCGAGATAACTGTGTTATTTCCTGCAGAGACGAGTCCTGGCTGGAAGAAATGATTGCGGTCTGTGCTGGATGAAAGATGAAGGACTTCACCTAGAGACGTCACTGGTGAGTCAGTGTTAACTATACACTGACACTATACACTGTATACTATATACAGAGCTCCTGTGTATAATGTCACCGGTGATCACTGTATTACCTGTACACAGACACTGCTTACTAATTACAGATCTCCTGTGTATAATGGCACTGATGGTGATAGTATTGTGGTTGTTTTTTTTTATTACTGATCAGTATTGTAGTATTCAGTCACTATGTGGTGGTAATATGCGGTCTGGTCATGGTGTTGTGGTATTTGTTCCTTGTATTTTATATTATTCGATCACTGTGGTGGTAATATGTCATCTGGTCATAGTGTTGTGGTATTTGTTCCTTGTATGTAGTATTATAGGTCATTTTAAAAATTGAAAAATAAATAAAAATATACCTAAATTGTATTGCATATTTTAACAAATATTTAGTAGGTTACAGTACAGTAGGGCCCGGCCAAAAGTGTCTACCGTGTTCTGGTGGCGGCTTAAAAAATCTTTTGGCCAAAACAAAAGCTGCCGGCTATATGTGTGATCTGGTGATGGGAACTGTTAATGTGTGATAGGTGAGAAGTGGAGATTTTCCAAGAGATAGCGGTGGGACTGTGGACAGTTCGAGGGGTGGAGCCTGGAGGCGGGGCTGGGGTGGAGCCTGGGCGGAGTCTCAAGGGGGTCCCGAAAATTTTGCCAGTATGGGGCCCCAAAATTTCTAGTGGCAGCCCTGGTCGCAGCCGCAGGCCCCATGATACTGCCAGGCCTCGCAGTGGACGCAGCTGCCAACTGCATGATACCACCAGGTCCCGCCGTACCCGCAACTTCTGCAAACAAGCCAGACCCCACCGCAGTAACCGCTCTTTTTATGCCGCTATCCATGCCCTATATACCAGGAGTGGCCTGGCTTCCACAATATTCTGGGATGTCCCATAAGCTAAGTGACTTTAAGGAAAGGCTCTGCAGCCTATTTGAAGTACAGTGCCTTGCGAAAGTATTCCGCCCCCTGGAAATTTTCAACCTTTTCCCACATATCATGCTTCACACATAAATATACCAAATGTAAATTTTTGGTGAAGAATCAACAAGTGGAACACAATTGTAAAGTTGAACAAAATGTATTGGTTATTTTAAATTTTTGTGGAAATTCAAAAACTGAAAACTGGGGAGTACAACATTATTCGGACACTTTAACGTAATACTTTGTTGTGCCACCTTTTGCTGCGACTACAGCTGCAAGTCGCTTGGGGTTTGTCTCTATCAGTTTTGTACATCAAGAGACTGAAATTCTTGCCCATTCTTCTTTGGCAAACAGCTCGAGCTCAGTGAGGTTTGATGGAGATCGTTTGTGAACAGCAGTTTTCAGCTCTTTCCACAGATTCTCGATTGGATTGAGGTCTGGACTTTGACTTGGCCATTCTAACACCTGGATACGTTTGGGTTCATTGTGTTGTTGGAAGACGAATCTCCGTCCCAGTCTCAGGTCTTTTGCAGACTCCAACAGGTTTTCTTCAAGAATGGTCCTGTATTTGGCTCCATCCATCTTCCCATCAATTTTAACCATCTTCCCTGTCCCTGCTGAAGAAAAGCAGGCCCAAACCATGATGCTGCCACCACCATGTTTGACAGTGGGGATGGCGTGTTCAGGGTGATTAGCCGTGTTGCCTTTACGCCAAACATATCATTTGGCATTGTTGCCAAAAAGTTAGATTTTGGTTTCATCTGACCAGAGCACCTTCTTCCACATGTTTGATGTCTCCCAGGTGGCTTGTTGCAAACTTTAAACAACACTTTTTATGGATATCTTTGAGAAATGGCTTCCTTCTTGCCACTCTTCCATAAAGGCCAGATTTGTGCAGTGTACGACTGATTGTTGTCCTATGGACAGACTGTCCCACCTCAGCTGTAGATCTCTGCAGATCATCCAGAGTGATCATGTGCCTCTTGGCTGCATCTCTGATCAGTCTTCTCCTTGCTTGAGATGAAAGTTTAGAGGGACGGCCGGGTCTTGGTAGATTTGCAGCGGTATGATACTCCTTCCATTTCAATATGATCGCTTGCACAGTGCTCCTTGGGATGTTTAAAGTTTTGGAAATCATTTTCTATCCAAATCCGGCTTTAAACTTCTCAACAACAGAATCACGGACCTGCCTGTTGTGTTCCTTGGTCTTCATGATGCTCTCTGTGCTTCAAACAGAACCCTGAGATTATCACAGAGCAGGTATATTTATATGGAGACTTGATAACACACAGGTTAGAATTTGAAAGAAAAAGGTACATGCAAATAAAGGTTGGAACACCACAAAAATTTAAGCAAAAAAATACAAAAGTTTATTTCCACACACAAAATACTACACACAGTTAAAAACATCTAAAAACCATTCCATGAAGTGGAGTACATATTAACTCCAATGTTCCATAACATAATGTTCATTGAAGGTATAAATATACATATATATTGCCTGGCTGAAGACGTATTTCCACCAAAAACAATTGAATAATACAGCTATTGCATATATCATTATATAAGAATAAATTCCATTAGATAGGACCCATAAGGTGGCGATATTGTGGATATTATATACTGCACATCCACATGTAGAGAACGCCCATAGATAGTAAATTACAAACAGTATGCAAAGCTCATAAGAATGGCAACAGTACCAACAAAATATATAATAAGAGTGCACCCAGTGTGTAGGTAATGGACATCCTAAACTTGGTCTACAAAAATGCCCATGCCAAAGGAAGTGGCATTGTATATCACTAGTACATGTGTTTGAGCAAGATTTGCAAATCAAAATACTTCACCCTAGCCGGTCCACTAATGTCGCCCCCTGGTCCCATAAGCAGCGGTGCAGCCAGGATGTGGAGGAGTATAAGACCCACGCGTTCCGACACACACGGTGCCTTTCTCAAGGTGGATTATATTTATCATCATTAGACATTTAGGACAACATTGGATCATTCAGAGATCCACAATGAACTTCTGGAGTGAGTTAACTGCACTGAAAGTAAAGGGGCAGAATAATATTGCACGCCCACTTTTCAGTTTTTGAATTTCCACAAAAATTTAAAATAACCAATACATTTCGTTCAACTTCACAATTGTGTTCCACTTGTTGTTGAATCTTCACCAAAAAAATTACATTTGGTATCTTTATGTTTGAAGCATGATATTTGGGAAAAGGTTGAAAAGTTGCAGGGGCTGAATACTTTCCCAAACACTGTATACTCTCTGACAGAGCATCAGAAGGTCAACATTCTAACTGGTCAATTGATTGGCGCAGCCCTAAGAGAAGTAAAATCCTGGTCTGATGTGGAAAAAGGAACTGTTCAGCAAATATTTGCCAAACTTAAAACCACTTTTGACACTCGCACCGCTGCAGAAATCAAAATGGGATTTTTCAGGTGTAAACAAAGAACATAGCATAGAACATAGAAAGGATAGCATATGGGACTATGCCCTTAATCTCCAGGAGGCACTACAGGCCATTAAACAGGTTGACCCTAACAGCGTGCAGGATAATAATAATAATAATAATAATTTTTATTTATATAGCGCCAACATATTCCGCAGCGCTTTACAACTTATAGAGGGGACTTGTACATACAATAGACATTACAGCATAACAGAAATACAGTTCAAAACAGATACCAAGAGGAGTGAGGGCCCTGCTCGCAAGCTTACAAACTATGAGGAAAAGGGGAGACACAAGAGGTGGAATGGAGGCAAGCTATTAAAGGAACAGTTCATTGAGGGTCTCCTGTCCAGCACCCACAGGACACAGCTGTGCATCCTGGCCTTGCAAAACCCTGACCTGGACTTTGCACAATTTAAAGACAGGGCCATCCGGGTGCTGCCTGAACCTCAGCCCAGCCGCACAGTGCCCCCTAGGCGTTCAGCGATCACATACCACCAGGAGGTGGCATATCCTCAGGTCCCTGTTGAGGCCGACGCACAGATCCTGGATGATGACCCCTCCGCAGGACTGCGCATCCAGGTCCAGGAACTGACTAAAAATGTTGCTGCACTAGCCAGGACCATGTAGTCCCTACAGGAATCCCCAAAGGAGAATCAAGCTGGCTTCCAGTCTGGATGACGTCCCCTTGTGACGACAGAGGAGGATCCCGCTGATCAGAGGAAGAGACAATAACCGCTATCATCAGGATGGACGACCCATCTGCCGCCGCTGTAACCAGGCAGGACACATCGCAAGGTTCTGTCATTTAAACGAGCAACCCCTGGGGCAGAGGGCCAACTCCCAGGAAAAACTGGTGATCCAAGTACGTCAGAGGATGACCAGTCCTCCCCATTGTGATCGACGGTATCCCGATGAACGCTTTACTGGACACCGGCTCTCAGGTGACGACTATGTCTTACATTCTCTACAAACGGTATTGGGCTGACTCAGACATTACAGATGGCCCAGATAGTGATTTCACAATAGTAGCCAGTAATGGTCAGCTTTTGCCACAGGTGGGGTACAAGGAGGTTACCATTAAGGTGGGATGGGTAGGCCCAAGGACTGTTGATTGTTGATATTGACCGATGTGAATATAACCCCATGATGACCTTAGGTACTAATGTCATAGGAAATTGTCTTGCCAACAGAGGTAAAGAGGCCTCAGAGGTAAAGACTACCAGGCCCTGGTAGAGCCTGTGTATTCAGACAGTAAGCCCACAATCCTGACAGCCAGAGGGGTGGTTGATGTTCGCAAGGGGAGGGTACCAGTACGTGTCCTTAACTGTGGAGAGAAAGAGGTCCACTTACCCAGATATGCTACACTTGCTAAACTGTTTTCTGTTAATGATAATGCAATAAAGACAACAGAATCCTTGGTCCCGTCCGACCAGGCGGAGGACAATGGTTCTGCAGGACAGATGGAGGATTGGTGTCAGAGGTTACACTTGGGCACTGATTCTACCCCTTCACACCAAAAACATGGGGCTTACCCTGTGGTCCATGAGTATGAGCGGGTATTCAGCAAACACCCACTAGATTTTGGGCAGGTAAAAGGGGTTCAACATCTTATCCCCACTGGAGGTCATCCGCCCACAAAAGAGAGGTACCGGCTTGTACCTCCAGCTCACTATCAGTGTGCCAAAAGTATGGTACGAGAGAAGAAGGAGGCTGGGGTAATCAGGGATAGTTGTAGCCCCTGTACAGCTCCATTAGTCCTCGTCAGGAAAAAGGATGGTACAATGAGGATGTTTGTTGATTGCAGGCAAATAAACCACATTGCACACAAGGATGCATACCCGTTGCCCAGAATCGAAGAGTCATTAGCTGCTTTAATATCCGCTAACTATTTCTCTACCTTAGATCTCACTTGTGGGTATTGGCAAGTTCCCATGGCAGAGGCAGATAAAGAAAAGACCACCTTCACAGCACCGATGGGCCTCTTTGAATTCAACTACATGCCGTTCGGACTGTGCAACGCACCAGGAACATTCCAGAGGGTGATGGAGTGCTGTCTCGGGCACAAGAATTTTGAAACCATCCTGTTGTACCTGCACAGTGCCATCATCTTTTCCAAGGCACATGAACACCACCTGAAGCACCTGGCCGAGGTGTTTGAAGCTCTGTTTAACTTTGGCCTGAAGGTAAAGCCATCTAAGTGTCACCTGTTGAAGCCCAAAGTACAGTACCTGGGCCATGTAGTAAGTGCCGAAGGAGTGGCCCCAGACACTGACAAGGTCACTGTGATCAGGGACTGGCCAAAACCCAGCAACATCCATGAAGTCCAGCAGTTCCTTGGGTTGGTAGGCTACTACCAAATGTTCATTAAAGACTTTACTAAGATAGCGCACCACTGCAAGACCTGTTAGTGGTCAATCCAAGAAGACCAAGAACAAAGGTCACGACAAGCTGGAAGGATCCTTCACTCGGTTGAAGTTGGCTCTCACGGGAGATGAGGTACTGGCTTACCCTGATTATGACCAACCGTTTGTGCTCTACACAGACGCCAGCAACTTGGGACTGGGAGCAGGTGCAGAAAGGCAAAGAAAGAGTAATTGCCTACGCCAGCAGGAAGCTTCGTCCCACTGAAAGGAACCCTGAAAACTACAGTTCTTTAAAGCTGGAGTTCCTCGCCATAGACTGGGCGGTAACAGAGCCGTTCAAGCACTACCTGGCCTCAGCAAGATTCACCTTCTTCACGGACAACAATCCGCTGACTCACCTGGAGACGGCAAAACTAGGTGCGTTGGAGCAGCGATGAATGGCCCGGTTGTCCAATTATGAATTCACCATCAAGTACTCTGCAGGGCACAAGAACACAAATGCCGATGCGTTGTCCAGGATGCCCAATTTCCCAGAGGTGGGAGAAGAGCCGGAAGCGTTTAAAGAGATTGAGTTACCACTTACCAGCTTTCCATCACCCTGGGTCGACTCAGTTCTCCCGTTATGTGAGGAACAAACGCAAAGACAGGCGAGAAGCCACGCTGAACCCATTGCCTCACCATGGATGGGTGGAGACGCAGGATAGTGACACCGCAGTCCGTCTGGTCAAAGAGCTGCTGACACAAGCAGATTCACACCCTGGTCCAGATGCTCCACAAGAGACTCAACAGCTGTGGAAGGAGAAGAGCAAATTGTTTATCTACGATGGTAAGCTGTGCAGGAGGAATGCCGACTCCCGCACTCACAAGTTGATCTGGCAGGTGGTAGTCCAAAGACAATGTGCACCAATGGTTCTGGAAGCGCACCACGATGCAGTAGGACACTTCCGATGGAAGAAGTTAGAGATCCTACTTCGTGGAAGGTTCTACTGGATTGGCATGAGAAAGCCATTGAAAAGTGGTGCTGAGAGTGGCCCATGCAACCTGCGCAGAAAGGAGAGTGACAGCCAAAAGGCTCCCCTACAGTCCATAGTCACCAAAACAACCACTTGAACTGGTAGCCTCAGATCACGTGAAGCTAACTCCAAGCCGGTCAGGCTATGTCTATGCTCTGACTATTGTGGACCATTACTCCAGATTCCTGGTAGTCATGCCTGTCAAGGACCAGACATTGAAGACGGCAGCCAAAACCTTCCAACAACACTTTTGTCGACCAAACAGATGCTCTGAAAAGCTAGTCACTGATCAAGGCCCAGCCTTTGAGGCGGAAGTATTCCAGGAGTTCTGTAACCTATACGTATGTACGAAGAACAACTCCGTACCACCCACAGACAAATGGTATGTGTGAGAATATGAATCAAGTGGTAATCGAGTTACTGAAAACCTTGCCTTTGGAAGAAAGAAACTTATGGCCAGAGAAGTTGCCAGACTTGGTAGTTCTGTACAATCACATCCCAGTGAATTCCACCAACTGCACTCCAGCTTACCTGATTAGAGGAAGATCTAGCAAATTACCTGTTGATCTTGAAATGAGAGTCCTAACACCAGAAACAACTTACCAGATGCAGATTGGGATACTGACCGACAATAGAAATTCCACCAGGTACAAGAATGTGTGGAAAGAAGTTTGTCCCAGGCAAGACAAAAACAAGAGAGAAACTACAATCAACATGCCCCTGCAATTCCCTTTTCACCAGATGAACAAGTGCTAAAGCGAAAAAGGAGAATGCATAAACTTGATGACCAGTGGGAAGCAGAAGCATATACCATCTTACCATCAAACTTTGACAATACTAAAGTGTGTCTTATAAGCAAAGATGGAGGAGAAACATCGACTGCCATATCTTGAGACCACCTCAAAGTGTGCCCTGACAAACTGAGAGACAAGGAAAAAAACCTAAGTACTTCTCAACCTATGGAAGAAGAGGAAAAGAAAATACATACCGTTCTTGGATATTTTCCTCAGTCTTGGACTCAAGTATATCAAGCCATAGTGGTACCTATTTTGACTTTTTCCCAGTTGGAAATACCAGAGGAAAATGTGACTCAAAACCATCCTGAAGCAGAAGAGACTCTAGTCCAGCGGGCTCAAGCAGCAGATGCCACACCAGCAGCGGAACAAGAGAATCCAACCTCTGCTATCGGTGAATCTGTCAGACTCATGGTGAGTTTAAGAAGTCGCGGATGGTTGCCCAGTTTACCAATACAATGCAGGCCTACAAGTAGCACAGACGCTAGTGGGTTCACAACAGCAGCTGCAGACATGTTAGATCATCAGAATACCTGAACTGCGTAGATCTACTCGTAGTACCAGAGGTCAAATCCCAGCCCGTTGCCGGGGCTAAAGTATGAGAAGTCAATAATTGCTGTTACCTGTTTTTTTTTTTTTTTAAACAATAAATTTTTATTGAAATTGAAATTTGCAAATATGGTACAGGAAAAGAGGGAACAATGATATTTTGTCAAATACATTGCATCATAAAGAAGGGGTACCTGTCCTTCAATTATGTTTTGGTAAACTGACAGTAAACTAACATTAACAATAAAAAAACAAACAATCAGGTGGGGGTCGAGGGTCGGGGGGGAAGGTAAGGGATGGGGGACCCGAGGAAAGATTATGTTAGATCCTCTTCCAATTGGGTAAGCTAACCAGAAGCCTGAGGACTAGAGTTGGACAGCCGAGATACCGGAATAGCGAAGGGGGTATGGCTTGCATAGTCCGCCCATGGGAGCCAAATGAGTTCAAATCTATCCACTCTGTCAGTAAGTATGGCAGATAGTTTTTCGTTTATCATGTACCACGATAGACGAGATTTAACTCCCGAGAGATCTAAGTTTGTTTTTTTCCAGGCCGAAGCTATGGTTTGCTTGGCCGCTAGAAATATAAATGCAATAAGGGCTTGGGAATGTCTGGGCAAATTGGGGATACGCTTATTTAGTAGAGCTTCCCAGGGGTTTTTCTTAAGGTTGATATTCGTTATAGAGAGAATCAAGAAATATACCCTGGTCCAAAACCTTCGTACAGTTAGGCATAGCCACCAGATGTGAAGCATATCCCCCATGGAGCTGCATCCTCGAAAACAGTTTGGGGAGTAGTTAGCGACTGCCTTTGCCACCCTGGCAGGGGTCAGGTACCATCTGGTTAGTACTTTATAATTAGTTTCCAACATGAGGGTGTTTAGAATACCTCCAGTGGAGGAAGACCAAATCTGGGCCCACTCCGAGTCCGTCAGGGCTGAGCCAATATCGGACTCCCAGCGAGAGGTGTAGCCCAGGCACCGCCTGTGGGTTGGTGAATTAATATGTGAATAGAGAAGAGATATGATGCCTGGAGCATGTGGGTTTTGGCGACATCTCTGTTCAAAAGGGGTAAAGGAGTAAGGGGGGGTGGAATTTCTTAGCAGAGATAGAACAAAATTTTTAAGTTGTAAGTAGCGAAATATTTCTCTAGGTGGGAGATCTTGTTTTTTGCTCAAAACAGAGAATGGGATTATCCCATCCACGTTGAAGAGATGGTGGACTCTTGTTATTCCCGCTGCCACCCATAGACAAGTCCCTAAGGGATTCCACGCCCGGGAGGAATTGGGTATTACCCCACAGGGGGGCCAAGGGCAGGAATGGTGATATTAAGTGTGAAGAATATTTTAGTGAGTCCCAAACTCTAAGAGAATGAACCATGATAGGGTTAGTGATTTCTTTACGCTGTGTAGGGAGAATCCAGAGTAATGTATCAAGGGTAGTCGAATGGAGTTCAGAGGCCTCTAAAGCTAGCCACAGGGGGGACTCAGAATAGGCATGGTACAACGTCAGTTGACCCAGTTGGGCTGCTTGATAGTATTTCGAGAGGTTTGGGACCTCCAACCCACCCTTTAGGCGATGACGATAAAGAGTGGTTCTATTAACCCTGGGGAGACCACCCCTCCAAACAAAGGTATTAATCGCTCGCTGGGCTATTTTAAGATATTGAGTAGGGACTGAGACTGGCAGAACCCGAAAAAGGTAAAGTAGTTTAGGGAGGATAGTCATTTTGAATGCCCGCACTCGGCCGAGCCAGGAAAGATGAAGTTTGCTCCATGACTGGAGCATTAATCTAATTTTACGGAGCATATAAGGGTAATTAGCTGTGTATAATGCATTGTACTTTGGAGTGAGTTTAACTCCCAAGTAGTCCAAGTGGGAGGTGGTCCACTGGAATGGGAAATCTTGTTTTAGTGTTGCAATAGTGGCGGGAGGGAGCGTTATATTCATGGCATAGGATTTAGAGGGATTAAGTTGCAGACCTGAAATGTACTCAAAATTGTTAAGAGTTTGAAGCAGGGCTGGGGGGGATGACTGAGGAGACGTTAGGAGGAGCAGCATATCGTCAGCGAATAAAAAAAGTTTATGGGGAACTGATGCTATGGTAACTCCCTGGATGGATGAGTTGAGTCGAAGCTGTATCGCCAAAGGCTCTAAAGCTAAAAGGAATAATAAGGGTGAAAAGGGACAGCCTTGGCGAGTGCCTCTATGAATCGGGAAGCGAGTGGAGGAGAAGCCGTTGTATCGTACGTATGCTGAAGGGGAGCTCTAGAGGGCATGAATCCATGTAAGGAAGTGATTAGGGAAACCCCATTTCCGCAAAACCGCAAACAGGTATGACCACGAAATGGAGTCAAAGGCTTTTTTAATGTCAAGCGACAGTAGCATGCTTGGTATATTGCGATGTTTGCAGTGATGTAGCAAATGAGAAACCCTTCTTATATTATCGGAAGCTTGTCTTCTAGGGACAAAGCCCACCTGATCTTTATGTATTAAGGTTCCCAGACCTGAATTTAGGAGTTGAGATAAAATTTTGGCTAATATTTTAAGATCTACATTGATTAGGGATATTGGCCTATAATTGGACCATATTAACTGGTCAGAGTTAGGCTTTGGTATCATAGACACTGCCGCTATCAATGATGCCTCTCCAGGTTTATTTCCGTCTCTCAAGGAATTAAAGTAATTAGCAAGATGGGGTATCAGGAGTGGGGCATATTTTTTATAGTATAAGGCTGTAAATCCATCCGGGCCAGGCTTCTTATTGACTTTCAATTGTTGGATAGCCAACTCTATATCTTCAGAAGAAATAGGTTGGTTCAGTGATTCGATCAGATTTGGGCCCAGAGCCGGGAGAGGAACGGAGTCTAAAAAAGCATCCAGCTCCTTTGCATTTACAGATGTAGTATCGCTATATAGTTGTTTTAATTTCTGTTGAAACAGTTGAGTAATTTTCTGCGGGTTGGACGTGATTCCTGTAGGAGTACGTAATCTTACTGGGGGGCGGGGTTGGGGTAAACATTTTAACCGTCTTGCTAAGTTAGAATTGTTTTTATTGTTAAGGGCATAGAACCGTTGCTGGGTCCAACGTATGGCTCGGTCTGCATCTTCAGATAAGCAAAGATCGAGCTCAGTTCGAGCGTGAGTAAGGTCTTTATATATATCTGGGGATGGCGAATTCTTCAACTGAGTCTCGAGCGCTGATACCCTGTCCTCCAACTCCGTCACTCTCGCGCGTCTTTCTTTTTTCTTGCGGGAGGCCACTTGAATACAAAGACCCCTCAGAACTGCCTTATGAGCTTCCCATAAGGAGATTGGAGAAGAAGCTGATTGGAGGTTTAAAGAAAAATATTCTTTGAGGTGATTTTTTAATTTTTGAGCGATATCAGGGTAGGAGAGCAGAGAGTCGTTCAAGAGCCAATTGTATGAGTGAGGTTTAGGATGTAGCATGGAACACATAAGTATGATTGGGGAGTGGTCAGACCACGGGGTGGAAAGGATGTTAATATTAGAGACGTTGGGAATAAAGGATGGGTGAGCAGATATATGGTCTATTCTAGTGTGGACTAAATGTCGTGGAGAAAAATATGTGTAGTCTCTATTCGAAGGGTGTAAGTCCCTCCATAGGTCTACCCAGTGATATTGGGAAAGAAGTTTATTAAGCGAGGTCGAGTCCGCTGACGGGGGTGGCGAAGTAGCAGGGGATTGTACGTTGATTGACCTATCCAGGTTAGGTTTGAGTATACAGTTAGAATCGCCACAAAGTATCGTGGTTCCCTGGGCGTGTTCAGCGATTAATTCACACAACTGGGAGAAAAAGGCGGTTTGATAGGTGTTAGGGGCATAATATGAGACAATAGTTATCAGTTCGTTCGAAATGGAGCCCGTAACTATTAAGTAACGGCCCTCTTTATCGGCGACTAAGGATTTAAAGACAAAGGGGACGGACCTCTTAAAACAGATGGCCACGCCTTTAGATTTATTTGGGGCATTAGCTAAATAATATGACGGGTAGGAAGTGGATAGAAACTTCGGATAAGAGCTAGCCGAGAAGTGCGTTTCCTGAAGGCAGACCACATCGGCCCGTTGGGCCCTATAATAGCGAAAGGCCTTGGTACGTTTGTGCGGAGAGTTAAAGCCCCGCACATTGTGTGAGATGATCGTCAGAGGCATGGTAAAATGGTATGATGATCGCTTATGGTATCAATCAATCGTGGCATGGGGCTAGAAGTGGAAGAGACCATTTTGCTCAGGTGAGATGGACAGTATTTACTCGGGTGGTGGATGGGGGAGAAGGATTGGGTGATCTGGACAACACAAGTAGAGTGGGTTAGGCATAACTGGGACGTGAGGGAGAGAGGGAAAATTACAACATAGGCTAAGCACAACGTGCTGAGCAGCAGTGTATAGAGACACTGTAGGGACATAAGGACTAGTCAGGGACAACGCGTTTTATAATATGACTAGTAATTTTAGGCAGATAGGAAGGGTAGGGTAGGTGGGGGAAAGCTGGTTATATGGAACTCAAATAGGGCTAAACAATACACTGGGTCATTGTCATGATATGTACTTTTATCCCTGTCCTGTATTTTGTATAATATGTCATGATGTGATGCGACTTCTCTTTCGTTGTATTTACTGTACATTTTGCAATGTCATGGGGTGTATGTAATTAACCTGTCTCCTTCCCCCAATACTTGCAGCCCTGAGCTATAATGTAATTAAGCTTTGTCCACACCATTAGGGAAAGAATAGCCATTCTTCCTCACAGCAGGTGGCTAGTCAAATGCACATAATGAATAGACTGAGTGGAGCCAACCAGTCTAGAATCTTCTGCTGGACTCAACCATTGAATAGAAGGTGTGACCCCCCTTTATGGGTGGATCCCAGGAGCTCAGACAATCCATTCTTATTTTGAGATCAGATGTGAGTTGATCCTTGAAGGAGAAGGAGTGGGGATTCTTAGCTGAGGCAAGACCCCATCTCCATCTGGGACTGCGGAAGCGAACGGGGCGAGACTTGAGCTGAGGACATATCTCGTCGTTTGTGAAATTGTTTTGGGATCTATTGGACTCGTGTGGACTATTGCTTTGTTACCTGGCACAAGGATTATCGGGAGGTGCCCCCGAACCTGTTCCATTGGACTAATTGTGGACTCTGTAGATCTACCTGCATGTGTTATTCCAGCGTTCTTGATAATCTGTTGAATCATCCCTCGGCCTGTTGTCCCTTCTTGCTCTGCCGTACACCCCGTCACAAACTGGTGGCAAGCAGTGGGACCAGAGCAGAAGGAATGGAGGACAAAGGCCCATCAACATCGGGAACCAGCACCACAGAGTACAAGAACTGGAGTTTGGGGAGCCTACAATCAAAGGCCCGTGAAGTAGGAGTCCGTTTTAAAGGACTCTCCAAGGAGCAGCTTATTGAGGCTTTGGAAGGAGTTCGCCTGCAAGATGACGCTGAGGAAGGATCCTCACAGCAAATGGAGGAAAGACTGCAGCCGGAGGTAAATGCCCAAAGGAGTCAGTGGGTTGTGTGGTACGAGGAGGAGTTGGCATTGCTGGGAGAAGAGGCCACCATGGACGATAAGAGGGAGGCCATTCACAGAGCTCAGGAGAGGGAGGCCATTCACAGAGCCGAGGAGAGGGAGGCCATTCACAGAGCTCAGGAGAGGGAGGCCAGTCACAGAGCCGAGGAGAGGGAGGCCATTCACAGAGCCGAGGACAGAGCTCAGGAGATCGCATTGCTGGAGAGGCAGATCGCTTTGGAAGCAGCTAGAAGCTCCAGACAGGCTGTAACCCCAGCACCCACCATGAGGGAACTCCCCAGAGTGTCCCGCAAAGACTTCAAGCCCTTTAATGAGGCTGCAGGCGACATTGAGGGCTTCTTCCAGGACTTTGAGCATCAGTGTCGATTAATGGAAGTCCCGGAAAGGGAGCGAGTCCGACATCTGGTGGGGCTCTTAGAAGGTGGAGCTGCCGCAGCCTATAGAGCTATGGACCCTCAGGGGAACTGTGAGTATGCGGAGATTAAACGGACTATTCTAGAACATTATGCTGTTACCCCAGACACTTACAGGACTCAGTTCCGTACTTTAGCCTGTGATGAGGAAGTGTCTTTCAAGATGTATGCCCACAGACTCAAACAAATATGTCATCGCTGGCTGGAGGCAGGAGGCCTTATCCTGGGAGACCTTCTTCCAGGTTATCCTAAAAGAGCAGTTTTACTTCAAGTGCCCTGCTGAGATCCGGGCATGGGTGCGTGAGAGGAGACCAGCCACTGTGGAGGAAGCTGCAGCTCTAGCTGATGAGGCTCTTACCATCAAGCCTCAGTGGAGGGTTCTGTTGGAGGATGGAGAGAGGCCTACCAGCTCCACACCACCGGTGGCCCCCTGTTCTTCTGTCCCCATTGTTCCCCGTTCCTCAAAGCCACCACCTCATGCTGATACCCGTGTAAATGTGCCTCCAGTTGCTTCTACTGCGTTTTCTGGAATACGACGAGGAGAGGAAGTAGCAGAGCGCAGGTGTTATGGTTGTGGGCATCCGGGGCATCTGCAGGCCTCATGCCCAGCCAGCTCATGGAGAAGTCGTCCTCAAACCCCTACAGCACCTTCAGGTGGGAGCCGGCCTCCAGGTTCCCTTACCCCTCGCCCAAGAGGACGCCTTGGATGGAGTGAGACCCAGCACAGATGCTATCGATGTGGACAGCCGGGGCATCTGCAAGCCTCCTGCCCAGCTGTTCAAATGAGGATTGATCCTGTACCCAGTCGTACTATTAATTATGTACAGCCAAGTGCCATGGAGGACGACGTGTCACCACTACGTGAGGACTGGCCTAGTGCCTCACCCACCCATGTTGCACCACTAGGAGTTTATGGTGTGCGACCTGCAGCTATGACGACTTCTGCTCATCGAGGTAAGCACTTGCAGGAGGTCGTGCTGGATGGACAGAGACTTATTGGATTTTGTGACTCAGGGGCTTTCCTCACACTGGCTGATCCCCGAGTGGTTCGGCCTGAGGCAATCCATCGAGGACCTGGGATTGTCATTGAACTGGCTGGTGGACAATGGAGGACTATTCCCACAGCCACTGTGGATCTGAACTTTGGTTTTGGGGTCAGGCGATGTGTGGTTGGGGTGATGGGTGGTCTGCCTGCAGATGTTCTCCTGGGCAATGATATGGGAGAGCTGCGATGCCAATTTGTGGCTGCATGAAGCCACATGTAAGTTACGCTCTGCCTGTGTGTACTTAACCAGTGACCTGTAGAGGTCCCTGGTACGTACACAAATTGGGAAGGGAAGGGATTGTCATGATATGTACTTTTATCCCTGTCCTGTATTTTGTATAATATGTCATGATGTGATGCGACTTCTCTTTCGTTGTATTTACTGTATATTTTGCAATGTCATGGGGTGTATGTAATTAACCTGTCTCCTTCCCCCAATACTTGCAGCCCTGAGCTATAATGTAATTAAGCTTTGTCCACACCATTAGGGAAAGAATAGCCATTCTTCCTCACAGCAGGTGGCTAGTCAAATGCACATAATGAATAGACTGAGTGGAGCCAACCAGTCTAGAATCTTCTGCTGGACTCAACCATTGAATAGAAGGTGTGACCCCCCTTTATGGGTGGATCCCAGGAGCTCAGACAATCCATTCTTATTTTGAGATCAGATGTGAGTTGATCCTTGAAGGAGAAGGAGTGGGGATTCTTAGCTGAGGCAAGACCCCATCTCCATCTGGGACTGCGGAAGCGAACGGGGCGAGACTTGAGCTGAGGACATATCTCGTCGTTTGTGAAATTGTTTTGGGATCTATTGGACTCGTGTGGACTATTGCTTTGTTACCTGGCACAAGGATTATCGGGAGGTGCCCCCGAACCTGTTCCATTGGACTAATTGTGGACTCTGTAGATCTACCTGCATGTGTTATTCCAGCGTTCTTGATAATAAATCTGTTGAATCATCCCTCGGCCTGTTGTCCCTTCTTGCTCTGCCGTACACCCCGTCACAGTCATCATATAAACTGCACAGTAAGCTAGCCCCGTAAGGGTGGCTAATGAGAGAGAACAATCAGCCACAGTAAAGTACTGAAGACACTACTTGACATGTAGTTGGTAACGATAACCTGAGGATAAAAGTAAAACAACGATGCATAATAAGAAAGATAAACCCTATCAGGCGCCCGTGTCAGAAAGATAACATTTCGGATCTGTACTCCGAGAAGATGCCCAGTTAAAGCCATAAACTCCAAAGAATCGTAGAGAGAAGAAAAAAAAACGAAAAAAAAAACTGAAAGAGTCAAAAAACCATTGAATAGAAAAAAACATTGATATGCATTAGTAATTCTGACACGAACGCTCTGTCAGCTGTAAAACAATTTAGAGTCATAGGTTAGTAATGTTATCAATGGACTTTAAGGCAGCATTCAAAGTTGCCCAGGTGTGGGATAGAGCTCGCGATAGAGCTATATAAATTGTAGAGTCTCAAGGGGGGCCCGATGAGGCTTGCTTTTCAGGTCGTCTGTCTCCCGACCGCGGCAATGATGAAGAAGGCGATGAGGAGGGCGAGGGGGGATTCATAAGCTGTAGCTTGGTGAGGCAGCGGCTTGCGCCCTCTGGGGAAAGGACTGTGTGGACCATCTCGCCATGGGTAAACATCAGCTTAAAGGGGAATCCCCAGCGATACTTAATATTTTTAGAACGTAGAACTTCTAAGTATGGCTTCATTGCCCGCCTCTTCGCAATAGTAGTGGGGGCCAGGTCTGGAAACAGTTCGTAAGTGTGTCCCTGGAAGACCAGTGCCGCTGATTTTCGCGCAGCGTGAAGGAGTTGATCTTTGGTTTTGTAATAATGAAGCTTTAATATTATGTCTCTTGGAGGGCCATTGGGGTTTTTTCTGGTTAAGGCTCTGTGAATACGGTCCATCTCAAGCGCTCAATGGAAATGCCAGGTAGGAGTTCTTGGAACAGAGCAGTGGCCGTAGACTGGAGGTCTGTAATGGATTCTGGCAGACCTCTAATTCTGATATTACCTCTGCGGGCTCGATTCTCGAAATCCTCTAGCCTGTTGTTGAGGGTATATATCTCTTCATGAAGCGACTCCATATCTTTTTCCTGGGTAGCGAGATTGGCTAGAGTGGAGTCCATTTTATCTTCTAGGTCAGAGGTAAGAGATCCCAGCTCCCTAATCTCTTTCGTTAGGTCTTTAGTCAGTTTATCGGACATTTTAGATAATTCCGTATTTAATATGGACTGAAATTGTGAGAGTAGGGCATTATGATCCGGAATTGGAGTACTTGGGATCTTAGTGGTAGAGGCTGGAATTGAATCAGGCTCTGCTCCATCCATTATGGAGGAATTGGAGGATTCAGACTGGGAGTGTGGCCCCGGAGACATAGTGTCCTCTAAATCAGTCAGCGCCTGGAACCTATTGCTAGCGTACCTGGAGTTAGTTCTGCGCTGCTTAGTCATGGGAGCGGTGAGATTGGATAGAGGACCACAGTATTATACGACCAGCTTAAAGAGATAAAGTCAAGGGAAATGCATGCTGTACGTTGTCCCTTTCAGGGATTAGGGGGATGCTGGATTTATGCCATTAAATCAGTCTCAGTAAACTTCCAGGGTCGGGGCCCAACAGGCCTGATCTCATGGGAGCGAAGCTGTAATAGTGACCAGAGAGCTTGCGGTTCTAGATTTACTGGGCCTGTGGAGGTATTATATGTATAAAGGCAGTCTGCTGTTCTTGTTTCAATTTATTTTACAGGGACCCGCAGCCAGACAGCCTAGCACCCAGGGCCTGTCGCAGTCTCTCTGGAGGGGCACGATCCCTCTCTGTCCTGCAAGTGAGCAGTCAACGGGAGGAGAGAGCAGCCGAGCAACAAGCAGGGGGAGTCAGGTGGGGAGCCTCAGCACCAGCGGCGCCGTACTCACCAGGGATGTGGCACCGACGAGTCGTCCCCAGCGACCGTTCCGGAACCACACTGTGAGGCATGCCTGGAGATTGTAGCCGGAGGTATGCCCCCTTCTCGGAACGCCGCCGCCGTGTATGCGGTCGCAGCTTCAGGCCGCAGGATGCACAGCGCTCCAGCGCTCCTGTACCGTCAGGCGCTCCCAACACCACCCACAGCTTCCCGCCGTGGAACTCTGCAGGAACCGGGGCTCCGACGGTGCTGCAGATATGTGAGTGGCCCGCAGGGGGATGGTATCGGAGTCCCCGTTATGGCGGCGGATGCCGCTGATTACCTCCTCTCCCGTCGTCCTCTCACCGGCCGCTGTACTTGTAGCCGGGGACCGCCGCCGGAATGAAGGAGGGGGAGGGCGGGAAGTTCTCTGCCAGCGCGCCAAGCACCGCTCGTCCACCGACAGTCTCTGCCCCCTCCTGTTGACCCTGGATCGCCGCCGACAGGACCCAAGGGACTGGGGTAAGCCTCGCCGATGCGATGCGACCACAGCAGGGGGCCGCCACAAGGATGGAGGACGGGGAAGGCGGCAAAGATGCCGTCCACGCGCCCAGGCACCGGTCTTCCCCGGCGGACTCCCTCTCCTCCCGCCGGCACCGGATTGTCTGTCGGGGTCTTGAGGAGCGGGGGTAAGCCTCACCGAGGCCCCGCTGCGTGGGTTCTTCTATCCGGAGGTCCGTGAGAAGCAGGAGACCACACGCCGTCCGCGGGCCTCAGGCCTGTGTGTAGGCCACCAGGATTCCCGGCGTCTGCAACTCACAGGTGCCGCCGATATGGCTAAGATCAATGTCAAAGGCTTATGGGCAGTTGGATTAAGCCTTTTCATCTAAGAAATTGCGTCCCTGGATGGGCAAATTAGGCAGATTATATCTGCTATCAGAGGAGCTCAGGGAATATACATCCTGCTCTTTCTGCAGCTAGCCACGCCCCCCTGCTGTTACCTGTTTTAAAATGTTTGCTTATGCTTATTACAGGTTTAAAATGGACAATAGGGTAATGGACAGTAACATAGTAACATAGTTAGTAAGGCCGAAAAAAGACATTTGTCCATCCAGTTCAGCCTATATTCCATCATAATAAATACCCAGATCTACGTCCTTATTGTTCTGCTCCAGGAAGACATCCAGGCCTCTCTTGAACCCCTCGACTGAGTTCGCCATCACCACCTCCTCAGGCAAGCAATTCCAGATTCTCACTGCCCTAACAGTAAAGAATCCTCTTCTATGTTGGTGGAAAAACCTTCTCTCCTCCAGACGCAAAGAATGCCCCCTTGTGCCCGTCACCTTCCTTGGTATAAACAGATCCTCAGCGAGATATTTGTATTGTCCCCTTATATACTTATACATGGTTATTAGATCGCCCCTCAGTCGTCTTTTTTCTAGACTAAATAATCCTAATTTCGCTAATCTATCTGGGTATTGTAGTTCTCCCATCCCCTTTATTAATTTTGTTGCCCTCCTTTGTACTCTCTCTAGTTCCATTATATCCTTCCTGAGCACCGGTGCCCAAAACTGGACACAGTACTCCATGTGCGGTCTAACTAGGGATTTGTACAGAGGCAGTATAATGCTCTCATCATGTGTATCCAGACCTCTTTTAATGCACCCCATGATCCTGTTTGCCTTGGCAGCTGCTGCCTGGCACTGGCTGCTCCAGGTAAGTTTATCATTAACTAGGATCCCCAAGTCCTTCTCCCTGTCAGATTTACCCAGTGGTTTCCCGTTCAGTGTGTAATGGTGATATTGATTCCCTCTTCCCATGTGTATAACCTTACATTTATCATTGTTAAACCTCATCTGCCACCTTTCAGCCCAAGTTTCCAACTTATCCAGATCCATCTGTAGCAGAATACTATCTTCTCTTGTATTAACTGCTTTACATAGTTTTGTATCATCTGCAAATATCGATATTTTACTGTGTAAACCTTCTACCAGATCATTAATGAATATGTTGAAGAGAACAGGTCCCAATACTGACCCCTGCGGTACCCCACTGGTCACAGCGACCCAGTTAGAGACTATACCATTTATAACCACCCTCTGCTTTCTATCACTAAGCCAGTTACTAACCCATTTACACACATTTTCCCCCAGACCAAGCATTCTCATTTTGTGTACCAACCTCTTGTGCGGCACGGTATCAAACGCTTTGGAAAAATCGAGATATACCACGTCCAATGACTCACCGTGGTCCAGTCTATAGCTTACCTCTTCATAAAAACTGATTAGATTGGTTTGACAGGAGCGATTTCTCATAAACCCATGCTGATATGGAGTTACACAGTTATTCTCATTGAGATAATCCAGAATAACATCCCTCAGAAACCCTTCAAATATTTTACCAACAATAGAGGTTAGACTTACTGGCCTATAATTTCCAGGTTCACTTTTAGAGCCCTTTTTGAATATTGGCACCACATTTGCTATGCGCCAATCCTGCGGAACAGACCCTGTCTCTATAGAGTCCCTAAAAATAAGAAATAATGGTTTATCTATTACATTACTTAGTTCTCTTAGTACTCGTGGGTGTATGCCATCCGGACCCGGAGATTTATCTATTTTAATCTTATTTAGCCGGTTTCGCACCTCTTCTTGGGTTAGATTGGTGACCCTTAATATAGGGTTTTCATTGTTTCTTGGGATTTCACCTAGCATTTCATTTTCCACCGTGAATACCGTGGAGAAGAAGGTGTTTAATATGTTAGCTTTTTCCTCGTCATCTACAACCATTCTTTCCTCACTATTTTTTAAGGGGCCTACATTTTCAGTTTTTATTCTTTTACTATTGATATAGTTGAAGAACAGTTTGGGATTAGTTTTACTCTCCTTAGCAATGTGCTTCTCTGTTTCCTTTTTGGCAGCTTTAATTAGTTTTTTAGATAAAGTATTTTTCTCCCTATAGTTTTTTAGAGCTTCAATGGTGCCATCCTGCTTTAATAGTGCAAATGCTTTCTTTTTACTGTTAATTGCCTGTCTTACTTCTTTGTTTAGCCACATTGGGTTTTTCCTATTTCTAGTCCTTTTATTCCCACAAGGTATAAACCGCTTACACTGCCTATTTAGGATGTTCTTAAACATTTCCCATTTATTATCTGTATTCTCATTTCTGAGGATATTGTCCCAGTCTACCAGATTAAGGGCATCTCTAAGCTGTTCAAACTTTGCCTTCCTAAAGTTCAATGTTTTTGTGACTCCCTGACAAGTCCCCCTAGTGAAAGACAGGTGAAACTGCACAATATTGTGGTCGCTATTTCCTAAATGCCCAACCACCTGCAGATTTGTTATTCTGTCAGGTCTATTAGATAGTATTAGGTCTAAAAGTGCTGCTCCTCTGGTTGGATTCTGCACCAATTGTGAAAGATAATTTTTCTTGGTTATTAGCAGAAACCTGTTGCCTTTATGGGTTTCACAGGTTTCTGTTTCCCAGTTAATATCCGGGTAGTTAAAGTCCCCCATAACCAGGACCTCATTATGGGTTGCAGCTTCATCTATCTGCTTTAGAAGTAGACTTTCCATGCTTTCTGTTATATTTGGGGGTTTGTAACAGACCCCAATGAGAATTTTGTTACCATTTTTCCCTCCATGAATTTCAACCCATATGGACTCGACATCCTCATTCCCTTCGCTAATATCCTCCCTTAAAGTGGACTTTAGACAAGACTTTAAATAGAGACAAACCCCTCCTCCTCTCCGATTTTTACGATCCTTTCTAAACAGACTGTAACCCTGTAAGTTAACTGCCCAGTCATAGCTTTCATCTAACCATGTCTCGGTTATTCCCACTATGTCAAAGTTACCTGTAGATATTTCTGCTTCTAGTTCTTCCATCTTGTTTGTCAGGCTTCTGGCGTTTGCGAGCATGCAGTTTAGAGGATTTTGTTTTGTTCCAATCTCCTCACTGTGGATTGTTTTAGAAATGTTCTTACCTCCCTTCTGAGTATGTTTTCCTGGGTCGTCTTTGTTCGAGTCTAATGTTTTTCTTCCCGTCCCCTCTTCTTCTAGTGAATTACCAAAAACTTTTCTGTAAATAGTTGGCACCTTCAAGGTGCACCTTTGGTTCTACTCACATTGCCAGCGTGGTTAGGGCCTTGCTTGTTAGTAGTGTAGCATCGGGATGTCTCGTCAAACTCAATCTGACAGGTGGGCCCGCCCCTATCAAAGTGTATCAAAATGTGTAACCCCTCCCAGCCCTGTCAGGTTGCTTTCCCCTTTTGATAGTGTTTGATATTGTTATCACCGTATTTGATACAGTGATTATTATCACAGTATTTGATTGTTTTATATCCTATTAGATTTTCATTTTATGTGTAATTGTTGTGAGTTTGCTTCTGTAATCAGAGCAGTGTATTTTAGAACCAGTGTTTCTGTCTGCAGACTGTAATGTGTAAGGTATTCTCATTTTATATATTGTGTTTTATAACATACCATGCCGTTTATATAATTTTATATCCTAGCCGTGTATTTATTTGATACTGGATTCTCATTTTTACACGTGGCTTACAAAGACATTTCAATTATATAATTGCTATCAGATGCTAGCTATCAGTGTGAAACTGACAGACAAGCACAGCTGTGTCTCTACAAGACATGCTGGTCACTAGACAGCCAGAGTTTCTGTGGGGGAGGTATACAAACAGCCAGAGTTTCAGAGGACCGAAGTTTATAACACCAGTCTCATTGTATTGTATCCCCAATGATCACATATAGTGCAAAATTGTGTTTATACATTGTATTGGGTATATTATGTATATCCTGTGTTTTTGCAGCATTATTTGATACTGTGATTCTCATTTTATATGAGTTTTATAACACATCAGGCTCATTGTATAGGCATATGTATATCCTGTGTTTTTTGCAACGTTATTTGATACTGTGATTCTCATTTTATATGAGTTTTATAACACATCAGACTCATTTTATGGGCATATTATGTATATCCTGTGTTTTTGCAGCATTGTTTGATACTGTGATTCTCATTTTGTATGAGTTTTATAACACACCAGGCTCACTGTAGTGGGCATATTATGTATACCCTGTGTTTTTGCAGCATTATTTGATACTGTGATTCTCAAGAGACTGCTGTTGTAATCAGAGCAGTGTATTTTAGACACAGTGTTTCTGCATGCACTCTGTGATTCCTTGCTTAAACACAGAGTGTCCCTGCAAGACATACAGCAATTGGTCCGACAGCCCATATGTGAAATGCATTCTGTGTATCACAGACTAGAGGAGCTATTTCCCTGCATAAATACAACCAGATGTGTTCATGTAGGAACAGAGCAGTGTTTTTTGATACTGTGATTCTCATTTTATATGGGTTTTATAACACAGCAAGCTCACTGTATTGGGCATATTATGTATATCCTGTGTTTTTTGCAGCATTATTTGAAACTGTGATTCTCATTTTACATGTGTTTTATAGTACATCAGGCTCACTGTATTGGGCATATTATGTATATCCTGTGTTTTTGTCAAGTATAAAGCGGGTGTTTTATACATTTCTAAAAAAAAAGCAAAGACACGGTATTGTAAAATTTTTAAAGATTTTAATGTAATAAAATAAATACATCTCAAAGACATTTCAATACTATAAAATTCGTACTGAATGATATAAAACTCATCACATGTACAATTAACATACATCATTACACTTCTTACAAAATAGATAATATACAGTGTTACAGTTCAGCGACAACAGCACATTTCAGTGGGATTACAGCGTGATGTACAACAGCATTCAGTGGTGATGAGTTTAATAAGATATAGTATCACTTATTTTACAAGTGTTCAGAAAGTGGTGATAACATCATTTTCAACACTGTCAGGGTCTGTGTTAAGGCCCCTTCACATTAAGCGACGCTGCAGCGATACCGACAACGATCCGGATCGCTGCAGCGTCGCTGTTTGGTCGCTGGAGAGCTGTCACACAGACCGCTCTCCAGCGACCAACGATGCCGGTAACCAGGGTAAACATCGGGTAACTAAGCGCAGGGCCGCGCTTAGTAACCCGATGTTTACCCTGGTTACCATGCTAAAAGTAAAAAAAAACAAACACTAGATACTTACCTACCGCTGTCTGTCCTCCAGCGCTGCGCTCTGCTTCTCTGCTCTCCTCCTGTACTGGCTGTGAGCCGGAAAGCAGAGCGGTGACGTCACTGCTCTGCTTTCTGGCTCACAGCCAGTGCACGAGGAGAGCAGAGCGCAGCGCTGGAGGACAGACGGCTGTAGGTAAGTATCTAGTGTTTGTTTTTTTTCACTTTTAGCATGGTAACCAGGGTAAACATCGGGTTACTAAGCGCGGCCCTGCGCTTAGTTACCCGATGTTTACCCTGGTTACCAGTGAAGACATCGCTGGATCGGTGTCACACACGCCGATCCAGCGATGTCAGCAGGAGTCCAGCGACGAAATAAAGTTCTGGACTTTCTTCAGCGACCAACGATCTCCCAGCAGGGGCCTGATCGTTGGTCGCTGTCACACATAACGATTTCATTAACGATATCGTTGCTACGTCACAAATAGCAACGATATCGTTAACAATATCGTTATGTGTGAAGGTACCTTTAAGAGGTGTTTACCAAATATGTGTTCTGACCAGCAGGTAATTAATTAAAATCGCATAATGTGTGTTAAATAGACATCATGCGGATATAGTAGTGAATCAAAGTGTATTAAATTGATTACTGATACGATTCCCACAAATTGATAACAAATTGTTATCAAAGTGACATCAAAGCGTATTAGATATCACAACGAAATCGTAGTGTATCAAAGTGTATTATTACACCTATTATTATATAGGGCCTTTTATTTATAGTCCCAATAATATTTATCCTCTTTTATTGACATTTTCATACACCTATAGTCCCAATAATATTTATTCTCTTTTGACAATTTGATACATCTATTATTATATAGGCCCTTTTATTTATAGTACATGCATGTACTATTGGAAGCGTCTGCTTCATTCTGAAGAGCACCCGATCTGAGCATATGTGGCTGGCAGTATAATGGCTGTTGACTAACACATGGCTCCAGGAGTGGAGCAGCCTTAGCTTTGTTCAGACAGTGCCATTTTTTGTCTTTTTGGTCTATGGAAGTGTTTATAGTCAAATAATATTTTTTCTCTTTTATTGACAATTTGATACTATAAACAGTACTGATCTTTGTAAAATAAAGAACGAGAGAGCTTTTTCAGATAAAAGTAATAACGTTTATTGAACAAAATCAATTACATTTTATAAAAAAGTTGTATGAATAAATTTCGTTGTTCAATTAGATTCAATCAGCTACTTCTTGAAATCCACAATACACCGCAAATAAACAAATCAAATCAATTATCACTGAACACTCACTATTACACTCATATAGATGACTCGGAATGTAATAATGTATATACAGTACATAATACTTCTTCCATAATAATTTATAGCAATACAATTGATAACGGCTACATAGTGAGCCACGTAGATTGTAGTATCGGTGATTCTCTTTTTTGAGATTCAATGGTCCTTGAGCGATACCTAGTGGGGTGGAGTGTAAAGGACGGATCGCACGGCGTGATGTGAATAGAGTTTGTGGCTTAGATGCTCCATCAGTTTAATTCATTGGAATTTTTAATCGATCGGTGGAGGGCACATTTAATTCAGCCATAGCCTGCATAAACGAATCCCAGCCCCGGGGGAAATTCCTGCTGAACATGGCATGATTCTGAGTTGTATTATGCACCAAATCCAGCATGTTAGAGCCGGGAATTACAGTTCCTTTGAATATAAATTCACTTTTTAGAAGGTTTTTTCTTTTGAACATATACAGCATAAAGAAAATGAAGCGTCTACTAAACAAGCCTGGAGGATTTATAGGGACTCTTTTAGGTTTTGCGATTCCGATATTAACAAGTTTTCTCAGCGATAATTAATGGAACATGCTGAGAAAATGTATCTTGTTCCCAAGCAGGAACTAATTAAACTAAGACCCCCTATTACAACCAACATACACCAGAGTGTTATCCAACGTCTTGATGGAGAAATTGGTGAGATTTTATAACGTCGTGATATACCAGACGATGTGAAAATTAAAAAATATAGTGATGTACTACAGAGATACTTGGCTCATGTTAAACATGATGCAGAGGAAAAATCAACTTTAAAGATCATTAGCATTCCTGAATTTGATCACCAACAATTGTTGAATTCAGAACATGATAAAAATACAGATGTTAATGAAATTGTAAGTCATGTAAATCAGCTATATAAAAAGAATGCTGCATTCGTTTATGCAGGCTATGGCTGAATTAAATGTGCCCTCCACCGTTGTGGGTAATTCCACTACTAGAGAACATTTTGATCGATTAAAAATTCCAATGAATGAAACTGATGGAGCATCTAAGACACAAACTCTATTCAAATCACGCCGTGCGATCCGTCCTTTACACTCCACCCCACTAGGTATCGCTCAAGGACCATTGAATCTCAAAAAAAGAGAATCACCGATACTACAATCTACGTGGCTCACTATGTAGCCGTTATCAATTGTATTGCTATAAATTATTATGGAAGAAGTATTATGTACTGTATATACATTATTACATTCCGAGTCATCTATATGAGTGTAATAGTGAGTGTTCAGTGATAATTGATTTGATTTGTTTATTTGCGGTGTATTGTGGATTTCAAGAAGTAGCTGATTGAATCTAATTGAACAACGAAATTTATTCATACAACTTTTTTATAAAATGTAATTGATTTTGTTCAATAAACGTTATTACTTTTATCTGAAAAAGCTCTCTCGTTCTTTATTTTACAAAGATCAGTACTGTTTATAGTATCAAATTGTCAATAAAAGAGGGTCCTATATAAATACTGTAGGTGTATCAAATTGTCAATAAAAGAGAAAAAATATTATTTGACTATAAATAAACGCTTCCATAGACCAAAAAGACAAAAAAAATGGCACTGTCTGAACAAAGCTAAGGCTGCTCCACTCCTGGAGCCATGTGTTAGTCAACAGCCATTATACTGCCAGCCACATATGCTCAGATCGGGTGCTCTTCAGAATGAAGCAGACGCTTCCAATAGTACATGCATGTACTATAAATAAAAGGGCCTATATAATAATAGATGTATCAAATTGTCAAAAGAGGATAAATATTATTGGGACTATAGGTGTATGAAAATGTCAATAAAAGAGGATAAATATTATTGGGACTATAAATAAAAGGCCCTATATAATAATAGGTGTAATAATACACTTTGATACACTACAATTTCGTTGTGATATCTATTTAATACGCTTTGATGTCACTTTGATAACAATTTGTTATCAATTTGTGGGAATCGTGTCAGTAATCAATTTAATACACTTTGATTCACTACGATATCCGCATGATGTCTATTTAACACACATTATGCGATTTTAATTAATTACCTGCTGGTCAGAACACATATTTGGTAAACACCTCTTAACACAGACCCTGACAGTGTTGAAAATGATGTAACATAGTAACATAGTTAGTAAGGCCGAAAAAAGACATTTGTCCATCCAGTTCAGCCTATATTCCATCATAATAAATCCCCAGATCTACGTCCTTCTACAGAACCTAATTGTATGATACAATATTGTTCTGCTCCAGGAAGACATCCAGGCCTCTCTTGAACCCCCCGACTGAGTTCGCCATCACCACCTCCTCAGGCAAGCAATTCCAGATTCTCACTGCCCTAACAGTAAAGAATCCTCTTCTATGTTGGTGGAAAAACCTTCTCTCCTCCAGACGCAAAGAATGCCCCCTTGTGCCCGTCACCTTCCTTGGTATAAACAGATCCTCAGCGAGATATTTGTATTGTCCCCTTATATACTTATACATGGTTATTAGATCGCCCCTCAGTCGTCTTTTTTCTAGACTAAATAATCCTAATTTCGCTAATCTATCTGGGTATTGTAGTTCTCCCATCCCCTTTATTAATTTTGTTGCCCTCCTTTGTACTCTCTCTAGTTCCATTATATCCTTCCTGAGCACCGGTGCCCAAAACTGGACACAGTACTCCATGTGCGGTCTAACTAGGGATTTGTACAGAGGCAGTATAATGCTCTCATCATGTGTATCATGTGTGCATCATGTGTGTTATCACCACTTTCTGAACACTTGTAAAATAAGTGATACTATATCTTATTAAACTCATCACCACTGAATGCTGTTGTACATCACGCTGTAATCCCACTGAAATGTGCTGTTGTCGCTGAACTGTAACACTGTATATTATCTATTTTGTAAGAAGTGTAATGATGTATGTTAATTGTACATGTGATGATTTTTATATCATTCAGTACGAATTTTATAGTATTGAAATGTCTTTGAGATGTATTTATTTTATTACATTAAAATCTTTAAAATTTTTACAATACCGTGTCTTTGTTGTTTTAGAAATGTATAAAACACCCGCTTTATACTTGACAAAAACACAGGATATACATAATATGCCCAATACAGTGAACCTGATGTGCTATAAAACACATGTAAAATGAGAATCACAGTATCAAATAATGCTGCAAAAAACACAGGATATACATAATATGTCCAATACAGTGAGCCTGCTGTGTTATAATACCCATATAAAATGAGAATCACAGTATCAAAAAACACTGCTCTGTTCCTACATGAACACATCTGGTTGTATTTATGCAGGGAAATAGCTTCTCTAGTCTGTGATACACAGAATGCATTTCACATATGGGCTGTCTGACCAATTGCTGTATGTCTTGCAGGGACACTCTGTGTTTAAGCAAGGAATCACAGAGTGCAGGCAGAAACACTGTGTCTAAAATACACTGCTCTGATTACAACAGCAGTCTCTTGAGAATCACAGTATCAAATAATGCTGCAAAAACACAGGGTATACATAATATGCCCATAAAAGGCGTCTGATGTGTTATAAAACTCATGTAAAATGAGAATCACAGTATCAAATAATGATGCAAAAACACAGGATATACATAATATGCCCAATACAGTGAGCCTGATGTGTTATAAAACTCATAAAATGAGAATCACAGTATCAAAAACCAGCATGTCTTGTAGAGACACAGCTGTGCTTTTCTGTCAGTTTCAGCGGGTTACCATTCAAGAAGCTTTTACAGTGTTTCACTTCTGACTTGCAGAGTAATGATAGAATCGTATCAGATTTTCTGTCATCAAAATGTTCAAGTTTAATCCGTGTTCTGTCAGAAATTATCAATTTAATAAAAAATGTGCTTGTCTGTCAGTTTCACACTGATAGCTAGCATCTGCTAGCAATTATTTAAAGCTGTCTTATCATGTACTTTTTACGCATGCCAATAAATATTTTGAGTTGCTCTCTGTGTACGTTCTACACCTGTTTTTTGAGGCAACAGAAACTCTGACTGTATAAACACAATTTTGCACTATATGTGATCATTGGGGATAAAATACAATGAGACTGGTGTTATAAACTTCGGTCCTATATGTGATCATTGGGGATAAAATACAATGAGACTGGTGTTATAAACTTCGGTCCTCTGAAACTCTGACTGTTTGTATATCTCCCCCACAGAAACTCTGGCTGTCTAGTGACCAACATGTCTTGTAGAGACACAACTGTGCTTGTCTGTCAGTTTCACACTGATAGCTAGCATCTGATAGCAATTATATTATTGAAATGTCTTTGTAAGCCACGTGTAAAAATGAGAATCCAGTATCAAATAAATACACGGCTAGGATATAAAATTATATAAACGGCATGGTGTGTTATAAAACACAATATATCAAATGAGAATACTTTACACATTACAGTCTGCAGACAGAAACACTGGATCTAAAATACACTGCTCTGATTACAGAAGCAAACTCACAACAATTACACATAAAATGATAATCTAATAGGATATAAAACCAATCAAATACTGTGATAATAATCATTGTATCAAATACTGTGATAACAATATCAAACACTATCAAAAGGGGAAAGCATCCTGACAGGGATGGGAGGGGTTACACACTTTGATACACTTTGATAGGGGCGGACCCACCTGTCAGATTGAGTTTGACGAATAATATGTATGATACACTACTCGCATATCCAAGCCCTTTCCACTTCCTGCCGCCTTCAACTCACAAATATTTCACGGATCCGTACTTTCCTAAACCAAGAATCTGCAAAAACCCTAGTCCATGCCCTCATCATCTCCCGCCTCGACTACTGTAACCTCCTGCTCTGTGGCCTCCCCTCTAACACTCTCGCAGCCTCCAATCTATTCTAAACTCTGCTGCCCGACTAACCCACCTGTCCTCCCGCTATTCCCCGATCTCTCCCCTCTGTCAATCCCTTCACTGGCTCCCCATTGCCCAGAGACTCCAGTACAAAAGCTTAACCATGACGTACAAAGCCATCCACAACCTGTCTCCTCCATACATCTGTGACCTCGTCTCCCAGTACTTACCTACACACAACCTCCGATCCTCACAAGATCTCCTTCTCTACTCCCCTCTTATCTCCTCTTCCCACAATCGCATAAAAGATTTCTCGTGCATCACCCCTACTCTGGAACCCTCTACTACAACATATCAGACTCTCACCTACCATCGAAACCTTCAAAAAGAACCTGAAGACCCACCTCTTCCGACAAGCCTACAACCTGCAGTAACCACTGATCGACCAAACCGCTGCATGATCATCTCTACCCTCACCTACTGTATTCTCACCCATCCCTTGTAGATTGTGAGCCCTCGCGGGCAGGGTCCTCTCTCCTCCTGTACCAGTTATGACTTGTATTGTTCAAGATTATTGTACCTGTTTTTATTATGTATACCCCTCCTCACATGTAAAGCGCCATGGAACAAATGGCGCTATAACAATAAATAATAATAATAATAATCCATTCATTTCAATGGGTCTACGTGTGTACGTATCTCGGGTACATGAGAAAACTGTCACTATAAGTACCAGAGACACAGACGTGTGAAACCTGCCTTAGAGCTAATCTTGGTTATTGCTTATATATACCGATGAATTCCAGTCCAAAATTGTTGATGTGTGACCAAAAGCTAAGGAGAGACAAAGTATAAGGCTGCCGTCACACTGGCAGTATTTGGTCAGTATTTTACATCAGTATTTGTAAGCCAAAACCAAGAGTGGGTGATAAATGCAGAAGTGGTGCATATGTTTCTATTATACTTTTCCTCTAATTGTTCCACTCCTGGTTTTGGATTATAAATGCTGATGTAAAATACTGACCAAATACTGCTAGTGTGATGGCAGCCTAACTGTGGAGAAGTCAACTTGATTCCATGAAATTGTAAACTGGAGACAGAACATTTGTTCCTATCTGGATTATTAAAGGGTTAACACAGGGATCTTATCCATAGGTTGTGCAATGTCATATATGCCAGAACAGGCAGATACTTTCAGTTTCTTTTCTTGAAAATCCTGAAGTCATAGACTCTGCAGATGTGAAAGACGATCTAGACTGCTCCATCTGTCTGACCCTGTATACAGATCCTGTAACCCTGAGATGTGGACACAACTTCTGCCGGGATTGTATTGATCATTTCCTGAATACACAGGATGGGTCTGGAGCTTATTCCTGTCCTGAATGTAGAGCAAAGTTCCGAAAGTGGCCTTCACTGATACAGAATGTCACGATATGGTATGAAATATCATAAGTAGTTCTCTAGCCTGTGTGGGCTAAGCCCCCCTTCTTGGAGCAACAGTTTGTAGCTGCAAATTCCTGGCTTTCCTTCTCTGAGAGTATGGGGGAAGAGAGGTTTTATTGCCGAACGGAATTTACGACTAGCATTTCCTGTGTAAGCTCTTGTTCAGCTATAAGGAAAAGTGGCTCCAAAAATTCATGAAAGATTCTTTGTTTAGTTTTTGTTAGATATTAGGCAAACGATTTAAGCTAGAAATACGAAAATATATATTCGTAGTCTCACTCGGTGTAGGTACCCATCCCTTTAAACTCGGGTTTCTAACTCCATCTGGTAAAGAAGTAGGGATTTCTCTGTAAATATGTATCCCAGTTAGGATATATTTGATCTCATTAGAATGCTCACGTTAATCTGAGATGAATGAGGAGTTTGGTCTGACTCTGACATGTTTTGTAGTGAAGTTATAGAAATCAGAGAGAATAGTTTAAAGTTTAGGCAGAATGTAGAGAGAGGAGGGTCTGGATAAGCCAGCCTTTCTGTGATGTCACAGCCTTGAAAGTATAACTGGCTGCACACATCCCCAGCTGTGGCTCTGCTAGATTTCTTCCTGACTTCTTGTCCTCTCCTGAAGCCAGCAGCATCCCATGGACTGGGATATATGGAAACTGCCCTAGCCTGATTGCCTGTCATGCTTTGAACATGTAAGTGTTGCTTTTTCTCATTTATTCCCTTTATGTTATAATTACCCTTGTACATATTGGCAATTGTCTCCTTTGTAACTTCTTTATAAAATATTTTTCATAAAGCACTGCCTAATTAATTTCAATGGAATATACTATTATATATTAGTTCGTTCATCCATGCTCTAAACTTACCCTGTCTTCTGAAGTGAAATACGCTACTGTTACTGTTGTGTTGGGTTAGCTTCGGACCCGTTTAATCGAAGCTGGTGGCAGCGAGAAGTGTGCAGACTTTTGGGTTATGTTGTAGCGGCTGCGACGTTAATAATTATTGTTCCTGCCTGAGTGGGAGTAGTTATCGCGTCGCTGCAGCGTGCCCAATAGCCAGTACATAGCAGGCAGCCTTTCTGGCGACTAATTACCCAGGGTGCAGTACCTAATCTGACCTGAGAGTAAGGGGGCGCCAGAGAGCTGCAAGTGTTAAGTGGAACTGTAAGCGGGATATACATAAATCCCTGCAGTTCGTGGTATATAGAAAAGCAGTGGGATACCTAGAATAAGCCCCTGCTGTAAACTAAGAGGTCAATAGCCTTGTGTGTGGTTTTTCATCACATCGTGGAGTGGAGGGATAACTAAGATAAGCCCCCCTGCACATGTGATAGCCGTCTGTTGGCCTAAAGTCACCTCAATCCGTGACGTAGGGGTGACGGTCACGGTGTGAATTCTGACCCATTGGTGACAGCGGTCAGGGGGAATCGTGATACAGAACATAACTCTACGTAACGTAGCAGAACGTTTCCTGTCTAGTCAGCCACATGAGGAAGAGATCATCGGGATCTGCTGCACTTACTGCTTTCACGCTCCTGTACTTGCTGTGAAATCCTGTCTGCACTGCAAGGCTTCTCTGTGTGATAATCACCTGAGAATTCACAGCAAAGTAGGAAAACACGTCCTCACTGATCCCAGCACTTCTCTGGCAAACAAGAAATGTTCAGTCCATAAAGAACTTTTCAAATACTATTGTATTGAGGACGCTGTTTGCATCTGAGCATCCTGCAGTTTGGCTGGAGAACATCGATGACACTGGGTGGAGATGCTGGATTAGGCTTCTGAGAAGAAGAAGGAGAAACTGAAGAACGTTCTCCAGACCCTAATCACAAAGAGAAATAAGACCGGGGAAAGAGTCTGGAGGAGCAGTGGAGAAAAGCTCAAGAAAAAGCAGCTGGAGAATTTGAGAGAGCCACTGCCCTGTTTACAGACATCAAGAGACGGCTGAATGACCTGGAGAAGAAGGTCCTGAGTGAGATCTCCAGGCGGGAAGAGGAGATGTCACTATCACTGTCTGAGGTGATCGACAAGCAGGAATTAAAGGTAGAACTGCTCAGGAAGTTAAGACGCATGAGGGATCCACTGGCTGCCTTAGAGGAGCTAGACAGCGGTGACTTGTGTGATTCTGAGGAGGATGGAAGTGATGCGGACACAGAAGGACACGATGGAGGTGATGAGGACACAGAAGGACATGATGGAGGTGATGAGGCCGCAGGGGGACATGATGGAGGTGATGAGAACACAGGAGGACATGATGGAGGTGATGAGAACACAGGAGGACATGATGGAGGTGATGAGGACACAGGAGGACTTTATGGAGGTGATGAGGACACAGGAGGACATGATGGAGGTGATGAGAACACAGGAGGACATGATGGAGGTGATGAGAACACAGGGGGACATGATAAAACACATGATGTAGATATAGATGTAATTACAGGGATTTTATATGCAGGTTTCTCTAATATATTCACATATTTACAGAACATCTCATCTGCAAAACCTAAAGAGACGAGTCCTCAACCCACCAGCACCCGATCTCTGTCCAGTATCACACAAGATTTACCTTTATTAGGTGTAAAACATGGAGGTGATGAGGTAATAGTTGATACTAGAGGGGCTAGAGGAATGGTAGCGGCTACAAGAAATGGAGGGATGTGTGGGCAGGGCCCTGCAGACATATCAATGGATGTAAATACAGCAGTTAAGATGTTAACATTAGAAGATCTGAAAACTGCATCCGGGGTGCAAATAAAGCAGAATCGTCCAGAAGCAGAGATATTCCAGAAAAATCAGGTGATAAGTGGGAGAAGATTTACCTCAGGACGTCATTACAGGGATGTGGAGATAGGTGGGTCAGAGTTGTAGATGGTGGGGATGTGTTACCCCAGTATAGACAGGAGGGGAGCGTCAGTCGCATATTGGATATAACAACAAGTCCTGGGGTTTATATGGAGGGACAGGATATAAGAAACTGAATTCAGTGATACATGACAGTAAAGTGATCCCGTTACCTCACCAGATCTCCAGTGATAGCGTCAGGATATGTCTGGATTATGAGGCCGGGCAGTTGTCCATTTATGAGCTGTGTGACCCCATCAGACACTTACACACCTTCACTGCCGCCTTCACCGAGCCCCTTCATGCTGCATTTTGTGTATTTCGTGGTGGTGTAGAGGTATCAGGAGGAGCAACAGGTAGGAAAAGTTAAATAATCTAATTGGTGGAGAATTTGATCTGTAGGATGCAGCAATGAGAGGGTTTCAAGCTCATGCCCTCAATATTACCCTTTCTTATTTTTTTATCAATTATGGGGTCTTTCCTAAAATTAGCATAGAATGATTTCTTCTATTGACATTGGCAATTTATCTCTAATATTTAGGATCAGTTTAGATAATGATGATAAACTTTTTTATGATTTCATGGAAAAGAATGGAACCTACAGAATCTCCAGAGGGTTCGTTTTTTTGCAGCAGTGGAGGTGACGACATCTTTTGCTATAATTTTAGCTACAACTAGGGAGCGGCGTCCCAGCAGAAACTGTGAATGAACGTGCTACTTTTTTTTAACCATTTCACGAAATGATTTAACCATGAAATGATTAAAATAAGTAAAAAAGATTGAATATGTGCACAGCAATGTTATTTTTACATTGCTGTGTATTGTGTTAATTTTTTGCTGCCGTTTCGCAGCACTTCTTCATGTAAGTTCCTTATGGAATCTGCCAGAAAAAGATGTGTGCATGTACCTTTACAGTGGATCTGTCAGTCGACTGTACAATACTGTGTATTTTATTGATTAGGTCTCTTAGATTTGATGAAATTGGTGAACTTACATTGAAAAATCTTTTCAGAATAGCTGAATTAGGCTAGTTTCACATTTGCGGCAGAATCCACAGCGTTTAATCCGCAACCTGAATCGCACAATAAACCGCGTGCAAGCACAGCGTTTTTTAGACGCATAAGGTAACGCATGCGGTTAAACAACGCTGCGTTTGCACGCTTTTCCATGCGGTTTGCATGCGTTTGCGTTTTCTGTGCGCATGGTAGAAAATTTTACAGGAGAAAAATCTAGATAAACAGACACCACCAATGGGACTACAGTGGGTGTGTATTATGGGATATCTTTATACATCTTTATATAGACAAATCTTCAGATTTTGCTACTGTATCCTGTGTCATGATGGATCGTTTCATGGAGAGCTTTTATTTCAACCTGGATTTATGGATCTTCGCATGGAGAGCTTTTATTTCAACCTAGATTTAAGTATCAAGCTGTTTCTTGCCTGTGCGTTTGCTTTGGAGCAACAAAGAAATAGAGAATAATAGAGAAGGACACGGCGTCGGCGTTTTTGGAGACACCCCATTATTGAACTTCGGGAGAGCCATGGAGCCTGCCACATGCTATATGGCGAGCTTAATGCCAACCCGGACAAATTCCTGGAATATACCAGGATGTCTCAAGAGTCTTATCTGGAATTGCTCGGTCATATCCAAGGAGCCATCCGGAGACAGGACACCCAGCTCCGTAGAGAAATTCCTGCAGAGGAACGTCTCCTGGTTACATTAAGGTACATAATAATTGTAAACAAATGCCAGTCATAATTATTGTTGGTCTGCCATGTATTATTTGTATTTTCCTTTATGTCTTTAGCTAAACACCAGCATAAATAGAATTGATTGTAATTTTATTTTTTTGTTTTATTTCAGATTTCTGGCTACCGGAGAGAGTTTATCATCGCTCCACTTTCAGTACCAGAATTTCCACCTTATCTGGAATAGTTGCGGAAACCTGCCGGGCTTTGTGGAATGTTCTCCGGGATGAATTTATCCCCCTACCCACCGCGGACATGTGGATGGAAATTGCAGAAAAATTCTGGAGAGTGGGTGATTTCAACAACTGTTTGGGAGCGGTGGATGGAAAGCACATCCGCATTATCAAACCCGCCAGAACTGGATCGGAGTACTTCAACTACAAAAAATATTTTTCTGTTGGGCTCATGGCAATAGCAAATGTGGACTGTCGCTTCATCGCTGTGGACATTGGAGCTTTTGGCCATGGCAATGACTCACAGACTTTCAAGAACTCTGATATGGGCCGACGTGTGTATGACAAAAAATTTTTTAATTTTCCCCTGCCACGACCACTCCCCAACACTCGGGGCCCACCGATGTCATTTGTTATGCTTGGGGATGAGGCCTTTCAGATGTGTGAAAACCTACTGAAGCCATATTCCAGTTAGGACTTGAACCACAAAAAAAAAGGATTTATAACTACAGACTGACCAGGGCCCGAAGAACAGTAGAGTGTACCTTTGGGATTCTTGTCTCAAAATGGTGCATTCTTGGGACAGCCATTAATCTAAAACTGGAGACAGTCGAAGAGGTGGTCAAAGCCTGTGTGGTTCTCCACAATTACATAATGGCTAAGGAGTGGCCCAACACTGAACTGGATGAACAAGTTGCAAACCCATTGCCAGATTACAGCATCACCCGCTGCTGTCAACTGTTGAAGTTGGCCACATGCAGGACCAATTTGCTGCCTATTTTGATTCTGATATTGGACGTGTGGCATGGCAAGATAATATTGTGTAAAATATGCTGTTGGGTTTGGGTCTGTACCAGTTATGTTTTAAATGTTACTAATATTTTTGCTTGACAAATAACGTGTTTTGATCTCTTTACCGAGTCTCCTATGTATTTCCTCTAAAAACCACTTATGTTGTTAGTGGTAAGGTAGTTGACGTCATTACATCCTGATTCTGTTCTGCAGTATCCATTGGACGCAGACTGAAGAGACGATGGAGGTATAATACAAAGCAGATCTATACTCACCAGGTCAGGTGTCAGAAATAATGAATTCATGATGCGCAAAAGCCAGCCTCATGAATTCACTATTTCTGACATCTGTCCAGATGAGTATAGATATGCCTTATATGACCTCCATCATCTCTTCAGTTTGTGTGAACTAGATTACGTAGACTGAAGAGAAAATGGAGGTTATACAAGGCAGTTCTCTACTCACCAGGTCAGATATAATAAATAATAGTTTTTTTTGACACATCACCTGTTGAGTATAGTTCTACTTTGTATTACCACCATTGTCTCTTCAGTCTGTGACACAGATTATGCAGAATAAATAGATTATGGAGAAAATACAAGTAATATTATTTTTTGCCACCTCGTAGCTCTATACCAAACACACAAAGCTGCAGTGTTGTACTTACTAACTACTGGAGCTATGAGGTGGCAAAAAATTTAAGTGTATGGCGCTGTGCGTTTATTCGGTGCACGGTGTGTGTTGCCGGTGGCGAAATACACAAATAACCAAACAGTATTGGGGGCAAAAAACATTAACATTTATTTTTAACCAAAAAAAAAAAAATTAACTGCGCCTGCTTGGGGTAGAGTGACGGAACTGGGGTGTGTGTAGCTGTGAGGCCTGGCTAACTGTGGATGACGCAGGGATTGCAGGAGAAGGGGCGATTAAAGAAGTGGGGTCTGGGAGTTCGGGAATGTTGCTTGACACATGAGAGGGCAGAGACATACTGGAAGGGTGAGACAAACCTGACATTACAGACACATTGGGAGATGAGGAGGGAGGAAATGAGATAGTCCTTTGCTTTTATTTTTTTTCACTTTTTGGGATCGACGAGAAAGTCTGGGGAGCCTCGGTGGGCTCATTTCTTGCGTCCTGGTCATGGTGGCCAACCTGTCAGGGTCCGTGTGCCGCTGCTGCTGCATGGTTGTTTGTGGTGGGTAAGGCCATGCCAGGGTCCTGCTGCTGCATGGTTGTGGTGGGGAAGGCCATCCCAGGGTACAGCTGCTGTTGCTGCATGGTTGTAGTGGGGAAGGCCAGGCCAGGGTCCGGCTGCTGCTGCATGGTTGTGGTGGGGAAGGCCATGCCAGGGTCCGGCTGCTGCTTGGTGGTGCGAAAAGCCATTCCAGGGTCCGGGTGCTGCTGTTGCTGTTGCTGCATGGTGGTGGCAGTGGAGCAGGTCCAAGCAGGAGCAGCAGTTGTCATGGTGGTGGCGGTGGGCTGTCCAACAGCACTCGGCATGGTGGTGGTGCTGTAGTGGTGTCCGGCAGTGCTTGGAATGGCGGTGGCCGTGCAGTGGTATGCAGCAGAGCTTGGCATTGAGGTCAAGCGTGACAGTGTTGGCACAGGTGGAAATGCCACCACTGGCTGCTGAAAATACCGACTCTGCTGCATAGCCTGCACGTAAGCAGCATTGCAGACCTGCATGACACTAAGCTGGAGATCAGGAGTAAGGTGTTCTGACATGCCCTTCTCTATTTGATTAAAAAAATGATGTGCTGGCCTCTGGAGGTTGGCTTTCACTTGTTCAAGGCTTTTGGTGACATCCTGGATAAGGGTATTCATATGGTTTAGGGCACTATCCAGTCGGTCATCCATCGCCTTGAGTCCATCATGAAAGACTGAACTCATGTGCAAAAACTTGGGCATGAGTGACCTGTCCGAGGCCCTCTGCCGCTGCCGAGAAGAGCCCAAAAAATAGGCAGAGGACTGGGACAGGGGAACACCTGATGGACCAGCTTCCTTCTCTCCAGTCTGTGTGGCAGGCCCACTTGCTGCAGCGCTGCTGGATGGCTGGAACGAGTCCATGGCTGCTTGATGAAGGACCGCTCCAGAACCAGGGTCAACAGTGCTGCTCCATGTGCTGTGAAAAAAAAAATAAACATTACTACCAAACATTTACAATAGTAAAGCTCCAACTCCTGTGGAATAGAAACATACAGATTAGGCAATGCAACGCAACCCATTACACCACAAACAATACTTACGTTCTCTGGGCAAGGACTGGTCTCAAAAATCCAAGGATGTGGTTATATTTACGAGCACTTCATCGCATTCAAACAGTCCTTCACTACTTTCAAGACCACACTTGCCACAGCTAAACAAACCTACTTCTCATCTCTCATATCCTCCCTGTCTCACAACCCTAAACAGTTATTCAACACCTTCAATTCTCTCCTCCATCCCCCAGCACCTCCTCCCTCCCCACTCATCTCAGCTGAAGACTTTGCCTCATTTTTAAGCAGAAGATTGAGAACATCAGAGACAGTTTTATTCGACAACCCCCAGAGCCCATCTCTCTTCTTGCTCCCTCTTTGACCGCTTCTGGCTTCCGGTCACACCATTCCACTGAAACTGCCCTAACTAAGGTCACCAATGACCTCTTAACCGCGAAGAGCAAGCAACACTACTCTGTCCTCCTCCTCCTCGACCTGTCGGCTGCCTTTGACACAGTGGACCATTCCCTATTATTATAGACCCTCTCATCCCTTGGCATCACAGACTTGGCCCTATCCTGTATCTCATCATACCTAACAGACCGGACATTCAGCGTCTCCCACTCACACACCACCTCCTCACCTTGCCCCCTATCTGTCGGAGTCCCACAAGGTTCAGTCCTAGGGCCCCTGCACTTCTCCATTTACACCTTTGGCCTGGGACAGCTCATAGAATCTCATGGCTTTCAGTATCACCTCTATGCTGATGACACACAGATCTACATCTCTGGACTAGATAACACCTCCCTACTAACCAAAATCCCTCAATGTCTGTCCACTATTTCATCATTCTTCTCCGCTAGATTTCTGAAACTTAACATGGACAAAACAGAATTCATCATCTTTCCCCCATCTCACGCGACACCCCCAACGAACATATCCATTACAGTAAATGGCTGCCCACTCTCCCCAGTCCCACAAGCTCGCTGCCTCGGGGTTATCCTTGATGCTGATCTCTCCTTCAAAGCACATATCCAAGCCCTTTCCACTTCCTGCCAACTTCAACTCAAAAATATATCACAAATCCGTACATTCCTCAACCAAGAATCTGCAAAAACCCTAGTCCATGCCCTCATCATCTCTCGCCTTGACTACTGCAACCTCCTGCTCTGTGGCCTCCCCTCTAACACTCTCACACCCCTCCAATCTATTCTAAACTCTGCTGCCCGACTAATCCACCTGTCCCCCCGCTATTCCCCGGCCTCTCCCCTCTGTCAATCCCTTCACTGGCTCCCCATTGCCCAGAGACTCCAGTACAAAACCCTAACCATGACGTACAAAGCCATCCACAACCTGTCTCCTCCATACATCTGTGACCTCGTCTCCCGGCACTTACCTACACGCAACCTCCAATCCTCACAAGATCTCCTTCTCTACTCCCCTCTTATCTCCTCTTCCCACAATCTTATACAAGATTTCTCTCACGTATCACCCCTACTCTGGAACCCTCTACCACATCAGACTCTCGCCTACCATCGAAACCTTCAAAAAGAGCCTGAAGACCCACCTCTTCCGACAAGCCTACAACCTGCAGTAACCACCGATTGACCAAACCGCTGCATTACCAGCTCTATCCTCACCTACTGTATCCTCACCCATCCCTTGTAGATTGTGAGCCTTCGCGGGCAGGGTCCTCTCTCCTCCTGTACCAGTTATGACTTGTATTGTTCAAGATTATTGTACCTGTTTTTATTATGTATACCCCTCCTCACATGTAAAGCGCCATGGAATAAATGGCGCTATAACAATAAATAATAATATTTATATTTGCGGATCATTGCTCCAGAACCACTAGGAACCCTGCTTTCTTGACGAAGCTCCTTGTTAAAGCGATCCCTTATCGAACGCCAACATGTTTTGACTTTGAGCACTGTTGAAAAATTTGAATAATGATTAGACAATGCACTTTTGACCATGATCACACAACTGTGTGTGATCAGTGAAACTCTCGGGAGTCAAGGTCACTGCTGCAGCACACCACATTGCAATACTTACAAAGCATTTCGGACCCGAGTTGGAGCGTTGTCCCAGCCATCCCACATCACTTTGGCCACCTCATTCCATAGCCGCCGGATCGTCACGTTGACCGAGTGCTGCGGAACTCGGGTGTCCCACAACGGGACTTGCTCATGGCCAGGGAGATTAGGATGTCATTGTCAATGAGGTCCTCATCCCGTTCTGGAACCTAAAAAATAAATAAAGACATTAATTTTGGAGACATTTACATAAGGAAAAGAAAGAAAACAACAGAGACAGAAAACTGGCATGAATAGTCAAAGTCAAGAAAAAAAAGGAGTCAAGAAGAAAAAGGGAAAGAAAGAGGAAAGTAAAGAAATGAACAGTGGAGAATAGTAAAGTCAGGATACAATAAGCAGTCAGCCAGGTATACATATGCACTGTTGCCTTGCCACCCGACCATGTCCACGCTGCTCCTGCTCATCCTCTGACGCAGTGGAAGAACTCTTAAAAAAGGAAAAAAAAATTTGTCACATGTGTAGATGTGACAGAGAATACTTACCAATCTGAGAAGGTGAGTACTCACTTCACTGACATTTTCACCTTGTGCAGGCCCAAGCCGTTGCTCCTCAGAAGAAGATGACATTCTGATGCATGCAGCAAGAAAAAAAAGACTGAAATTAGGACATATAGATATAGAAAATAAAGACATTGGCTTTGATACTCACATTGTTCAGAGTGTAGATTCCTCCCAGGTTCTTTCCTGCATCTGTCTGCTCTTGTTCCCAGTCTGCTGAGTTGTGTACTGCAAATGCCCACTCCTTCCTTTTATCAGTTTGTACGTGGGGGGTGGCTAATCAGTGTCTAGACATGTTTTCCTGATGTACAACACATGCATTCACAAACGCAAGCAAACGCATGTACTTGCGAACGCATGAGTTCACATGCATAACAATCGCAGGCACCTGCGTCCCTAGTGTTAAGACAGGAATACACGACGCATGCGGAAAATTGTAGCACAAACGCTGCGGACACAACCGCAAATGTGAAACAAGCCTAATTCAGTGTGAAAGTTTGAGTTCAGGAGGGAGTGAGAAATCTCAAAAGTCCAAATCTATAAATGACCTCAGCTCAAACTCTGCTCTCCCTGAATAACAAACGCACATGTCATTTAGCTGTTGGCCATTTTTAGTTTTGTGATTTGTGACACAAATTTATTTATGCCTGATTGTTCTACGTATAATTTTACTAATAATAATCATTTCCAACAAAATTGTTTAAAATAGTCATACATTAGAAAATTAGATGATAAATTCATACACTTAGTTTGTAAATGCAGTCTCTTATACTTAGAATTATTGCCAAAATTATTTTCAGTGTTTCATGTTCCACCTCTATCACTTCAAGAATCTACTAGAAAAGTGACAACCAAAAAGGCTGTGGATTCATTTTCTATAAAATATGTTTGCTGGGTGTTGAGTGAAGGTATAAACGTGGTGTTAGGATAGAAAGCTGGAGGGGGCGTGGCCTGGAGCTGCTGAGGAGCAGACGTGTGATCCCTGAGCTCCTGCGAATAACCGCTCTGAATCCCCATACATCGCCGCCAGAAGCAATTATATCGCATATCCCTTGTCAGAACCTTGCCCAGGACCTCACTGGGGTCATCCTGACTCCAGATAAGTGACTCTTTTCCATCCGTTTTGGGTTAATTAACCCTTGGAAGATTTGGGCCTACAAGATGCGTGGCGGAGCCCTCCCGCCCTCAGAGCGCCGGTCCCAGCACAGCCTGACAGGCGGCCAGAAAAGGGAGGCGGCTTTCCCCCCCCGAGAGCGCACTGAAGCCTCCTGAGATGGGATCGAGGCTGAGTGATCCCGCGTGTGAGTACCGCCGCGACTGCTGCGGGGAGCGACGGGTGACTTCCGCTGGTGCGCTGTGCCGCATCGCCGCCCGGAGGTTTCCCTGAGCGGAGGATCCACTGAAGGAGCGGGCGCCGGCGGGAGGTGACCGACGGACGGTCCACAGATCGCTGCGTGCTGACGGGCCGGATCTTCTCTGCCCTCTGGAGTGGCTGCTACGACGCTCACACCATATAAGCGGAGAGGTCCCCCTGCGACAGGAGATCTTGAGAAGGAGGCGGAGGGGCCGTACGCCAGCGGAGGCTCACCGGCAAGTACATCAAAAGCCCCATTTGAGCAGTGGGGTCGGTGGGGGCGGACTGGCAGTGGGGGGTCGCCGTACGGCGGTGGGAGCCAAAGTGTGCCTGGTCTCCTATTCACACCGCTGCGGCGCTGCTGCGGCTCTGTCCTCACTCCACTCTTCCTAATTATCGCTAAGAGGGATCTACTGCTCTGATATACCGCAAAAGCGGTGCTCCACGGGTACAACCCACAGAAGACCCCCAGAAGCAGAAGACTTGTAGGGGCTCATCACCCCCTTTGACACTACGCTCTGCACACCTTCCTCACTGGTGGCGCGGCGCCGCATTATGTGCAGCACCCATCAGAAGGCACAATAGTCAAAGGGGATTCATCATAAAGACTTAACACCCCCTGATCTGTGAAGGGGTGGTGCCCATATAACAAGGCTTGTTTTTTCAGCCTCAAAGGAAACAAACACTCTCACCTCTTCACCTCCCCCTCCCCCCCCCAAATCAAGCTGCAATACTAAAAGAAAAAAATTCCACCCACATAAATCACTTTGTGGGGCTATGTAAGACATAAACCAGCCATAGGGGGTCTATGGGGGGAGTCAAAAATTTTTTTTTTACTGTAACCTGCACGGCGTACCTACAATGGTCAAAACTTCCAATAAACAGACCAGATCTAGCTCTAAATCCATCAGGCCAGGGTCTCAACCAGACATGGATAAATTCCTGAAAAAGCAGGGAAACCCCACGAACACTCCAAAATCCTCCCGCCATCCTGAAGCAGCACAAGAGGACAACACGGAGTCTGAGTTCGATAGTGAGGGAGAGTCTGAAGATCTAGATAAGGGACCCCAAGTCACTAGGTCTTTTATTAAACGAATACTGGAAAAAGCACTCGACCCTCTGGGGAAAGACCTTGCAGCCATAAAACATGATCTTAATCATTTAGGCCACAGGATTGAATCTGTTGAATCTACCCAAACAGAGATTATTCAAAATGCCAACTCTTCTGTCAACTGCCATAAGCAACAGGAAGATCATATTAACCGAATTTACACTATCCTTGAGGATCACGAGAATAGAGAGAGAAGAAACAACCTACGGCTGAAAGGTATCCCGGAATCGGTCTTGCCAGATGCTCTTTCAACTACAGTTACTGAACTCTTCCGATCCATCATGACCACCACTGACCCAACAGATTTGGAGATGGTGAGAATTCATAGAGCCTTGAGACCTAAGCCGAAACCTGATGAACCTCCTCGAGATGTGCTCTGCCGCTTCCTAGACTTTAGAACCAGAGACCTCATCTTAAAAAGGGCAAGGGAGACCGATCAAATTATCCACGATGGTAAATCAATCCAAATTTTCCAGGACCTTTCGGCCTCTACTCTATACAAACGCCGTCTCTTAAGGCCTCTCACATCAATACTCCAGCAGAAGCGTTACCCCTATCGCTGGTTGTTTCCTTTTGGCCTGTCTATATCGGCCAAGGACAAGAGACTTCTTGTAAGATCTTCATCAGATGTCAAAGAGGTCTGCAAAGAATTGGAGATTCACCTCGACCAGTACCCGACCCTGGAGACATCATGTGATGCTAAACCCCTGAAGCACCTCTCGCTTCCGTCTCCGTGGCAGACCTCACCATCTTCAAGATCCTCGCGTGCAAAGCAAAGATTGACCAAATCATCTTCTCCAAGAGTTGACGAGGGTGATCCGGGAGACTGATGAACCATATGGGATCACTCCCCCTGAATAATCTGATTATTTAGACTCTCGTCTTATAACATCTCTCTTGCTGTTTGAGCCTCGGAGCTCTAATATCTGACCGTTGTGTTGTATAGTTGTGTAGAAATGCTTTCTTTAACACCTGCAGATCGTACTACAGTGTTCTCCTTTTCTCTTCTTTTGGTTATCAGGTGTTGTTCTTTCTGGCTCTCCTCTCCCCTCCCCTATCCCCTTGGATAGTTCTGTCTAAATGAGTTTGTTTCAAATAATAATTCTTGTGTCTCTTATCTTTCCTTGTTGGAATCTTCCCTCCCCTCCTCCCCCCCTTCTTCTTCTTCCCAGGCCTGGCGAAATACTTCCCTCGTCATAGAATTTTCCTTCTCCTACAACAGAAATGACGTCAAACCGTAAGTCTTTCCAGGTTATATCCCATAATACACATGGCTTTAATTCTCCAATCCCCAGGTCGCAAACTCTAAAATTATTTAAAAAATCAGGATATGACATCTTGCTACTACAAGAAACCCACTTTATTTCAGATAAAATCCCGTCATTTGAGAAGTGCTTCTTTGATAAATGGTACCACGCCAGCTCCCCCCAAAAAGGTTCTAGAGGTGTCTCTATAGCTCTTGCTAAAGACATCCCCTTCCTGCTCACTGGGAGCTTGTACGACCCTGATGGTCGTTATGTATTTGTCAAAGGCCTGATAGCGGGAAACATGGTGACCCTTTGTAGCCTTTATGCTCCAAACAGACATCACTTCACGTGGCTGCGCAAGACTTTGTTCAAACTTCGCTCTTTCCAAGAAGGCGTAGTTGTCCTGGGGGGAGACCTAAATATAGCACTGGATCCCCTCCTAGACACATCAACAAAAAAGAGCTCCATATCTTTAATAGACCTGGCCAGGCTAAAATCTCTCTTGCACTCCCTGGAACTAATTGATGTATGGAGATACCACCACCCCTCGGACACGGACTTCACCTTCTATTCCCACCCACACAAATCTTATCACCGCTTGGACTACATACTAGCGTCTAGATCGGTCTTGCCCAATACCCTTAAATCTGATATAATCCCGTCACTTCATTCTGACCACTCTATAGTACTACTGAATCTCGAATTTCATAAGCCTTACTCCTACTTTAGAACTTGGCGGCTCAATGAATCACTACTACAACAAGAAAACATTAAAGCTCGTATACGGGATTCGCTCCAAGAATATTTTACCACAAACTCTGATCCAGAAATAAGCCCCATGATTTTGTGGGAAGCACACAAGGCCACAATAAGAGGTGTATTCATATCAATAGCCTCCTTTTTAAATAAGCAAAGGAAGCAGGTAATAGAATCCCTTTATAGTGACATAGTCGCCCTAGATGCTCTTCACAAAAAAGAACTAACACAAGAAACACTCACCCTACTTACAGAAAAAAGACAATCTCTTAAAGATTTACTAAATAAGCAATCTTCCAGACAATATATTTCCTGGAAAAACAGAATCTTTGCCCATGGCGACAAGGCCTCTAAGCTTATGATCTCCCTGATTAAAAAACGCCGAGCCCATACCTTTATCCACCAAATTAAAACTAAATCCGGTCTAGTTACCCAACAATATAATCAGATTATAGACACTTTCTTATCCTTCTATACAAACCTTTATCAATTACGCCAAAATGACTCAGCCGAGGATAATATCCAACAGAGACTTGCTTCTAAAGCCTTCATTGCCTCCTTACACCTCCCCAAGCTATCAAGTCTCCAACAGGAGAACCTACTCAAACCTTTCAGCTTACCAGAACTCCAGTCCATCCTGTCGAAGTGTTCCAAAGGGAAGTCCCCCGGGCCCGATGGGTTCACGAAGTCATACTACAAAGCTTTTGCAAATGAGCTAGGTCCACATTTATTAAACATGTGCAATGCGGTCTTGAAAGGGAAGCCATTCCCCCCACAGTCTTTAGAAGCTCACATTTCTCTTATTCACAAAGAGGGGAAGGATTCGGAATGTTGTGGAAGCTACAGACCAATTTCTCTGCTGAATGTGGACCTGAAAATTTACGCAGGTCTTGTAGCTAGGAGGATGGGTGAGATACTGCCAGACCTTATTTCCTACAACCAGACAGGTTTTGTGGTCAGGAGGGAAGGGAAGGACAACACAAGTAGAATCTTACAACTGATCCAATATGCAAAAATTAATAAAACACCACTGGTTCTGATAGGAACGGACGCAGAGAAGGCCTTTGACAGGGTGGACTGGATATATTTATATGAAACACTTATTAGATTTGGAATACCTGAGCAATTGGCCGGTGCCATCTTTCAAATGTACACCTGCCCCTCTGCCCGACTAAAAATTAATATGCTATCGGAACCTTTCCAGATACGAAACGGTACGAGGCAGGGATGCCCTTTGTCCCCCCTTCTATACGTGCTTGCTATGGAGCCTTTGATTCAAAGTATCCAACAAGATGCAGAAATTAAGGGAATCCAAATAGGTGGTTTCCATCACAAATCCGCAGCTTTTGCTGATGACCTTCTGGTATTTCTATCGGAACCTCAAAGAGGGATCCCTGCCTTTGTCCGCCTATTAGACGCCTATGGAAAGGTTTCCAACTTTAAAGTGAATCCGTCTAAATCCGAGGCGATTAGCCTAAATATATCTCAGCCTACAGTAAATAATCTGAAGCTACTTTACCCATTTAATTGGCCTCCTAAATTTATAACAAATTTGGGTATTAAAATTGGAAGATCCGCAGGCGAACTACTTGACCTCAACATTACACCTATGCTAAATAAAGCTATCTCAATTGTCCGTTCTTGGAAAGCTCCTTTCTTATCTTGGATGGGTAGGAAAAATCTATTAAAAAGCATAGTACTCCCCAAATTTCTATATCTCTTCCAGATGCTTCCCATTCATGTCCCTAACCACTATCTATAAAAAATTAACTCTTTCTTTATTAACTACATATGGAACAACAAACGCCCTCGAATTAACACCAGAACACTCACTCTCCCCAGATCTCAGGGCGGGATGGGGGTTCCAGACATCTTTAAATATTATAGAGCTGCAATGATGTCTAGGATAGTGGACTGGATCAGAAACCCACCCAGTAAACTTTGGCTATCTATAGAAGATCACTTGGCGCCCGCCCCCCTGAGATCTATGGCTCTTCTACATGATTACATTAAGTTACCTAGTCTAGTCATGAATGAGATCACCCTGGCAACGCTCAAACTATGGAGGACAGAATTCCCCAAGGCCACCCCCCTCTTTCCCCAATACTAACATTACAAGATATAACTGGCCACATTCCCCTTAGACTGCCTAAAGTCCCCGATGCTGCGTCGCTGGACTCGGTGGACTTTCCAATATCGATAGATCAAGTGTTTTCAGGTGGTTTTTTGATGACTCTCCCGGAACTCCAAGCTCTTAAACCCCATCTCAACTTCTCCTTTCTTCATATTAATAGGATCAGATTATTGTCTTAAATATAAGGTACAGCTTGCCTTACCTCGTCCGACCTCTCACTTCGAACAACTTTGTGCCCAACGCAAACAACCACAAAAAGTCTTATCCAAATTATATAATTCTCTAGTCATGGGAAAAGATGACATTAGGAGAGCTTATATTGGACTCTGGGGAAGGGACTTGAATGTTCATTTTACACCAGATCAAATTGCCTCTATATATAAGCGGTCCCATGGCCCCTCCCAATGTGTGAAAATCCAAGAAAACTCTTATAAAATTGTAACTCGGTGGTATCGAACACCAACTCAATTGCACCAATGGCATCCTTCCGCCTCAAACGAATGCTGGAGATGCAATGCAGACTTAGGCACATATTTTCACACGTGGTGGACCTGCCCAGTGATCACGACTTTCTGGCAAATGATTGGTAGCATAATTGAGGAGGTCCTGGATCGACCCCCCCAGATGAAACCCCAATCTGCTCTTCTTAACCTACCCTTATGGCCAGAGAATCCCCCAGCCTCCAAATTGGCTAACAACATTATAGCCACCGGCAGATACTTGATTCCTACTTGTTGGAAGTCAACCCAAACCCCTTCCAAAAAACAAGTTCTAGAAAAAACTGATCTATTGTTCCACACAGCCGAATTGGTAGCCAGCACGCAAGAATTATTACTCTCCTTTCGCAAGACATGGGAACCCTGGATTCAATTTAGATCCAACCCTAAGTTTATACTAGAAATTTCTGAAGACTGCTCAGAAAATTAAAATTACCTATTTTACCCTTTGTTTTTATTTTTGCTTCGCCGGGCCGCCACCCCCTGCCTCCCCCTTCCCCCCCCCCCTCCCTCCCCATCATCCCTCCCCCTTTTTGTTTGTCTCTCTCTGCTGTCCTCCTCTTTGAGGATCTTGATTGATTCGCCTATTTCATCGTTAATCCAACTGGTTATTTCAGGAAAACTAATCAATTTTTGAATACTACAGATTCTCTAAACTTCTGGACTTGTAATTGTTGTTATGGCTCCTTTAAGAGGACTCTAGTTCTTTTCTTTTCTCTCTCTTCATGCCACTCTATCCATCAAAAGTTGTAGTCCTAAGTTGCAATGATTGAGATTATTGTATTTTCACTGTTCTTGTTACCTTTTACATAATAAAAAGAATGTTGAAAGAAAGAAAAAGGATAGAAAGCTGGAAAGACAAAAATCGTAATTAGGTCTTCTTCAGGTAAAATGGGGAGATTGTAGGTAGGGTTGAGCGACTTTTACTTTTATAGGATCGGGTCGGGTTTCACGAAACCCGACTTTTTCAAAAGTCGGGTCGAGTGAAATCGGCCGATCCTATAAAAAAGTCGGAGTCGGGGTCGGCCGAAACTCGAAACCCAATGCAGTGCATTGGGTTTCCAATGGTTCCCAGGGTCTGAAGGAGAGGAAACTCTCCTTCAGGCCCTGCGATCCATATTTAAGTGTAAAATAAAGAATTAAAATAAAAAATATCGCTATACTCACCCTCTGACGCGCCCTGGTACTAACCGGCAGCCTTTCTTCCTTCGAATCAGCGCTTGCAGGACCTTGCGGTGACGTCGCGGCTTGTGATTGGTCGCGCGACCGCCCATTTGACCGCTCGCGCGACCAATCACAAGCCGCGACGTCACCGCAAGGTCCTGGAAGCGCTGATTCTTAGGAAGGAAGGCTGCCGGAAAGAAGCAGGGTGCGTCCAAGGGTGAGTATATTCCTATTAGGAGCGGTCACATGGGCGGTCGCGCGACCAATCACAAGCCGCGACGTCACCGCAAGGTCCTGCAAGCGCTGATTCGAAGGAAGAAAGGCTGCCGGTTAGTACCAGGGCGCGTCAGAGGGTGAGTATAGCGATATTTTTTATTTTAATTCTTTATTTAACACTTAAATATGGATTCCGATACTGATTTCCGATATTGCAAACATATCGGAACTCGGGATCGGAATTCCGATACCAGATTCAGAAGATCGCCGACCTCATGGCCGACCCCACACAGGGGTTGGGTCGGGTTTCATGAAACCCGACTTTGCCAAAAGTCGGGGACTTCTGAAAATGGCCGACCCGTTTCGCTCAACCCTAATTGTAGGCAATGGTGCTCACTTAGTAGGGCTGTGTGATGACAACCACTAAATGGGCTCAAGGTTGTTGCACACATACAGCTTGGAAAATTATCAGAGATTGGAGGAAAAATGTTAAATTTGCGCTGCCGGTGAATGAAGATGGAAAAGGAGTAAGAAATCCAGGAATGCAGTTTGTCGACACATTTCAAATTGTCACACTTCTTCAGCAGGATAGACCACTGTCCTCATGAAAAACTGTTTTTGTGACGCTGGTCACTACTCACGGATAGTCCATGAAGCTGAGTAGTCAAGAGGTCTAAAGTCCAAGGTCAAAAGTCAAGAAAGTATGTCATAGACAGAGGGGTGAGACAAAGGCATGGTTAGGAAACAGTTTGAGGTCATTTTTCCAAGAAGATAGTGGATCACTAAAAAAGGGCTTGGAAAATGGATGGTCAAGAAGTCAAATCCAAGGTCAAGCAGCAAAGATCAGAATACCAGTCTAAAAGCATAGAGCAAATGCACACCTCATGAGCAAAGCTGCAACTAGCAGAAATTTAAGTAGCTAGGTAATTACTCTGAGCAGAAGACACATGGAACAAGCTCTGACACACCCTGGTCCTGATTGGACAGCTAAACTCAAGACACTAATAGCTCATTAACACCAGCATCCGATTGGACGGCTGAGCTGTCCATCACCATACTGACAACTCAGCAAGCCCCATTCCTAGATTGGATGGCAGAACTGTGTCCAGACACTCAGATGGGAGGAATTGTGACAGTGACCATTTGAAACGCGTTGACAATTAAACCACATTGCTGGGTTTCTGACTCCTCTTCCATCATCATTCGACAGCAGCACAGATTTAACCCATTTACTCCAGTCTCTAAAGGTATAAATGTGAACTTAATTACTTCATAGTGATGAATATTGTATTGATAATAGTGATTTGTGATTAATATTCATTTCTTTAGTAATTGTCATCTTGTAATGAAATAATAATTTAATAAAAATGAAACTGCACTAATCATCAGTCCAAAAGTTTACGTATTTGTTTTTCCTTTGTGATGGAAAGAGAAAAAGAGATAAATTAGTGGGATTATTTGTATTGTTGTTTTTTGTATTTTCTAATTTTTTTGTGGAGATTAAAAAAGAGACATGCGAGTCCTTTCATCATAGTCTTAATTTTTTTGGCTAACAATAAATACTAAGCGTACTAAGTCAGGTAATATTATACACAGAGGTCAGTTGACGTCACACATTGTTCACTTAGTGGTGAGTTAAATAGAATTGTGTGGGTGACTGGTGCCACATGACCTGAGATGTTTGTGCCTGAATAAAGTGTCCATTTATACATCATCCTATCTATAAATAAAGATTATTATTATTATCTATCATGCAGATGTTAAAATATATATGGTGGTAGCTGACCAAGGTTATTATGGGTCAAGCAGACGTCCATGCAAATTGGTGGAAAGAAGACGTGGAACTGCAGAAAAAGTAAAGAAGACTTGTTCTTCAGGACTAGCGTTAAAGCTGAATTGTAAAGTATGGAGAAACAGTGGACATAGACAGCCATGGAGAAAACTACTAAGGAAGGATGATGTGTGCAGAACGCATTGAGTTGTGATGCAAAAAAAAATAAGATTTTACACCAGCTATGCCCTGTATGTAACACTAATCAAGATACCAATCAGTAAAGAGTCTATTTCTGACTGGTAGTCTCCCTTATTAAACTGTGAAACATCTGGTCCTGGCAGACCCACAACAATGGTTACATGTGGCCTGCACTGGCATAGCCCCCTCACAGCACAAGGCTACACAACCAGCCTGGAACCCCACTTTAATGTAACGTGCCTCACGTATGGCTACCATCCCTTGCCATGTTACAACAGTACAACCAATAAAAGCTCCAATAACAGTAAGAACCATAATCACCTTGCCCCATATCAATACAATCAACAGCATCTGCCTGATGGCAATAAGATCACAAATATCTCAATAGTAGTAACGAGGGCTACAATAACAGTACAAATCACAACTTGCCAATAACAGTAATAACTGGAGGCAAACGTGAATGTTCAGCACCTCTGTGACCGGTTGAAATCTAATTACAAATTCAATGCCAAGAGGGAAGTTTCAAGAATGCAAAACCAAGGTGTGTCTTGCAGGAATGTCATAGGGAAAGGGGTTGAATATTGTTCATCAGTAGAGGCCTCGTCCTCCTCTGTGCATTATAAATTTCTGTCTCCATGTGCATTATAAATTTATGTCTCCAGGTGACATTGCTGGTATACAAACAAAATAATACAGCAGCCTCTGTAAGCGCTAAGGCCTCATTCACACTCCATATTTATAATTGTTCGTAAAAAATGGTACCGATATCGTCAGTGTTTTTTTACTATCAATGTGACATCCATGTGTCCTTTTTTACCATCTGTTACGGGTTCACACCATATGGCCACACTATGTCACAGATCCCAGCAGTATGTCCGGGATCACTGGGAGGATATCTTTATAGTCCCCACCAATTTGTCATGAACCGGGGTTGTTTGATTGCCCCTGGTTCCTTCTGAAGGGGATTTATCTATATGCCTCTTCCCAGTTCCGGTTTGGAACCTGCAGCTCTCTGGCGTCCCCCTTACCCTCAGGGCAGAATAGGTACTGCACCTAGGGTTATTAGTCGCCAGAAAGGCTGCCTGCTATGTACTGGCTATTGGGCATGCTACAGCGAGGGCGATATAACCACTCCCACACAGGCGGGGAACAATAATTATCAATGCCACTGGTCGCTGCAGAGACGTCTGATTGCACAGACCAAGGTATTCTGCCACAACTCCGAATTTCCACCAAAGGTTAACCGGTTCAGAGCCAAACCAAATCAGTAGCGTAATTCACCTCCAAGGACGCAAAGTTCGTATAGAGCAGAAGAGACAAGCTACTAATATATATTTTACTCCGTAAAAGATAGGCAGTATTTAGAAAAATATTAAAAAGATATTATAAAGGAGACGATCATATGTACATTGCAATTACAAATAAAATAAGGATTAACATAGAAGAGCACACTCACATCTTGCTTAGGTCATTCAAGGCTAACCATGCTGGTGGAAGGAGCCAGACATCACAATGCATTACAAAGGGTCTTGGTGCAGTAAGGTCCCAGGCAAGAATGAAGGCTGGGTTGAGTGCAGTAACTTATACTTCTGGGCTTGTGACATCACTAAAGGGGCTGGTTTACGTGCACCCTCCCCTAGCTGCCCGGGTGCACATTTTGGTAAGAAAACTTATAATACTCATAAATGTGCTTGAGAACCTAGCAGAATAATGGCACACACATCACTCATCTTATATTGAAATTAGCTTTCTAATGAGTCTAAACTCGGACTAGGTACTCCACTTTGTTTAGGAGAAATCCATTTCTCAGGTTCCTTGGGAGCGAGAATTTAGCAAGAGGTGCTGTAGCGAAGCTCTATCGAAGCACGTTTCAAATATGTAACTGTCATATTTCTATCACACACTGGCATCGCATTACGGCTTCTGTAATATCTCCCCCCATACAGCAAGCACATGGGTTTTCAGACAAAAGACATTGTACACACTCCTGGCTAATTAACGTTCCTATGGGGGGGAAGGATTATTATTATTTATTTATATAGCACCAATAATTCCATGGTGCTGTATATGAGAAGGGGTTACATCAAAAAACAAATATCACTTACAGTAAACAAAACTAACAATTTCAGACTGATACAGAGGGAAGAGGACCCTGCCCTTGCAGGCTTGCATTCTACAGGATTGAGGAGAGAGTGTAGGGTTACAGGAGCCAGGGACAGATATCCCCTAGTTCAGGGGCTGCAAGGGGGCCACATTCGGTATGTGTGATGACAATGGAAAATCATACACCATTTTATACTGTACATTATCGTGACACCACCCCCTTTTGGACTGTGCTATGGAGGCAGAACCTCTCGGTACTCCTCCATGTGCACCTCAGCAGGTTCACCCAGGTGGGACAACCCATCTGCATTGCCAGGTTCTGGCTTCATGGAGTTCCCGCCTACCCGGTGCTCCAGGTAGTGGACCTCACTCATGCCCATGTGGCACTTTCCCGGCTTGATGGTCAGACTGGCTTCGTGAATTCATCTGAGCACCTCCTCAAGATGCTGCAGGTGTTCACCCCAGGAGGAACTCAAGATGGCAATGTCATCCAGGTACACCACCGCATACTTCTCCAGTGCCTGAAGCAGGTGTTTGACCATCCGCTGGAAAGTGGCAGGGGCATTCTTCATACCGAAGGGCATGACCGTGTACTCGTACAGTCCAAAGGGTGTGATAAAGACAGACTTCTCCTGTGCCTCAGGGCTCAGGGGTATCTGCCAGTATCCTCGACTCAGATCCATTATGGTCAGGTATTTTGCGCCAGCTAATTTCTCAAACAGCTCCTCGATGCGCGGCATAGGGTGCGCGTCAGCGGCTGTGATGGCGTTGAGCCCCCTGTAGTCCACACAGAATCGGGTGTTCCGATCCTTCTTTGGCACGAGAACTACAGGTGAGGCCCACGCTCCCTTCGACCATTGATTCTCCCCCAGCTGTAACATCTTATCGATCTCATGGCGCAAAACCAGCTGCACCTCGTCAGAGATCCGATAGGGTGTTCGCCGTAGTGGGGCATGATTCCCGGGTGTCCACCTCGTGGACTGCTAACTCAGTCCTTCCAAGTCGGTTGGAGAACACGGCCCGGAAGGGTTCCAGCTTGGTCCACAACAACAACCGCTGGGGTTCGGTTAGCGAGGCCCTTACCTCCACGTCCTCAATGGACCCATCGGCCTTAGCTTGGGCCAGCATGTCCAGGAAAGGGGTCTTCCTCCTCATCTTTGGGCAGGCTGCAGACCAGTAGGATGTAAGGTTCACGTTCATGATGAGCCTTCATCATGTTGACGTGGAAGGCCTTTCGCCTACCCCGAGCATGGTCAAGTGTGACCGCGTAGGTGACTGGGTTGAGCTGTTGGTTGATGACGTACAACCTTCCCAGGCTGCCTGAAGTTTATCCTTTGGTACAGGACCAGCACCCACACCTTTTGACCAATCTGGTAGGTCCGCTCCCGGGCATTCTGGTCATACCAGTTCGTCTTATCAGCATGAGCCTGCATCATGTTGTCATGCACCAACCGCGTCAAGGTCTGGATTTTGTCACGGAAGCGCATGACATACTCCACTACGGACACTTCAGAAGGGTTCGGCTCCTCTTCCCAGGATTCCCTTACCAACCCAAGGGGTCCCTGAACTCGCCTGCCGTACAGGAGCTTGAAGGGGGAGAACCCCATTAAGGCCTGCGGAATCTCTCGGTAAGCAAATAGCAGGTGTAGGAGGTACCTCTCCCAGTCACATCCTTGGGTCTCAACCAGCATGGGGACCATCTGTTTGAGGGACCATTGAAGCGCTCACACAAGCCATTGGCCTGTGGGTGATATGCACTCGATACCAGACGCTACACCTGCATATTCTTAAGGTACCGTCACATTTAGCAACACTGGAGCGATATAGACAACGATCCGACCTAAACTAGATCGCTGGAGCGTCGCTGTTAGGTCGCTGTAGAGATGTCAAACACAGCAACTCCAGAACGATGCAGGAGCGATCCAGTGACGTACTTATCGTTCTCGCTGGTTGTTAGCTCTGTGAAAAAACATTGCAGGCATCGTTGCTTTTGCTGTCAAACATGATGAATCACGCCGACCTGACGACCAAATAAAGTTCTGGACTTTCAGCTACGACCAGCGATGTCACAGCAGGATCCTGATCGCTGCTGCATGTCAAACACAACGAGATCGCTATCCAGGACGCTGCACCGTCACGGATCGTTCTCGTTCTCGTTGTAAAGTTGCTCAGTGTGAAGGTACCTTTAGAGAGAGCCTCCATTATGCGGGGCATGAATTGGGTCCCTTGATCAGTAAGCATCTCCCTGGGAAATCCTACCCGTGAAAAGATAGCCAACAGGGCATCCGCCACCTTATCTGCCCTAGTTGAGGACAGAGCCACTGCCTCTGGGTACCGGGTAGCGCAGTCTACCACAGTAAGGATGTATTGCTTTCCAGAGCTGCTGGGATGGCCAGCGGGCCCACAATGTCCACCGAAATCCTCTGGAAAGGCTCCTCTATCACTGGCAAAGGGATCGGGGGAGTCTTAAGAGCTGGCCCTGCCTTCCCCTCTCTTTGGCAGGTGATGCAGGAGTGGCAGTAGTTAGACACATCTGTTCCCATCTTGGTCCAATAGAAGTGTTGGGACAGCCGGGCCTTAGTTTTGCTGATCCTCAAGTGTCCAGCTAGCAGGATCTCATGGGCAATCCGCAACAGCTGTCGTTCCCTCAACCACTCCTTTTGTGATTTTACAGGTACTGTGTCCTGGTACAACTTCCCTCGTTCCCAGAACACCCTCTCCTTATCAGTCACGTAGGTGGGCGTCTCGGGAAGGTGTCTCAAATTCTCCAGGCTTGCATCTGAGTGCACAGCAGCCTGAAACTCCTGGCTAGGGGCAGACAGAAGTGATGTCAGGGTCCCATCCTCACTGGGACCCTCTGGAACCTGCTCTGGGTCCATATTCGGTTCAGACACACCTGTGACTGCGGAGGGTCCAGAATGCAGAACGTTATCTGCGTTCCGGGCACTCTGACTGCGGATGACAGCAGTTACGTAGGCTGTCTCCCCAGGGATTTCCACAGACCCATCAGCCGACGCTGGTATGGGTTCTACCTCCCCATCCACCAACATCCCAGGAGCAGTGCTACTTATGGGGCAGTTACCTTCCTCTGTGGCACTGATCAGTTGCACGGCATCACTTTCCTCACAATTCCCATGCATCTCCCCATTTCCTTGAGCACCATCGCTTGCTCCTGTTAGGGGGTCCCTCAGCCATTCCACCCCACAGAGCGACGTGGCTGAGCACTCCTGCACCTGTGAACACATCATTCTTAGGAAACAAATAGTTATCAAGTAGAACATGCACATTTCACCATTAGCATTATCACCAGTATTACCCTCGGCATTTTCAGAAAAATCACTATCAAGTACATTAGTAGCCGGTAACGCATTGTCAGATAACACATGCAATTTCCCATTGCTATCATCAGCATTCGACCGGGGAGGGGAGTCAGGGACATAGTATGCAACCAGGGGTGGATTAAGGGTAGCCAGGGCCCCGGGCTGTTCACACACTGTGGGCCCCCCCGGTCATGTGATGGGGGTCATGTGATAGGGGTCATGTGACGGGGGTCATGATATACCCGAACCAGATTATTCCAGAAAAATGGCCGGGCCCTACTCTGTAACCTATTCAATATTTGTTAAAATCTGCAATACAATTTAGGTATATCTTGACCAATAATATCACATACAAGGAACAAATACCACCGTACCATGACCAGACCACAAATTACAACCACAGTGATCGAATAATATCACATACAAGGAACAAATACCACCGCACCATGTCAAGTCCACATATTACCACTTGGTGACCAAATATCACATACAAGGGACAAATACCACAACACCATTTCCAGACCACATATTACCACCACATAGTGACTGAATACTACAATACTGATCAGTAAAAAACAAAAAAAACAATACTATCACCATAAGTGCCAGTATTCACAGGAGATCTGTACTTAGTATGCAGTGTCTGTGTAGAGGTAATACAGAGATCACTGGTGACATTGTACACAGGACCTCTGTATATAGTATACAGTGTATAGTGTCAGTGTATAGGTAACACTGACTCACCAGTGACGTCTCTAGGTGAAGTCCTTCATCTTTCATCCAGCACAGACCGCCATCATTTCTTCCAGCCAGGACTCGTTTCTGCAGGAAATAACACAGTTATCTCGAGCTCCGCTTGTAGAACACATTACTTAATTTTTCACAACTTCTACATTACACCACATGAAGAGAAAAAGGCGATATAGTGTAACTCTGCACAGTAACAGGACCGACCCCCATTTAAAAAAGTATCCTCAAAAAATAAAATAAATACATCACTGCAGTAATAATATCCCTTAATTAGCCCCTATGGTAATAATATTCCACATCCTGGCCCCGTGTCTCATTCCTGGCTCCAGCCATATGTTCTCGCATCCTGCCCTCATGAGTATCCATTCTACCCCATATGATCTCCACATCCTGCCCCATATGTCTCCATCGTATCCATCCTGCCCCATGATCCAATCCTGCCCCATGTCTTTCATTCTGCCCCGTGTCTCCAATCATGCCCCGTGTCTACATTCTGCCCATGCCTCCAGTCCTGCCCCCAGTGTGTCCAGCAATCTGCCCCAGTATGTCCAGCATATTGCCCCAGTGTCCAGCAATCTGCCCCAGTGTCTCCAGCATATTGCCCTCAGTGTGTCCAGCATTGCCCCCAGACAGTGTGTCCAGCAATCTGCCCAGCATATTACCCCCAGTGTGTCCAGCAATCTGCCCCAGTGTCTCCAGCAATCTGCCCCAGTGTCTCCAGCAATCTGCCCCAGTGTCCTCCAGCCATCTGCCCCAGTGTCCTCCAGCATTGCTCCAGTGTCCTCCAGCCATCTGCCCCAGTGTCCTCCAGCCATCTGCTCCAGTGTCCTCCAGCCATCTGCCCCAGTGTCCTCCAGCCATCTGCCCCAGTGTCCTCCAGCCATCTGCTCCAGTGTCCTCCAGCCATCTGCCCCAGTGTCCTCCAGCCATCTGCCCCAGTGTCCTCCAGCCATCTGCCCCAGTGTCCTCCAGCAATCTGCCCCAGTGTCCTCCAGCATTGCCCCAGCGTCCTCCAGCATTGCTCCAGTGTCCTCCAGCAATCTGCCCCAGTGTCCTCCAGCCATCTGCCCCAGTGTCCTCCAGCCATCTGCCCCAGTGTCCTCCAGCCATTTGCCCCAGTGTCCTCCAGGATTGCCCCAGTGTCCTCCAGCCATCTGCCCCAGTGTCCTCCAACCATCTGCCCCAGTGTCCTCCAGCCATCTGCCCCAGTGTCCTCCAGCCATCTGCCCCAGTGTCCCCCAGCAATCTGCCCCAGTGTCCTCCAGCATTGCCCCAGTGTCCTCCAGCAATCTGCCCCAGTGTCCTCCAGCCATCTGCCCCAGTGTCCTCCAGCCATCTGCCCCAGTGTCCTCCAGCCATCTGCCCCAGTGTCCTCCAGCAATCTGTCCCAGTGTCCTCCAGCCATCTGCCCCAGTGTCCCCCAGCAATCTGCCCCAGTGTCCTCCAGCCATCTGCCCCAGTGTCCACCAGCCATCTGCCCCGGTGTCCTCCAGCAATCTGCCCCAGTGTCCTCCAGCCATCTGCCCCAGTGTCCTCCAGCCATCTGCCCCAGTGTCCTCCAGCCATCTGCCCCAGTGTCCTCCAGCATTGCTCCAGTGTCCTCCAGCCATCTGCCCCAGTGTCCCCCAGCAATCTGCCCCAGTGTCCTCCAGCATTGCCCCAGTATCCTCCAGCCATCTGCCCCAGTGTCCTCCAGCCATCTGCCCCAGTGTCCTCCAGCATTGCCCCAGTGTCCTCCAGCCATCTGCCCCGGTGTCCTCCAGCAATCTGCCCCGGTGTCCTCCAGCCATCTGCCCCGGTGTCCTCCAGCATTGTCCCAGTGTCCTCCGTTATAAAAAAAAAAAAAAACAAGCAGTCTCACCTGTCCGCGCTCCTGGCGGCGAGCTCCCTGCAGCAGAGCACACTCGCCGGCGACTGACAATGACGTCAGACGCCGGCGACGTGTGCGCCTGCGGCCGACATCAGCCGCCAGCTTCCAATTGGCTGGCGGCTGTTGTTAACTATTGACGTGCGGGAGCGCGCCCGCACGTCAATAGGAAACCGCCGCAGCGCTGCAAGGGGCCCGGTGAGCAGATGAGAAGGGGCCCGATGCGGGCCCCCTCTCTCTGCCCACCGGCTACGGCGGGGGGGGCACATAAATGCCGGCGGCGGCCGCCGGCATTCACAGATAATTATCAGAGGGTCAATCTGTGCGGTAGCCCAGGGCCCCCCCAGACCACTGGGCCCTGGGCTACCGCCCATATTGACCCTCTGATAATCCGCCCCTGTATGCAACCATCCTTCACTAATCAATCCCCAATAAAACATCAATGGGCAAGTTATCAGACAGCCCCACTTCCTTCACCCCGCTCCTGGCACCCTAATCTATATACAGTGGGGCAAAAAAGTATTTAGTCAGTCAGCAATAGTGCAAGTTCCACCACTTAAAAAGATGAGAGGCGTCTGTAATTTACATCATAGGTAGACCTCAACTATGGGAGACAAACTGAGAAAAAAAAATCCAGAAAATCACATTGTCTGTTTTTTTATCATTTTATTTGCATATTATGGTGGAAAATAAGTATTTGGTCAGAAACAAAATTTCATCTCAATACTTTGTAATATATCCTTTGTTGGCAATGACAGAGGTCAAACGTTTTCTGTAAGTCTTCACAAGGTTGCCACACACTGTTGTTGGTATGTTGGCCCATTCCTCCATGCAGATCTCCTCTAGAGCAGTGATGTTTTTGGCTTTTCGCTTGGCAACACGGACTTTCAACTCCCTCCAAAGGTTTTCTATAGGGTAGAGATCTGGAGACTGGCTAGGCCACTCCAGGACCTTGAAATGCTTCTTATGAAGCCACTCCTTCGTTGCCCTGGCGGTGTGCTTTGGATCATTGTCATGTTGAAAGACCCAGCCACGTTTCATCTTCAATGCCCTTGTTGATGGAAGGAAGGAGGTTTGCACTCAAAATCTCACGATACATGGCCCCATTCATTCTTTCATGTACCCGGATCAGTCGTCCTGACCCCTTTGCAGAGAAACAGCCCCAAAGCATGATGTTTCCACCACCATGCTTTACAGTAGGTATGGTGTTTGATGGATGCAACTCAGTATTCTTTTTCCTCCAAACACGACAAGTTGTGTTTCTACAAAACAGTTCCAGTTTGGTTTCATCAGACCATAGGACATTCTCCCAAAACTCCTCTGGATCATCCAAATGCTCTCTAGCAAACTTCAGACGGGCCCGGACATGTACTGGCTTAAGCAGTGGGACACGTCTGACACTGCAGGATCTGAGTCCATGGTGGCGTAGTGTGTTACTTATGGTAGGCCTTGTTACATTGGTCCCAGCTCTTTGCAGTTCATTCACTAGGTCCCCCCGCGTGGTTCTGGGATTTTTGCTCACCGTTCTTGTGATCATTCTGACCCCACGGGGTGGGATTTTGCGTGGAGCCCCAGATCGAGGGAGATTATCAGTGGTCTTGTATGTCTTCCATTTTCTAATTATTGCTCCCACTGTTGATTTCTTCACTCCAAGCTGGTTGGCTATTGCAGATTCAGTCTTCCCAGCCTGGTGCAGGGCTACAATTTTGTTTCTGGTGTCCTTTGACAGCTCTTTGGTCTTCACCATAGTGGAGTTTGGAGTCAGACTGTTTGAGGGTGTGCACAGGTGTCTTTTTATTCTGATAACAAGTTTAAACAGGTGCCATTACTACAGGTAATGAGTGGAGGAAAGAGGAGACTCTTAAAGAAGAAGTTACAGGTCTGTGAGAGCCAGAAATCTTCTGACCAAATACTTATTTTCCACCATAATATGCAAATAAAATTATAAAAAAACAGACAATGTGATTTTTTTTCTCAGTTTGTCTCCCATAGTTGAGGTCTACCTATGATGTAAATTACAGACGCCTCTCATCTTTTTAAGTGGTGGAACTTGCACTATTGCTGACTGACTAAATACTTTTTTGCTCCACTGTAGTATGATATTAGGACCCATATGCTGTGTTAAAAAAGAGGGTTGCAAATACAATATATAAAATATAAAAAAGAATAAATATTCATATAATATATATATATATATATATATATATATATATATATATATATATATATATATATATAGGTGAGGACAAAAGCATACAGCCTCAAAAAGTGCAAAGTGAAAGGCAACCAATCATCAATAATATACAAAGTGAAGGACCAGTGGCCCCTAAATAAATCAACACTCTCTTTAAGCAGGTTATAAAGTGAACCAGTGCATGTGAAAAAACAAAAAACAAATTAACTTGCACAGTAATAATTGGTATAGAATAAAAATTTATATACCTTTTAAGGGGTTAATACGTCCAGTAATACGTGCGCCCCGATGCGCATTTCGGAACAAGTCCTTCATCAGGGGGTACCTTTTTTTAAAGCTAATTGCTAAATAATATTCCTCACCTATTGCTGAAATAGCTGATATTTACCTAGCAGTTGTGCGACTGGCGCAAAACCTGCTGAAAAACGCAAACATCACTGTTTGCCAGTAATTTCCTTGGGTCTGCTGTTGGTGTGTGTCATAAAGGCAATATAAAAAAAATTCTTCTGGTTAAATAAATGGCATATCTTTATCTAGCAGTTGTGCAACTGGCGCAAGGCCTGCAGAGATACGCAAACATCACTATTTACCAGTGTCAATAATTTTCCTGAGTCTGCTGTTGGCGTGTCAAAAAGGTGATATATAAAAAATTCTATTAGTTAAATAAATAGTGTATACTTATCTAGCGGTTGTGCGACTGTTGCAAAGCCTGATGAGATACGCAAACATCACTACTTCCCAGTAATTTCCCTCAGTCTGCTGTTGGTGTGTGTCATAAAGGCGATATAAAAAAAATTGAATGTTTGACTCTTTGTAGTCTGCCACACATGGCACAGTTCATGTCCAGATGCCTTTCCCTAGACCCTCGCTTGAAAGACATTTTATCCACCATGAAATACTGGCTGTGCACATTTATTGACACACAGTACAAGGAGAAATTTGCTTCTCTCATGTTGGAGGCAGACGTGCCATTTTTCAGTGCATGCATGCCAGAAGGCCGTTGTTGAAGAGTTGCTGAAAAGATTTCTCCCACAAGGATTACAAGGGAGGGACATGCACACCAGGTGCAACTCAGTTTGGGGGGAATGTCCACCAACTAGTCCATTTTCCTGAAACTGTCACATCAGCAAGGGCTATCTGTGGGTGTACCTATGACGAGGAGAAGAAGTTGACCAAGATGGTGAAGGACTACTTAAGTGGCCATACCAGTGTCCTTCCTGAGTCTTCAGTGCCCCTTAGCTATTGGTTGTCCAAGCTGCACAGTTGGTCTGACCTCTCCTTGAATGTGTCATGATTCCTCTGCTCAGAGTGTCTGGGACTCTGTGATGGACAGCTGTCATCCTATCCTGTGCTTGGGTGTGCTGAGCTGTCAGTGCTTTGATTGACAGCTCGGTTGACCTATCTGACAGGAAGGTGCAGTGATTTTTACAGGTGCTCTATGTTCTTGGTAATTGCCCTGCTATTTAGGTGAGCTGTCTGGCTCAGATCATTGCCAGTCAAAAGCTTGTTCTAAGCTTGTGCTCTCTGGTGAGTTCACCTGTACCCTGTGCTGAAAGTTCTGATCTTCTGCTGCTGACCTTTCGACCGTGTTCAGACTACCCATTTGTTATTGCCCCTTTGAATCTGATATTCCGTTGTGACCTTTGGACCATGTTCAGACTACCCATTTGTTATTGCCCCTTTGAATCTGATATTCCGTTGTGACCTTTGGACCATGTTCAGACTACCCATTTGTTATTGCCCCTTTGCATCTGATATTCCGTTGTTGACCTTTGGACCCTGTTCAGACTACCCGTTTGTTATTGCCCCTTTGCATCTGATATTCCGTTGTTGACCTTTGGCCCATGTTCAGACTACCCGTTTGTTATTGCCCCTTTGCATCTGATATTTCGTTGTTGACCTTTGGCCCATGTTCAGACTACCCGTTTGTTATTGCCCCTTTGCATCTGATATTCCGTTGTTGACCTTTGGCCCATGTTCAGACTACCCGTTTGTTATTGCCCCTTTGCATCTGATATTCCGTTGTTGACCTTTGGCCCATGTTCAGACTACCCGTTTGTTATTGCCCCTTTGCATCTGATATTCCGTTGTTGACCTTTGGACCGTGTTCAGACTACCCGTTTGTTATTGCCCTTTTGCATCTGATATTCCGTTGTTGACCTTTGGACCATGTTCAGACTACCCGTTTGTTATTGCCCTTTTGCATCTGATATTCCTCTGCTGACCATTGGACCATGTTCAGACTACCCGTTTGTTATTGCCCCATTGCTTATCCGCTATTGCTCTGGTATTTTGACTCTGGCATGTGACATGACTTACGACTTCATATTTTCCCTTGGTTTACTACATGATCTTTTGTTGTTGACCACGGAACGTCTGACTGCACTGATTCATGGCCTAGCTGTGGGTTGTGACTAATGACACAGTATGCCTTGGAGGTGCTGCCATGGACTGGCGCAAGTGTTTTGTTTTTGTGGGTTTTTAGTTTATCTGGTGCAATCATAACGGATAGGCACACACAGCTGTCAACGGAAAATGCAGACAGGCTGACACTTCCAAAATTGAACAAGGGCTGGATTTCCTCAGACTTTGTAAGACCTACGGATGACAGCAACGTAACGTAAATGCCGCCAAAATGTTCTTTTTTGGAAGTTGCCTTAACATCCATCCCTTACGATCCAAAACCATTTTGGTCTGGAAGTCACGTCCTACTCCTCCTCCTGCTTTTGCAACAAGTACTTAGTGGTCATATATGTATACCCCACGTGGGTTATGTTTTCAAATTTGTAAACCTCTGTACACTCTGCAATGGTGAAACTTGTACTCTCTATTTCTAACTATTCTAATAACTGCGAAAAGTTTTTTGAATTTCCCATCATGGTATCTTTCAGGTTGTATGATACAGACCCCTTGGGGTAATTTTTGGAAACCTTTGTACATTGTGCAATGGTCAAATTTCTACTCTCATACGCTATATATTCTATTATTAGAATTTTTTTTCTTGTGTTGCACCTTCTCACGGTCTCTTTAAGCGTCTATCTGTAACCTGATGTTTTTTGGGTCTGCACTTGAACATTTTGGAACATAAATGCATTAATATGCTCCACACAATTCTTCAAGCTTCAGCCTTACATAGAATAATAATATGAGTTCTATATATAGGCTGTTAACTTGAAAATCTTACCCACACATCCCTTTCTATAGGGACATTCTACATAATAGCTCTGTTAGCATACGCCATATTCTACTCATATACGCAGCACTCAAGTAGGTGAGCAAAACACCTGGGTATAAAATCTGTGTCTGACTGTGAAACCACTGGCCGTTCCCCTGTGTTACGTCATTCCCAATCTGCTGTCCAGGAAGCAGGTGCTGAGGCCTCCTGTCCACAACCTGTAGTTGCACAGACACAACAGTCAGCAACCACGTCCAGTTCATTGTCTCAGCGCAGCGTTCAGCTCTCACTTGTCAACATATATCTCTGTTCATTAATTGTTAGGTAGATAAGGCATACATATTTGTTAGCAAGTTACATTGTCTGGTGCTGGACAAGACCATTGCTGAGTTTTCTAGGATCCTAAATGAGACTTTTGTTTCTTTATTAAACTGTTGCTTCCCTTACATTTTCTAAATATGGGTCCTTACAAAAAAATGGTGGTGGGGTATTGGCCAGTTTCTGTACATTTTAAGCACGTCTAAGAGACTGGATTAATACGCTGCACAGACCTATTCAGGACCTATAAGGTAAGTATAATAAGGGGTGCAGCTCAATGCATAGCATCAGCATGTACCAAACAAACAAGGAAAATTAATTTATTAATGGGGAAGACAGAAAACACCAATAAAAACATATACTGTATTAAAATACAACCAACACACCAATGGTCCTATACAGAGTCAATATATGGAGACAGCTAAAGATACAATAATATATGGTGAGTCACGCCACCAACACAATGCTGGTACTTTCGTAAATCTAAGATACAAAGATGTAGCTTAAATAGCACAACACATATGCACAAACGGTGACTTATGTGCACAATGGCTTATGTGCACAGAGCAAGGTAGTAGGTAAACTCTGGGCATCCCCTGAGTACCATATAGTGCAGGAGTGCCCCTATGTAAATGAAAAGGCTAATGCTAGCAAGGGGGCCTCAATAAGCCTACTAAATTGCAGCAAAAGGAGATAAGTATAAATCCCCTAATATATATATATATATATATATATATATATATATATATATATTGAAGTTTAAATACCAAAAATAGTCCCTATAAAAAGGCAAGGCTACCACTATCACAGAGGGACAGGCCTGTTAAAAGTGATATAGGGGGCGTATAAGATAAACTCGCCAACTCAAACCATCACAGTGGAAGGAAAAAGGGCAGACCAATGTCAAAGAAATAAGCCAAAGGGTTAAATATGAGAGAACATCACCGTATCAGGCAGTCCAGGGTGTGGCGTCAGCCATCAGCTATCATACAGTCAGAAGGGAATGGTCCCAGGACCCAAGTAGTGGTGGGAAAGCCCCACGTGTATCGCTGCAGGATGCAGCTTCGTCAGGGGAAGTGACAGGGGGAGGGGGTCAAGATGTCTTAAGTAGCGGTCAGATTGGTCCAGATTAATGACAGGTGGCAGACAGATTAATGTCAGATTGGTCCAGATTAATGACAGGTGGAGGCGGGGCAGAGGCCCGATTACGTACCACAAAGATCCGGAGCTGGAGAACACCGATAGGTGCGTGCGCAAAAGCCAGAAAGCTGGGAAGAGAAAGGAATACCAGCCGCGTTTGGTATATGGAGACAAGTGAAAGCTCGCGCATGCGTGGAGCATAACTCTCAAACCCGGGGCAGTGCAGGCATAGAAGGTACAGAGCTGCACAAGTCCACAGGGAGGGATAAAGGCTCCGCACCTGCGCAGAGCAGAGTGTTCGGCTCCACAATAAGGCGCAGATACAAGAAACACAAGCGCCACCTTTTGGCATCGTGCGTGCACAGAGTACAATACCCTATAACACAATATGGCACAAGCGTGAAAAGCAACAAAATAAACACTCAATATACAGGTCCTTCTCAAAAAATTAGCATATAGTGTTAAATTTCATTATTTACCATAATGTAATGATTACAATTAAACTTTCATATATTATAGATTCATTATCCACCAACTGAAATTTGTCAGGTCTTTTATTGTTTTAATACTGATGATTTTGGCATACAACTCCTGATAACCCAAAAAACCTGTCTCAATAAATTAGCATATCAAGAAAAGGTTCTCTAAACGACCTATTACCCTAATCTTCTGAATCAACTAATTAACTCTAAACACATGCAAAAGATACCTGAGGCTTTTATAAACTCCCTGCCTGGTTCATTACTCTAAACCCCCATCATGGGTAAGACTAGCGACCTGACAGATGTCAAGAAGGCCATCATTGACACCCTCAAGCAAGAGGGTAAGACCCAGAAAGAAATTTCTCAACAAATAGGCTGTTCCCAGAGTGCTGTATCAAGGCACCTCAATGGTAAGTCTGTTGGAAGGAAACAATGTGGCAGAAAACGCTGTACAACGAGAAGAGGAGACCGGACCCTGAGGAAGATTGTGGAGAAGGACCGATTCCAGACCTTGGGGAACCTGAGGAAGCAGTGGACTGAGTCTGGTGTGGAAACATCCAGAGCCACCGTGCACAGGCGTGTGCAGGAAATGGGCTACAGGTGCCGCATTCCCCAGGTCAAGCCACTTTTGAACCATAAACAGCGGCAGAGGCGCCTGACCTGGGCTACAGAGAAGCAGCACTGGACTGTTGCTAAGTGGTCCCAAGTACTTTTTTCTGATGAAAGCAAATTTTGCATGTCATTCGGAAATCAAGGTGCCAGAGTCTGGAGGAAGACTGGGGAGAAGGAAATGCCAAAATGCCTGAAGTCCAGTGTCAAGTACCCACAGTCAGTGATGGTGTGGGGTGCCTTGTCAGCTGCTGGTGTTGGTCCACTGTGTTTCATCAAGGGCAGGGTCAATGCAGCTAGCTATCAGGAGATTTTGGAGCACTTCATGCTTCCATCGGCTGAAATGCTTTATGGAGATGAAGATTTCATTTTTCAGCACGACCTGGCACCTGCTCACAGTGCCAAAACCACTGGTAAATGGTTTACTGACCATGGTATTACTGTGCTCAATTGGCCTGCCAACTCTCCTGACCTGAACCCCATAGAGAATCTGTGGGATATTGTGAAGAGAAAGTTGTGAGACGCAAGACCCAACACTCTGGATGAGCTTAAGGCCGCTATTGAAGCATCCTGGGCCTCCATAACATCTCAGCAGTGTCACAGGCTGATTGCCTCCATGCCACGCCGCATTGAAGCAGTCATTTCTGCCAAAGGATTCCCGACCAAGTATTGAGTGCATAACTGAACATTATTATTTGATGGTTTTTTTGTTTGTTATTAAAAAACACTTTTATTTGATTGGATGGGTGAAATATGCTAATTTATTGAGACAGGTTTTTTGGGTTATCAGGAGTTGTATGCCAAAATCATCAGTATTTAAACAATAAAAGACCTGACAAATTTCAGTTAGTGGATAATGAATCTATAATATATGAAAGTTTAATTGTAATCATTACATTATGGTAAATAATGAAATTTAACACTATATGCTAATTTTTTGAGAAGGACCTGTAGTTTTAGGCCTAGGAGCAGTGTCTGCACGTCAGCAGAGTAGTTTGTGTCATGATCCCAATGGCAGGGAATCACAAAAGGACAAGCACAAAAACAAAACGAGCTCTAGGGTGATGGAACCTGAGCTGACCGCGATCCTGAACCTAAACACACAACTAATAGTAGCCGGGGAACGTGCCTACGATGATTCCTAGACGTCTCGCGCCAGCTGAAGGACTAACTTCCCCTATTAGAAGAAGCACAGACCTCTCTTGCCTCCAGAGAAACACCCCACAGAAATAGCAGCCCCCCCACATGTAATGACGGTGAAATGAGAGGAAAGCACATACGTAGTGATGAAAACAGATTCAGCAAAATGAGGCCCGCTAAAGCTAGATAGCAGAGGATACAAAAGTGAACTGCGCGATCAGCGAAAAAACCCTACAAAAAACCATCCTGAAATTACTTGAACTCATGTGCCAACTCATGGAACATGAGGAGTAATTTCAGCCCACTAGAGCTACCAGCAGCAAGGAATCACATATCTGCAGGCTGGACTAAGACAAAAAATAAAGCAAAACGTGGAACAAGAAAAACAGAACTTAGCTTGTCCTGAAGATTACAGAAGCGGGAAGCAGAGGCAACAAGACCCACTGAATACATTGATAGCCGGCGAGGAAATGACAAGAAGGCCAGGTTAAATAGGAAACTCCCATATCCTGATGGAACAGGTGGACACCAGAGACCGCAGAGAACACAAGTCACCCAGTACCATCTGTAACCACCAGAGGGAGCCCAAAAACAGAATTCACAACAGTACCCCCCCCTTGAGGAGGGGTCACCGAACCCTCACGAGAACCACCAGGGCGACCAGGATGAGCCCTATGAAAAGCACGGACCAAATCAGCAGCATGAACATCAGAGGCAACCACCCAAGAATTATCCTCCTGACCATAACCCTTCCACTTGACCAAATATTGGAGTTTCTGTCTGGAAACACGAGAATCCAAGATCTTCTCCACAACATACTCCAATTCTCCCTCCACCAGCACCGGAGCAGGAGGCTCAAGTGAAGGAACAACAGGTTCCTCATACTTCCGCAACAACGACCGATGGAACACATTATGAATAGCAAACGATGCCGGGAGATCCAAACGAAACGACACAGGGTTAAGAATTTCCAAGATCCTATAGGGACCGATGAACCGAGGCTTGAACTTAGGAGAAGAGACCCTCAAAGGAACAAAACGAGAAGACAACCACACCAAGTCCCCAACACGAAGTCGAGGACCCACGCGGCGACGGCAATTAGCAAACTGCTGAGCCTTCTCCTGGGACAACTTCAAATTGTCCACCACATGACTCCAAATCTGATGCAACCTATCCACCACCATGTCCACTCCAGGACAATCAGAAGGCTCCACCTGACCAGAGGAAAAACGAGGATGAAACCCCGAATTACAAAAGAAAGGAGAAACCAAGGTAGCAGAGCTAGCCCGATTATTAAGGGCAAATTCGGCAAGCGGCAAAAAGGTAACCCAGTCATCTTGATCAGCAGAAACAAAACACCTTAAATAAGTTTCTAAGGTCTGATTAGTTAGTTCCGTCTGGCCATTCGTCTGAGGATGGAATGCAGACGAAAAGGACAAATCAATGCCCATCTTAGCACAGAACGTCCGCCAAAATCTAGACACAAACTGGGATCCCCTGTCAGAAACGATGTCCTCCGGAATCCCATGCAAACGAACCACGTTCTGAAAAAACAGAGGGACCAACTCAGAGGAGGAAGGTAACTTAGGCAAGGGTACCAGATGAACCATCTTAGAAAAGCGGTCACACACAACCCAGATGACGGACATCTTTTGAGAGACAGGGAGATCCGAAATAAAGTCCATGGAAATGTGCGTCCAAGGCCTCTTCGGGATAGGCAAAGGTGACAACAATCCACTGGTCCGAGAACAGCAAGGCTTAGCCCGAGCGCAAACTTCACGAGACTGCACAAAAGAACGCACATCCCTCGACAAGGAAGGCCACCAAAAAGACCTGGCCACCAAGTCTCTAGTACCAAATATTCCAGGATGACCTGCCAACACAGAAGAATGGACCTCGGAGATGACTCTACTGGTCCAATTATCCGGAACAAACAGTCTTTCAGGCGGACAACGATCAGGTTTATCCGCCTGAAACTCCTGCAAAGCACGTCGCAAGTCTGGGGAGACAGCCGACAAAATCACCCCATCCCTAAGGATACCAGTGGGCTCAGAATTTCCAGGGGAGTCAGGCACAAAACTCCTAGAAAGAGCATCCGCCTTCACATTCTTTGAACCTGGCAGGTATGAAACCACAAAATTAAAACGGGAGAAAAACAGTGACCAACGAGCCTGTCTAGGATTCAGACGCTTGGCAGACTCAAGGTAAATCAGATTTTTGTGATCAGTCAAGACCACCACACGATGTCTAGCACCCTCAAGCCAATGACGCCACTCCTCAAATACCCACTTCATGGCCAAAAGCTCCCGATTACCAACATCATAATTCCGCTCAGTGGGCGAAAATTTTCTAGAAAAGAACGCACATGGCTTCATCACTGAGCCATCGGAGCTTCTCTGTGACAAAACCGCCCCCGCTCCAATCTCGGAAGCATCAACCTCAACCTGAAAAGGAAGCGAAACATCTGGCTGACGCAACACAGGAGCAGAAGAAAACCGGCGCTTAAGTTCCTGAAAGGCCTCCACAGCCGCAGGAGACCAATCAGCAACATCAGCACCCTTCTTAGTCAAATCCGTCAAAGGCTTAACAACACTAGAAAAATTAGTTATGAAACGACGATAAAAATTAGCAAAGCCCAAGAACTTCTGTAGACTCTTAAGAGATGTAGGCTGCGTCCAGTCACAAATAGCCTGAACCTTGACGGGATCCATCTCAATAGTAGAAGGGGAAAAAATATACCCCAAAAAAGAAATCTTCTGGACTCCAAAGAGACACTTTGAACCTTTTACAAATAAAGAATTGGCCCGCAGGACCTGAAACACCTTCCTGACCTGCTGAACATGGGACTCCCAGTCATCAGAAAAAAACAAAACATCATCCAAATACACAATCATAAATTTATCCAGATATTCACGGAAAATATCGTGCATAAAGGACTGGAAGACAGAAGGAGCATTAGAAAGTCCAAAAGGCATCACCAAATACTCAAAATGGCCCTCAGGCGTATTAAATGCAGTTTTCCACTCATCACCCTGCTTTATCCGCACAAGATTATACGCACCCCGAAGATCAATCTTAGTGAACCATTTAGCCCCCTTAATGCGAGCGAACAAATCAGTCAACAATGGCAAAGGATACTGATATTTGACTGTAATCTTATTCAAAAGACGATAATCTATACAAGGCCTCAAGGAACCATCTTTTTTGGCCACGAAAAAAAAAACCTGCTCCCAAAGGGGACGAAGAAGGACGGATATGTCCCTTTTCCAAGGACTCCTTAACATAATCCCGCATAGCAGTATGCTCTGGCACTGACAGATTGAACAAACGACCTTTAGGAAATTTACTGCCAGGAATCAAATCTATAGCACAATCGCAATCCCTATGAGGAGGAAGCGAACTGAGCTTAGGCTCCTCAAAAACATCCCGATAATCAGACAAAAATACAGGAACCTCAGAAGGAGTAGATGAAGCGATAGAAATCGGAGGTGCATCATCATGAACCCCCTGACATCCCCAGCTTAACACAGACATCGTTTTCCAGTCCAGGACTGGGTTATGAGTTTGTAACCATGGCAGACCAAGCACTAAGACATCATGTAAATTATACAGTACCAGGAAGCGAATCACCTCCTGATGAACGGGAGTCATACGCATGGTCACTTGTGTCCAGTACTGAGGTTAATTCATAGCCAAAGGTGTAGAGTCAATTCCTTTCAAAGGAATAGGGACTTCCAAAGGCTCCAGACTAAACCCACAGCGGTTGGCAAATGACCAATCCATAAGACTCAGGGCAGCGCCTGAATCCACATAGGCATCGATGGAAATGGATGATAATGAACAAATCAGAGTCACAGACAGAATGAACTTAGACTGTAAAGAACTAATGGCAACAAACTTATCAACCTTTTTTGTGCGTTTAGAGCATGCTGATATAACATGAGCTGAATCACCACAATAAAAACACAACCCATTTTTCCGCCTATAGTTTTGCCGTTCACTTCTGGACTGAATTCTATCACATTGCATTGTCTCAGGTGCCTGTTCGGAAGACACCGCTAAATGGTTCACAGGTTTGCGCTCCCGTAAACGCCGATCAATCTGAATAGCCATAGTCATAGGCTCATTCAGACCTGTAGGCGCAGGGAACCCCACCATAACATCTTTAATGGCCTCAGAAAGGCCATCTCTGAATTTTGCAGCCAGGGCGCACTCATTCCACTGAGTAAGCACCGACCATTTCCGAAATTTCTGACAATATATTTCTGCTTCATCTTGCCCCTGAGAGAGAGCCAATAAAGCTTTTTCAGCCTGAATCTCTAGGTTAGGTTCCTCATAGAGCAAACCCAATGCCAGAAAAAACGCATCCACATTGAGCAACGCAGGATCCCCTGGTGCCAATGCAAATGCCCAATTCTGAGGGTCACCCCGCAGGAAAGATATAATAATCTGGACCTGCTGAGCAGGGTCTCCAGAGGAGCGAGATTTCAAAGAAAGAAACAACTTGCAATTGTTCCTAAAATTCAGAAAACCAGATCTATCTCCAGAAAAAAACTCTGGAATAGGAATTCTAGGTTCAGACATAGGAGCATGTACAACAAAATCTTGTATATTTTGAACCTTAGCAGCAAGATTATTCAAGCTGGAAGCCAAACTCTGGACGTCCATGATAAACAGCTGAGTTCAGAGCCATTCAAGGATTAAGAGGAGGTAAAAAGCAGCCAGGCTGCAATTAAGGCTAGGCAGCAAACTCTGAGGAGAGAGAGAAAAAAAAAAAAAAAACTACCTCAGACTACTTTTCCTCCTACTTCAGCCAATACGATTACCACCTTTTGGCCGGCTATACTGTCATGATCCCAATGGCAGGGAATCACAAAAGGACAAGCACAAAAACAAAACGAGCTCTAGGGTGATGGAACCTGAGCTGACCGCGATCCTGAACCTAAACACACAACTAATAGTAGCCGGGGAACGTGCCTACGATGATTCCTAGACGTCTCGCGCCAGCTGAAGGACTAACTTCCCCTATTAGAAGAAGCACAGACCTCTCTTGCCTCCAGAGAAACACCCCACAGAAATAGCAGCCCCCCACATGTAATGACGGTGAAATGAGAGGAAAGCACATACGTAGTGATGAAAACAGATTCAGCAAAATGAGGCCCGCTAAAGCTAGATAGCAGAGGATACAAAAGTGAACTGCGCGGTCAGCGAAAAAACCCTACAAAAAACCATCCTGAAATTACTTGAACTCATGTGCCAACTCATGGAACATGAGGAGTAATTTCAGCCCACTAGAGCTACCAGCAGCAAGGAATCACATATCTGCAAGCTGGACTAAGACAAAAAATAAAGCAAAACGTGGAACAAGAAAAACAGAACTTAGCTTGTCCTGAAGATTACAGAAGCGGGAAGCAGAGGTAACAAGACTCACTGAATACATTGATAGCCGGCGAGGAAATGACAAGAAGGCCACGTTAAATAGGAAACTCCCATATCCTGATGGAACAGGTGGACACCAGAGACCGCAGAGAACACAAGTCACCCAGTACCATCTGTAACCACCAGAGGGAGCCCAAAAACAGAATTCACAACACACAGCCTTCCCTGGCTGCAGGTTGAGTGAAGACAACCAATGATGAACTCGGTCTCCAGAGCTGACCACAACTCCTCAGCTGTGTGACTCACATTTCCCAGACATTTCAAGCTAAACACCGCCTGATGCTGTTGAGCCCTGGTGACAGCATAGTAAGGAGATGTGCAGGATTCCTTCTGTGCAGTTACAACACGGGTGGCATTACCAGACAGGTTTTGGGTGCAGGTGGAGGACCGAGAGGAGGTTGAGGAGGCATAAGCAGTGGAGGAACTTCTAGATACAGAGGATCGACGAGCAACTCGTGGGGACGGCAAGACTTGGACAGCAGCCCCTTCTCCTGATGTCGCCGTAGTTACCCAGTGCCCAGTCACCGACATGTAACGCCCCTGTCCATGTCTACTCGTCGAAGTGTTTGTGGTGAAATGCACCCTGTCACACACAGAGTTTCTCCAGGAAGCGGTGATGTTGTGTGCGACATGCTGGTGTAGCGCAGGCACAGCTTTCTTTGAGAAGTAGTGGCGACTGGGCATCTGGTACTGGGGCACTGCGACGGACATAAGGTCTCGAAAATCCTCTGTGTCCACCAGGCGGAAAGGCAGCATTTCTGTAGCCAACAGCTTGCAGATGGAGAAATTCAACCTCTTAGCTTTGTCATGGCTAGGAGGAAATGGTCTTTTACTTGTCCACATCTGAGGGACTGAGGGCTGGCTGCCGTGCTTAGACGGAGTTGAGTAGGGTGTCCCCAGCAAACTGCTGGTCTGTGAGGAAGGTGCAGGCGGAGATGTTATATTGCCTTGATCAAAATATGGTGTCGATGTCGGAGAGCGCTCAACACCAGCAGGTATTTCCACTTGCAAATGTCCTGACAATCTGCCAATCACACTGGCTGTTGAGGGTAAAGAGGTGAAAGGTCTGCATCCAAAACCATGTGCGACTGCTGTCCCCACATTCACAGAGGATGAAGAGGACGCGGATGCACTTGATGGGGCAGACGGTGGTTGACCCGGCCCACTAGGCCTCATTGTAGCACAGTGGGCTTCCCACTGCAACTTATGCCTCATATCCATGTGACGGTTCATGCATGAAGTACTCAAGCTAGTGATTTTTTGGCCTCTACTGAGATTTTGTTGACAAATCTTACAGTCAACATGACTTGGGTCATGCTTTGCGATGTCAAAAAATGCCCAGGCTATGCAAGGCTTAGAGCCCGTTCAACCTGAAGAGCCACCACGACTTCTAGTCTGAGGCACAGTTGGGGTTGAGGATGCAGTTGTTGACGTGCTTCCAGTACTCCGTCTCTGTCCAGGAAGGTGTACCGTTACCTCATCGTCAGACTCGTCACTAGCATCCTCCTCCACCTCCTCTGCAGACCTCATGGACTGGCGGACTGGGGGTTGACAGTAAGTGGGGTCTACAACCTCGTCATCATCATCCTGTGTGTTCTCACACCCGTCGTCCTCAGAGCCAACCTCTTCCTGCCCCGACCAAAAAGTCAAGTTTTCGTTCCAATCAGGTATCTCAGTCTCATCATCATCTTCATCATTGTCTCCACCAACAGGAGTTACAGTTTGGGAACGAGGGTCTACATTATGCTCAGAACCTTCTTCATCTGGGCCTGGATCCGACTCACAAAGATTCTGGGCATCAGTGCAGATCATTTCCTCGTCTGGATTCACAGAAGCTCTGGAGCAGACCTCTGATTCCCAGGCTATAGTATGCGTAAACAGCTCTACAGACTCAACCATGTGTGTTACCCCATGCTCAGACGGGCAGCTGGAGACTTGGGAGCTGTGAGGAAGCAAGTGCGATTGGGGTGACAACTCTGAGGACTGGAGTAGTTGTGATGTTGAAGTTGACATGGAGGAGAGCCCACTTGAACGAGCACTTGATATCCGTTCAAGCACCTGCTGTTTTTGTGCCTCATCTGGAATTTTTGCCGATGCTTGTAGCGATGGTCGTAAAAAAGGGATCATATCAGATTGTCCACGAAAAGAAGTAGACATCTTACTTTGGCTGGAAGATGGCCTTTCTTCTGCAGATGTTACTGTTGCTTTACCACCTACCCCACGGACACAACCTTTTTTTCCCTTTCCAACACGCCTATTCCCCTTTCCACCAGCAGCAGGCCTTTTGCCACTCATTTTAGTGCTTAACTAATTGGCAACTCTGTATCTGTAGTTGTTGGCACAACATCCGATGGATGAAAACCGAGCAGAACTGAGTGGCCAAACTGTGGTACTAGGCCCGAAACTATTAACTGGATTAGATGCAGTAAAAATTGAGATACACAGGCAGTATAGTTTGTTTCACAGGCGGGATACTCTGCTGACGTGCAGACACTGCTCCTAGTCCCTAAACTATTTACTGGACTAGATGCAGTAAAAATTGAGATACACAGGCGGTGTAGTTAGTTTCACAGGTGGGCTACTCTGCTGACGTGCAGACACTGCTCCTAGGCCCAAAACTATTAACTGGATTAGATGCAGTAAAAATTGAGATACACAGGCGGTATAGTTAGTTTCACAGGCGGGCTACTCTGCTGACGTGCAGACACTGCTCCTAGGCCCAAAACTATTGACTGGGTTAGATGCAGTAAAAATAGAGATACACAGGTGGTATAGTTTGTTTCACAGGCGGGCTACTCTGCTGACGTGCAGACACTGCTCCTAGGCCCAAAACTATTAACTGGATTAGATGCAGTAAAAATTGAGATACACCGGCGGTATAGTTTGTATTACAGGCGGGCTACTCTGCTGACGTGCAGACACTGCTCCTAGACCCAAAACTATTAACTGGATTAGATGCAGTAAAAATTGAGATACACAGGCGGTATAGTTTGTTTCACAGGCGGGCTACTCTGCTGACGTGCAGACACTGCTCCTAGGCCCAAAACTATTAACTGGATTAGATGCAGTAAAAATTGAGATACACAGGCGGTATAGTTAGTTTCACAGGCGGGCTACTCTGCTGACGTGCAGACACTGCTCCTACGTCCAAAACTATTAACTAGATTAGATGCAGTAAAAATTGAGATACACAGGCGGTATAGTTCATTTTACAGTTGGGCTACTCTGCTGACGTGCAGACACTGCTCCTAGGCCCAAAACTATTGACTGGGTTAGATGCAGTAAAAATTGAGATACACAGGCGGTATAGTTTGTTTCACAGGCGGGCTACTCTGCAGACACTGCTCCTAGTCCCTAAACTATTAACTGGATTAGATGCAGTAAAAATTGAGATACACAGGCGGTATAGTTTGTTTCACAGTCGGGCTACTCTGCTGACGTGCAGACACTGCTCCTAGGCCCAAAACTATTGACTGGGTTAGATGCAGTGAAAATTGAGATACACAGGCGGTATAGTTAGTTTCACAGGCGGGCGACTCTGCTGACGTGCAGACACTGCTCCTAGACCCAAAACTATTAATTGGATTAGATGCAGTAAAAATTGAGATACACAGGCGGTATAGTTTGTTTCACAGGCGGACTACTCTGCTGACGTGCAGACACTGCTCCTACGTCCAAAACTATTAACTAGATTAGATGCAGTAAAAATTGAGATACACAGGCGGTATAGTTCATTTCACAGTCGGGCTACTCTGCTGACGTGCAGACACTGCTCCTAGGCCCAAAACTATTGACTGGGTTAGATGCAGTAAAAATTGAGATACACAGGCGGTATAGTTTGTTTCACAGGCGGGCTACTCTGCTGACCTGCAGACACTGCTCCTAGTCCCTAAACTATTAACTGGATTAGATGCAGTGAAAATTGAGATACACAGGCGGTATAGTTAGTTTCACAGGCGGGCTACTCTGCTGACGTGCAGACACTGCTCCTAGACCCAAAACTATTAATTGGATTAGATGCAGTAAAAATTGAGATACACAGGCGGTATAGTTTGTTTCACAGGCAAACTTGTTGTGAATTCTGTTTGTAGACAGACTAACGTTCATCAAGATGAACAAATCCTGGATCCGCAAGGACTTTTTTACCCCTGTGTCATCTTGGGGAGACTAAAAGCTTGATGATTTTTGTGACTTAAGTGGTGTCTGTGGCCGAATGTTTGGAAAAAATGGAGACTCTTTTATTTAGTCCCCTTGCTGAGTTTTACATGATGTTGCCATCGTCAATTCCAGGTGGGTGGGGTCGTCTGCATTGTTGTTCACTCATACTATGGCCTGGGATTCAGAGGTCTGCTCCAAAGCTTCAGTGTCTGCTAGTCAGCAGAGTAGCCCAGCCACCCACCGCCTGTTTACCTAAGTACTATTTGTAACTGCATCTGGCCAAGGAAATCCTTTTGGGCCTAGTAGAATTTGGTGCTACTCAGCAGCGTACCCCACCCATGAAGCAAGCTACACCACCTGTTTACCTAACTACTATTTTGTAACAGCATCTAGCCCAGGAAATCCTTTTGGGCCTAGTAGAATTTGGTGCTACTCAGCAGCGTACTTCACCCATGAAGCAAGCTACACCGCCTGTTTACCTAACTACTATTTTGTAACGGCATCTAGCCCAGGAAATCCTTTTGGACCTAGTAGAATTTGGTGCTACTCAGCAGCGTACCCCAAACATGAAGCAAGCTACATCGTCTGTTTACCTAAGTACTATTTTTTAACGGCATCGAGCCCAGGAAATCCTTTTGGGCTCAGTAGCAATTTCTGCTACTTAGCAGAGTACCCCACCCATGAAGCAACCAACACCGCCTGTTGATCTAATTACTAATTTTTAACTGCATCTAGCCCAGGAAATCGTTTTGTACCTAATAGCATTTTGTGCTACTCAGCAGAGTACCCCACCCATGAAGCAAGCTACACCGCCTGTTTACCTAAGTACTATTTTTTAACGGCATCTAGCCCAGGAAATCCTTTTGGGCCTAGTAGAATTTGGTGCTACTCAGCCGCGTACCCCACTCATGAAGCAAGCTACACCGCCTGTTTACCTAAGTACTATTTTGTAGCGGCATCTAGCCCAGGAAATCCTTTTGGGCCTAGTAGCAATTTCTGCTACTTAGCAGAGTACCCCACCCATGAAGCAACCAACACCGCCTGTTGATCTAATTACTAATTTTTAACTGCATCTAGCCCAGGAAATCGTTTTGTACCTAATAGCATTTTGTGCTACTCAGCAGAGTACCCCACCCATGAAGCAAGCTACACCGCCTGTTTACCTAAGTACTATTTTTTAACGGCATCTAGCCCAGGAAATCCTTTTGGGACTAGTAGAATTTAGTGCTACTCAGCAGCATATCCCACCTATGAAGCAAGCGTGTTTCCCTAAGTACTATTTTTTTACTTCATCTGGCCCAGGAAATCCTTTTGGGCCTAGTAGCAATTTCCGCTACTCAGCAGAGTACCCCACCCATGAAGCAAGCTACACCGCCTTCTTCCTTTCTCAATCTAACCCCTCGGCTCTGGGGTGTCCACTCTCCCTCCAGCTCTCTCCTTCTCACAGGTGGACTACTGCGTGTACTCAAACTGTGGCGAATCTTTTGGGCCCAGGCATAAGAAGTCGTCGAGGTAATGGATAATATGTGCCGCCTTTCAAACGTCCATGATGACATATTCGAGGAAGCAACTAAACGCCTCAAATAGTGAGCAGGATATGGAGCACCCCATGGGCAAACAGCGAACTATGTAGTATGCTCCTTCACAGAAGCAGCCCAATGGGAGGACACTATTTGGAGGCACAGGTTGTAACCGGAACGCCCCCTCAATGTGTGTTTTGGCCATTAGGGTGCCCCTTCCCAACTTCTTGACCCACCTGATTGCCTCGTCAAAGGAGGTACAGTACATAGTACTGTACTTGGTTCCGCGTCGATGTTGTCGTTTACTGACCTGCCCCTTGGATATGACAAATGGTGGATTAGTCTGAATGTATTGGGTTCATTTCTTGCCACAACTTCCAACGAGGGTACCATAACGTCTTCTAAGGAAAGTGTTCTGATTGGACCCGCCGCCATTCTACCTAAAGATATTTATTTTTTAATTTTTTTTGTCACGACGTCTGGGTGTTGGTAGAGTGATTTTAGATTTTTACTCCAGCCTTTCTTGATTTTAGAAGGGCATGACATGCCTATATCTGTGTCTCCTCCTCCTTTTACTCCTCCACCTCTTTTCTGTTCACATGACTATGTAGTTGTGACTTTTCCATGTGTTTGGTGTGTCTTCTGAGCAGTTTCTCAGCTTTTGGACACCTTTTAAGGTGTTTTCTATGTGTTTTCCATGTGTTTGTATGTGTTTGTGTTTGCTTGCCTTTGGTTTCAATGGGGTTTAACGGTGTTCGTTGAATGTTCGACGAACATTTCGTTGAACACGTCCCTGTTCGACGAACCGAACCTGAACACTAGGGAGGTGGCTCAACACTATACTTAACCCTTCCCTCATAGGGCACTATGTGAATTTTCACATCATGAGCGTTGATATTTTTCACCTTATTGACAGTGGCTTTATATTATAACATCAGCATTTTTTTTCAGTATCATTTTACGCTTTGTCACACGTAACAAGTTACTAGGCATGCTTATTGCCTTTTTAAAGGGATAATATGTGCACAGGCACTTTGCATTTCTCTGATCATTTTGTATCTCCCCTCTCCCCCATTCCTGCTTTAAGTTTTTCTTGTGTGGATCCACCTCTCTATATTTACATATTATGGTATTCTAACTAGCAGACTCTTATTATCATCATCTTTCAACTTTTTAGTGCTGCTATAATTTACTAAATTTTTGATATGACATAAATGTTGCAGAGTGCGTCTTCTTGCAGTCACCGCTGTACTTAGGAGAGCTTCAATCAGCAAGATATCTTGAGTACACAGTATTTACTTTATACTGGATAAACATGAGATACAATTCAGTGTCACACAGTCCGTGCACTGAACACAACACATTCATGAAGAAAAGCAAAAATAGAAAGTAAGAAAACAACCAACAACTGAGAGTTTCCCTCCCCACATTACAGCAAGTATATAACTTTACACACTATTGCCATCTGCTGTCTGGTTAGTATAAAGTCCTCCTTTCACTTATAATAAGTTCTAATCTGTTGCATATGCCAACACCCTTTCTCAACAGTAAGGACTTATTCAATCAAACCCAACTTTATTATTAGTCTCTGATGTTTATCAGCATTCAACGCCTTCGTGAAAATGTCTGCTGTCATTTCTTCAGTAGGACAGTACTCTAACTTCAAGACTCCTTGTTCCTGATGATCTCTCAAGAAATGATATTTCACATCAATATGTTTGGTTCTTGGATTGACTCTTTCCATCTGAGCAAGAACAAGACATCCTTGATTGTCCTCTTTTAGTTTTGTTGGTGCCAACTGTGGTTGTCCTAATTCTGTCAACAATTGTCTTAACCACAGTACTTCTTGACTCGCATGTGCTGCGGCAACATATTCTGCTTCTGTTGAAGATAGTGTCACAATTGACTGTTTCTTACTTGTCCAACTTATTGGTCCACCTGAGAGGAAAAAAATATGTCCACTGGTAGATCTTCTGTCAGTTGGATCTCCAGCCCAATCTGCATCAACATATCCTGTTAAAATGCAATCATCGCTTGTGGGTAATTTCAGCTTAACATTGCTAGTTCCTTTCAAATAACGTATTACTCTCTTCACGGCATTCCAATCAGCTTTGTTTGGTTTTGATACCTTTCTACTCAGGATTCCTACTGCTGCTGCGATGTCTGGTCTTGTAACGGTCGCTAGATACAGTAGTTTTCCTATTGCTGTTCTGTATTCTTCATTATTTGGTAGCATATTTTGTTCACTGTTCATCTCTTTGAGATAATTAGTTTCCATTGGAGACTTTACTGTTTTTGCATCCTTTAATCCAAATTTTTCTGTTATGTCTTGAATCATGTGATTTTGATTCAGTAGGAAACTTCCATCTTCTTCTCTTTCTACCTGTATTCCTAGATATTGTTTTACATTTCCCAAGTCTTTGATTTCGAAATGTTGCTTCAGGATTTTTAGAATGTTTTCGTTATCCCTTTCTTGTTCAAAACAAATCAAAATGTCGTCTACATATATGAGTATATAAATCCATCTATTAATCAGCCTTTTTGTGTATAAGCATGGATCAGCTTTGCTTCTTTGAAATTTTTCATTTGTAAGTACTTCCGTGATTTTGTCATTCCACGCTTTAGCTGCTTGCTTTAAACCATATATGCTTTTCTGTAGTTTACAAACTTTGTTTGGATTTCTTTCATCTTTGAATCCTGGAGGTTGTTCCATATAAATGTCTTCTGTTAAATCTCCATTCAGAAAAGCTGTCTTTACATCCAGATGTCTCAGTTGCATCTGTTTCATTGCTGCAACTGTAAGTAAAGTTCTTATTGTAGTGTGTTTGACAACTGGAGCAATTGTCTCATCATAGTCTTCTCCATATTCTTGAGAATACCCTTTAGCTATGAGTCTTGCTCGGTATCTTTCAGCTGTGCCATCTGTTTGGTATTTAACTTTAAAAATCCATTTACATCCTATGGTTTTTCTTCCTTCTGGTAAATCTGTCAGTGTCCATGTATTTGAATCTTGCATGGATTTAATTTCTGTTTCTGTTGCTTCTATCCATTTATTAGCTTCTTCTATAGGAAGTTTAGATATGTCTTCCCAAGAGATAGGCTCATAGATTTTTCTTGTGCTTGTCTTGTATGAGAGACGTTTTGGTGGTTTTCCTTTGTTCTCTCTCATTGAACGTCTTGGTTCTGTGTCTGTTTGTAGTTGTGATTCTTCACTTTCAGTATTTTGTTCTTCATTAATTTCTGCTTCTTTCTCATCAGATATTTCTTCAGTTGTGTCATTATTGGTTTTCTAATTTTTTGTTTCAACTGAAATCATAATGTCTTCATTCAAATCTTCAATGAATGTCACACTGTTACTCACCGTAACTCTGTCTGTTTTGGGATCTAGGATTCTGTATCCTTTGCAATTTTCACTATATCCAACAAATATTCCTTCCATGGATCTGTTTTGAAGTTTGGAACGTTTTTCTGTTGGAATGAATATGAAAACTTTACATCCAAAAACTTTTAAATGATTGACACTTGGTTTCATACCTTGCCACAGTTCATATGGAGTTTTTGTCAGTTTTCTGCAAAAAAAGTCTGTTCTGTAGATATGTAGCTGTCATTGCTGCCTCACCCCAATATTTCTCTGGTAGTTTGGAATCCGTCAGCATACATCTTATCATCTCTGTTAGAGTTCTGTTTTTTCTTTCTGCTACTCCATTTTGTTCAGGTGTGTATGGAACCCTTTTCTGGTGTTCTATTCCATTTTGTCTTAAGTAGTCTTCTATTCTGTGACCTGTAAATTCACCTCCATTATCACTTCTGATGACAATTGGCTTCCTTTGAAATTTGTTACTTGATCTTGTTACATAGTCTACAAGTTTATCAAAAACTTCACTTTTGTTTTTAATTAAGTATGTGACTGTGTATCTTGAGTAATCGTCAATAAAAGTCAATATGTATCTATTGCCTCCTGATGTAGTCACTTTCATGGGTCCACATACGTCAGTATGCACCAAATCAAGTGGTCTTTCGCTTTTCATCTCACTTTCTTTTGGAATAGATATCCTTGTGGCTTTGGATTTTATACAACATTCACATTTTATGGTAATTGAGCAATCTGATATCTTTAAATCTTTTGTCAAGTCTTTTCTCTGTAGTTCCCTTATACTGTCAGGGTGTCTTGTCCTAGATGTCTATGCCACATGTGAATACAGTTTTTGTGATCATGTGTACATACCTTCATCTGTTCCTTTGGTGTGTCAAAATGATATAATTGTTCATCTGCCTTGACTTTGGTTATCACCTTGTTTCCTGCAATAATTGCACACTCATTGTCTTTGAATTTCACTGTAAGTCCTTTTGCTGTTAAACGTTTCACAGATAATATTCCGCCTTCCAATTTTGGAACATACAACACATGCAGTACAAGTATCTTTGAATCTTGCCCGAACTTGTTTGAACAATTTAGCATACCTTGTCCGATACCTTCTGAGGTTATTTTGCTTCCATCTGCGAGATAAATGGCTTCTTTCTTATCTAAATCAAGATCAGTGAAAAAATTCTTGTCACTTGTCATATGACTCGTTGCTCCTGAATCAATGAACCAACCAAGTGATGATTTCTTGTCTGTTACTTTAAATGTGCCATTCCAATTATTCTCACATGAATCGGAAATTGTGTTTTTTTACTTTCTGTGTATGCTTTTTATGTTGTAATTTTTGTTGTTCTGCTTTCCATATGGTACATTCTTTCTTTAAATGACCTTTTTTCTTACATCTGAAGCATTCTCTTGTCTCTTTATTATAGGGTTTTTTGAATTCTGTAGCTTTAAGAGTGTTTTCACTGTCCTTTTCAGTAGAAGAATCATTTCTTTGTTCTTTTCTTCTCTGAGATTCATCTATTAGTCTTGTTTTCACAAAATCTAATGTAATGTCAGTTTCTGGTCTCGTCTCAAAGGCATTTATCAAGGCTGTATACAAATCTGGTAAACTGCACAACAATATAGCTGCTACATGACTTTCTTTAACATCTTCACCAATAGATCTTAGCTGTGATATCACTTCCATCATTGAGAATATGTGCTTCTGCATATTGTCATTTGCACTCAATCTCATACTGTACAGCTTTCTTAATAAAAATTACTTATGATTTAAGCTAGGTCTTTCATACAGTTTTCTTAATGCTTCCCACATTCCCTTAGCTGTTTCTTCATTTCTTATATGTATTAATTGAGCATCATCCACTAATAAGCTAATGGTGGCTTTAGCTTCTCTATTCTTCTTATCCCATGTCTGATTATCTTGATCTGGTCTTGCTGTAACAATTACTTCCCATAGATCATCCTTAGATAACAACATCTCTACTTTGAATTTCCATAACTGATAATTTTCACTATTCAGTTTAGCTAGTGTAAATTTCAGTTCTGTGTTACTCATTATCTTTATATAGTCTAAGGCTGGTTTCACACTTGCGTTTTTGTCTGCTGCGTTTTTTTTCAAAAAAACGCATGCGTTTTTTTTTCCTATATTTAACATTGAAAACGCATGCGTTTTTTTGTGTATGCGTTTGGTCGCGTTTTGCAACGCATGCGTTTTTTTACTGCATGCGTTTTTTTTCTAAAATGCTACTTGTAGTATTTTTAGAAGCGTTTTTTTTCGACCAAAAAAAAACGCATGCGTTTTCATGCGTTTTTTTTGTGTCAAAAAATGCATTGGAGTCAATGGGGACGCATGCGTTTTTTGGTGCATGCGTTTTTTGCGTTAAAAAACGCATGCGTTTTTTTATTAAAAACACTTAAAACACACTAATATGCCACCACCCAACGTAAAGGTGATAAAGGGATCCTAACCCTACCCCTAACCCTAACCCTACCCCTAACCCTAACCCTAACCCTACCCCTAACCCTAACCCTAAGGGATCCTAACCCTACCCCTAACCCTACCCCTAACCCTAACCCCTTTATGGTTAGGGGTAGGGTTAGGGTTAGGGTTAGGGGTAGGGTTAGGATCCCTTAGGGTTAGGGGTAGGGTTAGGGTTAGGGGTAGGGTTAGGGGTAGGGTTAGGATCCCTTAGGGTTAGGGTTAGGGGTAGGGTTAGGGTTAGGGGTAGGGTTAGGATCCCTTAGGGTTAGGGTTAGGGGTAGGGTTAGGGTTAGGGGTAGGGTTAGGGTTAGGGTTAGGGGTAGGGTTAGGGTTAGGATCTCTTTAGGGTTAGGGTTATGATCCCTACCCCTAACCCTACCCCTACCCCTAACCCTAACTATTTCTGTTTATAGTGGGTTTTTTTACTTTTTTTTAATGATTGGCAGCTGTCACACATTTCTCAGCATGCGTTTAAAAAACGCAAACGCATGAAAAAACGCATGTAAACGCGGTAAAACGCCGCGTTTTTTACACCACATGCAAAAACGCATGCGTCAAAAAAACGCAGCGTTTGCATGCGTTTGCCTTACTTGTTTAGAGAGTTGTACTGGAGATATTCTCCCGTATGTCCTGTGAATTCTCTGTAATTATATCCAGCTCCCGGGATCATGAATTCCTCTGTCACTCTGTATCTGGATTTATTTCCTTCTGTTTATAGAGCTTATCTGTGTGCTCCATTATCTGGGGTTATAAACCAGGATCCTGCTGCCTGGGCTTGTAGTGCAGAACTGTAGTGTCTGGGCCCATAACCTGTTGCAGAATGCGTCTTCTTGCAGTAACCTCTGTACTTAAGGGGGAGTCACACATAATGATATTGTTAACGATATCGTTGCAATGTCACGCTTTTGGTGACGTAGCAACGATCCCGCTAATGATCTCGTTATGTGTGACAGCGACCAACGATCAGGCCCCTGCTGGGAGATCGTTGGTCATTGGGGAATGATCAGGACCATTTTTTGGTCGCTGATCACCCCGCTGTCATCGCTGGATCGGCGTGTGTGACGCCGATCCAGCGATGTGTTCACTTGTAACCAGGGTAAATATCGGGTTACTAAGCACAGGGCTGCGCTTAGTAACCCAATATTTACCCTGGTTACTGATATAGAAGGGTTAATAGTTTGCCTTTAAGTGCCTTTTGCCTTTAATTGCTACAATTGCTAGAATCTGTTGATGCAGTAGTTTTAGTGTCTCCACTTCAAGGAGACCATACTTCTTATCATGTATGTTCCCAATAGTCAGTCACAACATGTTCTGGGTACGTTAGAGAATAAAGGTCAGTATGACCTTGGGTGATGGTGGGGGCTACATGAATTGCATTGAGAGTTACAGTTGTGTAAATGGTATATAATATTGCCTCTTGCTCTATTACTTCAGATAAAAGTGACTTGCTCACAGGATATGTGTGAGGTGTCTTTTTGTCTCCAAGCGCGCTTGTAAAATGACAGGTGTAACTCCACAATTTGGTCTCACTGGTGATCTGTCAGCTGACATTTGGGTCAGAATGAAAAACAGCTATAACAGTTTTGGCGCCCGACCGGGGCGTGTGTCCAGCCTATTCGGAATCCGTATGGGGGAGTTTCTGAGAGATTGGACATGCAAAACACCAGCTGCAGCAAGGTGAGAAATATTATTCTTACAAACCTGTTTTGCACTTGAAATCTCTCATCTGGATCTCTCCATACCTCTGGGTAAAAGGCTGCGAACATGGTTCAAAGAATCCACATCACCAGTGAGTTTTGTGTCTTGTCTGTTTATGTCCGTATGAGAGTTGAATAATAGAGTTATAAGATGATAATTGTTATCTGTATCATTTGTCAGTATACTAATTGGTTGTGTATTTGCGTAGTGAGTAATACAGAGCTGGGTTAGACTCTGTGCAGTGTTGTTATTTTGGTCATTTTGGATTGGCAGTACATTATATGAAGCTGTATTTTGTATTAGGGCCGTGGTTTTTGTTGTTTGGCCTTAAAGTGCTTTCAGAGTGTCAGTGGACACTGCTGCAGTTTTTGTTATATAGAGTTGTGTTAATTCCAAAGTGCAAAATAGGCAGGCTGTGTGAACCTTGTATGTCTATGAGAACTCTGAATGAGATGACAGGTGAGTAAATGAGTATAAGGAATAAACATAAATCCCTGATTGATGAGGGGTTCCGTTAGGTGTGGTCCTCTGTATGTGACAGAAGACATCATTCAGCGCAGTTTGAGCTGAATTAGGTGGAGTGATTGAGATAAGGGATTTTCTTCTTGTAAAAGTGAAAGTAAAAGAAACAACAATCCCTGAATGAGCATGTATGTATGAGTGATCACATAAGTATCATTACTTATCTAACTGTTGTTAATTGGCCAGGATGAATGAGTTGTGGATATTTTTAATGTACATGTAATTTACATCTGAGGTTCAGTGAAACCCGTGTTATGTATGGTTTGACATTGGATAGGTTTCTATATGTGTTTTGGCCGGACGCGGTCAGAATCAGCTTATTCAAGTTGTGCAGTGATCTGCCTGTTTAGAGAAACTGTTTTAATTCCGAGAGAAAGAATGTTTTGTAGAGATTAAGTCTGAAAACTGCTGCATTCTGTGTGTGTAAGACTCACCAAGTTCTTATCAGCGCGAAATAGCCGATGGGAGGGGTAAGCTGAGCCTCTGCGCGACTTGCTTGACATTTCTCCCTTTTGTGCTGTGGGCCAGAGGAAGGGGGGCCACATAGCTGCATTCTAAAGTTTCTCTGTCTTTGGTTCAGTATGCGCTGAGAGATTTGTGTTTAAAGCAATAGTACTGTATGTATTGAAGTAGAAAGAAATATCGTAAGTTCAAGTTGGAATTTGAAAGTGAAAGAATTGTGCCTATTTTAGAGGAAACTTGTGATTGAAAAGATTGGTAAAAGATTCACCTGCTTCAAGTTGAGTGATTGATATATAGCAAATTGAGGATCAACAGAGGAGGTAGCCAACTGCACGGCTGATGTAATAGGTGGTGTAACCTTCTACAGTCAGCCTACGGCAAATTGGTGGTGTAACCTTGCCGTTCCATGGAGCTGTGCTAGCCAGCTGATCTACCGAGTGGTAGGTGGTGTAACCTGCTCGCTAGAATCCTTTAGGTATACCGAGTGGTAGGTGGTGTAACCTGCTCGCTAAACCTTGACACTCGCTCTGACTTGTCACGTGTTGCAACCCTGGTTTAAGGCAAGGCACACAAAAAAAAGGGCATTTTTATAGCTGAGTTGTCTTGAGCGGATAAGTTGAAGCCATGGGCAACTTATTCTGTGTGCAGTCAGGGCCCCCAATGAGATCCAAAAACCGCTGTACAGATTTGGAAAAAGGAAGCAGTGAAAGATGTTAGACCAATATTGAAACACGCAAAAATGCCAGTGAGTGGATGGATGTTTGGATGTTCAAAAAGGCACAGACAAATGAGGAAAATAGCATGTGAATAAATGGCATCTGAGAGAGTGCAGCAGGACGGAAGTAAGGTGTATTATGAATGTTTTGATGCTCAAAAGTCCGACTATGACCGACACATTACTGCTACGGTCATACGTTTGTATAACCAGAGACCAAGACAGATACAGGAGTATTATCCCTGGAAGCCCTCTGACTAGTTAGCTACGCTAAAATGATTGGCTGACCCTGAGAACAAACCTTTCCCATTTTACAAAGACAATATGATGGATGTATAAGTGCACCTGAGCAGACCTAGAGAGTTGGTGAGCACCAAAGCAGGTTACGTACTAGGATGCAAATTAAGACTTTTACAGATGTGGCAAAAGTAGAGAGAGTAGAAATGTACTCTGGACGGTTACAGCTGAAATGGGCAGACATGGGGTACAGTCCAGTAAACCCACTTGATGTTAAAATATTGGTAAATACATTCATTGACGGTATGACAAAAGGCTTACGAGACGCAGTACAGACAGCCAGACCTAAATGGAGAAATGTAGATCCAAAGACCTCCTGAAGGTTGCTCAGGAGTTGAAGAAACTAGGACAATAAGACGACGTGTCATGTATGCTGGAGCACAAGGAAAACAGTAGAGACGTAGTAAGGGACCTAAGGACTTAGAAATAGTGAAGTGCTGGAATTGTGGAGAAAATGGACACTCAGACCAATCATCCACCTCCTTCACCTTCAGACTAGGAAACTGACAACCCAGCGACAAATGTGTGCTCTGTTCTTGTCCCCTCCAGACCTGGTCCTGCCTTGATGACCACCATACCAATGCTGGGAGGGAAATAGACAGAATTCTTGACCGACACTGGGGCAGCTGGGACTAGTACATAAAGACTTGATACTGCCAGACATGATTACTGACGAGACTGTGGAATACGTGAGGGTAGGGGGACAAGCGACTGAAGCCCCTAGGACTAAACAAGAAAAGACTAGAGTCACGAGACAGCCAAGAGGTGCTTACAAACTTATTGTTAGTGACAATACCCCTATGAATTTGCTGGGAGCAGAGTTGAGTGCTGTCTAGGCCACTATACAATGCTCTCCTGAGGGTATTACAGTCACAAGTCCCCTTTTCATATAAACACTTGTGGCAGAGGGACGCCAGGGTCTTCCACGTGCACATTATACCACAGGTAAATCATGCCCTAGTATAGTTACGCTTAATTTCATTCATTTGCCAGTTTTAGTAGTTTCCTTACACAAAGATGGTATAGTTACTGTGTATTTCTAGGTTGTCTTCATATGATATATAGTTTTTTAGTCATTCATTATATTGGCTCAAACCATAGTCACTGTTTATTTGTCTTTTCCACTTCCTATACCTTATCGCAGGCAACTGGCATTGATATTTGGTATTTTTCAAATCCCTTCTTTTTGTATTTGGAACTGTTAGTTATGGATTTATATAGGGCTGCTACTTTCTTAGAATAAGCTTGTGCTTTGCTGTGGCCTATGGCATTGTGCTCCCCCATTTTATGACTCAGTATCTTTCTTAATCATAGTAACATAGTAACATAGTAACATAGTAACATAGTTAGTAAGGCCGAAAAAAGACATTTGTCCATCCAGTTCAGCCTATATTCCATCATAATAAATACCCAGATCTACGTCCTTCTACAGAACCTAATAATTGTATGATACAATATTGTTCTGCTCCAGGAAGACATCCAGGCCTCTCTTGAACCCCTCGACTGAGTTCGCCATCACCACCTCCTCAGGCAAGCAATTCCAGATTCTCACTGCCCTAACAGTAAAGAATCCTCTTCTATGTTGGTGGAAAAACCTTCTCTCCTCCAGACGCAAAGAATGCCCCCTTGTGCCCGTCACCTTCCTTGGTATAAACAGATCCTCAGCGAGATATTTGTATTGTCCCCTTATATACTTATACATGGTTATTAGATCGCCCCTCAGTCGTCTTTTTTCTAGACTAAATAATCCTAATTTCGCTAATCTATCTGGGTATTGTAGTTCTCCCATCCCCTTTATTAATTTTGTTGCCCTCCTTTGTACTCTCTCTAGTTCCATTATATCCTTCCTGAGCACCGGTGCCCAAAACTGGACACAGTACTCCATGTGCGGTCTAACTAGGGATTTGTACAGAGGCAGTATAATGCTCTCATCATGTGTATCCAGACCTCTTTTAATGCACCCCATGATCCTGTTTGCCTTGGCAGCTGCTGCATGGCACTGGCTGCTCCAGGTAAGTTTATCATTAACTAGGATCCCCAAGTCCTTCTCCCTGTCAGATTTACCCAGTGGTTTCCCGTTCAGTGTGTAATGGTGATATTGATTCCCTCTTCCCATGTGTATAACCTTACATTTATCATTGTTAAACCTCATCTGCCACCTTTCAGCCCAAGTTTCCAACTTATCCAGATCCATCTGTAGCAGAATACTATCTTCTCTTGTATTAACTGCTTTACATAGTTTTGTATCATCTGCAAATATCATATATATACAGTGGGGCAAAAAAGTATTTAGTCAGTCAGCAATAGTGCAAGTTCCACCACTTAAAAAGATGAGAGGCGTCTGTAATTTACATCATAGGTAGACCTCAACTATGGGAGACAAACTGAGAAAAAAAAATCCAGAAAATCACATTGTCTGTTTTTTTAACAATTTATTTGCATATTATGGTGGAAAATAAGTATTTGGTCAGAAACAAAATTTCATCTCAATACTTTGTAATATATCCTTTGTTGGCAATGACAGAGGTCAAACGTTTTCTGTAAGTCTTCACAAGGTTGCCACACACTGTTGTTGGTATGTTGGCCCATTCCTCCATGCAGATCTCCTCTAGAGCAGTGATGTTTTTGGCTTTTCGCTTGGCAACATGGACTTTCAACTCCCTCCAAAGGTTTTCTATAGGGTTGAGATCTGGAGACTGGCTAGGCCACTCCAGGACCTTGAAATGCTTCTTACAAAGCCACTCCTTCGTTGCCCTGGCGGTGTGCTTTGGATCATTTTCATGTTGAAAGACCCAGCCACGTTTCATCTTCAATGCCCTTGCTGATGGAAGGAGGTTTGCACTCAAAATCTCACGATACATGGCCCCATTCATTCTTTCATGTACCCGGATCAGTCGTCCTGGCCCCTTTGCAGAGAAACAGCCCCAAAGCATGATGTTTCCACCACCATGCTTTACAGTAGGTATGGTGTTTGATGGATGCAACTCAGTATTCTTTTTCTTCCAAACACGACAAGTTGTGTTTCTACCAAACAGTTCCAGTTTGGTTTCATCAGACCATAGGACATTCTCCCAAAACTGCTCTGGATCATCCAAATGCTCTCTAGCAAACTTCAGACGGGCCCGGACATGTACTGGCTTAAGCAGTGGGACACGTCTGGCACTGCAGGATCTGAGCCCATGGTGGCGTAGTGTGTTACTTATGGTAGGCCTTGTTACATTGGTCCCAGCTCTCTGCAGTTCATTCACTAGGTCCCCCCGCGTGGTTCTGGGATTTTTGCTCACCGTTCTTGTGATCATTCTGACCCCACGGGGTGGGATTTTGCATGGAGCCCCAAATCAAGGCAGATTATCAGTGGTCTTGTATGTCTTCCATTTTCTAATTATTGCTCCCACTGTTGATTTCTTCACTCCAAGCTGGTTGGCTATTGCAGATTCAGTCTTCCCAGCCTGGTGCAGGGCTACAATTTTGTTTCTGGTGTCCTTTGACAGCTCTTTGGTCTTCACCATAGTGGAGTTTGGAGTCAGACTGTTTGAGGGTGTGCACAGGTGTCTTTTTATACTGATAACAAGTTTAAACAGGTGCCATTAATACAGGTAATGAGTGGAGGAAAGAGGAGACTCTTAAAGAAGAAGTTACAGGTCTGTGAGAGCCAGAAATCTTGATTGTTTGTTTCTGACCAAATACTTATTTTCCACCATAATATGCAAATAAATTGTTAAAAAAACAAACAATGTGATTTTCTGGATTTTTTTTTCTCAGTTTGTCTCCCATAGTTGAGGTCTACCTATGATGTAAATTACAGACGCCTCTCATCTTTTTAAGTGGTGGAACTTGCACTATTGCTGACTGACTAAATACTTTTTTGCCCCACTGTATAATTTTCTTTTGGTAACATTTTGTGAATCAAATTTAGTTTTTTTTTAAGGGGTACTCTACCGAATCAAATACGGGTATAAATATTTGGACATTAATGTGTGACTTATATAAACACTTGTGTAATATTGCAGAAATGGTGTATATGGCAAGAGTAGTGAAAGTAACACCTGACACCAGAATGTCTGAGGACAGGGAAAAGAGTCAGGTACCAGACACCATTTGGGCAAGGGGAAAATCTGATATGGGTCGGCTGCCCATTCCCCCTGTCATGATAAATCAAGAGAAGTAATCACTCCTCTTTGGCTAAGGCAATACCCCTTAAGTCTAGTCAAATCCATGGCCCTGAGTAGGAATATTAAAGAGTATGTTAAGGCAGGGGTTCTAGTGCAGAGATATTCCCCCTGCAACACCCCTTTGTATCCCAGTAAGAAAAAAAAAAAAAGGACCCAGGGGTTCCCCTGACACTTACAGAATAGTTCATGACTAACGAGCTATTAATGATGTTACAGTGAGTGTGACCTCAACTGTCCCTGATACACACACCGTACGGTCACAGATCCCCGCCACGTCAAAATGTTTCACAATCACTGATTTGGCAAATGCATTCTTCACCTCATCCACAGATTGTACTATTACAGTACGTGGATGACCTCTTGCTCTGCTGCCCGGACCAGACGTCCTGCAAGGAAGCTACAGTTTCCTTGCTGTGTGTTTTTAGCAGAAAAGGGTTGCAGAGTCTCACGTGATTGCAAACAAAAGGTGACATTTTTAGGACATTGTATTGCTGAAGGTACAAGACACCTGACTGAAGACAGAAAACAGGCAATACAAATCTCCCTTTACCCAGGTCACACCAGCATCTACGCACTTTTCTAGGTTTGGTGACCTACTGTAGGCCTTGGATAAGGTCTGCTTCACAAATGATGCACCCACTCTATGACTGTTTGCCATCAGAACCCTACAATCTCACTCAAGAAGCAATTGACTCCTTCCACTCTCTCAAGCTGCTCATTGTGTCAGACATTCCAAACTATGATCAACCATTTTTCTTATTTTTCACAGAGCAGGGTGGACATGCTAACGCAGTACTGAAACAGCAACATGGAAAGAAACAGAGACCGATAGCTTACTACTTAGCACAATTAGACCCAGTGATTAGAGGGTCTTCTACATGTGTCTGTGCTGTAAGAGCTGCTGTATTACTGAAAGGCATGTGAGATCACACTGACTTTTTCTTTTTGACAATTTGTTCCCCACGTGACATTAATGCCATACTCGTACAAGTTCAACCAAAACACCTGTACCCGGGCCTCCCATGGATAGACAGATCAGACAGATCAGACTTGAATGTGCTCTAATGCTAATTCCTGAATATGTCACCCTCAAAAGACATAATGTTCTGAATCCAGCCACTCATCTGCCTGTGGATTCAGAAAAGGGGGAATTGGTGACAGCATTGGCAGGTGGGAAAGAGAACATGACATGACGTTGACATGACGCACGAACATGACTGCATAGGAACTGATGAGTCAGGAGACAGTGGGTTTTACATATGTTCGTGGGAAGAAAAAACCTGTTCCTAATGCATATTTTGAGGTTTTTTATTTTTGTAGATGGCTTCAGATACCACCAGAATGGGCGACTCTACATTGGATATGCAGTAGTATCCTCACATGAGGTAATCCGAGCTGAACCACTCGCTCCTCACATGTCGGTGCAGGAGGCAGAGTTGAAGGCACTCACTGAGGCGTGTAGAGCTGCTGCAGGTAAAGTCGCTAACAGTTACACAGATTCAAATTGTAACTGGAGAAGCAGAACGTTTCTTACATCAGCCAGTAAGCCCATTAAAAATGCAGAGCTGGTGAAACAATTAGTGGAGGCATTGACGTTATCAGTCCAGGTTGGCATCGTCAAGGTAAAAGCACACACGGACGGTGACTCTGTGGAGGAAAAGGGCAACAGAAGGACAGACGAGGCTGCTAAAGTAGCAGCAAGGCGGCCTAGGGAGCAGTGGACGGTGGCGGGGAGTCAGCGTATTCCAGCCACACTGAGCCTAGATGTCCTGAAATCCCTCCAGCTGCCCAAACAGAGAAGGAACACTGGGAGAATGGGAGCTGAGCTGAACTCAGAGGAGTATGGGAGAATAAGGATAAATCGTATACACCTGATCCCTGCTCCCAATCATGGCGCAAGCAACACAAGATGCCTTCTGGATCGCTCCTGGTTTCAGTTACGCAGCCGCAAAGCTCGTACGGTCATGCCTTATCTGTGCACAGCACAACCCAGGTAAAACAGTAAAAATCCCTAAGAAAGCGACACCCAGGCCTCTCTACCTGTTTCAGAGACTGCAGACTGGCTACATACAGCTACCCAAGGTAGGAGTGTGTGAAAAATATCCTAGTATGTGTAGATCTCTTCTCTGGTTGGCTGGAAGCCTATCTGGTAAAATGTGCAAATACGAAAGCAACTGCAGACAAACTAATGAAAGAACTGATCTGCAGGTATGGTGTCCTAGAAACCATAGACAGCGATAGGGACACACACTTCACGGGAGAAATAATGAGGGAAGTCATGCAGGCCCTGGGAGTACAGCAAGCATATCATGCACCATATAGACCACAAAGTAGTGGGAAAGTGGAGAGACTAAACGGGACACTTAAACTGGAAAATCAAAGGCCACGGCAGACACAGGAAAGAGCGGGGTAGAGTGTTTGTCTCTTGCACTCTTTTCAGTCACACACACTCCAAATAGAAAGACAGGCTTGTGTCCTTTCTTTTGAAGTCCTGTTTAGTAGTTTGCCAGAGGCTGGTCTGTACTTCCCACAGGTGCTACAAAAGCAACACGGTGCTATGACAGCCCATGTCCAGGCCTTGCAGAAAAGACTTAATGTGGTGCATAAACATGTGTTTTCATCCATTCCAGATATTAATGCCAGTGCAGGCGTATATCAGCTGAATCCAGGTGATTGGGTGGTCATACACAGACGTACATCAGCTGAATCCAGGTGATTGGTGGTCATACACAGACGTACATCAGCTGAATCCAGGTGATTGGTGGTCATACACAGACGTGCATCAGCTGAATCCAGGTGATTGGTGGTCATACACAGACGTGCATCAGCTGAATCCAGGTGATTGGGTGGTCATACACAGACGTACATCAGCTGAATCCAGGTGATTGGTGGTCATACACAGACGTGCATCAGCTGTATCCAGGTGATTGGTAGTCATACACAGACGTACATCAGCTGAATCCAGGTGATTGGTGGTCATACACAGACGTGCATCAGCTGAATCCAGGTGATTGGTGGTCATACACAGACGTGCATCAGCTGAATCCAGGTGATTGGGTGGTCATACACAGACGTACATCAGCTGAATCCAGGTGATTGGTGGTCATACACAGACGTGCATCAGCTGTATCCAGGTGATTGGTGGTCATACACAGACGTACATCAGCTGAATCCAGGTGATTGGTGGTCATACACAGACGTATATCAGCTGAATCCAGGTGATTGGGTGGTCATACACAGACGTACATCAGCTGAATCCAGGTGATTGGTGGTCATACACAGACGTGCATCAGCTGAATCCAGGTGATTGGGTGGTCATACACAGACGTACATCAGCTGAATCCAGGTGATTGGTGGTCATACACAGACGTACATCAGCTGAATCCAGGTGATTGGTGGTCATACACAGACGTACATCAGCTGAATCCAGGTGATTGGTGGTCATACACAGACGTACATCAGCTGAATCCAGGTGATTGGGTGGTCATACACAGACGTGCATCAGCTGAATCCAGGTGATTGGTGGTCATACACAGACACGTGAGAAGGAGCCTAGATCCACGGTTTGACAGCCCATTCTAAAGTCCAGCTGACCACATTCACCTCAGGGAAACTTGAGGGAAAGCCCACCTGGATCCATGCCAGTCACTGCAAAAAGATCTTTTCACCAGCAGAATGACTGTTCTCCTAATCACCTTGCTGGCTGTGGTAGGATGTTTGCACCTTACAGAGACACTGGATAAACAAACTTATTCAACATCTTGCTTTTCTTATAAAAGACGCGGAAGGACAAAAACTGCTGGACTGTTGGATCTGTGCACACAGCCCAGTATCTGCAAGGACTATGCTGTACTTAGCCTTACCCCAGGACCCAAGGAAGGTATTAACACCACACTGCATGCACAGTGAGACTTGGACTCAGATTTTCGTGGTTCCTTAAGGCTCTTAATGAGACTAATACAATATAGAGACTCCTTTTTAAATCCAGCCAATTGGCTTAGCGGCCTAGCGGGATGGATTATTTTTGGTGTTTTACAGACTTGTATGCAAATTTTGTTGCTTTGCTTATTCTTTTATGTAGCCGTAAAAGCGCTAATATATGTATTACCTAAGCTATGGAATAATGTATGTGTAGAAAAAAAACCCTAAGGCTGAACCTTCTGTAGTATATCATAAGCCAGCCCCGTGTAGCCACTGCTGACGGGGGAGATGAGTGTCCACACTGAGGGTGGATGGGTGAAGCAGGTAGGAAGTCCCCTTGTGGGTACTAGACCCATGAGACAGTAGCTCCTTTGTGGACATCAGCTGACCCCGTGGCAGAGGTTATACCATTTACAAAAGGGGGAAATTGATATAGAAGGGTTAATAGTTTGCCTTTAAGTGCCTTTTGCCTTTAATTGCTACAATTGCTAGAATCTGTTGATGCAGTAGTTTTAGTGTCTCCACTTCAAGGAGACCATACTTCTTATCATGTATGTTCCCAATAGTCAGTCACAACATGTTCTGGGTACGTTAGAGAATAAAGGTCAGTATGACCCTGGGTGATGGTGGGGGCTACATGAATTGCATTGAGAGTTACAGTTGTGTAAATGGTATATAATATTGCCTCTTGCTCTATTACTTCAGATAAAAGTGACTTGCTCACAGGATATGTGTGAGGTGTCTTTTTGTCTCCAAGCGCGCTTGTAAAATGACGGGTGTAACTCCACAATTTGGTCTCACTGGTGATCTGTCAGCTGACATTTGGGTCAGAATGAAAAACAGCTATAACATTACCATTGTAAAAGTAAAAAAAAAAAACAGTACATACTCACATTCTGATGTCTGTCACGTCCCCCGGCGTCCACAGGGTTAAAACTGCTTTCAGCAGGAGCGCTGCTAAAGTGTCAGCGCCGGCCGTAAAGCAGAGCACAGCGGTGACGTCACCGCTGTTACTGCCGGCGCTGACACAGTCAGTGCAGGGAAGCTCTCGGCAGCAGCGTGTGCATTAGCAGCGCTCTTGCCGAAAGCAGTTTTAACCCTGTGAATGCCAGCGGGGGACGTGACAGACATCAGAATGTGAGTATGTAGTGTTTTTTTTTATTACTTTTACAATGGTAACCAGGGTAAATATCGGGTTACTAAGCGCGGCCCTGCACTTAGTAACCCGATGTTTACCCTGGTTACCCGGGTGCTGCAGGGGGACTTCGGCATCGTTGAAGACAGTTTCAACGATGCCGAAGTCGTTCCCCTGATCGTTGGTCGCTGGAGAGAGATGTCTGTGTGACAGCCCCCCAGCGACCACACAACAACTTACCAACGATCACGGCCAGGTCGTATCGCTGGTCGTGATCGTTGGTAAGTTGTTTAGTGTGACTAAAGCTTTAGGAGAGCTTCAATCAGCAAGATATCTTGAGTAAACAGTATTTACTTCATACTGGATAAACATGAGATACAATTCAGTGTCACACATTCCGTGCACTGAAGAGAACACATTCAAGAAGAAAAAGAAAACAGGAAGTAAGAAAACAACCAACAATTGAGAGCTTCCCTCCCCACATTACAGCAAGTATATAACTTTACACACTATTGCCATCTGCTGTCTGGTTAGTATAAAGGCCTCCTTTCACTTGTAATAAGTCCTAATCTGTTGCATATGCCAACATGTTCAAGTCCCTCTCCCAGTCTGTCCACTAAATGGAACATTACCCGCATGGCAGGCGACAGATGAGCGTAAGAGCAGCTGCAGAGAGAGAGAATATAACGCAAGAGTAATGTGGTATATGTGATGTATGAAAGGCCTCATGGTATGCTAGGAAAAAAAAACGTGTTTATAGGAAATAATACAAATCAGTTAAATTATTAGAATGTTAAGATATAATAAAATATTATCAACTCAACATATATTTCTATATTTCTTTAGTAATTATTATTTTTTTATGAAGTTAAAGGGAACCTGTCACCTGAATTTGGCGGGACTGGTTTTGGGTCATATGGGCGGAGTTTTGGGGTGTTTGATTCACCCTTTCCTTACCCGCTGGCTGCATGATGGCCGCAATATTGGATTGAAGTTCATTCTCTGTCCTCCGTAGTACACGCCTGCGCAAGGCAATCTTGCCTTGCGCAGGCGTGTACTACGGAGGACAGAGAATGAAGTTCAATCCAATATTGCGGCCAGCCTGCAGCCAGCGAGTAAGGAAAGAGCGAATCAAGCACCCAAAAACTCCGCCCATATGACTGAAAACCGGTCCCGCCAAATTCAGGTGACAGGTTCCCTTTAATAGTGGATAAGGGTATTCACACATCTAAATGGTTTATCAAGAAAATTTACATATAGAATCATTTTTTCCAAATGATAATCTTATGATATTCAGTGTTATTTTTAATGGTTACATAGATGGGTACACATATTCAGACAATTTATGGTATAAAGCTGATATAGAATTTACTAGATGGTGGCCCGATTCTAACGCATCGGGTATTCTAGAATATGTATGTACAGTGGGGCAAAAAAGTATTTAGTCAGTCAGCAATAGTGCAAGTTCCACCACTTAAAAAGATGAGAGGCGTCTGTAATTTACATCATAGGTAGACCTCAACTATGGGAGACAAACTGAGAAAAAAAAATCCAGAAAATCACATTGTCTGTTTTTTTATCATTTTATTTGCATATTATGGTGGAAAATAAGTATTTGGTCAGAAACAAAATTTCATCTCAATACTTTGTAATATATCCTTTGTTGGCAATGACAGAGGTCAAACGTTTTCTGTAAGTCTTCACAAGGTTGCCACACACTGTTGTTGGTATGTTGGCCCATTCCTCCATGCAGATCTCCTCTAGAGCAGTGATGTTTTTGGCTTTTCGCTTGGCAACACGGACTTTCAACTCCCTCCAAAGGTTTTCTATAGGGTTGAGATCTGGAGACTGGCTAGGCCACTCCAGGACCTTGAAATGCTTCTTACGAAGCCACTCCTTCGTTGCCCTGGCGGTGTCCTTTGGATCATTGTCATGTTGAAAGACCCAGCCACGTTTCATCTTCAATGCCCTTGCTGATGGAAGGAGGTTTGCACTCAAAATCTCACGATACATGGCCCCATTCATTCTTTCATGTACCCGGATCAGTCGTCCTGGCCCCTTTGCAGAGAAACAGCCCCAAAGCATGATGTTTCCACCACCATGCTTTACAGTAGGTATGGTGTTTAGTAACATAGTAACATAGTAACATAGTTAGTAAGGCCGAAAAAAGACATTTGTCCATCCAGTTCAGCCTATATTCCATCATAATAAATACCCAGATCTACGTCCGTCTACAGAACCTAATAATTGTATGATACAATATTGTTCTGCTCCAGGAAGACATCCAGGCCTCTCTTGAACCCCTCGACTGAGTTCGCCATCACCACCTCCTCAGGCAAGCAATTCCAGATTCTCACTGCCCTAACAGTAAAGAATCCTCTTCTATGTTGGTGGAAAAACCTTCTCTCCTCCAGACGCAAAGAATGCCCCCTTGTGCCCGTCACCTTCCTTGGTATAAACAGATCCTCAGCGAGATATTTGTATTGTCCCCTTATATACTTATACATGGTTATTAGATCGCCCCTCAGTCGTCTTTTTTCTAGACTAAATAATCCTAATTTCGCTAATCTATCTGGGTATTGTAGTTCTCCCATCCCCTTTATTAATTTTGTTGCCCTCCTTTGTACTCTCTCTAGTTCCATTATATCCTTCCTGAGCACCGGTGCCCAAAACTGGACACAGTACTCCATGTGCGGTCTAACTAGGGATTTGTACAGAGGCAGTATAATGCTCTCATCATGTGTATCCAGACCTCTTTTAATGCACCCCATGATCCTGTTTGCCTTGGCAGCTGCTGCCTGGCACTGGCTGCTCCAGGTTTGATGGATGGAACTCAGTATTCTTTTTCCTCCAAACACGACAAGTTGTGTTTCTACCAAACAGTTCCAGTTTGGTTTCATCAGACCATAGGACATTCTCCCAAAACTCCTCTGGATCATCCAAATGCTCTCTAGCAAACTTCAGACGGGCCCGGACATGTACTGGCTTAAGCAGTGGGACACGTCTGGCACTGCAGGATCTGAGTCCATGGTGGCGTAGTGTGTTACTTATGGTAGGCCTTGTTACATTGGTCCCAGCTCTCTGCAGTTCATTCACTAGGTCCCCCCGCGTGGTTCTGGGATTTTTGCTCACCGTTCTTGTGATCATTCTGACCCCACGGGGTGGAATTTTGCGTGGAGCCCCAGATCGAGGGAGATTATCAGTGGTCTTGTATGTCTTCCATTTTCTAATTATTGCTCCCACTGTTGATTTCTTCACTCCAAGCTGGTTGGCTATTGCAGATTCAGTCTTCCCAGCCTGGTGCAGGGCTACAATTTTGTTTCTGGTGTCCTTTGACAGCTCTTTGGTCTTCACCATAGTGGAGTTTGGAGTCAGACTGTTTGAGGGTGTGCACAGGTGTCTTTTTATACTGATAACAAGTTTAAACAGGTGCCATTACTACAGGTAATGAGTGGAGGAAAGAGGAGACTCTTAAAGAAGAAGTTACAGGTCTGTGAGAGCCAGAAATCTTGATTGTTTGTTTCTGACCAAATACTTATTTTCCACCATAATATGCAAATAAAATGATAAAAAAACAGACAATGTGATTTTCTGGATTTTTTTTTCTCAGTTTGTCTCCCATAGTTGAGGTCTACCTATGATGTAAATTACAGACGCCTCTCATCTTTTTAAGTGGTGGAACTTGCACTATTGCTGACTGACTAAATACTTTTTTGCCCCACTGTATATAGCAGCCCCATAGTATATAGCACAGGCCACGTAGTATATAGGAGTACTACGTGGCCTGTGGTATATACCATGTGGCTGCGATATACATACATACATATTGTAGAATACCCGATCTGTTAATTTAGGCCACTCAGTAAATAACACTGCCCACGTAGTATATAACACAGCCCACACAATATATAGCAGCAACGCAGTATAAAGCAGCCACACAGTATATAACACAGCCCACGTAGTATGTAACACTGGCCACATAATATATAACACAGCCCACGTAATATATAGCACAGGCCACATAGTATCTAACTGTGGCCACGTAGTATATAGCACGCAATATAGAACACAGCCCACGTAGTATATAGCACAGCCACGTAGTATATAACACTGCCCACGTAGTATATAGCAGCCACGTAGTATATAACGCAGCCCGCAGTATAGAACACAGCCCACATAGTATCTAACACTGGCCAGGTAGTATATAGCAGCCACGCGGTATCTAACACAGCCCACGTAGTATTTAGCAGTGTGGGCACCATATCCCTGTTAAAAAAAACTAATTAAAATAAAAAATAGTTATATACTCACCCGCCGGGATCCAGCGAGGATCCAGCGAAGCTCTGGCGATGCGCGCGTGGCTGCCGCCATCTTTCTTTCCCAGGATGCATTGCAAAATTACCCAGATCACTTAGTGGTATCGCGAGCTGCTAAGTCTTCTGGGTAAATTCGGAATGCATCTCTGGGAATGGAAGGTGGCGGCAGGCGCGAGCGCATCATCGGACTACGGAAGGTGAGAATAGCAGGTTTTTTGTTTTTTTATTATTTTTAACATTAGATCTTTTTACCAGTGGCGTAACTACCACGGTCGCAGCAGTCGCCACTGCGACCGGGCCCGGGGGAAGTCAGGGGCCCCGGCAGGTCAGATGCACGCCGACACCAGCAAAAAGTTAAAAACTGTTGCCGTGCAGGTGATTCCTCCCGCACGGCAACAGACAGACCGGCCCTCCACCTGACCTGCCGGGCGCACACATCAGATCAGCAGCCGACGCCTGATCTGAAAGGAAGAGCTGAAGATCCTGTGGTGACGTCATCACTATCATAGGGCTTTCACCATTTATCAGCTCCGCCTCCTGATCACATGACGATGACGTCACCACAGGTCCTTCAGCTCTCAGCAGCTCAGTCCTGGTTGTGTGCAGCTCGTGTTCTCTGGTATCAACCAGCAGCAGATTTCCGGTTCCTGCTGTTCTGGTGAGATGTGGAGACAGGGGCAGAATGTGGAGACGGATGGGGCAGAATGCGGAGACGGATGGGGCAGAATGTGGAGACGGATGGGGCAGAATGTGGAGACGGATGGGGCAGAATGTGGAGACGGATGGGGCAGAATGCGGAGACGGATGGGGCAGAATGCGGAGACGGATGGGGCAGAATGGGGAGACGGATGGGGCAGAATGCGGAGACGGATGGGGCAGAATGCGGAGTCGGATGGGGCAGAGTGCGGAGTCGGATGGGGCAGAGTGCGGAGTCGGATGGGGCAGAGTGAGGAGTCGGATGGGGCAGAGTGAGGAGTCGGATGGGGCAGAGTGAGGAGTCGGATGGGGCAGAGTGAGGAGTCGGATGGGGCAGAGTGAGGAGTCGGATGGGGCAGAGTGCGGAGTCGGATGGGGCAGAGTGCGGAGTCGGATGGGGCAGAGTGAGGAGTCGGATGGGGCAGAGTGAGGAGTCGGATGGGGCAGAATGAGGAGTCGGATGGGGCAGAGTGCGGAGTCGGATGGGGCAGAGTGGGGAATCGGATGGGGCAGAGTGAGGAGTCGGATGGGGCAGAGTGCGGAGACGGATGGGGCAGAGTGCGGAGACGGATGGGGCAGAGTGAGGAGTCGGATGGGGCAGAGTGAGGAGTCGGATGGGGCAGAGTGAGGAGTCGGATGGGGCAGAGTGAGGAGTCGGATGGGGCAGAGTGAGGAGTCGGATGGGGCAGAGTGAGGAGTCGGATGGGGCAGAATGCGGAGACGGATGGGGCAGAATGCGGAGACGGATGGGGCAGAATGCGGAGACGGATGGGGCAGAATGCGGAGACGGATGGGGCAGAATGCGGAGACGGATGGGGCAGAGTGCAGAGTCGGATGGGGCAGAGTGAGGAGTCGGATGGGGCAGAGTGAGGAGTCGGATGGGGCAGGAGCATGGGCAGGATGTGGATTTGGGTGAAAAATATTTTGGCGGGGGGGGGCCCCATTTGAAAGTTCGCACCGGGCCCATAACTTTGTAGTTACGCCACTGCTTTTTACTATTGATGCTGCATAGGCAGCATCAATAGTAAAAACTTGGTCACACAGGGTTAATAGCGGCGGTAACGGGGTGAGTTACCCGCAACATAACACGGTCCGTTACCACTGGAATTAACCCTGTGTGAGCGGTGACTGTAGGGGAGTATGGAGCGGGCAGCGGGCACTGTGACTGCAGGGGAGTAGGGAGGGACTAATCGTACTGTGCCCATCGCTGATTGGTCGCGCCAGTTATGACAGGCAGCTGGTGAGACCAATCAGCGACACGGGATTTCCATTACGGAAGTTGCGGACAGAAAGATGGAAGTATCCCTTGGACAATTATATATATAGATACAGATTATTCATAAAATAATTATTTTTAATTTTGGTTTTTATAAATGAATTGTTTCATAAAATAATATTTTTTGGGAATTAAGGGGGAAATGTGTTTTTGATCCTGATTACATCATCACATTTGATCAATACCTCTTCTTCACACATTTTAATAAAGAAGAAATATTAATAAGGTACAATGGTATAACTTATTGGGTATAATAACATTAAGTATTACAAAGAGTAATTCATTTACACTAAGAAGGGAAATACATGCAAAGTTGCATAACTTGAATATTGTGGTAACACAAGGTTATGACAAATATGAAATCATTCAGATTGTTCTGCCCTCACTAAATGAGGCAGGCTCATATGTAGTTATACAGTCAGCTAAACCGCTATACCGGAGTCCAATAAGGAGACTGTGGTTGAGTCTGTGCTTTATTAAACGTAGTGGTATATTGATGCGGTGAAACTGTGAACAATGATATACATAGAATCAGTGTATGGTATAGAACAGATACATAATACACATGACATACATTATGCATAACATTTAGAAAGCTAGTGACTAAACTGGGAATACAACTGGTTAAACTAGGCTAATATGGAGCAGAAATATCTATAGGAAGCATAAAGACATACCGGCAATACAATCGCAAGGGGGATGAAGTGAAGTGTCTTTCCTTGAAGGCAGACTGAAGAAAGTGAAAGAAAAAATGGAGGGAAATGGAGGCTGAGCTACCATAATGCATTGCAAAGGAGGAGGAGAATCAGACATGGATAATACAAACACAGAAGATTGAACTGTCAACATAACTCTGACCGCTAGAGGGAGCCAAAGCACTAAAAACAAATAAAGATATGAACATCCATACTGAGAAACCTGTAATTACGCAAACAGATAATCAGGGTAACAATATTAGATGGCGGAGACAGAACACTCCCTGTCTGGCATCAACGGATGTCACTACTCCTTTCTTCCGAAGGCAACAATAGGACCAGTTCAGATACCCGTCTGAAAAATGTCTTAGGTTCATTCCCTTTGGTCATCCTTAGCTCAACTTTGCGGACGTTGCCGTCCTTGCTCAGGAACGTTGCGGTAACTAGACCAAGTGGCCACTGGTTCCGATGAATCTGACAGTCTTTCACAAGAACAAGGTCACCTATGTTCAGATTAGGTTTAGTAGATTGCCACTTCGTCCGTGGCTGCAGGGTAGACAAATATTGTTTGTGCCACCTGTCCCAGAAAGTATTTGCAAGACTTTGTACCTGTCTCCATTGGCTCTTGTAGAGGTCCTTAGCGTTGAATCCTCCTGGAGGGGCACTGGATAGTCCTGCTTTCTGGGTAAGTAAAGTAGCTGGAGTCAATAACAAAGGCTCCTCAGGGTCGTTAAGAACTGGAACCAGAGGTCTTGCATTGATTATAGCTGCAGCTTCAGCCATGAAGGTCTAACAAAAGAAAAAAATGAAGTGCACTTACCCGTATATGCTGGTCACAATACTTTATTCGGACATGGTACAAAAAGTGCAGGGAGGGATGTGAAAACCAGGTTTTGGACCCGTTGAAGTGCTGAGGCACGAAACGATCGTTGTCCGCTTTTTTCACATCCCTCCCTGCACTTTTTGTACCATGTCCGAATAAAGTATTGTGACCAGCATATACGGGTAAGTGCACTTCATTTTTTTCTTTTGTTGGACTATTATGTTGCACTTTGGAAGCTGCACCCCGTAAGGTATTTGGCTCTCTGATCAGTTTGGGTTGTTGCATTTTTAGAATCTAACTAGATAGCAGCGGTGCGGTGGTTTTTTTTCTTTGTATTGCTCAGCCATGAAGGTGATTAGGCTTTCGTGGGTGAGCCTCGCTACTCCTTTACATTCTTCCATGTCACGAGTTCTGGTGGTCCTGAATGAGCGAGCTATATGAGTCAGGCAGGGGATGGCTCGAGTAAGTGACTTCCAACTTGAGAATCTGTCGAACCTGCAAGATCCAAGCTGTATAACAGAGGTCATTGTATGTAGTGTAGACACCTGAGGGCGGATTTCAGCATCTGAGTCCTCTCCTACTAGTTCGAAGGTGTCTGGAAAACATTCCTCCATGTACAATAGTTTTGGTCCAGAGAGCCACGTTGTGCTTCCTAGTCGACTTGCGTCAACTGCTCTAGTTGCATGATCTGCGGGATTCTGGTCTGTGGGTATGTAATGCCACTGCTGTGGGTGAACTGATCTCCTGATTCGTAGCACTCTGTTATTGACATAAACGTAGAATCGCCTGGTTTCGTTGTGGATATATCCCAGGACTACTTTGCTGTCTGAGTAGAACTTGGCCTGTGTCAGGTCGATATCCATTTCGGATGCGATGAACTCTGCTAACTCAACGGCTAAGACTGCGGCACAAAGCTCTAACCTGGGTATAGTGTGCTCTGGTTGTGGTGCGAGTTTGGCCTTTCCCATGACGAAACCAATGTGGCACTGACATTTAGAGTCTACAGTTTTGAGGTAGGCAACAGCGGCAATTGCTTTGACAGAAGCATCTGCAAATACGTACAGTCTTTGGCTCTGTATCTCAGTAGATGGCACAGGGGTGTACGGTCTTGGCACATGCAGGTTGGAGAGTGCCGCTAATGAGTTCTTCCACTCTTCCCACTGGATCCTCTTATCAGGTGGCAGAGGTGCATCCCAGTCAGATGTTTCCCTAGTTAAGTCTCTTAGTAGGGCCTTGCCTTGTATAGTAACAGGAGCTGCGAAACCCAAGGGATCGTACAGACTGTTTATGGTAGACAGGACGCCTCTACCTGTGAAAGGCCTTTCTTCCTGGCTGACCTGAAACGTGAAAGTGTCTGATTGTAGATTCCAGAGAAGCCCGAGGCTACGTTGCATTGGTGCGGGGTCTGACCCCAGCTCCAGGTCTCTGAGACCATTACATAGGTCCTGAGAAGGGAACGCTTCCATGAATTCTTGGCTGTTTGAGGCTATTTTATGAAGCCTAAGGTTCAAGCAGGCAAGCATGTCCTGGGCTCTCCTGAGAAGACTGATGGCAGTCTCATTTGAAGGCATGGTTTTTAGACAGTCGTCGACATAAAGGTCCTTTTCTATGAATTGTCTGACATCTGCTTCGTATTCTGCTTCTCCTTCCTGAGCCGACCTTTTGAGTCCGTAAATGGCGACTGCAGGGGAAGGACTGTTGCCAAAGATGTGCACTCTCATGCGATACTCCGTGACTTCTTTAGTAGGATCATTGTCTATGTACCAGAAGAATCTTAGGAAGTTCCTGTCTCTCTCTCACAAGGAAACAATGGAACATTTGCTGGATGTCAGCGATGAAGGCAATGGAATCCTTACGGAAGCGCATAAGTACACCCAGTAGTTTGTTATTGAGGTCTGGTCCTGTCAGTAGAACGTCATTCAGGGAGACATCATTAAACTTAGCACTGGAATCAAACACGACTCTGATCTGGCCTGGTTTTTTAGGGTGGTATACTCCGAACATGGGTAGGAACCAGCATTCTTCAGAGTCTTTGAGAGTGGGAGCTAGTTCTGCGTGACGGTTTTCAAAAATCTTTGACATGAAGGAGAAAAAGTGATCTTTCATCTTTGGTTTCTTTTGCAGATTACGTTTGAGAGAGGAGAAACGTTGTAATGCCTGATTTCTGTTGTTCGGTAGAAGTGGTCTGTGGGTTTTGAAGGGAAGAGGTGTGACCCAGCTGTTGGTCTCATCTTTAACGAGTCCCTTGTCCATTACCTCTAAGAACAACTTGTCCTCTACCGACATTGCCACTTGCTTGTCCTGCTTAGTTCTCTGGAAGACTGTGCACCATAACTGATCCTCATAGCTTCCTGACACTATACTGCTGTCGTGAGTAAAGTCTATTAAATGATCAGGTAGTTGGATGCTGTGTGGCAGTTCCCTGACGTGGAACTCATTGTTACAAGGTTGAAACAGAGATGGACGTCCTTTCTCCAATGTATTTGTCAGCATGCTTGTCACAGAAGATGGGGCGTGCATGCGTCCCAAGCATACGTTGCCAATTATGACCCATCCTAGGTCTAGCCTTTGGGCATAGGGAGCATTGTGGAGTCCATTGATATGACGTCTCACTTTATGAACCTGCAGGATATCTCTCCCCAACAGCAGAATTATCTGGGCCTGATGGTCGAGTTCTGGTATAAGGTGTGCTATTTGTTTTAAAGGGAACCTGTCACCCCGTTTTTTGAGATTGAGCTATAAATACTGTTAAATAGGGCCTGCGCTGTGTGTTCCTATAGTGTATGTAGTGTACCCCGATTCCCCATGTATGCTGATAAATAACTTACCAAAGTCGCCGTTTTCGCCTGTCAATCAGGCTGGTCAGGTCGGGAGGGCGTGGTGACATCGCTGGTTCTTCCTCAGCTTTACGTTGGTGGCGTAGTGGCGTAGTGGTGAACAAGCAGCGCGCGATCTGCGCTGTCATCCCTTTCGTCGGTGGGGGCGGCCATCTTCCTGGGGCCGCGCGTGCGCAGATCGAGTGCTCTGCTGCACGGGGCTTCAGGAAAATGGCCGCGGGATGCCGCGCGTGCGCATTAGAGATCGCGGCGGCCATTTTCCCAAAGCCGAGATGCAAACTCGGCTTCGGGAAAATGGCCGCCGCGATCTCTAATGCGCACGCGCGGCATCCCGCGGCCATTTTCCTGAAGCCCCGTGCAGCAGAGCACTCGATCTGCGCACGCGCGGCCCCAGGAAGATGGCCGCCCCCACCGATGCAAGGGATTACAGCGCAGATCGCGCGCTGCTTGTTCACCACTACGCCACTACGCCACCAACGTAAAGCTGAGGAAGAACCAGCGATGTCACCACGCCCTCCCGACCTGACCAGCCTGATTGACAGGCGAAAACGGCGACTTTGGTAAGTTATTTCTCAGCATACATGGGGAATCGGGGTACACTACATACACTATAGGAACACACAGCGCAGGCCCTATTTAACAGTATATATAGCTCAATCTCAAAAAACGGGGTGACAGGTTCCCTTTAAGTGAGCGTGATGGATTGCTACATCTGGTATAGGGATTTCAGATCTGTTGTCTGGGATCTGGTTACATTCGATGATCGTAGGTAGCGGTAGGCAGAATTGTCCATCTAAAGACTCGATCTGGTAGTCAGTAGCTTTCCTGCCTGCTGTTGTCACAGTACCTGCACACGTCTTTAAGGAGTAGGGAGTGCTTGGCCCTTTGATGTTGAATAGGTCAAAGAATGTTGATCTAGCCAAGGATCGATTACTTTGATCATCCAAGATAGCATACAGTCTTACAGCTTGATGTCTATGGCCCTTCGGGTATACTTTGACAAGGCATATTTTTGAACAGGACCTACTGTCTATTGTCCCTTTGCAGACCTCGGTGCATTGTGAAGTGATCTCTGGCGTAGCTGTATCAGTGCTCCTTTCCTCCCCGCCATGCTCACTGTCAGCTGGCGTGTTTTGTGTACTCCATGGAGCTGGGCCAGGGTGTAGAGCGGTGTTATGGTCTGTGGTGCCACATTCTGTGCATTTTACACTGACCTTGCAGTCCTTGGCGAGATGAGCTGTGGACGAGCAGCACTTGTAGCAGATACCGTTTTCTTTCAGGAAGCTTCTGCGATCTGGCATAGATTTTCCTCTGAAGGCTTTGCATTTCAGGAGAGGATGAGGCTTCTGATGAAGTGGGCACTGCTGTGATAGAGTCAGAGCAGCCAACATTCACACCACAATGGAACTATAATCCTCCACAGCCTCAGCAGGGTGGGGACACATCCTCTCACAAAAAGACAATATCCAAGACCGTTTATCAGCCACTGCATGACCCAAGTGCACTCTATCACAACTATTCCTCTGATGAGGATGAAGAGGGGACTTCATACATGCTACCCAGTACTAGAAAGAAAAACCCACGGGCACCTAGGAGACAGGGGCAGATAGAAGCACCACCATTACACTATGTGCACTTCACCCCAAGTCAGGTGACCAGCATCCTCAACAATCTTCCTGATCCAGAGATGCACCCCATGCCATTCTACAGAAGAATGCAGCAGAACCAGCGCACATATGCAGCCACCTGGAATGATCTGTGGGCCGTGATGGAGATAAAGGCAGGTGATGCCTTCTGGCCAATCATGAAAGAACACTTCAAGCGTTCAGCAGACTTAGACGTACATGCCTGGGAGTCAGGGCCGAAGCTGATTGAACAACTCAGAGAGTGGGCCAAAGGCAGGCTGGCCGGACAGGCCCTCAGCTTACATGACATGAGTCAGGAGAAGACAGAGACTGTGGAGAAGTTTCATGGCAGAGTAATGCAGGTTTTCCAGGACCTGGGCTTCACCATTCATGATCAGATACACAGGCAGATGTTGGCACAGGCCTTTGTGCATGGACTCAGAGAACCAATCAAGAAGCCACTGATAGTGGCTAGGCCCGAGTACAGGTCAATAGCAATGGACACCCTGCTCACCGTAGCCAAAGGGATCGAGTCCCAACCAGGAGTGCGGAAGACAACACCCCTTATGGCGGCCATAGACTCTGAAGAGCCACCGCAATACCGAGACAGAAGGAACGTCAGATGTTTCAACTGCGGCAAATTGGGTCATTACCAGAGCCGGTGCAGAGCTCCATCACAACCCAAGACGCTGCCCAGAGGAGCAAGCCGAGGAGCAGACAAGGTGGACAGTGAAGCGCCCCATCCATAGGACAGGGGCAAGCCAGGTCCGCAAGACACCACGCTCCTGACATGCAAAACCTCTTCAGCAGGACCAACCCCTCAAATTACCCTGAAAGTGGATGGCGTTGTCAGATCTTTTCTTGTGGATACTGGTGCAGCCAGAAGTGTGATGAGACATGTGGAACTCCCTGACCCAACCTGCCTATCAGAATCCTCTGTGTCTTGCGTAGGCATCGACGGTCAAGTCAGAAATTCTCAGCTTACAAAGCCTCTGAGCGTGTGCACTCAGCCAGGACACTCTATCCTGTCCCAGTTTGTGGTGTCAAGAACCTGCCCACTCAACCTACTGGGGGCAGATCTTCTACAGAAACTAAAAGCAACCATAGTGTTCCAGGAAGATGGGACCGTGACCCTTTCTTCACCTCTGACCCAGGAAGAGTCAGTCATGCTGGCAGCCTTACAGGAACCTCAAACAACCCATGAAGGCCTACCCAAGGAGGTACTGGACGTAGTACCAGAAAGTCTATGGTCTAAGGGACCCCAAGATGTGGGAAAACTTCAAGTTGCCCTGGTACGGGTATCACTCAAGCCAGGTACTCCATATCCTCGTAAGGCCCAGTATCCCTTGTCCATCGCACAGAGTCAAGCCGTCTCAGACCAACTGAAGGTGTTCCTGGAAATAGGGGTCGTTGTCCCCTGCACCTCTCCTTGCAATACCCCGCTTTTCCCCGTCAAGAAAAAGACTGTAAAAGTAGAGCCAGCCAAGTTCAGAATGGTACATGACCTAAGAGCGGTGAATGATGCTACAGTATTTGAAACTCCAATTGTGCCGAATCCACACACCCTGCTCTCAAATGTGCCTTCCACAGCAACAGTGTTCACGGTGATCGACCTGGCAAATGCTTTCTTCAGTGTTCCCCTCCATCCAGACGACCAGTTCCTGTTCGCCTTCACGCATCAGGGGGCACAGTACACATGGGCGGTGATGCCCCAGGGGGCCCAGAACAGCCTCTCGCAATTCACCAAAGCAATGTCCACAGTTCTCGCCAACTGGATCACAGAACATGCAGAAGTGACCCTGCTACAATACGTGGATGATCTACTCCTTTGTGCAGTTGACTTTGACACGTGTAAAGCACATTCCGTGTCTCTCCTACTCTACCTGGCGAAACAACACTGCAAGGTCTCGAAGAACAAAGTCCAGTGGTGTCTGAAGCGAGTTACGTTCCTTGGGCACTGCATTGCTCACCAGACTAAACACCTGACAGATGACCGGAAGACCACACTGGAGAAGATGGCTCCTCCAGCAACTCCAAAGGCGCTACAGGCCTTCCTTGGTCTAGTTTCGTATTACAGAACCTGGATCCCTGATGCTTCAGTCCTAATGCCACCTCTGTATGACTGCGTTAACGTAACCCCGTTCCTGCTAACAGATGTGGCATGCAGTTCGTTCAAGAAGCTAAAAGTCTCAGCGCCAGCACTAGGCCTACCTGATTACGAGAAGCCATTCCGTCTCTACCTGATGGAGAAAGAAGGCCATGCTACTGGAGTCCTGACACAGACTCACGGGGGAAGACAGAGACCTCTAGGCTATTTTTCAGCTCGCCTGGATCCAGTTGCAAGGGGAGCCCCCTCCTGCATGAGAGCAGTATTTGCAGCACACGCCCTCCTGGACTAAACAGCTGACATCATTCTTGGACATCCACTGGAAATCCTGGCTCCGCATGACATCTCAGCAATTCTCAATCAAACCCAGCCAAAACATCTCTCCACCGCAAGACATCTTCGTCTACACTGCTCCCTACTCCTGCCTGACAACGTCACCATCTCCAGATGTATAGTCCTCAATCCGGCCACTCTACTCCCACTCCCAAGGGGGGATACAGATACGAACCCTCCAGATCAAAATCTGCATGATACCTTCCACAAAGATTTGGATTTGCTCCGACCAGATGACGATGATTGTTTCAGCATCATGCAACAGGAAACAGCAGGACTACCCAATGTGGCAGAAGAACCACTGGCCAACCCAGAGTTGATCCTCTACGTAGACGGCTCCAGATTTGCAGATGATGAAGGAAGATTTCACACGGGATGTGCAGTGACCAGCAATCAAGAAATCCTGTGGTCCAGGAGTCTGCCACCTAGCCTGTCAGCCCAAGAAGCAGAACTGATAGCGCTGACGAAGGCTTGCCAGATTGCAGAAGGCAAAACTGCGAACATTTACACCGATTCAAGGTATTCGCATGGCATAGCACACGACTTCGGACCCATCTGGGCTGCAAGAGATTTCATCACAGCAAGCGGAACAACCGTAAAGCATCATGGAGCTATTAAAGACCTACCGAGCGCACTCCAACTCCCAAAAATGGTGGCAGTACTGAAGGTCAAAGCACATGGAAAACTGAACACAGTAGAGGCACGGGGCAACAACATGGCGGATATGGCAGCCAAAGAAGCCGCCAAAGGAAGACAGTATGGAGAAATGGGAGAGGTCATAGAGCCGGACGGCTACTATGTGGCAACTGAGGACAAGACACCAGATGAGATGACGTCTTGGGATCTATTCAAGAAGTTGCAAGAACAAGCCCCAAAGGAGGAGAAGGAGAATTGGATGCGGAGGGGTGCAACACATCAAGAAGGAAGGGTATACTCAATGGACTACAAACCCTGTTTACCCCGAAGCATGTACCCTATGGTGGTCCAGTGGGCACATGGGCCCACGCACAGATCAAAGACACAGATGAATGACCTGATTGGTGCTTACTGGTTCACTCCAAGGATCTCCACCCTAACAGCCAAGTTCACTAGCAGCTGTATGACCTGCGGCAAATGCAACCCTGGAAGAATGGAGAAAGTTCCCACACATCATCTCGCCAGACCGCTGTACCCCTTCCAGAGGATCCAGATAGACCACATCCAGATGCCGCCAAGTGGAGGATTCGAATATGCCCTTGTGGTCGTGGACGTGTTTTCAGGATGGCCAGAAGCTTTCCCAGTGAGGAATCAGTCAGCAAAGACTACTGCAAAGAAGCTGCTCTCAGAGATCGTGTGCAGATACGGGGTCCCAGAAGTGATAGAGAGTGATCAGGGGCCCGCATTCACAGCAAACCTCACAAGGGAGATCTGGTCAGCAGTAGGGTCAGACTTAGGCCTACACACTCCCTACCACCCCCAGAGTAGCGGGAAAGTAGAAAGACTGAATGGGACACTCAAAAACAGGATGTTAAAAGTTGCCCAAGAGACATGCAAACCATGGCATGAAACACTCCCCATCGCACTGTTTAGTGTCAGGCACACTCCCCGGGGCCCAGAAAAGCTGTCACCTCATGAGATTCTGTTTGGGTCCAGCCCTCGGTTAGGGGTATTCTTCCCTCAGCAGTTGACAATGCAATATGATACTTTGTCTGCTTATGTAATTGAACTCACCAAGAAACTTGCTAACATCCATTCTCGAGTTTTCTCTTCATTACCAGATCCAGGATCGGTACCCGGTTCACACTCCCTGAAACCAGGAGACTGGGTGTTGGTGAAGAAGTTTGTGAGGAGATCGCTCGACCCCAGATTTGACGGTCCCTTCCAAGTGCTGCTGACGACACCAACCTCTGTGAAACTAGAGGGAAGGCCCACTTGGATCCACGCATCGCACTACAAGAAGGCTCCCGTACCAGAAGATACGCCTAAGCCAGAATGATCCGCAGGATGATGGAAAAGACAGTCAAAGAAACAGCAAACCTGATGCCGCATCTCCTCCTGGACGAACCTATCCGAATTCAGATTCACCCTCCTGATGGCTCCTTCAATCCTGATGATGACGAATATGTGGAACTGATCGCACAGAGTCGCCAATATGAGACCATGCATGTTTCTACCCCCGTTTAGGGACAGATCTCCTGATCGCTCATTGCGAAAGACTGTATGGTGTAGGGCGTAGACACTAGGTTTGCGTCGGATCGCCGGCAGCACAAAAGAGTTGCAGCGCTTTGGGACAGGAGGCTAGGCTTAGGGCAAGTGATATCTAAGGGGGGCTTGTGATAGAAATATTTATATCATGTAGATCTCACTTGCATGTATACTCCTTTAAAATATATATATATTCCTTTAAATCACATATACTTACACAAAAGCAAATATATATCTATCTACTCAGCTACTTTATAATCAATTGCTCAACCTTACCACATGAGCTAGGCCAGATTGTGCTCGGTGCTTTCCATTATGTCTCAAACACCCTAAAAAACGGGAAGTTGGACCAGATGTTCGGGACTGATACCGCTGAGTCGTCTGAAATGGCAAATCAACAAGTGCCAAATGTAACTGAGTCCTGGTCAGATGCCTCAACTTTGCCCTACATACCGAGAGCTACATTTTAGTTGCATAATCAGCAGTCATATGCGCATTAATCACAGTATTCCATATATATCAGATAACCAATAACTGAATTGTATGTTAATTAACTAACCGCCCCAACCACACCTTTCTATATGCTATTATAAAAACTATGTATCAGGAAATAAATCTCCAGTCTTTGATTGAATGTCAAGCTGTCATCACGTGTCAGACTCATTCATTCTTTAAGGGCTCATAAATAATAATTGGGAGCGGCCGCAGCACACACGGGTAGATTTATCCAACCCAAATTTCCATATCACTGCTTGTCAGGGTCCTGCACCTTTGTTTCTGATTGGGAGCAGCCAGCAGACCTGTAATTAGAGCCTGAAGAAGAAACATAAGTCTTGTGTACTGCCACAGATGTTCTGCGTGGATTTGCAGGTGGTGATGGTGTGGCATATGGCATTGCAAAGTCAAAGCTGGGGTCGTTTCTAATTCTCGCTTGTTGGTGTATGAAGTCTACAAAAACGGAGAAGGGAGGGAATGGAACGCTGTGTTTGTATTTGTACGTGGAACCATGTGTGAGCCACCTCTCCTGTAGATTGTAGGGCAACTTCTGGACTATAGGGTTAACACCTCTGGCTGTGTCGAGAAATACAAGTCCCTGTAGGTCGTCCTCGTATTTGGCAACTTGGACTTCCTTTAGCAGGTCGCTTAGCTCTCTAAGTTTCTGGAGACCTTTGTTAGATATTTTAGGAAAGTCATCGATTCTTTTGAACAAGGCTCTTTCTATTACTTCTGCTGAGCCGTTACACTCATCCAGCCTTTTCCACATCTCTTTGAGGCCAGTCTCAGGGCAGTTTATATTAATGTCTCTGATCCTTACTGCGTGTTTGACTGACTCTTCTCCCAGGTATTTGACTAACAGGTCTATCTCTTCCCTGTGTTGTAGCCCCAAGTCTCTAATGACATTTTGGAAGGAAGCTTTCCAAGCTCTGTAACCTTCAGCTCGGTCAGTGAATTTCATGAGTCCCTTGGCAACCAGTTCACGTCGTGTGAAGAACTTGGCAAATTCTGTCGTGAACCGGTTGTCAGCAGAGTATACTGGTGATGGGTCGCCCTGATAGTGATGTGAGGTGTGTTCGTACCTGTTAGTGTCCTCATGGTGGCGCCAGCCGGTGTCGTATTGCTTCGGCCTGATGTAGCAGGGTGATCCACGTTGGTTACCTGATGAGGGGCAAGGTAGTCATTAGCAGAGTTGTTTTGCCTCACATTTTCGAGTTTGTTTCTGTCCTGAGCCTCGTGATGACTCTCGCTCACTTCGCTGGAGACGTCGTATTCTGGTTTTGGTACTGGTTCAGGGTTATAGTTTGGATCAGGAAGTTCATTAACATACTGAGATGTGCGTTGTGGTGAGTCTTGCAGTGGAAACTCCAGACTCGACGTACTGCTTTGGCTATGCAGCTTGGGATTTTGCGCGGCTTCTAGCGATTCTGCTTCGGCGAGGGCTGCGGCAGCTTCCCTTTTTGCTGCTAGGCTTTCTAAGGCGGCATCCACACGTGGCTGCTCTAACTGCGACCTTCTCTCTTGATCGGCTTTCTCATCATCTATGCATGCTTTTTCTAACTGCAACCTTCTCTCTTGATTGGCTCTCACTAAGCGCGACCTTCTCGCTTCGTCATCTAGGCGTGCTTTTTCTAATTTAAGTTGCATCTCTTGGTCAACAAAGCTCGCTCGTATTTTGGCGGCTTCAGCATTTGCGCGGGCAATGGCGACAGCGCTGCTGATGGATGTTGTCTTTGAGGAGACGGAAGTAACAGATCTTATCCTATGCGATTTGTGAGACATGGTGTCTTGGGAAAGTGCTTGGCTGTGCAGAGATTGCTGTAGCTGTATTTAGTCTCTGAGTAGCCTGTGACTTGAATCCCACTAGTTGGATAGCTGCCGTTTCACTGTTCTGCCCTAACTAAATGAGGCAGGCTCATACGTAGTTATACAGTCAGCTAAACCGCTATACCGGAGTCCAATAAGGAGACTGTGGTTGAGTCTGTGCTTTATTAAACATAGTGGTATATTGATGCGGTGAAACTGTGAACAATGATATAAATAGAATCAGTGTATGGTATAGAACAGATACATAATACACATGACATACATTATGCATAACATTTAGAAAGCTAGTGACTAAACTGGGAGTACAACTGGTTAAACTAGGCTAATATGGAGCAGAAATATCTATAGGAAGCATAAAGACATACCGGCAATGCAATCGCAAGGGGGATGAAGTGAAGTGTCTTTCCTTGAAGGCAGACTGAAGAAAGTGAAAGAAAAAATGGAGGGAAATGGAGGCTGAGCTACCATAATGCATTGCAAAGGAGGAGGAGAATCAGACATGGATAATACAAACACAGAAGATTGAACTGTCAACATAACTCTGACCGCTAGAGGGAGCCAAAGCACTAAAAACAAATAAAGATATGAACATCCATACTGAGAAACCTGTAATTACGCAAACAGATAATCAGGGTAACAATATTAGATGGCAGAGACAGAACACAGATAATGGAAATATTAAGGGTATGTGTTACCGAGAACATAACTATTCTGCATTTGTCATCAACAAAGGCCTTATTTTTATTTTTCATTTTCAATCTTTATTCTTACTTTGTTCTTTATTTTAATTCTTAATTATTATTTTTTATCTCAAGCAAGAAAAAAAATCAATGTTTAATAAAATAATGTCTAGTATAAGAATATTGCTTCATTAAACATATTGATGATATGGTTCCATTATAAAGGAAAATGTTTCAATTCTGAGTTAAATACAACAATTCTTTAATTCACTCATATTGTTAGGGCTAGCGGAACGCACCAAATAATAAGAAAGATAGAGTAAGTTGCGTTCGCAGCCCGGGGTCCACCATGCAGAGATGGAACCTGCTGCCAAGTAATGACGGACTATATGGCGATACAATGTGGATACACACACGGGGTAACTTCTCCCTGTGTGAAGGAAGCGAACCCTGTTGCGTCACAGGGCCGCGGTACCGCACCAAGAGCGCAAGCAAGGAGTCTCAGAACTGAATCCCAAGACAGAGGATTTGAGTTCATATAGACCTCTTGCACTCAACACCGCAACTGGGGTGTCAGAGTGACAGAAATAATAATAATAAAGATGCACGAGAGTGCATTCGGTGCCGCACTAGCAGACGCCACTAACCACCCAGGCTTGGGTCAGGAAAGCCATGTGAAAGCGCACGGCGCCGCACTGGCGGTCACAGCAATTAGACGCTGTTTTGTGTGTTACGTGCTGATGGCTAAGTCAGGCTCTAGATAGCAATCATCCACCTTACGTGAGCAGTCATACACAAGGGAGGGGATAATTAATGAATGACTTTCACACATCAACACACACACGTTTACACTAGCGCATGGCCATGCGGTCATGCGAACCTTTTATAGCTGCAGCATGTACAGGACCTTCCCAGAAGGACCAATGGGAAGCTGCCACAGAAGTTGAGCACCTTCAGGACCTTCCTGGAGGACCAATAGGATCTGCTGCAGTATCTGAGCATGTGACCCTCTATCTCCAACGTGAGATCTTGCCCTGGGCATGCTCAGAAGGGAAAAAGCAGGACTTAGTCCCAAAAGCATCTGCTCGCCGCTGCCTAGCACTGGCTTCAATGGCCGAAGCTGGAAAAGCAGCAGTAATCCAATGCACAGAGTGAGACTGAGCAAGATGCTGGGACCGATGTCTCCATTGAGCAGGCTCCACTGTGGCTGGAGAAGAATGGGAGACCGCAGCGGAGATGGATGAAGATTCCCCCTATGCAGAGGTGGGAACTTGACACCTAACATTACCCCCCTTAGGGTCCCCCCTCCCTGGACCTCGCTACGCTCAAAGGCAGCAATGAGCTGTGGCGCTCAAATGTGTTCAGCAGGCTCCCAGGACCTGTCCTCTGGGCCATAACCCTTCCAATCCACCAAATAGAATTTTTTGCCACGTACCACCTTGCGCCCCAAAATAGCGTTCACCTCGTAATCGTCCGTAGACGAACCCGATGTCCCGGCAGATGACTCGGTAAACTGGGACATGTATACGGGCTTCAAAAGGGACACATGAAAGGTATCGGTGATACCTAAGTGTGGAGGAAGGGCCAGACGGTAGACCACAGGGTTAACCTGTTCGAGGACCTTAAAGGGACCCAAGTAGCGAGGTGCAAACAGTGGACTCAACACGCAGCCTGATGTTACGGGCGGAGAGCCACACTAAGTCGCCAGGAGCAAAGGTCGGAGTAGGGCGCCGATGAGCATCGGCGGAGGACCTCATTCTCTCCTTGGATGCCCGAATGGCATCCTGAGTATGTTCCCAAATGTCCCGTGTCTCCACAGCCCAGTCTGCCACCCTGGAGTCAGCGGAAGACACGGGCATGGGCACAGGGACATGCGGATTGTAGCCATAATTTAGGAGGAATGGAGTCTGACGGTGGAGTCGGCTATGGCTTTGTTAAGCGCAAACTCTACCCACGGTAGCAAGGATGCCCAGTCATCCTGCCTGATAGAAACAAAATGTCATAAATATGTGACCAAGGTCTGGTTGGCCCTCTCTACCAACCCATTAGTCTCGGGATGATATGCCGAAGAGAGATTCAACTCAATACTGAGTAGACGACAAAGCTCTCTCCAGAAACGAGACGCAAACTGGGGACCCCGGTCACTAACAATTTTGTCCGGCATATCGTGTAGGCGAAAGATATGTTTGATGAACAACGCAGCCAGAGCCTGTGCAGAAGGTAGCCGTGGAAGAGGCACCAAGTGCACCATTTTGGAAAAATGGTTGGCGATCACCCAGATAATGGTGCAGCTACGAAACTTGGGTAAGCCCAGGGCCTGTCTGCCACTGACATGGGGTAAAGCAACCCAGCTGGCCGTTGCTGAGGAGACTTGTTCTTGGCGCAAGAGACACGCCCGAACAGTCTGCGTCATCACGAGCCATATGCGGCCACCAGTATGTCCTCGCCAACAGCTCAGATGTCCTCTTGGTCCCAAAGTGTCCACCCACCATGGACGAGTGAGCCCAAGAGAGAACCTCCGGTCGCAAATTAGAAGGAGCGAAAGTCTTGCCTGGGGGCACAGACTCTAGCAAAACCGGAGCCACCATTCTCAGGCTCTCAGAAGCTGTTGAGGGAGGATCTAAAGTGACCCTTCACGGTTGACTCAGTGATTTCCAAATTAATCTAAAGGGCGTTGCCGGCAACTGAAAATGACCAGACGGAGACTCGTGCCTCTGTGTGGGGGATCGAGCAGATCTCTGGGCCCCTGTTTATTGTCTGACTTTTCATAGTCATAGAAATTATACTTCAACCAATCAGCATAAGAACACGTTCACAGTTCTTAACCTATAAGAATACAGAAAAAACTTAACCCATGAGGATACAGGAAAAATGGAAACTACAGATATGGTCATGTCTTTTTGGCATAGAAAAACATATTAACAGATGCCTCAGTCTTGTATAGCGATACCCCCACAAGTCTCTTATCTGGCTCACTCGAGTTAGAATACTCAAGGTCTTTATACCAATTATGAACCATAGACTAGCTGAATAACAAAATGTTATCTTCGTGAGAAACAGGACAGAATTATTTCATAGCAGCTGTAACCTTCTACCTAAGTAAATAACAGAATTTATCTTTAACCAACAACAAAATGGAGTCAAAGCACAAAATGGAGAATCTTTCATAATATGTTCCTTCACATTCCCCCCTAGATAAATTTTGTTAATTAATGTCCAGCATCAGAGGTACTATCCCAAGCTATAAGCTCGAGGGGTACTGGTCTTCACATGACTGGTGCCATGTTACCAGCCATGGCTGTTGCGGCGTACCCGTCCCCCCTGTATACTAGAATTTACGAATAACAATTATTGATAACGGTGGTGGGGATCTTTTGAAGATAGCCATGCGCTTGGCTTCAACATCTTCATCAGGTAACTTTGTGAAATCGGTGTAGAGAAGAGCAGGGGTGGCAACGCTTTTGGTTTCATCATTAGTTGTCTTAGTGCAGAATTTCCTAATACATACAGAAATACACCAAAGAACAAGTTTTAGTATTACATACATGGCAAGGATAAAGGCAGCGATGTGTAACAAACTTTACAAGATTCCAGCTATCCAGCCGCAAGTCCCTCAAACCAATTGGCTGGATTAAGAAAGGAGAAGGTGTCTGCCCACCAACTGTCCTTATTACGGTCATTGTCTATCATATTGATCTCTGAGTCTTTGAATATCTTCTAACTTATGTGAATACTGGCAGCCATCTTAAATACAGTTAAATTTGCATTAGCAAGCATAAGGGGAAAAACTTATTGTTTCACAGCATAAGAATATATAAAAGTACAAAAGAGTATAAAGATATATACTTTCACCTTGACAATCCCCCCTAAACACTAAGTTTTTCCCTAAAAAGAAAGATCCTTCGAGACTGTCCATGTGATGGGGAAAGGGGAGGTGGATTTCTTCATCCAGACACCTCAGAAGCTCTCCCCTTGTGAGAGGCCTCCAGGCAGCTGAACCCTTCACTAGCTTCACATGGAGTTCTCCCGCTGTCCCTAAACTAAATCTCTTAGCATCATCTGAGAGTAAAGGGTATTGTCTATCTTCTTGAGGGGGACGTACTTGGGGATCTCCCCTGGATCAGTGCCATCATACTCTGGTGGGTCTACTTCTTGGTTAAGGAAGGTGCCAGTCGGAGTTGCCTCAGCAATAACCTTTTTATACAGGGGAATAACACAACAGAGGATTATCGATCCAACTACAAGAAGGGCAATCAGTACCAGACAAGCTTGTTGAAAGAATCCTTTGAGCCCACCCAACCAGCCGGAAAAGAAAGATGTGTCTACTCCAGCATTAGTTTTTAATTCTGCTGCTAACCCATTTATCTTTTTAAGGGCTATCATGGTCTTTCCATTTACCCCAGAGTTCTGAGGGATATAGGTACAACATTCCTCTCCCACCATCCCACAGACTCCTCCTTTCTCAGCTAAGAACATATCAAGGGCTAGTCGGTTTTGGAGGGTCATTCTAGTGTTAGGGCCCAACTCCTCAACTATACCTTGGAAAGCATCACAGATAAAATTGACAAACCTTTGTTCACTGTAATATATGTAATTGATCCAATCAACATTTTTATTAATCTGCACCTGTGGGATTATGGAAGCAAAGCTAGCATAGATCTAGTTCTGGGCTTTAAATTGGTCAGGCACCCCCCTTGGCACTCCAATGCCATCGACATATATCAATAGATCTTCTTCATAACTCATATAGAGCTGATCGAGACTTCTCCTCTTTCTGGTTTATTCATCAGGTGTCTCTGGATCCCAAGGTAAAATCTTAAACTGCATGGCTAGTTTAACAAGGGTGCATTGACCTGTCCAGGCATTAGGCAACCTAGAACGGAGCTTACCATCTCCACATAACCAATAAATGTCGTACATGTACTGTGTATAATTAGCTAGCAAGTCAGTATCTAGGGAACTGTTCTCTTTGCAGAAACCTGTCTCGAAGACCCCTACTGGTGTACCTGTAGTGTCGTGGGAATTATAGCAGGTATAATTACCAGATAATACGGTTATCCCTCCTGGGACCTTTAGTGTGGGTTCTTCATGAATTAGTGGGACATAATCTGAGCAATCAGTGGGCTTTAGACCCTTCAACAGATTCATAACACAGGCAGTGGTATTGTCATCAGGAAAAAAAACAATGCATATGTGTATAGATGTGTATTCGCTGCAGCACAAGCAATACATCCTACAGAGATATTCTGGACTCGTACATTGTATCTTACCCATTCTAACCATAAATTTTTCCTTGGGGCTGTTTATGTTTCTATGGAGAAAACTTCTAACACATATATAATACTGGGTAATTCCCTCTACCACCCGTTGAGTCTCGGGGCACTTGACTACATTGCAGAAATCAAATCGCCAGATATTTACCGGGGCCGTTAGGTTTACCCAGAGAATAGTGGCACCGGAATTCTTATTTACAATAGGGGCCGAGGAGGTAGGGATGAGGATGGCCCCCAGCCTCAGGACCAAAAACAACAGCAACATTTTCCTTCGATCATCACTGTAACTAAGCGCTGGTTCGGTCTCTTTTGCAGTGTGAAGCGTGGATCCAGGTGCTCTTTCCTTCAAGTTTTACTGACATAGCTTTTCACGACCATAAGACCACCAGACTTCAAGTTGTGACAAATATCGGTTTCTGCTGAATCTGGAAGGGAAGAAGAAACTAAAACATGGGTGTTAGCAACATTTTTACTAAGCTGAATAACATATTGAACAGCACGGTCAGTTTCTTCTGACAACTACTGAGACTGAAAATTTACAACTGAGAACCTAGCACCAAACAATATCTCCTATAGGGACAGGCTATATTTTGCAATAGGGGTAGTGCAAATGTGTAAGAGCCCTGGCCATGGAGCCGTAGTCTCCTGCATCATTTTGGTCAATTGTTCCTTCAGTGTGCCGTTCAGCCTCTTAACTTTCCCACTAGATGTGGATGGTACGGAGTATGGAGGGCTACAGTGGATCCAAGCATTGTCAGAACCTCCTGATACACATGAGAAGAAAAGGCCGGGCCTTGGTCACTTTCAGCAACTTCTGAAACACCATATCTGCATATAACTTCCATCACCAGTTTCTTTGCTGTGATCTTTGCAGTCACGTTGGTAACAGGGAATGCTTCTGGCCAACTGGAGAACATGTCGACAACCACCAGACAATATTCATACCTTCCAGACTTAGGCAACGTGAGGTGGTCCACCTGGAGCTTTTGGAAAGGATAGGCGGGCTTAGCAAGGTGCTTCGGGGGTACACGTTGAAGTTGACCGGGTTTGCAGGTCTGACAGATACCTCGATGTGTGGGCCCATGCGCCCACGTGGCAATAGCAGGGTACATCCGCTTAGGGAGACACACAAGTTGGTCCTTTTTCCAGCGACCATTGTCCATACGTGCTCCATCAGCTTCCACTGCTTCATTTCTTCCTTTGGAGACATTCTCTGCATCGTCATTAAGTGGTCTTGCGGGGTCTGGCAGAAAACCTCAGTCTGTCGTGGATCATCAGGTTCCTGTAGAGTCAGTGTTTCTTGTATCTGTTTACGCAGAGAGCGTGTGGTCACCATAGCTGGTATGGTCAATTCAACAGGCAGGAGAGCAGCAGCTTTTGCTTGCATATCCGCAAAGGCGTTACCAACAGTCTGTGGTCTGTTCCATAGGACCGTGCTCCTTAACTTTGATAATGGCCACCTGAGTAGGTAATTCGATTGAGTCCATGAGGGTTTTAACAGCTTCAACATTCTTCACTGAGTCCCGGCGGTAGTAACAAATCCTCGATTGGCTCATAGGCTCCGAAATCATGAGCAATGCCAAATGCATACTGTGAGTCCGTGTATATTAGCCCGCCTGTCTTTGGCCAAAGTACATGTAGTAGACAGATCCTGACGTTCTGCTTCTTGTGCTGACAGGGAGGGAGGGAGTGCAGCTCCGTGCACTACAGTGTCTTCCGTAGTAACAGCGTATCCTGTGTGAAATCTGCCAAAATCATCACCATATCTTGAACAGTCTTTCAGGGCCTTGTAGAGAGGTTGCATTATGCGGGATGCGTCCGGTATCCACTGACACAATAAGTACATAGTCCAAGGAAACGCTGGAGTTCAGTCTCATCTTTTGGGAAAGGAAGGGAGCTGACGGCTATTTTTATTTTTTTTGTGAGGTGTCTGGCACCCTGATGGAGACAGTGACCCAAAAATATCACTTGACCAAGGCAGAACCGAAGTTTCAAGGCTGAAACCCGACAGTTCAGATCTGCCAGATACTTGCGAAAACTAACAGTGGCAACAATGGCTTCCTGCTCTGTCTGTGCACACAACAAAAAATTACCCACATACTGAAGCAACGTGACATAAGAATATTCTAACTGCCAGGGTTAAAGACACTATCCCCCCCATTTTTTTTTTTTTTGCAAACTGATTGGGACTGTTTTGGGCCCCTTGTGGCATAACTGTCCACATCAATTGTCGTCCCTGATAAGTGAATGCAAACAGAAACTGGCAATCTGGGTGTAAAGGAATGCTGAAGAAGGCATTGGCGAGGTCGATGACTGAACCAAGCAGCATCCTGAGGTATCTGGGACAAGAGTATGTGGATTAGGCACCGGAGTTTCCAGAACAGTAGCTGCATTAACTGCCCGTAGGTCTTGTACCAGCCGGTACACAGGGGGTTGGCCGAGTGGGGTCTTTTTCTTAACGGGAAACAAGGGCGTGTTACATGGAGAAACACAGGGTACCAGGGCACCATTATCGAGTAACGTTTGTATTTGCCCCTTGAGGCCCCGCTCCTGATCATGTTTCAAAGGGTACTGATGGACTTTGGGAAAAGGGGGCACCAGGTTTGAGAAACACTTTTACTGGTTTTACAGGCATTATTGGGGGTGGATCTGGGCCTATCAGGGCCATCGTCACTGTGGGAAGGGCATGTAAGATACACATCTCATTATGTTCATCTGCATAGGGGTTATATAACGTAAATACCATCTGACCATCATCTTGGAATTATACTCTGGAGCGGAACTGTGATAATAAATCTGTCCCCAGTAAATTTACCGGACATGAGGGAGAGATTACGAACTGAGCAGTAACTTCAGGGAAAGGTCCCACAGGGATGGCTTTTGTGAGAGTATATTTATTGGGTCTGCCATCTACTCTAATTAAAACAAGCTCTGGGTCTGAGAATTAACATAGCGAGGGAGATTTCCAGACACAGGGTTAAAATGGATATTGGAGTGTAAGACTGGATTTGTATAAGGGAGGGGGGGCTGGAGCTGGAGTCTGTTTCTTGGGCCACTGATAAGGAACCGAGCTGCGTCCTTGAAGCTGCGGCGGGGGGGGGGGGGGGCTAGAGAGCGAGCAGAGATCGCTGCAGCTGCTGATTTAGAGTGGGATAAGTTCTTCTGAAAACTTAGTACTACTTTTTTTTCAATGCATCGTCCAGAATGGAAGTCTCAATATCGGATCTAACTGACATTATTGCCTCTTTCAATTCAGATTTAAGGCTGGACATCAAAGCTACTACAAAGAAGGTGTGTATGGGCTTTATTATACAGTGAAAACCCCAGATCTTTAAATACTACCATAAGACTCCCATAGAACTTCTTGGCAGTCTCCCCCTTGTCCTGTGTGACATCTGTGAGGGAGGTAGTTTGGTCCGCTAGTCTATCTTGTGCCCAAACCCTTAAAGCATTACAGAAATCAACATCACTCTCATAGGTTCCCCGTTCACATTATAGATTATGCCACCCTCAATAATTGGAAAATACCCCTCTCCAGCCTTCACATGGAGTAAGTGTAACAGATCTCTCCGGGGAGTGGAATAAATATCTCGATTCGCTGCTATTTGTCTATAGAAAACCATGGGGGATATTTCTGAATCAGGTAACTAAAGTAGGAAGGGGTGGATACTCATAACCACCAGCAATACTAAGCATACATCACAAATCCACCCGGCAGGATCATAGGGTGGGGGCGCACTGAGTTTTGGCAACCCAGGATATATTGGAGCTTTGGGGTTAAGGGGCATAGGGCTTACAGTCGGGAGAAGAGGCTTAATTTCCTGGGGAGGGACCTTATCATCTAGCAGGGAGCCCCCCTGTACCAAATTTCTTATTGTTTGCTTTCCCAACACATTAATCTCAGTCACTTTCTCAGTTCCTTCCTGTACCACAAACATCCAACGTAACAAAAACAGATCCGAATTCACTTTCTCTGTTAATCCTTAATTTACTATATATCAACCACTCAACTTGAAGCAGGTGAATCTTTTACCAATCTTTCAATCACTTACACTGATAACCAAACAATGTCTTACATGTTTTCTTCTAAAATAGGCACAATTCTTTCACTTTCAAATTCCAACTTGAACTTACGATATTTCTTTCTAATTCAATACAACATTGTACTATTGCACATACTACACAACACAAGGATAGAAAATTCCGAGAGGACGCAGCGACTCGACCCCCTCCATACCAGAAACACAGAACAGATAAGAATTTACAGCATTCCTCAACACAAAAGAAGAAAAACACAGCGCAGCTGTCTGACCCCTCCCATCGGGAAATCTACACAGAAACAGAATACAGCAGTTCTCAGACTTAATTAATTTCTAACAAACCTTCACACAATTCATATGCCAAAACACCTTAGAAAAAACAATGATTGAGAATATTTTCCTCATCTTTGGGCTAACAATATCAGATTCAACACACAAATTCAAAGTCTTCTCTTACTTCCATGGAAACATGATTCTCCTTTAGAGCTAAATATCCTTACTTTGTCGTGCATAGTACTAGAGCGGCCGTATAGTCTATTTCACTAGGTTTACCTGTCCCCCGCTGGGACAACCCAAAAACGCGGTACTCAGTGAAAGGAGGAGGGCGTCTTAGACTTCCCTCCGGACACCTCTGGATATATATATACACTGTATACTTCTATATATTCCTGAGTTACGTATCCTACCCAATCTTCGATCACCTCACCGCGCCTGATTCTAACAATGATCAGGAATTCAGGATATTTTGACTATAAAGAGAATTACATCACTGGTCAATCCGGGGTGTCCGTCCCTTATGAGGTACGGTTTGAGCACTGGGCTCCCAACGGAACTACACCTCTATATGATTCCACCCAAAAATCACCCCACCATCGGGGACAAACCTCAGATCCTCTTTGCAGCAACAAACACAGGAAAACCACACCAAACGGTCAGTCTGGACAGTATAACTGCCAACTTACCGTGGTTGTTGTGGGGGATGATCAGTCCCAATTTTCCAGTGCCTGTGTCCGCTCCGAGGGTCCTTTGTCTGGTTGTCCTCCGGGGGGCAGAGGCGTTCCTGGTTGGGGCCCCACGTTTCCGGGCACCAAGCTGTTGAGGGAGGATCTAAAGTGACCCTTCACGGTTGACTCAGTGATTTCCAAATTAATCTAAAGGGCATTGCCGGCAACTGAAAATGACCAGACGGAGACTCGTGCCTCTGTGTGGGGGATCGAGCAGATCTCTGGGCCCCTGTTTATTGTCTGACTTTTCATAGTCATAGAAATTATACTTCAACCAATCAGCATAAGAACACGTTCACAGTTCTTAACCTATAAGAATACAGAAAAAACTTAACCCATGAGGATACAGCAAAAATGGAAACTACAGATATGGTCATGTCTTTTTGGCATAGAAAAACATATTAACAGATGCCTCAGTCTTGTATAGCGATACCCCCACGAGTCTCTTATCTGGCTCACTCGAGTTAGAATACTCAAGGTCTTTATACCAATTATGAACCATAGACTAGCTGAATAACAAAATGTTATCTTCGTGAGAAACAGGACAGAATTATTTCATAGCAGCTGTAACCTTCTACCTAAGTAAATAACAGAATTTATCTTTAACCAACAACAAAATGGAGTCAGAGCACAAAATGGAGAATCTTTCATAATATGTTCCTTCACAAAGGGACAATAAGCCGAGGCTCCTCCTCCTCTGATGACACTACAGAGCGAGAGAGAGCATCGGCACGAACGTTCTTCTCCCCAGAAATAAAATGGAGGGTGAAATGGAACCGGGAGAAGAACAGGGACCATCTAGCCTGACGAGAATTTAGCCGCTGGGCTGTCTGTAAATACACCAAGTTCTTGTGGTCTGTGAACACCTGGAAGGGAAAGCGAGCTCCCTCCAGAAGATGTCTCCACTCGAAAGCCAACTTCATAGCTAGCAACTCCCTGTCCCCGATGGAATAATTCCTCTCCGCTGGTGAAAAGTTCTTAGAGAAGAAGAAGCAAGGATGCTTCCGACCTTGAGCATCCTTTTGGAAGAGGACTGCTCCAGCACCGACGGATGAGGCATCCACCTCCATAATAAATGGCCTATCTACATCGGGGCGATGCAGGAGGGGAGCGTTAGCGAAGTGTGACTTAATCAAGAGAAAGGCCTTGAAGACCTCCTCCGACCACAACTTGGGATTTGCCCCCTTCTTGGTGAGAGCAACCAAGGGAGCTACCAAAGTTGAGAAGTGGGGAATGAACTGGCGATAGTAATTAATGAACCCCATAAAGCTTTGCACCGCTTTGAGAGAATGGGGTTCCTGCCAGTCCATCACAGCCTGTAGCTTGGCAGGATCCATAGCCAATCCCTGGGCAGAAATTATATAGCCAAGGAAAGGCAAGGACTCCTGCTCAAATACACACTTCTCCAACTTGGCATAGAGGGAGTTAGCCCGTAGGAGGTCGAAGACCTTGCAAACATCTCTTCAGTGGGAGTCTGTGCGCTCCGGATACCCGCTGCGCATGCGCCGGTCCCCCTTCCCAGCACGCTAGTGCCAGACAGACACTCTGCCCCCTGTGCGCTCCTGACACCCGCTGCGCATGCGCCGGACCCCCTTCCCAGCGCGTTTAGTGCCAGACAGCCACGCTGCCTTCTGTACTTGTGCGCAGGCGCCGGCGTTCACTCTAGCCCCCGGTCACATGACCGGAAATAGGCACATATAACACAAGCGCTGCTGAGCCAGGGCACCTCCGCTTTCCCCGCCTGGACACTGGTAGTGTCGGCGTTTCTCCCTGAACCTCCAATGCGGATTCCATGCTCCTCGTTCGGACCTCCACTGCACCACCATTGCTAGGAGACTGCAGCCAACTGAACAGATAAGTTCCTCTATTCCATCTTTGGACACTATTATAATAACGCATCACTGCACATAACCCTTACCAGATATATGTATCCCCCATTAAGGTTGTCAGGTATGACACTGAACAATATTTCCGGCTTCCATCACCTGCTCCCTGGTAGGACCCCTTGATTTTTGGGACCGCATATGTGATAACTATCCAGCAAGGTAGCTAGCCACCCTTGGTCTGCTGTTTCATCATATGAATACTATCCCATTGGGATTATAACCTACTTGACCCTTTACCGACATCATTTACATTACAGCGAACCTGATTCCTGACAGATGTACCATATTACTGCGGAACTGTCCGTATCTGGCACCATTGAAAACTAAGATAGTATATCCATTATTTGGGTAATTACTTTCCTTTATACATATACCATGATATACATCCCTCATGTCTGGATACGGCTCTGCACATCATCTATATCTATACCGCCACATATTCTCCTATGTATTCCACGCAGGCTCCACTGGACCATCTCTACCTCTATATATATATATATATATATATATATCACCATATCCCTATGTCTGCATGACGGGTTACGAACAGATTTGAAGGGTATGTCTTCCCATCTTATTCTCCTATTTTTGTCTCTGCTTACATGGGAGTATATCCTCTGGAATCCCATCCCTCTGCTTTATGTCTGATATACTGAGGACTAGGGACAGGAACTTATGAACTACTACCTCCTGTTGTACGTTACATGACATGTGTTCCAATCGTTGTACTATAAGTGTATATAGTCTTGTACATATTTGGCACATTGTATATATTATGTTCACACACCGTTTTTTTATTTTTTTATTACAGCACCATTTGTGATCAAGGCCACTGTGTGGCCGAAACGTTAAACTCGTTGCCTCTACTGTCTCGTCTACTGTCTACACATCTTCGAATAAATTTTTCACTTCAGCAAAATTTGAACTAGATGAGTGCAGTGTTTTTGACTTTCTTCAGTGTTTGGGGGTCTCTGGATCCCGTTCACTTGCACCATCATAAAATCCACCTATTGGTCGAGTGCTAGCTCTTTGGTCTTGTTCTACTATATATGGAGAGTAGATGAGAATATCATCCAGATAAACTACGTCTGAGGTGGAAAGCATATATAATAATAATAATAATAATAATAATTTTTATTTATATAGCGCCAACATATTCCGCAGCGCTTTACAAATTATAGAGGGGAAATACAGTTCAAAACAGATACCAGGAGGAATGAGGGCCCTGCTGCTCGCAAGCTTACAATCTATGAGGAAAAGGGGAGACACGAGAGGTGGATGGTAACAATTGCTATAGTTATTCGGACCAGCCATAGTGTAAGGCTCGGGTGTTCATGTAAAGCTGCATGAACCAGTTAACTGCCTAAGTATGTAGCAGTACAGACACAGAGGGCCATTAAGTGCATAAAGTGAATGAGAACATAATGCGAGGAACCTGTTTTTTTTTTGTTTTTTTTAAATAGGCCACACAGGGATCGTTAGGTTAATGCATTGAGGCGGTAGGCCAGTCTGAACAAATGAGTTTTTAGGGCATATCCCGGAAGATGTCATTTACAAAGTCTTGGAAAACGGCTGGGGCATTACAGAGCCCGAAGGGCATCACCAGATATTCATAGTGCCCATCCCTGGTGTTAAAAGCCGTCTTCCATTCGTCCCCCTCACGGATGCGAATCAGGTTGTAAGCACCCCGCAGATCTAATTTAGTAAATTCCCTTGCTCCCCGTAGCCTACCAAAAAGCTCAGATATCAGTGGTAGTGGGTACTTATTTTTAACGGTGATGGCGTTAAGACCCCGGTAGTCTATGCATGGATGCAGTTCTCCACTCTTCTTCTGTACGAAGAAGAACCCAGCCCCTGCAGGTGACACTGACTTCCTAATGAATCCTCTTGCCAGATTCTCTCGGATATACTGTGACATTGCCTCCGTCTCCGGAAGAGACAAAGGATAGACTCGACCCCGGGGAGGCTCAGCACCAGGCAAGAGGTCAATAGGACAGTCATAGGGGCGGTGAGGCGGAAGGGTCTCCGCAGCCCTTTTAGAGAACACGTCCGCGTAGGGCCAATATTGCTTGGGAAGAGAGGATAAATCTGCGGGTACCTGAGTAGTAGCAACCTGAACGCTCTCCCTCTGACATCTACCCCCACAAGATTCACCCCATCCTAAAATTCTGCCTGTGGACCACTCGATATGAGGAGAGTGATACCGTAGCCAAGGCATCCCTAACAGGATCTCATCAATTCCCTCAGGAATGAGGAGCAGAGATATAATCTCCTGATGGGATGGCAACAAGGACAGAGTGAAAGGGATGGTCTGGTGTGTTATCTGTGAGGGCAGTGTTGACCCATTCACCACTCGTACAGTTACTGGTTGAGCTAGCATTACCAGGGGTATTGCGTGACGTTGGGCGAAGGCAGAAGACAAAAAATTGCCCTCCGCCCCAGAATCCACGCAGAGCTCTACCGAGTGAGTGAATGAGCCTATTGTAATTGTCCCCTTAAAGGACAATTTGGAGGCAAACGTCGCCGTGTCTAGTGTACCTCCACCTACTACCACTAGACGCTGACGTTTCCTCGACCGCTGGGAACATCTGGTGGCAAGATGTCCTGACTGCTGGCAAACATGACAAACCTGGAGTGCACGAGCGGTCCGGGACTTAGATCCCACTCGTGACACTTCCATGGCCTCATGTGACTCAGGGGCCTGGACTGGAGATTCTAAAGGTTTGGCGAAGGTGGGAGCCAGCCGAAACCTCTGCCTACACTGGGCTCGCTCTAACCTTCGCTCGTGAAAACGGAGGTCAACAGGAGTGGACACTGCTATTAACTCCTCCAATGTGGTGGGAATCTCCCTAGAGGCCAGCGCGTCCTTCACGTGGTCAGCCAGCCCCCTCCAAAATATCAGAATAAGGGCTTTATCTGACCACTCCAGCTCAGATGCTAGGGTGCGAAAGTGGATGGCAAAATGGCTGACCAAGGATGAGCCCTGAGTCAATGCCAACAGTTGGAGCGCCGTATCATGGGTGACACGAGATCCTAAAAAGACCTGTTTCAGAGTGCTCAGGAACAGCGAGGCACTCTGCACCACATGATCGTCACGCTCCCACAGCGGCGTAGCCCACTCTAACACCCTGTCCGACAGGAGAGACACAATAAACCCCACCTTAGCCCGCTCTGTAGGGAAACGAGAGGCCAGAAGCTCTAGATGTATAGAGCACTGACTCATGAAACCCCTACAAGACTTACTATCACCAGAAAAATTTTCTGACAGCGAGAGGCGAGATAGTCAGTACAGGGGTGGCAGTGGACAAGTTGGCTGCAGCCACGCCAGCAGCCTGAACAGCAACTGCGGTTACATTCACAGCTGAGATTATGTGCTCGAGAGCCGCCAACCTACCCTCCAGCTGCTGGATGTACCACAAGGATTGCTGTTTGTCTGTCATTACTAGCCAGACCCTGGTGCTAGTGTAATGTTAGGGCTAGCGGAACGCACCAAATAATAAGAAAGATAGAGTAAGGTGCGTTCGCAACCCGGGGTCCACCGTGCAGAGATGGAACCTGCTGCCAAGTAATGACGGACTATATGGCGGTACAATGTGGATACACACACGGGTTAACTTCACCCTGTGTGAAGGAAGCGAACCCTGTTGCGTCACAGGGCCGTGATACCGCCCCAAGAGCGCAAGCAAGGAGTCTCAGAACTCAATCCCAAGACACAGGGTTTGAGTTCATATAGACCTCTTGCACTCGACACCGCAACTGGGGTGTCAGAGTGACAGAAATAATAATAATAAATATGCACGACCGACGTCTCCGCTGAGCAGACTCCACTGCGGCTGGAGAAGGATGGGAGACCACAGCGGAGATGGTTTGAGATTTCCACTGTGCAGAGGTGGGAACTCGACACACATATTCTTAGTTTGCTATTCATTCTTACATATTATTAGTCTAATAACTATATTCTATTTATAAAGTTTTAGTAATAAAGATGGATACACTTGTTACATTAAAAACACACTGACATCTATGAGTTGAAAAGGTAATTACACCTATGACATAAAAATGTTCTATCACATGAATAATATGGTTAATAATGTATTATCATTATTGCTTTATTATTCCAAACATAAATTCCGTATTCTGATAATTATATGGCTATTATTGATTGCTATGGTACGCTGTGATATTATAGGTCAGGAAAATTACCCAATTTGGTATAGAATTAGGAAATGAGGACTTCAAGCAAGATATTGAAATTATGTCAATAAAGACTTTTCATATTTCTAAATTCAATTGATTCTTAAAAGTTGCAAGAAGAAAAAGCTGCTATCCAGAAATCCCACAAGGTAACAATGCTATGATTTCTGAGTAATAATAGACTGTGTCAATTACAATTCATTTCGCCACTGACAACCACAACTGCAGCATCCATCATTGACAATTACGACTGCAGTATCCACTACTGACAACCATGATTGCAGTATCTAAACTAACAACCACAATTGTAGAGGACGATGATCCTACGATGCTAAGATGAACTGTGTTATCACATTTTTATCAAGTTCCAGTGGTTTCCATCACCTATAAAGCTTTATTGAAAGCTGGTGAACGATAAGGTAATTGTCAGGAAGCTACAACCCTGACATGTGTCCTGTGCATTGGGACTAAGGACTGGTTATGGTGCTATGTTTAGCAAGGATGAGTCATTTTAACCCTTGCTGTGCTGACCAAAGATGTCACACCTGTTCCAAGACCAGTGCGGATGGCATGGAGGATTACAGAAATATCCAAGGCAAGCCAATGTAAGTCCAGGTCTCTAAAGATGACACTGTACAGATATTAAAGCTTCATTTCATCTATGGACTTTGCTTTCTTATAAACATTTGAATTTATGGACTTTGATTAACACATGACACACGGTGTCTACAATATCTACATGTTATCATTTATTACAAAGGAATTATCATATAAAGACTGTTTTAAAAGAACCAAGAAGAAGACAGCAGGCATCAAGATGAATAGTCTGAAGACCAGATGACATCAGATAATGATAATCGGACCTGTGTTGCTTCCATTTAGATTTAGGGAAGTATAATTATAAATTTTATATGAATATTGGTCACGGCTTACCATAGCATGAATTCACATCAGTGTGTTATTAAGTGTGTTTAACAATATTCTCATAACAATATTCTTATGAGTTGTCCCAGGCCGAGTGTATAGATTGAGAAGAGTAAGGACCCTAGGACAGAGCCTTAAGGGTCACCAACAGAGAGGGGGCGAGATGAAGAGGTAGTATGGGAGTAGGAAGCACTAAATGTGCAGTTGGTAAGGAATGAGCAGATCCAAGATAGGGCAAGGTCTTTGACACCAAAGGAAGAGAGGATCTGTAGTAGGAGGCAGTGGTCAACTGTGTCAAAGGCAGAGGACAGGTCTAGAAGGAGGAGTATAGAGAGTTGTCTGTTAGCTGTCATTAGTAATTTTGGTCAGGGCAGTCTCAGTGGAATGGTGGGGACGGAAGACAGATTGTAGGTTGTCGAAGAGAGAGTTAGATGCAAAGTGAGAGGAAAGTTCAGCATGGACGTGTTGCTCAAGGAGTTTGGGAGAAAATATATGGGGCGATAGCTGGACATAGCTCTTGGGTCAAGGGATGGCTTTTTGAGGATAGGTGTGATTGTGGCATGTTTGAAAGCAGAGGGGAAGGTACCAGAAGTTAGTGATAGGTTAAAGAGATGGGTTAGGGATGGGATTAGTGTGGTGGTGAGGTTGGGGAGGAGGTGGGATGGGATGGGGTCAAGCGCACAAGTGGTGAGGTGTGATTTGGAGAGAAAATGAGCAAGCTCCCCTTCAGTAATTTTGGAGAGGGAAGTTATGGGGTTAGGGCATTGGTCTGGTAAACAAAGGGGTTGTGGTGGTTTGACAACAAAGACTTGCCTTGTTTGGTCTATCTTATTTTTGAAGTGCGTGGCAAAGTCCTCGGCAACGATTAGGGAACTCGGAGGGGGCAGTGATGGGCGGAGGAGGGAGTTAAAAGTGTTGAACAACTGTTGGGTTTGTGGGGTAAAGAAGATACAAGGGATGTAAAATAGGCCTCTTTAGCAGAAGTGAGAGCTGACTTGAAAGCGAGTGTTGCCTGTGAATGCAGTGAAGTCGTCTTGCGAATGCGTTTTCTTCCAATGCCGTTCTGCAATTCTGGATACTTGCCGAAGCTTTTTAGTGAGTTATTGTGCCAGGGTTGCCTATCGATTTGTCGCGCTCTGCTATGCATGACAGGGGTGACTGTGTCAATAGCTGATGCGAGTGTGGCATTGTAGAAAGCAGTGGCAGTGTCTGTGTCGTGGAGTGAGGATATAGATGCTAGTGGTAGGATAGAGTCAGATAGCGTGTGAGTGTCAAGGTTTCTGAGGGGTGCACATGTTGCTGGACATAGGTGACAGGTGAGGAGGACAGTGATGAGAAAGTGAGAAGATGGTGGTCAGATAGAGGGAGAGGGGAGGTTGTGAAGTTAGATAGGGAGCAGAGATGCGTGAAGACCAGGTCTAATGTATGTCCATCTGTGTGGGTGGCTGAGGAGGACCACTGAGTAAGTCCAAAAGATGAAGTAAGGGACAGTTTGGAGGCTGCTGACTGGTGGGTGTCAATGGGGATGTTGAAGTCACCCATGATGATGGTGGGAATGTCAGCAGACAGAAAGTGAAGGAGCCAGGTGGAGAATTGGTCAATAAAGGTAGTGGTCGGGCCTGGAGTTTGGTATATGACAGTCATTTCCAGGTTGTAGGGGGAGTAGATGAGGGGACTTCAAAAGAGGGGAGCCTAAGGGAGGGTAGAGGTGGGATTGGGTTAAAGGTACAGTTGGAAGAGAGGAGAAGTCCCACTCCTCCACCATGTTTGTTGCCAGGGCGAGGAGTGTGGGTGAAGTGGAGGCCACTGTAACATAGTGCAGCAGGGGAGGCTGTGTCAGAAGGTGTCAGCCATGTTTTGGTGAAGCCCAGAAAGGAAAGATTACGAGAGGTAAAGAGGTCGTGAATCACATGGAGTTTATTGCAGATGGAGCAGGCATTCCATAGTGATCCAGAGAGATGGTGCAGGGGGGTGGGCGTCATGGGCACGGATTTGAGGTGGGCAAGATTTTGGGTGTTTATATTGGGTTGGTAGTGCAGCGCCCCAGAGTCCTGGTCGTTGCAGTAACGCCGCTCTGCCACTAAGGGGAGTGATGTTATGTCTGATTGCACTAAAGGAGTTCATCTGACCAGGTATCACAGTCTCACATTACACTTCACACTCCGGCCACCAGGGGGAGCAAAAGGCTCTATGTATTAGGCCACTCCTCGCACTCTGGTAAAACTGGGAATTGGACAGGAAGTTAGGCAGAAAGAAGCCCGGGAGAGTTCGGGAGAGGACCTGTCAGAGGTGGGATCCTGGCAGGGACCTAGGAGAAAGGACAGATTGTTACGGAGCCGCACCTGCACTACCTTGCGGCGGCATCTTTAGGAAGGACACGAAGCGAAGTATATTGTGTAGAAGTGAGAAGCAGGATCATAGTACGAAGGAGATAGAACCAGAAGGAGTAGTGCCCCTAAGACTGCGGCAACATCCTTCTGAGGCGCGTAGCCGATGGCCGGAGCACCGAGGAAGTAACAGACTCTGCACATTACTTCAAACAGCGGCAGGACAGTTAATTATAGGTTGGCTGTCTGACCTAAATCACCTAAACGGACATAGGAGGCAATCATGGGAGAGGGGCATCTCTAGGATCCCAGAATAACTCCAGGCCTACCTGTCATGCGGGTGCGTCCTAGCCATATTATCTGGGGGACGGAGAGAGGAAGAACAGATATGACAGTTGTGAGGACTATCCCGTGGTGCTCAGCAGGGAAGGACTACAATACACAGGCGCTTGAAGGTAGACATTGAATTCCATCTGAAAAGGGAACTCTGGATGTGCCTTCGGACCGGCTGGTCTCAGCCAGCCCTGTTAGCAGTGCTCTGGATTGCGGACCCCAAAACCTTCAGTAAAAAGGTAAAAAGACTGCAACCCTGCGTCCTTGTTATTCCTCGCGTATTGCACCACGCACCATCATCTTTCATTGGACGCCCCTTAGCAGGGTCATGGACCAGGTCTAGCCACCGTGACAACCCCGGACTGAGTACCCTGCGGCCCTGCGTCTGGGGGCGCTCCAGTAGCGATAGGAGGGGGTAGTAATGGGAGGCATGAGCTGTGGGGGTCCAGGATTGGGAGATATGTCACCAGCAGTGAGGAGAAACAGAGAGAGACAGAGCAGGTGGGAGGAGAGTGGGTGGTTTGTTTTGTGCTTATTAGGAGAGATCTGAGGTTGAGGAGCCGGTCAGCGGAGGAGGTCAGGTGGGGAGGCAGGAGGGAAGAAGAGATTTTTACTTGGTTAGAATGCTGGGGTTTGGGAATAGCAAAGGAGAATGAAGATTAATGGAGCAAAAACTGTTAGAGCATATGTCAGCATGATGAGTAAGTGTGGAGGAAGAGAACGAAGTTTAGTACATTTAATAACAGTGGTTAATCTTTCCTTCTGTTCGCTTCTGGCTCATTTCTGGCATATTTCAGCTGTCATCCTTTTAGAGACATCCTTCTAGATCAATATACCTACTTTGAGGGTTCCAATCAATGTCTGTCACCCTCAAAAGGGGGAATTGATAAATATGAATCATTGGTTATTCATTTATTACACTCAATTCTATACTGAGCACTTTGCCTTTTGCTGTCATTACATGTATTGCTCCTGTATATTTAGCTCAGAGTAAAAGTTAACACCATATAGAGAGAACATGTGCTCTATGGGACATATATAACCACGACTCACAGGAGGGAGAGGCTCTCTCTTGGGGTCTCCGCTCTCTCTTTGGACACTTCACACACTAAGATGGACAACTGGTATGTGAGTTAGCCACGTGCTTCTTGATGGCTTCTACCATGCTTTTGACAGAGACAGATGACATTTTATTTTAGGATCCCAGGAAAGATGGGAACAAACTTTGATATGGACAAATGGACAATCTCTTTGTAACTATTTCACCTATTTTATGTTTTGCTGCAATGATGCTTTTTGGTGGACAATCCAATAAACCACTACATTTTTTATAAGAAATATCATGACATGAGTATCGCATCTGGTAAAGAGCTCTGAATAAATAAATATACAAAATAAGTATTTTTAACATCTGCAGAGTGCACCCCCTCTCTGACAGCAAAAGACTCGGGTACGGGCCTCCTTCCTCTCCTCTTAGTGTAGATGCTGACGCTGGCTCTATCAGAGAACAAGACAGTTCAGCAGCTGATTGCGCCCCCTCTCCTTCTGGGCCCCTGTGCAGCTGCACTGGCTGCATCGGCAGTATGTCCTCCCCTGCTGAATCACATGGTTTATTCATATACACATGGAGCGCTTTTCTTCTTTTCATATAATCTGCAAAAAAAGCTTTTAGCCTCAGGTTGCACAATGTCACATGTTCACATGTGCCAGAACACGCCCCACCGTCAGTTCCTTTTTTAACAACTCTCCTGAAGCAATGGCGACTGTTGATCTCAGACACGAGCTGCTCTGCTCCATCTGTATGGACATTTATACAGATCCTGTAACCCTGAGATGTGGACACAACTTCTGCCGGGATTGTATTGATGGAGTGCCGGATACAGATGGCGGGTATGGAGAATATTCCTGTCCTGAATGTAGAGCAACATTTCAGAAGTGGCCTCCACTACAGAAGAACATAACTCTGTGTAATGTAGTGGAGAATTTCCTGTCTACTCAACCACATCAGGAAATGATCACCGGGATCTGCTGCACTTACTGTGTGGACTATCCAGTATCTGCTGTTAAATCCTGTCTACATTGTGAGGCTTCTCTGTGTGAGAAACATCTGAAAGTTCACATCAAAATATCAGCAGATCACGTCCTCACTGATCCCAGCACTTCCCTGAAAACCAGAAAATGTTCCCTCCATAGGAAGATCCTGGAATATTACTGCACTAAAGACGGTGCTTGTATCTGTGTGTTCTGCCGTTCAGTTGGAAAACATCGAGGACATCGGGTGGAGATGCTGGATGAGGCCTCAGAGAAGAAGAAGGAGAGACTGAGAAATGTTCTCCAGAAACTGATCACAAAGAGGAAGAAGACTGAGGAAAGAGTCCAGAGTCTGGAGGAACGCAGGAGAAAAGCTCAAGAAAAAGCAGCTGGAGAAGCCGAGAGAGTCACTGCCCTGTTCATAGACATCAGGAGATGGGTGGACGACCTGGAGAAGGAGGTCCTGAGTGAGATCTCCAGGCGGGAAGAGCAGGTGTCACTGTCACTGTCTGATGTGATACAGAAGCTGGAACTAAAGAAGGACGAGCTGTCCAGGAATATGAGGTACATTGAGGAGCTGTGTAACATGACGGATCCACTGACTGTCTTACAGGATCCAAACATCTGTGCCTTGTGTCATCCTGAGGAGGAGGGAGGTGATGAGGACACAGGAGAACATGATGGAGGTGATCGGGGTGCGGAGCTGATCTCACACATATCACACACATTATCTGATATGATAAGAGATATAAATGTGATCTTCTATGGGGAGGGTCCTGCAGACATATTACTGGATGTAAACACGGCTGATAATAATCTCCTTATATCAGACGACCTGAAAACTGCGACCTGGACAGAAATAACACAGAATCGTCCAGAAACAGCAGAGAGATTCCAGTATAATCAGGTGATGAGCGGGAGGAGATTTACCTCAGGACGACATTACTGGGATGTGGAGATCAGTAGATCAGAGTTGTGGAGGGTGGGGATGTGTTATCCCAGTATAATCAGGAGGGGGCGTCAGTCATACATTGGAGATAATAACAAGTCCTGGTGTTTATATGGCGGGATGGTGCGTAATAATAGGTATTCAGTGATACATGACAGTGAAGTGATCCTGTTCCCTCACCAGATCTCTAGTGATAGATTCAGGATATGTCTGGATTATGAGGCCGGGCAGTTGTCCTTTTATGAGCTGTGTGACCCCATCAGACACTTACACACCTTCACTGCCGCCTTCTCCGAGCCCCTTCATGCTGCGTTATATGTATGTGGAGGTTCTATAAAGATATTGGGTAGCAGCTGAGAGGAAGTATAGTACTTGAAGAAATCAGCCCAGTAACTGGTGACATCACAGGGTGCAGAATCTCTATGATTGGTGGAGCAATCAGCCAGTGTGAGGAGCCTCATGACGGATCCGGTTACGTCTAGTATCGTACATGCGCTCTTACAGGTTCTATAATTTTGTCTCTTTCAAATATTCAAATAATCTTTTTTTTTTCTTATGTATGTGGGGCTTGTTTTTCATGTCCTCTTTGTATTGCTATTTTTTACTGATAGGGGGAAATATGAAAAAAATAGAAAATACATGTATAGTTCTCACATTTTGTGGTTTATTTTTTTTTATGAATTCAAAGGACCAATAAAAGCATTTTAAATTGCATTCCCCTTTCCAAAGAAATTATTTTTATGTATTGGACATTTTTTGGGGATGGAACAGGTCTAGACATAACGATTTAGACTGGCAGTGCCTTTTTTATGCTTTCTTTGATTTTATTACTACTATTCTTTTTTCATTTATTTTATACACTGTGCCCCTTGAAGGTCTTCAAAAACTTTGAGGGGGCATTATAACATACTAGATGGTGGTCCGATTCTAACGCATCGGGTATTCTAGAATATATGTAGTTTATTTATGAAGATTTCAGAATAATGCAATGAATACACAGGATTCGGCCGGGCGCGACCAATTAGCGAAGCGTGGTTCAAATCCCACGCCAATTCGCGGACGGACTGCGCCTGTCACTGATTGTTTGCGGCCAGCCGATCAGTAAAGCCAGGGCCAGCTGCAGGTTTTTGAGGGCTCTGGGCAAAAGAGTCTCACAGCCCACATAGTATATAACACAGCCCATGTAGTATATAGCACAGCCAAGTAGCATATAGCACAGGCACGTAGTATATAGCACAGCTATGTAGTATATAACACAGCCACGTAGTATATAGCACAGCCACGTAGTATATAGCACAGGCACGTAGTATATAGCACAGCCCACGCAGTATATAACTCAGCCACATAGTATATTGCACAGCCACGTAGTAAATAGCACAGGCACGTAGCATATAACACAACCCACGTAGTATATAGCACAGCCAAGTAGCATATAGCACGGGCACTTTTTATATAGCACAGCTATGTAGTATATAACACAGCAACGTAGTATATAGCACAGCCACGTAGTATATAGCAGCCACGTAATATATAGCACAGGCACGTAGTATATAGCACAGCCCACGCAGTATATAACACAGCCACATAGTATATTGCACAGCCACGTAGTAAATAGCACAGGCACGTAGTATATAGCACAGCCCACGTAGTATATAGCACAGCCCACGTAGTATATAGCACAGCCCACGCAGTATATAACACAGCCCATGCAGTATATAACACAGCCCATGTAGTATATAGCACAGCCCACATAGTGTAGAGCACAGCGACGTAGTATATAACACAGCCCATGCAGTATATAACACTGCTCATGCAGTATATAGCAATGTGGGCACCATATCCCTGTTAAAAAAAGAATTAAAATAAAAAAGAATTATGTACTCACCTTCCGGCGGCCCCCGGATCCAGCCCAGGCCTTTATTGATGCTCCTCAAGATGCTCCGTTCCCAGTAATGCCCTGCGTCCGAGACCGCTACGTCATCACGAGTCATTGCCACAATGCATTCTTGGGACCGGAGCGTCGTGAGGAGTGGGAAAGGCTGCCGCGGACGCCGGAAGGTGAGAATATAATTATTTTTTTATTTTATTATTATTTTTAACAATATATGTTTTTACTATTGATGCTGCATAGGCAGCATTAATAGTAAAACGTTGGTCACACTTATAGGGTTAATAGCAGCGTTAACGGACTGCGTTACACCGCGTTATGCCACGGTGTAACGCAGTCCGTTTAACGGACTGCTAAAACGCTATGTGGGCGCTGACTAGAGGGGAGTATCGAGGGAGCACTGACTGCAGGGGGTAGGGAGGAGCCAATTCGCAGCCCGACTGTGCCTGTCACTGATTGGTCACGCCCAGCCGGCCGCGATCAATCAGCAACGCGGGATTTCCGTTACAGACAGACAGACAAACAGACGGAAGTGGACCTTAGACAATTATATATAGACTAGATGGTAGCCCGATTCTAACGCATCGGGTATTCTAGAATATGTATGTAGTTTATGAAGATTTTAGAATAATACATTGAATACACAGGATTCGGCCGGCCGCAACCAATTAGCGAAGCGTGGTTCAAATCTCGCGCCAATTCGCGGTCGGACTGCACCTGTCGCTGATTGTTCGCGGCCGGCCACGTAGTATATAGCACAGCCACGTAATAACAGCCCATGTAGTAAATAGCACAGCCACGTAGTAGATTGCACAGCCACATAGTATATTGCACAGCCCCGTAGTATATAGCACAGCCACATAGTATATAGCACAGCCCACATAGTAAATAGCACAGCCACATAGTATATAACACAGCCCATGGAGTATATAGCACAGCCCACGGAGTATATAGCACAGCCCACGGAGTATATAGCACAGCCACGTAGTATATAGCACAGCCCATGGAATGCATAACAGCCCACATAGAATATAACACAGCCACATAGTATATAACAGCCCATGCACGGAGTTTATAACACAGGCCACGTAGTGTATAACACAGGCCACGTAGTGAATAACACAGCCACGTAGCATATAACAGCCCACGTAGTAATAGCACAGCCACGTAGTATATTGCACAGCCACGTAGTATATTGCACAGCCCTGTAATATATAGCACAGCCACGTAGTATATTGTTAAAGACCTGGTGGTTAGGACTGTTATAGACCTAGTGGTTAGGAGCACCCGGAACGACCTGATAGTTAAGACAATACCGGACAAGCTCTGGTAAGTGGGAACTCTGCTGACCGCAACCCCTAAACCTATCACACACACTAGAAATAGCCGTGGATTGCTCCTAACGCTCCCTATGCAACTCGTCACAGCCTCAGAGCTACCTAGCCCTAAAGGTAGAAAATAAAGCCTACCTTGCCTCAGAGAAATTCCCCAAAGGAAAAGGCAGCCCCCCACATATATTGACTGTGAGTTAAGATGAAAGTCACAAACACAGAGATGAAATAGATTTCAGCAAAGAGAGGCCCGACTTACTAAACAGACAGAGGATAGGAAAGGTATCTTTGCGGTCAGCACAAAAAAACTAAAAAAAAAACACGCAGAGTGTGCAAAAAGACCTCCGCACTGACTCACGGTGCGGAGGTGCCACTCTGCATCCCAGAGCTTCCAGCTAGCAAGACAAAATCATAATAGCAAGCTGGACAAGAAAAATAGTAAACAAATAAATAACTAGCAGGAACTTAGCTTCTGCTGGAGTAGACAGGTCACCAGAAAGATCCAGGAGCAAACTAAACCAGTACTAGAACATTGACAGCTGGCATGGAGTAACGATCTAAGTGGAGTTAAATAGAGCAGCAGCTAAAGAACAACTTAAGTCACCTGTGGAAGGAACCTCAGAAGCAGCAGCTCCACTCACAGCCACCAGAGGGAGTCCATGAACAGAACTCGCCGAAGTACCATTCATGACCACAGGAGTGAGCTCGATAACAGAATTCACAACAGTACCCCCCCCTTGAGGAGGGGTCACCGAACCCTCACCAGAGCCCCCAGGCCGACCAGGATGAGCCAAATGAAAGGCACGAACTAGATCAGCAGCATGAACATCAGAGGCAAAAACCCAGGAATTATCTTCCTGACCATAACCCTTCCACTTGACTAGGTACTGGAGTTTTCGTCTCGAAATACGAGAATCCAAAATCTTCTCCACCACATATTCCAACTCCCCCTCTACCAACACCGGGGCAGGAGGATCAACGGAGGGAACCATAGGCGCCACGTATCTCCGCAATAACGACCTATGGAACACATTATGGATGGCAAAATAAGCTGGAAGGGCCAAACGAAATGACACAGGATTGAGAGCTTAAGAAATCTTATACGGACCAATGAAACGAGGCTTAAACTTAGGAGAGGAAACCTTCATAGGAACATAACGAGACGACAACCAAACCAAATCCCCAACACGAAGCCGGGGACCAACACAGCGCCGGCGGTTAGCGAAACGTTGAGCCTTCTCCTGGGACAATGTCAAATTGTCCACCACCTGAGTCCAAATCTGCTGCAACCTGTCCACCACAGTATCCACACCAGGACAGTCCGAAGGCTCCACCTGCCCTGAAGAGAAATGAGGATGGAAACCAGAATTACAGAAAAAAGGCGAAACCAAAGTAGCCGAGCTGGCCCGATTATTAAGGGCGAACTCAGCCAAAGGCAAAAAGGACACCCAATCATCCTGATCAGCAGAAACAAAGCATCTCAGATATGTTTCCAAAGTCTGATTAGTTCGTTCGGTTTGGCCATTAGTCTGAGGCTGGAAAGCCGAAGAAAAAGAAAAATCAATGCCCATCCTAGCACAAAAGGACCGCCAAAACCTCAAAACAAACTGGGAACCTCTGTCCGAGACAATGTTCTCCGGAATGCCATGCAAACGAACCACATGCTGGAAAAACAATGGCACCAAATCAGAGGAGGAAGGCAATTTAGACAAGGGTACCAAATGGACCATGTTAGAAAAGCGATCACAAACCACCCAAATGACCGACATCCTTTGAGAAACAGGGAGATCTGAAATAAAATCCATAGAAATATGCGTCCAGGGCCTCTTCGGGACCGGCAAGGGCAAAAGCAACCCACTGGCACGAGAACAGCAGGGCTTAGCCCGAGCACAAGTCCCACAGGACTGCACAAAAGAACGCACATCCCGTGACAAGGCCACCAAAAGGATCTAGCCACCAAATCTCTGGTACCAAAGATTCCAGGATGACCAGCCAACACCGAACAATGAACCTCAGAGATAACTCTACTAGTCCATCTATCAGGGACAAACAGTTTCTCCGCTGGACAACCGTCAGGTCTATCAGCCTGAAACTTCTGCAGCACCCGCCGCAAATCAGGGGAGATGGCAGACAAAATTACCCCCTCTTTGAGAATACCCGCCGGCTCAGGAACACCCGGAGAGTCAGGCACAAAACTTCTTGACAGGGCATCAGCCTTCACATTCTTAGAGCCCGGAAGGTACGAAACCACAAAATCAAAACGGGAGAAAAACAGCGACCATCGAGCCTGTCTAGGATTCAACCGTTTGGCAGACTCGAGATAAGTCAAATTCTTGTGATCCGTCAAGACCACCACGCGATCCTTGGCTCCTTCCAGCCAATGTCGCCACTCCTCGAATGCCCACTTCATGGCCAACAACTCTCGATTGCCAACATCATAATTGCGCTCAGCAGGCGAGAACTTTCTAGAAAAGAAGGCACATGGTTTCATCACCGAGCCATCAGAACTTCTTTGCGACAAAACAGCCCCTGCTCCAATTTCAGAAGCATCAACCTCGACCTGAAACGGAAGCGAAACATCTGGCTGGCACAACACAGGGGCAGAAGAAAAACGACGCTTCAACTCCTGAAAAGCCTCCACAGCCGCAGAAGACCAATTGACCACATCAGCACCTTTCTTGGTCAAATCAGTCAACGGTTTAGCAACACTAGAAAAATTAGCGATGAAGCGACGATAAAAATTAGCAAAGCCCAGGAACTTCTGCAGGCTCTTCACAGATGTCGGCTGAGTCCAATCATAAATGGCCTGAACTTTAACAGGGTCCATCTCGATAGTAGAAGGGGAAAAAATGAGACCCAAAAATGAAACCCTCTGAACTCCAAAGAGACACTTTGACCCCTTCACAAACAAGTAATTCACACGAAGGACCTGGAACACCATTCTGACCTGCTTTACATGAGACTCCCAATCATCCGAAAATACCAAAATATCATCCAAATATACAATCAGGAATCTATCCAGGTACTCTCGGAAGATGTCATGCATAAAGGACTGAAATACTGATGGAGCATTAGAAAGCCCGAATGGCATAACCAGGTACTCAAAATGGCCCTCGGGCGTATTAAATGCTGTTTTCCATTCATCGCCCTGTTTAATACGCACAAGATTATACGCCCCTCGAAGATCTATCTTGGTGAACCAACTAGCCCCCTTAATTCGAGCAAACAAATCAGACAGCAGCGGCAAAGGGTACTGAAATTTGACTGTGATCTTATTAAGAAGGCGGTAATCAATACAAGGTCTCAAAGAACCATCCTTCTTAGCCACAAAAAAAACCCTGCTCCCAACGGTGATGACGCCGGGCGAATATGACCTTTCTCCAAGGATTCCTTTATATAACTCCGCATAGCGGCGTGCTCTGGCACAGATAAATTGAACAGTCGGCCCTTAGGAAACTTACTACCAGGAATCAAATTAATTGCACAATCGCAATCCCTATGAGGAGGTAGGGCACTGGATTTGGGCTCATCAAATACATCCCGGTAATCCGACAAAAACTCAGGGACTTCAGAAGGATTGGAAGACGAAATTGACAGCAATGGAACATCACCATGTACCCCCTGACAACCCCAGCTGGACACAGACATAGATTTCCACTCCAATACTGGATTATGGACCTGTAGCCATGGCAACCCCAAAATGACCACATCATGCAGATTATGCAACACCAAAAAGCGAATCTCCTCCTGATGTGCAGGAGCCATGCACATGGTCAATTGGGTCCAGTACTGAGGCTTATTCTTGGCCAAAGGCGTAGCATCAATTCCTCTCAATGGAATAGGATACTGCAAGGGCTCCAAGAAAAAACCACAGCGCCTAGCAAACTCCAAGTCCATCAAATTCAGGGCAGCGCCTGAATCCACAAATGCCATAACAGAATAGGATGACAAAGAGCAAATCAGAGTAACGGACAAAAGAAATTTAGACTGTACCGTACCAATGGTGGCAGACCTAGCGAACCGCTTAGTGCGCTTAGGACAATCGGAGATAGCATGAGTGGAATCACCACAGTAAAAACACAGCCCATTCTGACGTCTGTGTTCTTGACGTTCAGCTCTGGTCAAAGTCCTATCACATTGCATAGGCTCAGGCCTATGCTCAGAGAATACCGCCAAATGGTGCACAGCTTTGCGCTCACGCAAGCGCCGATCGATCTGAATGGCCAAGGACATAGACTCATTCAGACCAGCAGGCATGGGAAATCCCACCATGACATCCTTAAGGGCTTCAGAAAGACCCTTTCTGAAAATTGCCGCCAGGGCACACTCATTCCACTGAGTAAGCACAGACCACTTTCTAAACTTCTGACAATATACTTCTGCTTCATCCTGACCCTGACACAAAGCCAGCAAGATTTTCTCTGCCTGATCCACTGAATTTGGTTCATCATAAAGCAATCCAAGCGTCAGAAAAAACGCATCTACATCACGCAATGCAGGATCTCCTGGCGCAAGGGAAAATGCCCAGTCTTGAGGGTCGCCACGTAACAAAGAAATAATGATTTTTACTTGTTGACCAGGGTCACCTGAGGAGCGAGGTTTCAAAGCAAGAAACAGTTTACAATTATTTTTGAAATTCAGGAACTTAGATCTATCCCCAGAAAACAAATCAGGAATTGGAATTCTAGGCTCTGACATCGGATTCTGAACCACAAAATCTTGGATGTTTTCTACCCTTGTAGTGAGATGATCCATCCAAGAGGACAGACCTTGAATGTCCATATCTACACTTGTGTCCTGAACCACCCAGGGGTTTAGGGGAAAAGAGAGACAAAACACACTGCAGAGGAAAAAAAATGGTCTCAGAACTTCTCTTATTCCTCTATTGAGATGCATTAACACTTTGGGCCAGCTGTACTGTTAAAGACCTGGTGGCTAGGACTGTTATAGACCTAGTGGTTAGGAGCACCCGGAACGACCTGATAGTTAAGACAATACCGGACAAGCTCTGGGAAGTGGGAACTCTGCTGACCGCAACCCCTAAACCTATCACACACACTAGAAATAGCCGTGGATTGCTCCTAACGCTCCCTATGCAACTCGTCACAGCCTCAGAGCTACCTAGCCCTAAAGGTAGAAAATAAAGCCTACCTTGCCTCAGAGAAATTCCCCAAAGGAAAAGGCAGCCCCCCACATATATTGACTGTGAGTTAAGATGAAAGTCACAAACACAGAGATGAAATAGATTTCAGCAAAGAGAGGCCTGACTTACTAAACAGACAGAGGATAGGAAAGGTAACTTTGCGGTCAGCACAAAAAACTACAAAAAACCACGCAGAGTGTGCAAAAAGACCTCCGCACCGACTCACGGTGCGGAGGTGCCACTCTGCATCCCAGAGCTTCCAGCTAGCAAGACAAAATCATAATAGCAAGCTGGACAAGAAAAATAGTAGACAAATAAATAACTAGCAGGAACTTAGCTTCTGCTGGAGTAGACAGGTCACCAGAAAGATCCAGGAGCAAACTAAACCAGTACTAGAACATTGACAGCTGGCATGGAGTAACGATCTAAGTGGAGTTAAATAGAGCAGCAGCTAAAGAACAACTTAAGTCACCTGTGGAAGGAACCTCAGAAGCAGCAGCTCCACTCACAGCCACCAGAGGGAGTCCATGAACAGAACTCGCCGAAGTACCATTCATGACCACAGGAGGGAGCTCGATAACAGAATTCACAACAGTATATAGCACAGTCCACGTAGTAAATAGCACAGCCATGTAGTATATTGCACAGACACATAGTATATTGCACAGGCCACATAGTATATAACAGCCCATGCACACAGTATATAACACAGGCCACATAGTGTATAACACAGGCCACATAGTGTATAACACAGCCCACGTGGTATGTAGCACAGCCATGTAGTATATTGCACAGCCTATTGCACAGCCCACGTAGTATATTGCACAGCGCACGTAGTATATTGCACAGCCCACGTAGTATATTGCACAGTCCATGTAGTATATTGCACAGCCCACGTAGTATATTGCACAGCCCACGTAGTATATTGCAGAGCCCATGTAGTATATTGCACAGGCCACATAGTATATTGCACAGCCCACGCAATATATTGCACAGCCCACGCAATATATTGCACAGCCCATGTAGTATATTGCACAGCCCACGTAGTATATTGCACAGCCCATGTAGTATATTGAACAGCTCACGTAGTATATTGTACAGCCCATGTAGTATATTGCACAGCACACGCAGTATATAGCAAAAAAAGAATTAAAATAAAAAATAGTGATATACTCACCTTCCGTTGGCCCCTGGATCATGGCGAAGCGGTTACCTACGCTCCTCGCGTGCTCCGGTCGGAAGAGGGCATTGCAGTCTCGCGAGATGATGACGTAGCGGTCTCGCAAGACAGGTACATCATCATCTTGCGAGATCACAGTGCACGGAGAGGTCACTGGGGCGTCGCGAGGAGCCGGAAAGGCCTATTCTGGATCCGAGGGGCCAATGGACGGTGAGTAAATAACGATTTTTTTATTTTTTAAATTATTTTTAACATTAGATCTTTTTACTATTGATGCCGCATAGACAGCATGAATAGTAAAAAGTTGGTCACACAAGGTTAATAGCAGCGGTTACGGAGTGCGTTACCGCTGCCATTAACCCTGCGCCGGGCAGTGACTGCGGGGAGTAAGGACTGTGCCCGTCGCTGATTGGTTGTGGCTGTTTTGCCACGACCAATCAGCGACTTGGATTTCCATGACAGACAGAGGCTGCGACCAATGAATATCTGTGACAGACAGACAGACAGAAAGACGGAAGTGACCCTTAGACAATTACATAGCAGATTAACCCCTTCATGACCCAGCCTATTTTGACCTTAAAGACCTTGCCGTTTTTTGCAATTCTGACCAGTGTCCCTTTATGAGGTAATAACTCAGGAACGCTTCAACGGATCCTAGCGGTTCTGAGATTGTTTTTTCGTGACATATTGGGCTTCATGTTAGTGGTAAATTTAGGTCAATAAATTCTGCGTTTATTTGTGATAAAAACGGAAATTTGGCGAAAATTTTGAAAATTTTGCAATTTTCACATTTTGAATTTTTATTCTGTTAAACCAGAGAGTTATGTGACACAAAATAGTTAATAAATAACATTTCCCATATGTTTACTTTACATCAGCACAATTTTGGAAACAAAATTTTTTTTTGCTAGGAAGTTATAAGGGTTAAAATTTGACCAGCGATTTCTCATTTTTACAACGAAATTTACAAAACCATTTTTTTTAGGGACCACCTCACATTTGAAGTCAGTTTGAGGGGTCTATATGGCTGAAAATACCCAAAAGTGACACCATTCTAAAAAATGCACCCCTCAAGGTACTCAAAACCACATTCAAGAAGTTTATTAACCCTTCAGGTACTTCACAGCAGCAGAAGCAACATGGAAGGAAAAAATGAAGATTTAACTTTTTAGTCACAAAAATTATCTTTTAGCAACAATTTTTTTATTTTCCCAATGGTAAAAGGAGAAACTGAACCACTAAAGTTGTTGTCCAATTTGTCCTGAGTACACTGATACCTCATATGTTGGGGTAAACCACTGTTTGGGCGCACGGCAGGGCTTGGAAGGGAAGGAGCGCCATTTGACTTTTTGAATGAAAAATTGGCTCCACTCTTTAGCGGACACCATGTTACGTTTGGAGAGCCCCCGTGTGCCTAAAAATTGGAGCTCCCCCACAAGTGACCCCATTTTGGAAACTAGACGCCCCAAGGAACTTATGTAGATGCATAGTGAGCACTTTGAACCCCCAGGTGCTTCACAAATTGATCTGTAGAAATGAAAAAGTACTTTTTTTTCACAAAAAAATTCTTTTAGCCTCAATTTTTTCATTTTCACATGGGCAACAGGACAAAATGGATCCTAAAATGTGTTGGGCAATTTCTCCTGAGTACACCAATACCTCACATGTGGGGGTAAACCACTGTTTGGGCACATGGTAAGGCTTGGAAGGGAAGGAGCGCCATTTGACTTTTTGAATGGAAAATTAGCTCCAATTGTTAGCGGACACCATGTCGCGTTTGGAGAGCCCCTGTGTGCCTAAACATTGGAGCTCCCCCACAAGTGACCCCATTTTGGAAACTAGACCCCCCAAGGAACTTATCTAGATGCATATTGAGCACTTTAAACCCCCAGGTGCTTCACAGAAGTTTATAACGCAGAGCCATGAAAATAAAAAATATTTTTTCTTTCCTCAAAAATGATTTTTTAGCCTGGAATTTCCTATTTTGCCAAGGGTAATAGGAGAAATTGGACCCCAAATTTTCTTGTCCAGTTTGTCCTGAGTACGCTGATACCCCATATGTGGGGGTAAACCACTGTTTGGGCGCACGGCAGGGCTCGGAAGGGAAGGCACGCCATTTGGCTTTTTAAATGGAAAATTAGCTCCAATCATTAGCGGACACCATGTCACGTTTGGAGAGCCCCTGTATGCCTAAACATTGGAGATCCCCCACAAATGACCCCATTTTGGAAACTAGACCCCCAAAGGAACTAATCTAGATGTGTGGTGAGGACTTTTAACCCCAAAGTGCTTCACAGAAGTTTATAACGCAGAGCCATGAAAATAAAAAATAAAAATTATTTTCTCAAAAATGATCTTTTAGCCTGCAATTTTTTATTTTCCCAAGGGTAACAGGAGAAATGTGACCCCAAAAGTTGTTGTCCAGTTTCTCCTGAGTACGCTGATACCCCATATGTGGGGGTAAGCCACTGTTTGGGCACATGCCGGGGCTCGGAAGTGAAGTAGTGATGTTTTGAAATGCAGACTTTGATGGAATGCTCTGTGGGCGTCACGTTGCGTTTGCAGAGCCCCTGATGTGCCTAAACAGTAGAAACCCCCCACAAGTGACCCCATTTTGGAAACTAGACCCCGAAAGGAACTTATCTAGATGTGTGGTGAGCACTTTGAACCCCCAAGTGCTTCACAGAAGTTTATAATGCAGAGCCGTGAAAATAAAAAATCATTTTTCTTTCCTCAAAAATGATGTTTTAGCAAGCATTTTTTTATTTTCCCAAGGGTAACAGGAGAAATTGGACCCCAGTAATTGTTGCACAGTTTATCCTGAGTACGCTGGTACCCCATATGTGGGGGAAAACCACTGTTTGGGCACACGTCGGAGCTCGGAAGTGAGGGAGCACCATTTGACTTTTTGAATACAAGATTGGCTGGAATCAATGGTGGCGCCATGTTGCGTTTGGAGACCCCTGATGTGCCTAAACAGTGAAATCCCCTCAATTCTACCTCCAACACTAACCCCCCCACACCCCTAACCCTAATCCCAACTGTAGCCATAACCCTAACCACAACCCTAACCACAACCCTAATTCCAACCCTAACCCTAAGGCTATGTGCCCACGTTGCGGATTCGTGTGAGATTTTTCAGCATCATTTTTGAAAAATCCGCGGGTAAAAGGCACTGCGTTTTACCTGCGGATTTTCCGCGGATTTCCAGTGTTTTTTGTGCGGATTTCACCTGCGGATTCCTATTGAGGAACAGGTGTAAAACGCTGCGGAATCCCCACAAAGAATTGACATGCTGCGGAAAATACAACGCAGCGTTTCCGCGCGGTATTTTCCGCACCATGGGCACAGCGGATTTGGTTTTCCATAGGTTTACATGGTACTGTAAACCTGATGGAACACTGCTGTGAATCCGCAGCGGCCAATCCGCACCGTGTGCACATAGCCTAATTCTAAAGGTATGTGCACATGCTGCGGAAAACGCTGCGGATCCGCAGCAGTTTCCCATGAGTTTACAGTTCAATGTAAACCTATGGGAAACAAAAATCGCTGTACACATGCTGCAGAAAAACTGCACGGAAACGCAGCGGTTTACATTCCGCAGCATGTCGCTTCTTTCTGCGGATTCCGCAGCGGTTTTACAACTGCTCCAATAGAAAATCGCAGTTGTAAAACCGCAGTGAAAGGCGCAGAAAAAACGCGGTAAATCCGCGATAAATCCGCAGCGGTTTAGCACTGCGGATTTATCAAATCCGCAGCGGAAAAATCCGCAGAGGACCAGAATACGTGTGCACATACCGAAACCCTAACCCTAGCCCTAACCCTACCCCTAACCCTACCCCTAACCCTACCCCTACCCCTAACCCTAACCCTAACCCTAACCCTACCCCTAACCCTACCCCTACCCCTAACCCTACCCCTAACCCTACCCCTAACCCTGCCCCTAACCCTACCCCTAACCCTAACCCTACCCCTAACCCTAACCCTACCCCTAACCCTACCCCTAACCCTAACCTAACATTAGTGGAAAAAAAAAATTCTTTATTTTTTATTGTCCCTACCTATGGGGGTGACAAAGGGTGGGGGGGGTCATTTATTATTTTTTTATTTTGATCACTGGGATAGATTATATCTCAGTGATCAAAATGCACTTTGAACGAATCTGCCGGCCGGCAGATTCGGCGGGCGCACTGCGCATGCGCCCGCCATTTTGGAAGATGGCGGCGCCCGGGGAGAAGACGGACGGACCCCGGCAGGAGATCGGTAAGTATGAAGGGGGGGGGGATCGGAGCATGGGGGGGTGGATCGGAACGCGGGAGGGGTGGAACGGAGCACGGGGCGGGTGGAACGGAGCACGGGGGGTGGAACGGAGCACGGGGGGGTGGAACGGAGCACGGGGGGGTGGATCGGAGTGCAGGGGGGTGATTGGAGCACGGGGGGGTGATTGGAGCACGGGGGGAGCGGACAAGAGCACGGGGGGGAGCGGAGCACAGGACGGAGGGGAGCGGGGCAGTGTACCGGGCAGATCGGAGGGCTGGGGGGGCGATCGGTGGGGTGGGGTGGGGGCACATTTGTATTTCCAGCCATGGCCGATGATATTGCAGCATCGGCCATGGCTGGATTGTAATATTTCACCCGTTATAATAGGTGAAATATTACAAATCGCTCTGATTGGCAGTTTCACTTTCAACAGACAATCAGAGCGATCGTAGCCACGGGGGGGTGAAGCCACCCCCCCTGGGCTAAACTACCAATCCCCCAGTCCCTGCAGATCGGGTGAAATGGGAGTTAACCCTTTCACCCGATCTGCAGGGACGCGATCATTCTGTGACACAGCATATGCGTCACAGGTCGGATTGGCACCGACTTTCATGACGCATACGCTGTGTCACAGGTCGGGAAGGGGTTAATACATTCTTTTTAAACTGATTTCCCTTGTAACATAGGATCGTATATTAGCTCCAGCTACAAGGAAATATCTACTCCTTTACTGCATAGGAGAACTGAAAGGGTTTCCTGGGACCCAGCAGCTCCTGTTCCCTCCCTACACCCAGTGATCACATGACCACAGGGTCTGGAGGAGGAAGCACTGTCAGTACTTCCTGATCTGTGTACACAATGCTAGTTCAGAGCCGTGCATACAGAGGTGGAGAAGTTAAACATGGTAATAAACCATATTTATCTTCTCTCTGGGAAATCTGTCTGTGTCTAACAACAGTTTCCCTTCCCACAGCTGGACAATAATGGGAAAGGTGCCTAGACTGCATTTACATTTTAGAATAAGGGGAGACGCCCGGACGTATAAAGTGTATGGGCAGTCAGTGCAGAAGTAGTTAAACTTCCTAGCAATGTTCCGGTATTGCACTTGTCAAAAGTAAAAGTGTATGAAAGCCAATTTTTCACCAAGTTTTTGCCAATTAATCTGAGAGCAGCATAATGTAGGGGCAGAGACCCTGATTCGAGCGTTGTCTCTTTCTGGGCTGCTTGCTGTAATTTAAACAAAACAGTTTCACCTGCAGAAGATTATCACTAGAGGACTAGTTTCCACTGCTTCCAGGTAGTCCTCCAAATTTATGAGATCTATGTAATGTGGCCCCTACAACTGATTAGCAGTTTTCTACCTATGCACAGTGTACGCAGAAAGCCAGTCAGAGGCAGTGGCGTAGGAAGGGGGGTGCGGGGGGGGCGGTCCGCCCCGGGCGGCACAATGCGGGGGGCGGCCGGCGCTGCAGGAGAAAAAAAAAAAAAAAAAAAGACGCCCCTTTAAATCTTCGGGCGGCCAGGGCCAGCTCCCCCCACCACCGGACCCCGCCCCCCGCTCTATACTCACCTCTCCTGGTTCCTGCGGCGCCGGCAGCTACAGCGTCCTCTGACTCTGCGACGTCTCAGAGCAGAGGGCGCGATGACGTCACTACTGTGCGCGCCGCTCTGCCTCTCTGTCCTGAGCGTCGCAGAGCCGGAGAGACGCTGACTGCACCAGACCTGCGCTAGGAACGGGAGAGGTGAGGATTTTACTTTTTTTTTTTTTTCTTTATGTCTGACTGTCTGGGGCTGGGGCAATGCTGGACACACTGGGGCAATACTGGAGACCATGGGGCAGATTGCTGGACACACTGGGGCAATACATGAGACCATGGGGCAGATTGCTGGACACACTGGGGCAATACTGGAGACCATGGGGCAGATTGCTGGACACACTGGGGCAATACAGGAGACTATGGGGCAGATTGCTGGACACACTGGGGCAATACTGGAGACCATGGGGCAGATTGCTGGACACACTGGGGCAATACAGGAGACTATGTGGCAGAATGCTGGACACACTGGGGCAATACAGGAGACTATGTGGCAGAATGCTGGACACACTGGGGCAATACAGGAGACTATGGGGCAGATTGCTGGACACACTGGGGCAATACTGGAGACCATGGGGCAGAATGCTGGACACACTGGGGCAATACAGGAGACCATGGGGCAGATTGCTGGACACACTGGGGCAATACAGGAGACTATGTGGCAGAATGCTGGACACACTGGGGCAATACAGGAGACTATGTGGCAGAATGCTGGACACACTGGGGCAATACAGGAGACTATGGGGCAGATTGCTGGACACACTGGGGCAATACTGGAGACCATGGGGCAGATTGCTGGACACACTGGGGCAATACAGGAGACCATGTGGCAGAATGCTGGACACACTGGGGCAATACAGGAGACCATGGGGCAGATTGCTGGACACACTGGGGCAATACAGGAGACCATGGGGCAGATTGCTGGACACACTGGGCCAATACTGGAGACCATGGGGCAGAATGCTGGACACACTGGGGCAATACAGGAGACCATGTGGCAGAATGCTGGACACACTGGGGCAATACAGGAGACCATGGGGCAGATTGCTGGACACACTGGGGCAATACAGGAGACCATGTGGCAGAATGCTGGACACACTGGGGCAATACAGGAGACCATGGGGCAGATTGCTGGACACACTGGGGCAATACAGGAGACCATGGGGCAGATTGCTGGACACACTGGGGCAATACTGGAGACCATGGGGCAGAATGCTGGACACACTGGGGCAATGCTGGACACTGGGGCAGATTGCTGGACACACTGGGGGTAATATGCTGGACACACTGGGGGTAATATGCTGGACACACTGGGGCAGACTGCTGGACACACTGGGGAAAGGCTGGACACTGGGGCAGATTGCTGGACACACTGGGGGCAGTGCTGGACATACTGGGGCAGATTGCTGGACACACTGGGGGTAATATGCTGGACACACTGGGGCAGATTGCTGGACAACATGGGGGTAATATGCTGGACACACTGGGGCAGATTGCTGGACAACATGGGGGTAATATGCTGGACACACTGGGGCAGATTGCTGGACAACATGGGGGTAATATGCTGGACACACTGGGGGCAGGACTTGAGGCATGGGCAGAATGTAGATACGGGGCATGATTGGAGACACGGGGCAGGATTGGATCATGGGGCAGGACGGATACGATGGAGGCTGGTGGGGCAGGATGGGGAGATCATATGGGGTAGAATGGATACTCATGAGGGCAGGATACGACAACATATGGCTGGAGCCAGGAATGAGATAAACGGGGCCAGGGTGGGGAATATTATTACCATAGGGGCTAATTAAGGGATATTATTACTGCAGTGATGTATTTATTTTATTTTTTGAGTATACTGTTACAGTGGGGCAAAAAAGTATTTAGTCAGTCAGCAATAGTGCAAGTTCCACCACTTAAAAAGATGAGAGGCGTCTGTAATTTACATCATAGGTAGACCTCAACTATGGGAGACAAACTGAGAAAAAAAAATCCAGAAAATCACATTGTCTGTTTTTTTAACATTTTATTTGCATATTATGGTGGAAAATAAGTATTTGGTCAGAAACAAAATTTCATCTCAATACTTTGTAATATATCCTTTGTTGGCAATGACAGAGGTCAAACGTTTTCTGTAAGTCTTCACAAGGTTGCCACACACTGTTGTTGGTATGTTGGCCCATTCCTCCATGCAGATCTCCTCTAGAGCAGTGATGTTTTTGGCTTTTCACTTGGCAACACGGACTTTCAACTCCCTCCAAAGGTTTTCTATAGGGTTGAGATCTGGAGACTGGCTAGGCCACTCCAGGACCTTGAAATGCTTCTTACGAAGCCACTCCTTCGTTGCCCTGGCGGTGTGCTTTGGATCATTGTCATGTTGAAAGACCCAGCCACGTTTCATCTTCAATGCCCTTGCTGATGGAAGGAGGTTTGCACTCAAAATCTCACGATACATGGCCCCATTCATTCTTTCATGTACCCGGATCAGTCGTCCTGGCCCCTTTGCAGAGAAACAGCCCCAAAGCATGATGTTTCCACCACCATGCTTTACAGTAGGTATGGTGTTTGATGGATGCAACTCAGTATTCTTTTTCCTCCAAACACGACAAGTTGTGTTTCTACCAAACAGTTCCAGTTTGGTTTCATCAGACCATAGGACATTCTCCCAAAACTCCTCTGGATCATCCAAATGCTCTCTAGCAAACTTCAGACGGGCCCGGACATGTACTGGCTTAAGCAGTGGGACACGTCTGGCACTGCAGGATCTGAGTCCATGGTGGCGTAGTGTGTTACTTATGGTAGGCCTTGTTACATTGGTCCCAGCTCTCTGCAGTTCATTCTCTAGGTCCCCCCGTGTAGTTCTGGGATTTTTTCTCACCGTTCTTGTGATCATTCTGACCCCACGGGGTGGGATTTTGCGTGGAGCCCCAGATCGAGGGAGATTATCAGTGGTCTTGTATGTCTTCCATTTTCTAATTATTGCTCCCACTGTTGATTTCTTCACTCCAAGCTGGTTGGCTATTGCAGATTCAGTCTTCCCAGCCTGGTGCAGGGCTACAATTTTGTTTCTGGTGTCCTTTGACAGCTCCTTGGTCTTCACCATAGAGAAGTTTGGAGTCAGACTGTTTGAGGGTGTGCACAGGTGTCTTTTTATACTGATAACAAGTTTAAACAGGTGCCATTACTACAGGTAATGAGTGGAGGAAAGAGGAGACTCTTAAAGAAGAAGTTACAGGTCTGTGAGAGCCAGAAATCTTGATTGTTTGTTTCTGACCAAATACTTATTTTCCACCATAATATGCAAAAAAATGATAAAAAAAACAGACAATGTGATTTTCTGGATTTTTTTTTCTCAGTTTGTCTCCCATAGTTGAGGTCTACCTATGATGTAAATTACAGACGCCTCTCATCTTTTTAAGTGGTGGAACTTGCACTATTGCTGACTGACTAAATACTTTTTTGCCCCACTGTATAAAGGGGGGGGCGGTCCTGTTACTGTGCAGAGTGACACTATATCACCTTTTTTTCTTCATGTGATGTAATGTAGAAGTTGTGAAAAATTAAGTAATGTGTTCTGCAAGCGGAGCTCGAGATAACTGTGTTATTTCCTGCAGAAACGAGTCCTGGCTGGAAGGAATGATGGCGGTCTGTGCTGGATGAAAGATGAAGGACTTCACCTAGAGACGTCACTGGTGAGTCAGTGTTACCTATACACTGACACTATACACTGTATACTATATAGAGGTCCTGTGTATAATGTCACCAGTGATCTCTGTATTACCTCTACACAGACACTGCATACTAAGTACAGATCTCCTGTGAATACTGGCACTTATGGTGATAGTATTGTGGGGTTTTTTTTATTACTGATCAGTATTGTAGTATTCAGTCACTATGTGGTGGTAATATGTGGTCTGGAAATGGTGTTGTGGTATTTGTCCCTTGTATGTAGTATTATTCGGTCACTATGTGGTGTGGTGGTATTAAGTCACAGGTGTGGCATGTGGGGGTGACACCATTAGGCCCAGTTTAAGTTCTACAAAACAGGAAAACCGTTTTTGGTAACCTTTGTGTGTATTGAGCCGGGGGGGGGGGGGGGGCGCCAAACTCGGGAACAGCCCCGGGCGGCAAAAGCTCTAGCTACGCCTCTGGTCAGAGGTGTGTGTGTGTGTGTGTGGGGGGAGGGATATATAGAGCTCAGCATGCAGAGAACTGCTGGATCTGCAGCAGAGAAAACTGTGATTTTAATCAAAACTGCAGCAAAATACCCAGTAAGTGACAAACAGTTGAAATCATGGTCTTTGCCACCACGTCATACTCCTCTCAGATTGGTGACAAATTCCTTTCAAAATGAGCAAATATAATTTTTTTTTAAATTTCTCAGAAAGTTCAGATTTGCACAAAACCCAAACATTTTATGAGTTAATGAGTCTCATGAAGGATCTGGTTATCGCTCTTAATATTTTTATGTGTTGTTTTTTTATATAATTTTTATAAATCGTCATAAAACACGACAACCTTACATCAGTTGGTTAATCCTCCTCAGAAACTTCTGGTCATAGAACGGTCACAGTAAAATTATATTAAAAATGGATTAGATTGCAGTTTAGCGAATAAATTCGAGGATGATAAAATTTGTTTCGAGTTTCACTAAATTTCAGATTCACCAGGAACCCAATTTTTTTTTAGGATTTTGTTTGTTTTTAGGGCTCAGGATAGTTAAAAAGTAAAAAATAAAAACATGACACTTACCTCATCCCTGACCTGTTCTGGGGCTGCAGCTTCCTTTTTGGCCCTTTGTTGGCTCTAGTCTCCATCTTCACTCTCCAGCACTGATTAGGCCCTTCCTCTCGCTCCGTCTCCATCTTCCCTGTCCAACAGGGCCGCCATCAGGGCATTACTGCCCTGTATGGGGCCCGGTGGGCAGAGAGGGCCCGCATCGGACCCTGTCTCATCTGTTCACCGGGCCCCTACCCTACCGCCACTGTGGCAGTTTAACGCTATTGACGTGCGGGTGCGGGCTCGTGCCCGCACGTCAATAGTTAACAGCCGCCAGCCTGGCAGCTGACGTGAGCCACAGCACGCACTTCGCCGGCATCTGACGTCATTGTCAGCCGCCGGCGAGTGCGCGCTTCACCTGCGTGGAGGCCTGAGGGAGGGAGCTTCGCCGCCTGCCGCAGGAACACGGCCAGGTAAGAACTCGCTTGTTTTTGTTTGTTTTTTTGAGAGCAGCGATCCAGGGGTCCCCGTGGCAGAATGCTGGACACACTGGGGCAGAATGCTGGACACACTGGGGCAGAATGCTGGACACACTGGGGCAGAATGCTGGACACACTGGGGCAGAATGCTGGAGACACTGGGGGCAGAATGCTGGAGACACTGGGGGCAGAATGCTGGAGACACTGGGGGCAGAATGCTGGACACACTGGGGCAGAATGCTGGACACACTGGGGGCAGAATGCTGGACACACTGGGGGCAGAATGCTGGAGACACTGGGGGCAGAATGCTGGACACACTGGGGGCAAAATTACTGAACACACTGGGGGCAGAATGCTGGAGACACTGGGGCAGAATGCTGGACACACTGGGGGCAGAATGCTGGACACACTGGGGCAGAATGCTGGACACACTGGGGCAGAATGCTGGACACACTGGGGGCAGAATGTTGGAGACACTGGGGGCAGAATGCTGGACACACTGGGGGCAAAATTACTGAACACACTGGGGGCAGAATGCTGGAGACACTGGGGCAGAATGCTGGACACACTGGGGGCAGAATGCTGGACACATTGGGGGCAGAATGCTGGAGACACTGGGGGCAGAATGCTGGACACACTGGGGGCAGAATGCTGGACACAATGGGGGCAGAATGCTGGAGACACTGGGGGCAAAATGCTGGACACAATGGGGGCAGAATGCTGGAGACACTGGGGCAGAATGCTGGACACACTGGGGGCAGAATGCTGGACACATTGGGGGCAGAATGCTGGACACACTGGGGGCAGAATGCTGGACACACTGGGGGCAAAATTACTGAACACACTGGGGGCAGAATGCTGGACACACTGGGGGCAGAATGCTGGACACACTGGGGGCAAAATGCTGGACACAATGGGGGCAGAATGCTGGAGACACTGGGGCAGAATGCTGGACACACTGGGGGCAGAATGCTGGACACATTGGGGGCAGAATGCTGGACACACTGGGGGCAGAATGCTGGACACACTGGGGGCAAAATTACTGAACACACTGGGGGCAGAATGCTGGACTCACTGGGGGCAGAATGCTGGACACATTGGGGGCAGAATGCTGGACACATTGGGGGCAGAATGCTGGACACATTGGGGGCAGAATGCTGGAGACACTGGGGGCAGAATGCTGGACACACTGGGGGCAGAATGCTGGACACACTGGGGGCAAAATTACTGAACACACTGGGGGCAGAATGCTGGACACACTGGGGGCAGAATGCTGGACACACTGGGGGCAAAATTACTGAACACACTGGGGGCAGAATGCTGGACACACTGGGGGCAGAATGCTGGACACACTGGGGGCAAAATGCTGGACACAATGGGGGCAGAATGCTGGAGACACTGGGGCAGAATGCTGGACACACTGGGGGCAGAATGCTGGACACACTGGGGGCAAAATTACTGAACACACTGGGGGCAGAATGCTGGACACACTGGGGGCAGAATGCTGGACACATTGGGGGCAGAATGCTGGACACATTGGGGGCAGAATGCTGGAGACACTGGGGGCAGAATGCTGGACACACTGGGGGCAGAATGCTGGACACACTGGGGGCAAAATTACTGAACACACTGGGGGCAGAATGCTGGACACACTGGGGGCAGAATGCTGGACACACTGGGGGCAGAATGCTGGACACATTGGGGGCAGAATGCTGGAGACACTGGGGGCAGAATGCTGGACACACTGGGGGCAGAATGCTGGACACACTGGGGGCAAAAATGCTGAACACACTGGGGGCAAAAATGCTGAACACACTGGGGGCAGAATGCTGAACACACTGGGGGCAGAATGCTGGACATACTGGGGGCAGAATGCTGGACACACTGGGGGCAGAATGCTGGACACACTGGGGGCAAAAATGCTGAACACACTGGGGGCAAAAATGCTGAACACACTGGGGGCAGAATTCTGGACACACTGGGGGCAGAGATGCTGGACACACTGGGGCAGAATGCTGGACACACTGGGGCAGAATGCTGGACACACTGGGGGCAGAATGCTGGACACACTGGGGGCAGAGATGCTGGACACACTGGGGCAGAATGCTGGACACACTGGGGGCAGAATGCTGGATACACTGGGGGCAGAATACTGGACACACTGGGGCAGAATGCTGGACACACTGGGGCAGAATGCTGGACACACTGGGGGCAGAATGCTGGACACACTGGGGGCAGAGATGCTGGACACACTGGGGCAGAATGCTGGACACACTGGGGGCAGAATGCTGGATACACTGGGGGCAGAATACTGGACACACTGGGGCAGAATGCTAGACACACTGGGGGCAGAATGCTGGACACACTGGGGCAGAATGCTGGACACACTGGGGGCAGAATGCTGGACACACTGGGGGCAGAATGCTGGACACACTGGGGGCAAAATTACTGAACACACTGGGGGCAGAATGCTGGACACACTGGGGGCAGAATGCTGGACACACTGGGGGCAAAATGCTGGACACAATGGGGGCAGAATGCTGGAGACACTGGGGCAGAATGCTGGACACACTGGGGGCAGAATGCTGGACACACTGGGGGCAAAATTACTGAACACACTGGGGGCAGAATGCTGGACACACTGGGGGCAGAATGCTGGACACATTGGGGGCAGAATGCTGGACACATTGGGGGCAGAATGCTGGAGACACTGGGGGCAGAATGCTGGACACACTGGGGGCAGAATGCTGGACACACTGGGGGCAAAAATGCTGAACACACTGGGGGCAGAATGCTGGACATACTGGGGGCAGAATGCTGGACACACTGGGGTCAGAATGCTGGACACACTGGGGGCAAAAATGCTGAACACACTGGGGGCAAAAATGCTGAACACACTGGGGGCAGAATTCTGGACACACTGGGGGCAGAGATGCTGGACACACTGGGGCAGAATGCTGGACATACTGGGGGCAGAATGCTGGACACACTGGGGGCAGAATGCTGGACACACTGGGGGCAAAAATGCTGAACACACTGGGGGCAAAAATGCTGAACACACTGGGGGCAGAATTCTGGACACACTGGGGGCAGAGATGCTGGACACACTGGGGCAGAATGCTGGACACACTGGGGCAGAATGCTGGACACACTGGGGGCAGAATGCTGGACACACTGGGGGCAGAGATGCTGGACACACTGGGGCAGAATGCTGGACACACTGGGGGCAGAATGCTGGATACACTGGGGGCAGAATACTGGACACACTGGGGCAGAATGCTGGACACACTGGGGCAGAATGCTGGACACACTGGGGGCAAAATGCTGGACACACTGGGGCAGAATGCTGGACACACTGGGGGCAGAATGCTGGACACACTGGGGACAATGCTGGACACACTGGGGCAGAATGCTGGACACACTGGGGCAGAATGGTGGACACACTGGGGGCAGAGATGCTGGACACACTGGAGCAGAATGCTGGACACACTGGGGGCAGAATGCTGGACACACTGGGGGCAGAATACTGGACACACTGGGGCAGAATGCTGGACACACTGGGGGCAGAATGCTGGACACACTGGGGGCAGAATGCTGGACACACTGGGGCAAAATGCTGGACACACTGGGGGCAGAATGCTGGACACACTGGGGGCAGAATGCTGGACACACTGGGGCAGAATGCTGGACACACTGGGGGCAGAATGCTGGACACACTGGGGGCAGAATGCTGGACACACTGGGGACAATGCTGGACACGCTGGGGCAGAATGCTGGACACACTGGGGGCAGAATGGTGGAGACACTGGGGGCAGGACTGGAGACATAAGGGGCAGAGTGGAGATACAGGGCAGGATTGGAGACACGGGGCAGAATGAAAGACATGGGGGCATGATTGGAGACACTGGGGGCATGATTTTAGACACTGGGGGCAGGATTGGAGACAGATCGTGCAGGATCATGGGGCAGGATGGATACAATGGCGACAGATGGGGCAGGATGGGGAGATCATCTGGGGTAGAATGGGGAGATCATATGGGGCAGGATGGGAGAACATATGGCTGGAGCCAGGAATGAGACAAACGGTGGCCAGGATGGGGAATATTATTACCATAGGGGCTAATTAAGGGATATTATTACTGCAGTGATGTATTTATTTTATTTTTTGAGGATAGTGTTTTAAATGGGGGGGGCGGTCCTGTTACTGTGTAGAGTGACACTATGTCGCCTCTTTTTCTTCATGTGGTGTAATGTAGAAGACTAGTGGATCACAAAGAATTTGACATTAAAGAGTATATCTCCTGCAATACGAACAATGTGATCTATTATGCTACATGTAACTGTCCTCTCATCTATATAGGATTAACATCACGTGAGCTGAGGGTACGTGTGAGAGAACACGTACGGGACATTGGCGCAGCCAGGGCAGTGGAAACACTACAGGATGGTCCATAACTGTAATCCAAATGATTTTAAGGTCAGAGGCATAGACGTGGTACATGTTGGCATTAGGGGGGGGGGGGGTAATGTAAAAAAACACCTAGCACAACGGGAATTGAAATGGATCGTGACCTTGGGAACTATTAAACCTGCTGGCCTAAATGATTCCTTGAACTTTGGCTCCTTTTTCTAGAATCATTTTACCTTTGACCCTGAAAATTATCCTCCCCACCTGTATTTTAACTGTATATGTGTGTTTGATTTTAACTTTTTTTTTTTTTTGCGATATATCACATACAGGTTCCTTTTGGATAAATTTTGCAATATTGGCTCCCTTTGGATCTGATTATTTTCAAAAAATACATGAAAAAGACTTATGAGAAGAGAGGAATGAGATAATCCTGCCTGTCAGATCTGGGATGCAATCCACATTTGACCATCAATACTTTGATTTTCTTGACTGGATGATTTCCCCCTATTTTTGTATTATTTTTGTATTGCTGTTATGTTGATGGTTAAACAGTGTGGATACACTTAGGTCTATACCTTTAAGATCTGCAGCTGTGGTGCGCGTGCTGGCGGTCTGTGGTTTTTCCCCCCCTGGTCCGGCATCATCCTGCTGCGGGCGTGACCGGGACCTGTTGGTACCTGTTGTGAATTCTGTGGCTGAATTCACTCCTGTGGTCACAAGTGGTACTGCAGCTTCTGAGCTTCCTCCCTCAGGTGTTCCGGTGAGCTCGTTAGCTGCTTCGTTATTTAACTCCACATGATTCTGTTTTCCTTGCTCCTGATCAATGTTCCAGTTTGGATCTGAGCTTCTGGATCTTTCCTGTGGACTGCTGCTCTGCTTGGATAAGTGCATTTTTGCTTTTTGTTGCTATATTTTCTGTCCAGCGTGTCTTTTGGTTTTGCTGGTAGCTCTGAGACGCAAAGGGTGTACCGCCGTGCCTTTAGTTCGGCATGGTGGCACTTTTTGCCCCCTTTGCGTGGTTTTTTGCTTTAGGGTTTTTTGTAGACTGCAAAGTTCTCTTTACTATCTTCGCTCTATTTAGAATATCGGGCCTCACTTTGCTGAATCTATTTCATCCCTACGTTTGTCTTTTCATCTCACTCACAGTCATTACATGTGGGGGGCTGCCTATTCCTTTGGGGTATTTCTCTGAGGCAGGTCAGGCTTGTTTTTCTATCTTCAGGCTAGTCAGTTTCTCAGGCTGTGCCGAGTTGCATAGGTAGTGTGTCAGGCGCAATCCACAGCCACCTTTAGTTGTGTTTAGGATAGGATCAGGTATTGCAGTCTACAGAGATTCCACGTCTCAGAGCTCGTTCTATTGTTTTTGGGTTATTGTCAGATCACTATATGTGCTCTGATCGCTGGTACACTGTTGGTACTCTGTGTCACTGGATTGCGTTCATAACAGTATCAGGAGCCAATACTAATGATTCTCAATAGAGGGAAAAAAGAAGTTCTGACATCATTTTTTTTTCCCAGTATCTCTGTGTTCAGTCTTTTTTTTTTTCCCCTAGACATTTGGGTACTTCAGGACACAGGTGTGGACATGGAGATTCAGGGTCTGTGCTCTTCAATGGATAATCTCGTTATAAATGTACAAAAGATTCAAGATACTATTGATCAGAAATCTATACTAGAACCAAGAATTCCTATTCCTGATTTGTTTTTTGGTGATAGAACTAAGTTTCTGAGCTTCAAGAATAATTGTAAGCTATTTCTGGCCTTGAAACCTCATTCTTCTGGTAATCCAGTTCAACAGGTTTTGATAATTATTTCTTTTTTGCGCGGCGACCCTCAGGACTGGGCATTTTCTCTTGCGCCAGGAGACCCTGCATTGAGTAGTGTCGATGCGTTTTTCCTGGCGCTCGGATTACTGTACGATGAGCCTAATTCAGTGGATCAGGCTGAGAAAAATTTGCTGGCTTTGTGCCAGGGTCAGGATGAGATAGAATTATATTGTCAGAAATTTAGGAAGTGGTCAGTACTCACTCAGTGGAATTAATCTGCACTGGCAGCTTTGTTCAGAAAGGGTCTCTCTGAGGCTCTTAAGGATGTCATGGTGGGTTTTCCTATGCCTGCTGGTTTGAATGAGTCTTTGTCTTTGGCCATTCAGATCGGTCGACGCTTGCGCGAGCGTAAATCTGTGCACCATTTGGCGGTATTGCCTGAGATTAAATCTGAGCCTATGCAGTGCGATAGGATTATGACCAGAGTTGAACGACAGGAACACAGACGTCTGAATAGGCTGTGTTTCTACTGTGGTGATTCCACTCATGCTATTTCTGATTGTCCTAAGCGCAGTAAGCGGTTCGCTAGGTCTGCCGTCATTGGTACTATACAGTCCAAATTCCTTCTGTCCGTTACCTTGATATGCTCTTTGTCATCGTATTCTGTCATGGCGTTTGTGGATTCAGGCGCTGCCCTGAATCTGATGGATTTGGATTATGCTAAACGTTGTGGGTTTTTCTTGGAGCCTTTGTGGTGTCCTATTCCGTTGAGAGGAATTGATGCTACACCTTTGGCCAAGAATAAACCTCAGTACTGGGCCCAGCTGACCATGTGCATGGCTCCTGCACATCAGGAGGTTATTCGCTTTCTGGTGCTACATAATCTGCATGATGTGGTCGTGTTGGGGTTGCCATGGCTGCAAACCCATAATCCAGTATTGGATTGTCAGGGGGTACATGGTGATGTTCCATTTGTGTCAATTTCGTCATCCACCCCTTCTGAGGTCCCAGAGTTCTTGTCTGATTATCAGGATGTATTTGAAGAACCCAAGTCCGATGCCCTACTTCCGCATAGGGATTGTGATCGTGCTATGAATTTGATTCCTGGAAGTAAATTCCCTAAAGGTCGATTATTTAATTTATCCGTGCCTGAACACGCCGCTATGCGCAGTTATGTGAAGGAATCCCTGGAGAAGGGGCATATTCGCCCATCGTCATCACCACTGGGAGCATGGTTCTTCTTTGTAGCCAAGAAGGATGGTTCGCTGAGACCGTGTATTGATTACCGCCTTCTTAATAAGATCACTGTTAAATTTCAGTATCCCTTGCTATTGTTATCTGACTTGTTTGCTCGGATTAAGGGGGCTAGTTGGTTCACTAAGATAGATCTCCGTGGTGCGTATAATCTGGTGAGAATCAGGCAAGGAGATGAATGGAAAACTGCATTTAATACACCCGAGGGTCATTTTGAGTATCTAGTGATGCCGTTCGGACTTGCCAATGCTCCATCTGTGTTTCAGTCTTTTATGCATGACATCTTCCGTGAGTATCTGGATAAATTCCTGATTGTTTACTTGGATGACATTTTGATCTTCTCGGATGATTGGGAGTCTCATGTGAAGCAGGTCAGAACGGTTTTTCAGGTCCTGCGTGATAATTCCTTGTTTGTGAAGGGATCAAAGTGTCTCTTTGGTGTGCAGAAAGTTTCATTTTTGGGGTTCATCTTTTCCCCTTCTACTATCGAGATGGATCCGGTTAAGGTCCAAGCCATCCATGATTGGACTCAGCCGACATCTCTGAAAAGTCTGCAAAAGTTCCTGGGCTTTGCTAATTTTTATCGTCGCTTCATCTGTAATTTTTCTAGCATTGCCAAACCATTGACCGATTTGACCAAGAAGGGTGCTGATTTGGTTAATTGGTCTTCTGCTGCTGTGGAAGCTTTTCAGGAGTTGAAGCGTCGTTTTTGTTCTGCCCCTGTGTTGTGTCAGCCAGATGTTTCTCTTCCGTTCCAGGTCGAGGTTGATGCTTCTGAGATTGGAGCAGGGGCGGTCTTGTCACAGAGAGGTGCTGGTTGCTCTGTGATGAAGCCGTGTGCTTTCTTTTCCAGGAAGTTTTCGCCCGCTGAGCGTAATTATGATGTGGGCAACCAAGAGTTGCTGGCCATGAAGTGGGCATTCGAGGAGTGGCGTCATTGTCTTGAAGGAGCTAAGCATCGCGTGGTGGTATTGACTGATCATAAGAACTTGACTTATCTCGAGTCTGCCAAGCGCTTGAATCCTAGACAGGCCCGTTGGTCGTTATTTTTTGCACGCTTCGACTTTGTGATTTCGTATCTTCCGGGCTCTAAGAATGTGAAGGCGGATGCTCTGTCTAGGAGTTTTGTGCCCGACTCCCCGGGGTTATCTGAGCCGGCAGGTATCCTCAAGGAAGGAGTAATTGTGTCTGCTATCTCCCCTGATTTGCGGAGGGTGCTGCAAAAATTTCAGGCTAATAAACCTGATCGTTGTCCAGCGGAGAAACTGTTCGTCCCTGATAGGTGGACTAATAAAGTTATCTCTGAATTTCATTGTTCGGTGTTGGCTGGTCATCCTGGAATCTTTGGTACCAGAGAGTTAGTGGCTAGATCCTTCTGGTGGCCATCTCTGTCACGGGATGTACGTGCTTTTGTGCAGTCCTGTGGGATTTGTGCTAGGGCTAAGCCCTGCTGTTCTCGTGCCAGTGGGTTGCTTTTGCCCTTGCCGGTCCCAAAGAGGCCTTGGACACATATTTCGATGGATTTCATTTCTGACCTTCCCGTTTCTCAAAAGATGTCAGTCATGGGGGCGTGGCCTAGCTGCTGATGGAGTAGGTCACACAGAGTGGGAGCTCCGTGTCCAGGAATCTTAAAGCGGCTCTTATCTACCTCTCCGGCGCCCTTCCGCTCCTCCTCGATCTCGATTCCGGTCCCTGGTGCGGTGGTGAGTGTATGGGGAAATCCAAAACGCGCTCCCGTGACCCCACCAGGAGAATTCCTGACTTCTTTGCGGCCTCCTCACAGCCACCGCCGGAGTCCAAGATGGCGCCGCCCTCCCCCAGACCTTCCCGCTCTTCACAACGCAACGCTCAGGCGTCGCAATCGAGCGCTGCAGCGTCGCAATCGAACGCGGCAGCGTCGCATTCAAGCGGAGCAGCGTCGCATTTAAGCGGAGCAGCGTCGCATTCAAGCGGTACAGCGTCTGATTCGGCTGATGGCCCGGTGACTGCTTCTCTCCTCAAAGGCTTGCTTGGAGACCTCAGAACCTCCATCCAGGAAGATATACGCACTATGCTGGCTGAACTGAGAGGGGAGGTGGTTGAGCTGGGTAACCGCACTGACCGTTTGGAACGCAAAATGGCAGAGCTGGTCTCTTCTCATAATGAACTTTGGGACGCTCATGAGACCCTGCAGATCATGGCCACTAAAACCCATGCTAAAGCCCTGGACCTGGAAGATAGGTCCAGGAGAAACAACGTCAAACTGAGAGGCATTGAGGAATCTGTCCTGGCGGCGGATTTGAAGATATTTCTGCAGGAATTTATGGCCGCAGCTCTCCCGCAGTTTGCCCCAAAGGACATTATAATTGACCGCGTGCACAGGATCCCTAAACCGTCTGGCCTGGGGCCCTCCGTCCCGAGAGATGTGCTGGCACGCATACACTTCTTCGAAATGAAGGAGGATTTTCTCCAGGCCCTAAGGAAGGGTCCAGCTCTTCCTGAAAGATTTGCAAGCATCTCCGTCTTTCCAGATCTCTCCCCGGGCACTTTGGCTCTTCGGAGGGCCTTTGCCCCCTACACTACCATCCTCAGAGAGAAAGGCATCCTGTACCGCTGGGGGTTTCCTACCAAGCTCCTCATCCGTAAAGATGGTTCCATCACCACCTGTCTGACTCCGTCCCACGCAGCTACTGCTTTCGACAAATGGGGACTCTCAACTCCGGACTCTCCGACCGCCGTGACCCTTCCTAAGCGGGGAGCTGGTGGAGGTCTCAGGGCCCGCATCACACCGGACTGGGAGGTAGCCTGAGACCACCGCAACTTTGGTTCCTGGCCATTTTCCCGCACGGATTCATTTGGTTTTCTTTTTTCCTTTTTTTAAGCTGCGTTGGTTCCTCTCTCGAGAGTATCCGCAGCATTTGTTTGCCCCATAGGTGAACTGTTTTCCTGATTCTCACCTCTTGGACTCAGGGTATCCCTGATGGACCTCGGTCCACTGGTCTATTTGCTGTATGTCTTGTTTGATTCCCTTTTTCCCCTTCTCTCCTTCTGGTCCCTCTCTACTTATGCTCTAGCTTTTTTTGCCACAGGTACTAGGCTCTTTTACACAGGTTATTGGTGTCCTGAAGTTTGCAAAACTGTTTACATGTTTTCATTATGAGTATATCGCTGTATTCAATCAATGTTAATGGTCTCAACTCGCCGGGCAAGAGGTCTGTGGTATGGCGTCAGCTGGGTAAATCCTGTCACGACATTCTGTGTCTTCAGGAAACACACCTACTGGAACCTGATAATCCCAGAATGCAGTCAGGTTTATACCCGCATCAATTTTTTGCCAACGGCCCGTCCAAAAAGGCGGGAGTAGCCATTTTTTTCAGTAGATCCAACTCCTTCCAGCTGGTTCGCTCCATAGCGGATCCGCTGGGTAGGTTTATAGTGGTCCTATGCCTTATTAATAATGCCCCCTATACTATCGCCTCGATTTACGCCCCCAATGTAGGACAGCTTAAGTTCCTGGAGGGGGTCTTTGAAACTTTGCGCGATATCCAACATGGTCATAAACTGATTGCTGGTGATTTCAATGCTCCAATGTTTAGGGACTTGGACTGCTCTGCTTCTTCCCTGTCAAGATGCAAAGCAGGTCCTCTGGCTAACTCTTTTAACCTGCATGATATCTGGAGATATTTGCATTGCGGCGAGAGAGACTACACGTTCCTGTCTCCCAGGCACGGTTCCTATAGCAGGATTGATTTTGTGCTGGTGAATGACGTGGCTCTCCCTCATTGCATTTCAGCAGATATAGGCAGTATCACATGGTCAGACCATGCCCCGGTGTCCCTTACACTGAGAGATCCCTTGGCTATTAGACCCTCCTTGCACTGGCGTCTCAACCCCCATCTCCTCGCTGACCATTCCAACTCTCGGTGCATTGAGGAGGCCTTGGGGGAATTTTTCACCTCCAATGATACTCCTGACATAGGCGACGACACCCTTTGGTTTGCCCACAAAGCGGTAATTAGGGGTCACTTTATTAAACTGGCGGCAAGGGCCAAAAGAAAGTATAATGCAGCTCTCCAGTCTTCTCTGGAGGAATTAAGTCGCCTGGAGGCCGCGCACAAATTATCTCCTACCCCGTCGCTTTTCTCCGACCTCTCCAAAGCACGCATGCATGTTCGCAATTTGCTTCTACATAAGGCGGAGAGGGCCCTGAGGAAAACTAGGGCTAAATTTTACACAATGGACGATCGAGCGGGTGCTGTTCTGGCCAGACGTGTTAGGAAGAGAGAGGCTCAATCCAAGATCCCATTTTTGCTCAAGCCTGACGGCTCCCGGGTGTATAATCCGATTCATATCGCAGAGGAATTTGCATCCTATTACTCCTCGCTCTATGATCTCGGGTCTGACCTAGGGATTCCTCAGCCTTCGCGGGAGTCAATTTTGGCGTTCTTGGAGAGGGTTAATCTCCCCTCGGTCACCCAGGAACAGCTCTCCTTCCTAAACTCTCCCATTGTTGAGTCTGAACTCTCGCAGATTGTCAGAGAGGCCAACAAGGGTTCTTCCCCGGGGCCTGATGGTTTTTCTTTTCTCTACTATGCTCAGTTCTTCTCTGCCCTCTCCCCCTACCTCTTGCGCCTTTTTAATAATTGGCTGTCGACGGGCAGTATTAGGGCTGAAGGGTTGGAGGCATCCATAGCGACTCTCCCCAAACAAGGGAAGCCCCCAACATCCCCGGGGAACTTTCGTCCGATAGCACTTTTAAACTGCGACGTTAAGATTTATGCAAAAATCTGGGCCAACAGACTGTTCTCGGTTCTTCCCGGTCTCATCCACCCCGACCAAGTTGGGTTTGTTCCTGGCAGACAGACCAGGGATGGCACCAGGCGCCTGATAGATCTTTTAGATGTGGTCGAGAGGGGGAGCCTCCCCAGTGTATTTCTCTCGCTTGATGCCGAAAAGGCGTTCGACAGGGTGCACTGGAGTTATATTGAACTCACACTGGAGAAATTTGGGCTCACTGGGCAAATTAGTAAAGCGGTTATGGCATTATACTCCAACCCCTGCGCGTCGGTTCGTTCGGCGGGTTTTAGATCTCGGACATTTTCTATTCGGAATGGCACTCGGCAGGGCTGCCCCCTCTCCCCTATCATTTTTGCTCTGGTCATGGAGCCTTTGGCTTCCATGGTCAGACAGAGTGCGGACATTGAGGGGATCCGGGTGGGGGGAACCGAACACAAAATTGGCCTCTACGCCGACGACGTGGTCCTGACCTGTGCCTCACCGTTAGCATCGCTGAACGCGATTACATCTATTCTAAATGAGTTTTCGGCGGTTTCGTATTATAAACTTAATCTGACCAAATCCACAATTTTCCCCCTTTTTCTCCCGGCCCCCCTTCAGATCCAAATTCAATCGCAATACGAGTTCATTTGGGCTCCCCTGGGCTTCACGTACTTAGGCATCAGGATAACGAGGCTGGATAATATAGTTCGTGTAAATTGTGAAGAAACTCTAGCGGAAATCAGGAAGAGCATGGATCATCTGTCGAGTGCACTGCTCTCTTGGATGGCCCGCATACAAACGGCGAAAATGCTATTCCTACCCAAAATAATGTATCTCTTCCGATGCCTCCCCCTTTTTATCCCTTCGAAGTTTATTTCAGCCTTTCAATCTCTTATAGATCGGTTTATTTGGAATGGGAGACCTCACAGGATTAGGCGTCGGATTATGTCCCTACCGTATTCTATGGGTGGGTTGGGCGCGCCTGCAGTGCTTTCATACTATAGGGTGGCGATCCTTGAGCCCCTTAAAATATGGTGGGAGGGGAACTCACGCTTGCCCTGGTTTCTGATTGAATCTAATTTTGCCCCCAAAAATTCGCTTAGATTGCTCTTGGAGCTTCAGCTGCTTAAGGTACCTTTAGTTGGCCCTTGTCTCCGTTCTATTAGGAATGCTTCTAAATTGTGGGCGCTACTCAGCACTTCCCATCTAATATTTATGTTTGACTATGTTTCTTTGCAGGCTTTGGAGTATGCTATCGGGCACATTTCTCTTTCCTCCTGGACGGTCCGCGGGGTGCTCCGGGTGGCAGACCTTTTCGGCTCAAATGGCCTTCTGTCGTTTGACGACCTCTCAGGGAGATTCTCTCTTACTGGGTCTGACTTCTATCAATACCTGCAGCTCCGTAGCTTTCTCAGGGCACGTCGGTCATTCGGAGTACCCCCGCCTCTGACAGAGGACCCGGCTCATAGATACTTCAGACCGGCCACCATATTGCCCCATGGCATCTCCATAATCTATAAAGCCCTCATCTCCTATGGTTCTGCTGACAAGCTCCCTTTCATGACCGCCTGGGAGTCCTCGTTGGGTTTCGAGGCCTCCCTGGAGGACTGGCAATTTGCTATGGTGCACCCCTCAAGGTTCTCTACATGTCTTGGCCACTTGGAGCAGGTGAAAAAAATTCAACTGCATTGGTACTTTACCCCTGTCCGCCTGGCGAGGGTTTTCCCGTCTGCCTCCCCTATGTGTTGGAAGAAGTGCGGCGCCTTGGGGTCCTCCTCTCATGTATGGTGGTCGTGCCCGCGGATTCGGGTCTTCTGGCGTGAGGTGGAGGCTTTGATTGTCGATCTGACACGTCTCCCCCTTGCGCTGGATGGGCAACTGGCTGTCCTGGGTATTTCCCTCATGGGTCTCCCTTCCCCTCTTCGGCCCATAATTTCAAATATCCTAGTTGCCGCTAGACAGTGTATAGCGAAACATTGGAAATCCGCGGGTCTTCCCTCCAGAGCCGAACTGATCGCCAGAATTGACTTACACTTCTGCTATGAGGTTATCATGGCTCAGGATCTATCGAGGAGAACTAGGGTCCTCTCGTGGTGGGATCCCTGGATGTCCTCGGCACATATATCGCAGTCTGCTCTTGCCCTCATTTAAATCGTTTGCTTCTCAATCTTTGACACTGTATCTGTGTATATTGTACTGTGCATATTGTGGTCTTTAATTTATGCGTTGGACCTTGTTCCATATCCCCTCCCCCCCCCCTGTTTACCCTTTTCTCCCTCCCCTTCCGAAGTTTACTGATGTGTTGTTTAACATGCAAAATTTCAATAAACATCTATTGGTTAAAAAAAAAAAAGATGTCAGTCATTTGGGTGGTCTGTGATCGCTTTTCTAAAATGGTCCATCTGGTGCCCTTGTGTTGTGAATTCTGTGGCTGAATTCACTCCTGTGGTCACAAGTGGTACTGCAGCTTCTGAGCTTCCTCCCTCAGGTGTTCTGGTGAGCTCGTTAACTGCTTCGTTACTTAATTCCGCCTGATGCTGCTATCCTTGCTCCTTGTCAATGTTTCAGTGTTGGATCTGAGCTTCTCCTGATTGTTCCTGTGACCTGCTGCTCTGTATAGCTAAGTGCTTTTTGCTATTTTGTTGCTTTTTTTCTGTCCAGCTTGTCTTTTGTTTTGCTGGAAGCTCTGAGACGCAAAGGGTGTACCGCCGTGCCGTTAGTTCGGCACGGTGGGTCTTTTTTGCCCCCTTTGCGTGGTTTTTGCTTTAGGGTTTTTTGTAGACTGCAAAGTTCGCTTTACTGTCCTCGCTCTGTCCTAGAATATCGGGCCCCACTTTGCTGAATCTATTTCATCCCTACGTTTTGTCTTTTCATCTTACTCACAGTCATTATATGTGGGGGGCTGCCTTTTCCTTTGGGGAATTTCTCTGGGGCAAGTCAGGCCTATTTTTCTATCTTCAGGCTAGCTAGTTTCTTAGGCTGTGCCGAGTTGCCTAGGTAGTTGTTAGGCGCAATCCACAGCCGCTTTTAGTTGTGTTTAGGATAGGATCAGTGTGCAGTCTACAGAGTTTCCACGTCTCAGAGCTCGTTCTTGTGTTTTTGGGTATTTGTCAGATCACTGTGTGCGCTCTGATCGCTAAGCACACTGTCTCTCTGGATTGCCTTCATAACACCTGTCATTAGCAAACATAACAGTACAAGGAGCCCCAAAACTAATGATTCTCAATAGAGGGAAAGAAAAAGTTCTGACATCATTTTTTTTTTTTCTGCTCTGTGTTCACTTTTTTTTTTTTCCCCTAGACATTTGGGTGATTCTGGACACAGGTGTGGACATGGATATTCAGGGTCTGTGCTCTTCAATGGATAATCTCGTTATAAATGTACAAAAAATTCAAGATACTATTGATCAGAAATCTATGTTAGAACCAAGAATTCCTATTCCTGATTTGTTTTTTGGAGATAGAACTAAGTTTCTAAGTTTCAAAAATAATTGTAAGCTATTTCTGGCCTTGAAACCTCATTCTTCTGGTAATCCTATTCAACAGGTTTTGATTATTATTTCTTTTTTGCGCGGCGACCATCAAGACTGGGCATTTTCTCTTGCGCCAGGAGACCCTGCATTGAGTAGTGTCGATGCGTTTTTCCTGGCGCTCGGATTACTGTACGATGAGCCTAATTCAGTGGATCAGGCTGAGAAAAATTTGCTGGCTTTGTGCCAGGGTCAGGATGATATAGAAGTATATTGTCAGAAATTTAGGAAATGGTCAGTACTCACTCAGTGGAATGAATCTGCGCTGGCAGCTTTGTTCAGAAAGGGTCTCTCTGAGGCTCTTAAGGATGTCATGGTGGGATTTCCTATGCCTGCTGGTTTGAATGAGTCTTTGTCTTTGGCCATTCAGATCGGTCGACGCTTGCGCGAGCGTAAATCTGTGCACCATTTGGCGGTATTGCCTGAGGTTAAACCTGAGCCTATGCAGTGCGATAGGACTATGACTAGAGTTGAACGGCAGGAATACAGACGTCTGAATGGTCTGTGTTTCTACTGTGGTGATTCCACTCATGCTATTTCTGATTGTCCTAAGCGCACTAAGCGGTCCGCTAGGTCTGCCGTCATTGGTACTGTACAGTCCAAATTCCTTCTGTCCATTACCTTGATATGCTCTTTGTCGTCGTTTTCTGTCATGGCGTTTGTGGATTCGGGCGCTGCCCTGAATCTGATGGATTTGGATTATGCTAAACGTTGTGGGTTTTTCTTGGAGCCTTTGCGGTGTCCTATTCCATTGAGAGGAATTGATGCTACACCTTTGGCCAAGAATAAACCTCAGTACTGGGCCCAGCTGACCATGTGCATGGCTCCTGCACATCAGGAAGTTATTCGCTTTCTGGTGTTGCATAATCTGCATGATGTGGTCGTGTTGGGGTTGCCATGGCTACAAACCCATAATCCAGTATTGGATTGGAATTCCATGTCGGTATCCAGCTGGGGTTGTCAGGGGGTACATGGTGATGTTCCATTTTTGTCGATTTCGTCATCCACCCCTTCTGAGGTCCCAGAGTTCTTGTCTGATTATCAGGATGTATTTGAAGAGCCCAAGTCCGATGCTCTACCTCCGCATAGGGATTGTGATTGTGCTATCAATTTGATTCCTGGTAGTAAATTCCCTAAAGGTCGATAATTTAATTTATCCATGCCCGAACACGCCGCTATGTGCAGTTATGTGAAGGAATCCCTGGAGAAGGGACATATTCGCCCATCGTCATCACCACTGGGAGCAGGGTTCTTCTTTGTAGCCAAGAAGGATGGTTCGCTGAGACCGTGTATTGATTACCGCCTTCTTAATAAGATCACTGTTAAATTTCAGTATCCCTTGCCATTGTTATCTGACTTGTTTGCTCGGATTAAGGGGGCTAGTTGGTTCACTAAGATAGATCTTCGTGGTGCGTATAATCTGGTGAGAATCAGGCAAGGAGATGAATGGAAAACTGCATTCAATACGCCCGAGGGTCATTTTGAGTATCTAGTGATGCCGTTCGGACTTGCCAATGCTCCATCTGTGTTTCAGTCTTTTATGCATGACATCTTCCGTGAGTATCTGGATAAATTCCTGATTGTTTACTTGGATGACATTTTGATCTTCTCAGATGATTGGGAGTCTCATGTGAAGCAGGTCAGAATGGTTTTTCAGGTCCTGCGTGCTAATTCTTTGTTTGTGAAGGGATCAAAGTGTCTCTTCGGTGTGCAGAAAGTTTCATTTTTGGGGTTCATCTTTTCCCCTTCTACTGTCGAGATGGATCCAGTTAAGGTCCAGGCCATCCAGGATTGGATTCAGCCGACATCTCTGAAAAGTCTGCAAAAGTTCCTGGGCTTTGCTAATTTTTATCGTCGCTTCATCTGTAATTTTTCTAGCATTGCCAAACCATTGACCGATTTGACCAAGAAGGGTGCTGATTTGGTTAATTGGTCTTCTGCTGCTGTGGAAGCTTTTCAGGAGTTGAAGCGTCGTTTTTGTTCTGCCCCTGTGTTGTGTCAGCCAGATGTTTCTCTTCCGTTCCAGGTCGAGGTTGATGCTTCTGAGATTGGAGCAGGGGCGGTTTTGTCACAGAGAGGTTCTGATTGCTCAGTGATGAAACCATGTGCTTTCTTTTCCAGGAAGTTTTCGCCCGCTGAGCGTAATTATGATGTGGACAATCGAGAGTTGCTGGCCATGAAGTGGGCATTCGAGGAGTGGCGTCATTGGCTTGAAGGAGCTAAGCATCGCGTGGTGGTATTGACTGATCATAAGAACTTGACTTATCTCGAGTCTGCCAAGCGCTTGAATCCTAGACAGGCCCGTTGGTCGTTATTTTTTGCCCGCTTCGACTTTGTGATTTCGTACCTTCCGGGCTCTAAAAATGTGAAGGCGGATGCTCTGTCTAGGAGTTTTGTGCCCGACTCTCCGGGTTTATCTGAGCCACCTGGTATCCTCAAGGAAGGAGTCATTGTGTCTGCCATCTCCCCTGATTTGCGGCGGGTGCTGCAAAAATTTCAGGCGAATAAACCTGATCGTTGTCCAGCGGAGAAACTGTTCGTCCCTGATAGGTGGACTAATAAACTTATCTCTGAATTTCATTGTTCGGTGTTGGCTGGTCATCCTGGAATCTTTGGTACCAGAGAGTTAGTGGCTAGATCCTTCTGGTGGCCATCTCTGTCACGGGATGTACGTACTTTTGTGCAGTCCTGTGGGATTTGTGCTAGGGCTAAGCCCTGCTGTTCTCGTGCCAGTGGGTTGCTTTTGCCCTTGCCGGTCCCAAAGAGGCCTTGGACACATATTTCGATGGATTTCATTTCTGACCTTCCCGTTTCTCAAAAGATGTCAGTCATTTGGGTGGTCTGTGATCGCTTTTCTAAAATGGTCCATCTGGTGCCCTTGGCTAAATTGCCTTCCTCCTCTGATTTGGTACCTTTGTTCTTTCAGCATGTGGTTCGGTTGCATGGCATTCCTGAGAATATTGTTTCTGACAGAGGTTCCCAGTTTGTTTCAAGGTTTTGGCGAGCCTTTTGTGGTAGGATGGGCATTGACCTATCCTTTTCCTCGGCTTTCCATCCTCAGACTAATGGCCAGACCGAACGAACCAATCAGACCTTGGAAACATATCTGAGATGTTTTGTTTCTGCAGACCAGGATGATTGGGTGTCCTTTTTGCCGTTGGCTGAGTTCGCCCTTAATAATCGGGCCAGCTCGGCTACCTTGGTTTCTCCATTTTTTTGCAATTCTGGGTTCCATCCTCGTTTCTCTTCAGGACAGGTTGAGTCTTCGGACTGTCCTGGTGTGGATTCTGTGGTGGATAGGTTGCAGCAGATCTGGACTCAGGTAGTGGACAATTTGACCTTGTCCCAGGAGAAAGCTCAACTTTTCGCTAATCGCAGACGCCGTGTGGGTCCCCGACTTCGTGTTGGGGATCTGGTTTGGTTATCTTCTCGTCATATTCCTATGAAGGTTTCCTCTCCTAAATTTAAACCTCGTTTTATTGGTCCGTATAGGATTTCTGAGGTTCTCAATCCTGTGTCTTTTCGTTTGACCTCCCAGACTCCTTTTCCATACATAATGTATTCCATAGGTCGTTGTTGCGGAGATACGTGGCACCTATGGTTCCATCTGTTGAGCCTCCTGCCCCGGTTTTGGTGGAGGGGGAATTGGAGTATATTGTGGAGAAGATTTTGGATTCTCGTGTTTCTAGACGGAAACTCCAGTATCTGGTTAAGTGGAAGGGTTATGCTCAGGAAGATAATTCCTGGGTTTTTGCCTCTGATGTTCATGCTTCCGATCTTGTTCGTGCCTTTCATGCGGCTCATCCTGGTCGGCCTGGGGGCTCTGGTGAGGGTTCGGTGACCCCTCCTCAAGGGGGGGTACTGTTGTGAATTCTGTGGCTGAATTCACTCCTGTGGTCACAAGTGGTACTGCAGCTTCTGAGCTTCCTCCCTCAGGTGTTCTGGTGAGCTCGTTAACTGCTTCGTTACTTAACTCCGCCTGATGCTGCTATCCTTACTCCTTGTCAATGTTTCAGTGTTGGATCTGAGCTTCTCCTGATTGTTCCTGTGACCTGCTGCTCTGTATAGCTAAGTGCTTTTTGCTATTTTGTTGCTTTTTTTCTGTCCAGCTTGTCTTTTGTTTTGCTGGAAGCTCTGAGACGCAAAGGGTGTACCGCCGTGCCGTTAGTTCGGCACGGTGGGTCTTTTTTGCCCCCTTTGCGTGGTTTTTGCTTTAGGGTTTTTTGTAGACTGCAAAGTTCGCTTTACTGTCCTCGCTCTGTCCTAGAATATCGGGCCCCACTTTGCTGAATCTATTTCATCCCTACGTTTTGTCTTTTCATCTTACTCACAGTCATTATATGTGGGGGGCTGCCTTTTCCTTTGGGGAATTTCTCTGGGGCAAGTCAGGCCTATTTTTCTATCTTCAGGCTAGCTAGTTTCTTAGGCTGTGCCGAGTTGCCTAGGTAGTTGTTAGGCGCAATCCACAGCCGCTTTTAGTTGTGTTTAGGATAGGATCAGTGTGCAGTCTACAGAGTTTCCACGTCTCAGAGCTCGTTCTTGTGTTTTTGGGTATTTGTCAGATCACTGTGTGCGCTCTGATCGCTAAGCACACTGTGTCTCTGGATTGCCTTCATAACACCTGTCATTAGCAAACATAACACCCTTGGTTAAATTGCCTTCCTCCTCTGATTTGGTGCCTTTGTTCTTCCAGCATGTGGTTCGTTTGCATGGCATTCCTGAGAATATTGTTTCTGACAGAGGTTCCCAGTTTGTTTCAAGGTTTTGGCGAGCCTTTTGTGGTAGGATGGGTATTGACCTATCTTTTTCCTCGGCTTTCCATCCTCAGACTAATGGCCAGACCGAACGAACCAATCAGACCTTGGAAACATATCTGAGATGTTTTGTTTCTGCAGACCAGGATGATTGGGTGTCCTTTTTGCCATTGGCTGAGTTCGCCCTTAATAATCGGGCCAGCTCGGCTACCTTGGTTTCTCCATTTTTTTGCAATTCTGGGTTCCATCCTCGTTTCTCTTCAGGACAGGTTGAGTCTTCGGACTGTCCTGGTGTGGATTCTGTGGTGGACAGGTTACAGCAGATCTGGACTCAGGTAGTGGACAATTTGACCTTGTCCCAGGAGAAGGCTCAACTTTTCGCTAATCGCAGACGCCGTGTGGGTGCCCGACTTCGTGTTGGGGATCTGGTTTGGTTATCTTCTCGTCATATTCCTATGAAGGTTTCCTCTCCTAAATTTAAGCCTCGTTTTATTGGTCCGTATAGGATTTCTGAGGTTCTCAATCCTGTGTCTTTTCGTCTGACCCTCCCGGACTCCTTTTCTATACATAATGTATTCCATAGGTCGTTGTTGCGGAGATACGTGGCACCTATGGTTCCATCTGTTGAGCCTCCTGTCCCGGTTTTGGTGGAGGGGGAATTGGAGTATATTGTGGAGAAGATTTTGGATTCTCGTGTTTCTAGACGGAAACTCCAGTATCTGGTTAAATGGAAGGGTTATGCTCAGGAAGATAATTCCTGGGTTTTTGCCTCTGATGTCCATGCTCCCGATCTTGTTCGTGCCTTTCATGTGGCTCATCCTGGTCGGCCTGGGGGCTCTGGTGAGGGTTCGGTGACCCCTCCTCAAGGGGGGGCTACTGTTGTGAATTCTGTGGCTGAATTCACTCCTGTGGTCACAAGTGGTACTGCAGCTTCTGAGCTTCCTCCCTCAGGTGTTCCGGTGAGCTCGTTAGCTGCTTCGTTATTTAACTCCACATGATTCTGTTTTCCTTGCTCCTGATCAATGTTCCAGTTTGGATCTGAGCTTCTGGATCTTTCCTGTGGACTGCTGCTCTGCTTGGATAAGTGCATTTTTGCTTTTTGTTGCTATATTTTCTGTCCAGCGTGTCTTTTGGTTTTGCTGGTAGCTCTGAGACGCAAAGGGTGTACCGCCGTGCCGTTAGTTCGGCACGGTGGCACTTTTTGCCCCCTTTGCGTGGTTTTTTGCTTTAGGGTTTTTTGTAGACTGCAAAGTTCTCTTTACTATCTTCGCTCTATTTAGAATATCGGGCCCCACTTTGCTGAATCTATTTCATCCCTACGTTTGTCTTTTCATCTCACTCACAGTCATTACATGTGGGGGGCTGCCTATTCCTTTGGGGTATTTCTCTGAGGCAAGTCAGGCTTGTTTTTCTATCTTCAGGCTAGTCAGTTTCTCAGGCTGTGCCGAGTTGCATAGGTAGTGTGTCAGGCGCAATCCACAGCCACCTTTAGTTGTGTTTAGGATAGGTTCAGGTATTGCAGTCTACAGAGATTCCACGTCTCAGAGCTCGTTCTATTGTTTTTGGGTTATTGTCAGATCACTATATGTGCTCTGATCGCTGGTACACTGTTGGTACTCTGTGTCACTGGATTGCGTTCATAACAGGTACCCACTCATGTGTGCAGCCAGGTATGTCCGGGCAGGGGTGGGTTAACTCGGACGGCGGCGGGCGCATGCGCCATACTCACACAGCGTTGATTCAATGGAGTCAGATGATGGTCACATGATGTGTCTCCATGGATACTTAAGGTCCTGTACACAGCCCGAATCACACTTCCCCTTGAGAAAGCGAGGCTGACAGCGGCAAAATGCACGTCGGGGTACGTGCAGCGGGCTACTCAGTTTTAGGTGAGACATGCTCTCTTTTTGTATCCATTCTTAGGCCCACCAGGCTGCGTATATGTTACGGTTAGATGCTTTACAATACTGGTGGTCTGTTGTATATATACTCCCGTAGGTCACTACAAGAGACAGCTTGTGCCACAATGACCTTTATTCATTATGATGAGGGTTGTGTTTATTTGGGATACTTTAAAAGGAGGGTTTTGCCTTCACTGGATTTATCTGATGATTGTACTGATACAATGATATATGTACTATTATACTGAGTGCCACTTACATCTGGTGTCTATGTTTATAGCACTTTCATCACTTTGTGTTTTTAATTGTTTATATTGGTCTATAATAAAGCTTTGTTTACTTTTTACAAAAACTCCTATTTTTTCTCCGGTGTTTCTAACTGTATACTATATACAGAGCTCCTGTGTATAATGTCACCAGTGATCACTGTATTACCTGTACATTATATACAGAGCTCCTGTGTTTAATATCACCAGTGATCACTGTATTACCTGTACACAGACACTGCATACTAAGTACAGATCTTCTATGTATAATGGCACTTATGGTGATAGTATTGTGTTTTTTATTACTGATCAGTATTTTAGTATTCAGTCACTATGTGGTGGTAATATATGACCTGGACATGGTGTTGCGGTATTTGTCCCTTGTATGTGCTATTTGGTCACTTTGTGGTGGTAATATGTGGTCTGGTCATAGTGCGGTGGTATTTGTTCCTTGTATATGATATTATTCGGTCACTGGTGGTAATATATGGTCTGGACATGGTGTAGCGGTATTTGTTCCTTGTATGTGATATTGGTCATTTTAAAAATTGAAAAATAAATAAAAATATACCTAAATTATATTGCATATTTTAACAAATTTTTAATAGGTTACAGCAGAGTAGGGCCCGGCCAAAAGTGTCTACCCTGTTATGGTGGCAGCAGGCCCAGATTTAGGGATGGGGGGGGGGCCCAAGGGGCCCGGGCCCTGGGCCACCCACCAAGCGGGTGCTTCCCACCAATATAGGAATAAATATCTTAAAACATGTAAAATACACGTCTCTTTGCTGTGAACCATTTCTAATGATAAGGAACATTTAACAAAAGAGAAACTATTGAAAGTACAGGGACCTAGCTATGGTCCTACATCTCAGTGGCTGGCGTAGAGCAGCAGAGTCATGGCACCTGACCTGCTTCAGCATCCACTGACCTGGCTAGCCAGCCTTCTTTAGTACCATCCCTGTACCTAATGCTTAGCTTATGGCATGCGGCAGCCTTCTCCGATCCCAAAAGAAGCTTCTAGGTGCTACCTATTCAGCTATATGATCGCTCCCTTGGATTAGATCAGATGACAGTTTGTTCAGCTGCCTACGAGGAAGGAGGTGGAGCCACGATGTCGGCGCGAGAAGAGGATTCTCCACTGCGGAGCGCGGCAGGACTTCACTCTGGATCTTCAGTCACTGAAGATCGAGAGGTGAAGTGCTTCAGTCTTCACAGTGTTGCGGTGGGTGAGTATGATCTCTCTGTGTGTGTCTGTGTGTGTGTCTATGTGTGTCTGGCTGTGTATCTTTCTTGCAGCTCGTGTCCTACACAGTATCATACTGTATATACAAGTCCACACTATATCCTGCATTACAGTGTGTCTGTGTATACTGTATGTATATAGTGTGGACCTGTTTACAGTATAGTGCTGTGTATACACTTTATACAGCCCCTCAGCCTCTATTCTATATACAGCCAGCACAGCAACAGCCTCTGATATATACAGCCCAGCTGCATCCCCTCATATATGTATATATACAGCCCAGAGGTGTGAAGCAGAAGGACTGTTAAGACAAATGAATCAGCTTGAAATTGGTATTAACACCACCTTCTGGAATGATATCCTGCAAAGAACAGATGCTACTAGTAAAAATCTACAACATGCAAAACTCGATCTAAACAGTGCTGTGGCGTCACTGACCAGCTTAAAAAACTATGTCGCATCAAAGCGTGACTCCTTCAAAATTTATGAGAAGCAAGGCGAAGAGCTGTCTGGTTCATCTGAGTATGTTCAGACGATAACAGTCTAGAGCCTCTCACCTAGCCAAACCAGTTCTCATGCTTTGCACTGACGAGTAGAGTTGAGCGACTTTTACTTTTTTAGGATCGAGTCGGGTTTCGCGAAACCCGACTTTGTCAAAAGTCGGCTCGAGTGAAATCGGCCGATTATCGTGAAGAGTCGGGGGCCGACCAAAACACGAAACCCAATGCAAGTCAATGGGGAATCAAAGTCGGCAGTGAGTGGAGGCCAGGAAAACACCTACAGTACCAATTTTAATGCCAAAAACATCAATTCTTATTACTGAAGCTTGTCAATCTTAATTTACTTTATAATAATAGTTAGGCATTGAAAACTGGGGGTCATTTGGCTAAAGTTGTGGGGGGTAGGACTGGCTCAAGATTTTCGTGGGCCCAGGAAACGCGGGATACGTCACGGCGGTGGAGCAGGGAGAGGTAAGTATTTCAACTTTGCAAGTGCTGTGATCCTGAGGATATAAACTGTGCAGGAGTTGTGGGTTAAATCCGCGCTGCCTTAATGATGAAGTTCCAAGGATAATAAATTTAAAAGGTGGTTTATTCAACGCGTTTCAAGGTCAGTGCGACCTCTTCTTCAGGAAATTCCACATACAACATACAGATACAACGTGCTTACATTGTTTAACTACCAAGTAAAAGTTGACAGCACAACACCCTTTTCCTTTTTTTTTTTTCTCTTTTACAAAAGGTTAATACAACTTTGTCGACACAGAATTCATTGAAGGGTAGTCTTGCATTAATTTATATTTACAGAATATTAAGTTAAAAGAGATGGTAATCAGTTGGTTAAGTTAATCGATTAAATGTCTCTTCAATGAAAAAAGAATAAAAGAGAAGAAAAAAAAAAAAAAATGGAAGATAGCTGATAAGAACCTGTGAGGTGAGATTCCCCAGTTACCAGGTTCTGCTGCATAATGCACAGGCTACTGAGCCACACCATTCATTTATGTGCGTATAAAAGCTATTGATTATTAAATTTGAATTCCACCTTAAACAAAAATCTATTGTCTCTATTTCTTTTTTGGGGGTGTTCCATTCTATAATATCGGGATTGAGATACAGCAAAAAGTCTGTTTGCTGCTGTAGACAAGAGGGGAGAAAAAAAAAAAAAAAACAGACTTTTTGCTGTATCTCAATCCCGATATTATAGAATGGAACACCCCCAAAAAAGAAATAGAGACAACCTGACCAGGAATTTATACATATATATATTTATCTATTTTCTTAGTAGTTGTTTTAATAATAAAAGATTTCTTTTTTTAATAATACATTTTTGTTTAAGGTGAAATTCAAATTTAATAATCAATAGCTTTTATACGCAAATAAATGAATGGTGTGGCTCAGTAGCCTGTGCATTATGCAGCAGAACCTGGTAACTGGGGAATCTCACCTCACAGGTTCTTATCAGCTAGCTTCCATTTTTTTTTTTTTTTTCTTCTCTTTTATTCTTTTTTCATTGAAGAGACATTTAATCGATTAACTTAACCAACTGATTACCATCTCTTTTAACTTAATATTCTGTAAATATAAATTAATAAAAGACTACCCTTCAATGAATTCTGTGTCGACAAAGTTGTATTAACCTTTTGTAAAAGAGAAAAAAAAAAAAAAAGGAAAAGGGTGTTGTGCTGTCAACTTTTACTTGGTAGTTAAACAATGTAAGCACGTTGTATCTGTATGTTGTATGTGGAATTTCCTGAAGAAGAGGTCGCACTGACCTTGAAACGCGTTGAATAAACCACCTTTTAAATTTATTATCCTTGGAACTTCATCATTAAGGCAGCGCGGATTTAACCCACAACTCCTGCACAGTTTATATTGTCATACGGCCGTTGATCGGCTTGTGGATCTGCAGCAGCCAAAATCGCTACATGCTTTTCATTCAACAAAATCAGGTGAGCAATTCTAAGAAAGCTCTCGTGGTTATCTAGAGGATAAGACCCTATTTTGCGCTTTGTGTCTCCATTTTTTTTCCTATAGCGTGATCCTGAGGAAGCAGGGGGGGGCCACTCGTTGACACTGGCACAAGGCCCCTCATAGTACGGCGGTGTGTTTGACGGCGAGTGGCGCCTCCCACTGCCAGAGACACTTTTGCGTACTATGAGGGGCCCTGTGCCAGTGACGTCGCCAACGAGTATGCCCCCCCACCTGATGAAGGAACCTGCACTTTCATCTGCACCTTCCTCTTTGTCCCCGTGTAAGGTGGTATAGTATGCGGGAAGGGGAACCTGACTTTCAGCAGGGTCAGATTCTGGCTGTGTAGAGCGCAAGGGGAATGTAGTGGTCTGGGTCAATGTACCAGCAGACTCATGTAGCAGTGGCTGGCCAATGGGCAGGATGAGGAGGAAACACAGATATAGGCCCAAATAAGAAAGTAGGCTAAATGCAGTTCAAAATTGGCAACAGGACTAAACAGGTGGCATAGCTTTGTTCAGTGAAAGACGACTGTAATGAGTGATGCAGACACATTTTTTAGGCCCACAATACAAAAGTAGGCTAAAAGCAGTTCAAATTTGGTAACAGGACTAAACAGGTGGCATTGCTTTGTTCAGTTGAGGAAAACTGTAATGAGTGGCAGACACAGTTACTAGGCCCAAATAAGTAAGTAGGCTAACTGCATTTCAAAATTGCTAACAGAACTAAACTGGCGGCATTGCTTTGTTCAGCGGAGGACAACTGTATTGAGAGGCTGACACAGTTAGTAGGCCCAAATAAGTAAGTAGGCTAAAAGCAGTTCAAAATTGCTAACAGGACTAAACAGGCGGCATAGCTTTGTTCAGTGGAGGACGACTGTAATGAGTGGCGCAGACACAGTTTGTAGGCCCACAATACAAAAGTAGGCAAAAAGCAGTTCAAAATTGGTAACAGGACTTATCAGGCAGCATAGCTTTGTTCAGTGAAGGACGACTGTAATGAGTGGCGCAGACACAGTTTGTAGGCCCACAATACAAAAATAGGCTAAAAGCAGTTCAAATTTGGAAACAGGACTAGACAGGCGGCATAGCTTTGTTCAGTGGAGGACGACTGTAATGAGTGGAGCAGACACAGTTTGTAGGCCCACAATACAAAAGTAGGCTAAAAGCAGTTCAAATTTGGAAACAGGACTAGACAGGCGGCATAGCTTTGTTCAGTGGAGGACAATTGTAATGAGTGGCGCAGACACAGTTTGTAGGCCCACAATACAAAAGTAGGCTAAATGCAGTTCAAAATTGGCAACAGGACTAAACAGGCGGCATAGCTTTGTTTAGTGGAAGACGACTGTAATGAGTGGTGCAGACACATTTTTTAGGCCCACAATACAAAAGTAGGCTAAAAGCAGTTCAAATTTGGAAACAGGACTAGACAGGCGGCATAGCTTTGTTCAGTGGAGGACAATTGTAATGAGTGGCGCAGACACAGTTTGTAGGCCCACAATACAAAAGTAGGCTAAATGCAGTTCAAAATTGGCAACAGGACTAAACAGGTGGCATAGCTTTGTTCAGTGAAAGACGACTGTAATGAGTGATGCAGACACATTTTTTAGGCCCACAATACAAAAGTAGGCTAAAAGCAGTTCAAATTTGGTAACAGGACTAAACAGGTGGCATTGCTTTGTTCAGTTGAGGAAAACTGTAATGAGTGGCAGACACAGTTACTAGGCCCAAATAAGTAAGTAGGCTAACTGCATTTCAAAATTGGTAACAGGACTAAACAGGCGGCATTGCTTTGTTCAGTGGAGGAAAACTGTAATGAGTGGCTGACACAGTTAGTAGGCCCAAATAATAAAGTGGGCTAAATGTCTGCCAGAAAATTGTTCATAAATAAACAGATGGCATAGCTAGGTACTGGGGTGGGCTCCTCTGCTGAGTAGCAGACAGTGGTAGTTGGCGCAAAGTATTAACTGGTCTAAATGGAGGCCAGGGCCCCTGTTTATTTTAACTATCATCTATCATTTCAACAAATTTGTATTGGCAGTGCCATTGAAGGATTTAACAGCACAGACTACACAGTGGTGGGGCAGGGAGAGGTAAATATTGCAAATGGTAGAGCACTGTTCAAGCTGGGGGGGAACACTCTCTCGTGGGCGGCGGTACTGGCACAGGGCCCCCCCATATTGCGACGGTGTGTCTGACGATGGTTGTGCACCACCACCGTCAGAGACACTTCATTGTACTATGAGGGACCCTGTGCCAGTGCCGTTGCTCAAGAGTGGGCCCACCCACCTGTCCAGGCAAACGGCACTCGCATGGATGCTTGCACCAAGTGGTGACCACGGCCCTGTGGGGGGGAGTCAGCCCATTTAGGGAGGTATAAAAATGGCCTATGGTGGACATTCAGCAGCTGCAAATAGAGGAATTGGATCAGTCAGTAAGAGGAGGCCAAAAGCAAGACATTTTTCAGGCAAGCTACGTGTCAGCAGGGGAAGGTGGGGCAAAATAATTTGAAATCCATGATTGGTTCATTTTAATGAATGTTAGATCTTCAACATTTCGGGTAGCCAGACGTGTCCTTTTTTCGGTCAGTATTGAACCAGCAGCACTGAAGACTCTTTCTGATAGCACACTAGCAGCAGGGCAAGCGAGCTCCTGTAATGCATATTCTGCCAATTCAGGCCAGGCGTCTATTTTAGATGCCCAGTAATCAAAGGGGAATGACCTGTGAGGGAGAACATCGATAAGGGAGGAAAAATAGTTTTTAACCATACTGGACAAATGCTGTCTCCTGTCACTTTGAATCGATGCAGCACTACCTGTCGTGTCTGCGGTCATTGCGAAATCACTCCACAACCTGGTCATAAAACCCCTCTGTCCAACGCCACTTCGGATTTGTGCACCTCTAACACCTCTGCCATGTTGCCCCCTGCAGCTCGTGTGAGATCCATCACCGCCGCTGTGTGCTGGGAATGCCTGAACCAAACGGTCTACAAGAGTTGCTTGTTTGGTAGCCAATATTTGCTCAAGGTTCTCATGTGGCATGATATTTTGTAATTTTCCTATATATCGTCGATCCAGGAGGCAGGCCAACCAGTAATCGTCATCGGTCATCATTTTGATAATGCGGAGGTCCCTTTTTAGGATACGCAAGGCATAGTCAGCCATGTGGGCGAATGTTCCAGGTGTCAATTCACTGCTTGTGCTGGGTTGAGGAGCACTTTCTTGCAAATCAACATCACTTGTGTCCCGCAAAAACCCTGTACCTGACCTTGCAATGCCACCAGTTTCTATTGCCCCCTGAGATGCATCCTCCTCCCATAAATATTCATCCCCATCATCTTCCTCCTCCTCCTTTTCATCCGCCACCTCGTCCAGGAGAGTTTCCTGAGCAGACAATGGCTGACTGTCATCAAGGCTTCCCTCCTCCTCGGCTGCAGACGCCTGCTCCTTAATGTGCGTCAAACTTTGCATCAGCAAACGCATTAGTGGGATGCTCATGCTTTTGATGGCGTCATCTGCACTTACCAGCCGTGTGCATTCCCCAAAACACAGACAACTCCATGTCTGCCATCCAAGTGCCCGTTCGTGTATGTGTATCCTCCCACAAATAAATTACAGCACGCCTCTGTTCACACAGCCTCTGAGGCATGTGAAGTGGAGTTCCACCTTGTAACGTCGATTATTAGGCGGTGCTTGGGAAGATTCAGCGATCGCTGATGGTTCTGCATACGGCTGGAGTGTACGGGCGACCGGCGGATGTGCGAGCAAAGTCTTCGCACCTTCAGGAGCAGGGCTGGTAACCCTGGATAATTTTTCAGGAAGCACTGCACCACCAGGTTCAAGGTGTGAGCCAGGCAAGGTATGTGTTTCATTTCAGAAGGGCATTGGCAGCCATAAAATTCCTTCCGTTATCACTGACTACCTTGACTGCCTCAAGATGTACACTGCCCAGCCATGACTGAGTTTCTTTCTGCAAGAACTCGGACAGAACTTCCGCGGTGTGTCTGTTGTCGCCCAAACACTTCATTTCTAACACAGCCTGCTGACGCTTACCACTAGCTGTTCCATAATGGGACACCTCGTGTGCAACACTGGCAGCTGCGGATGGAGTGGTCGTGCGACTGCGCTCTGTGGACGAGCTTTCACTTCTGGAGGAGGAGGAGGGGTGGCGAACGCCTACAGCCAACTGTTTCCTAGACCGTGGGCTAGGCAGAACTGTCCCACTATGGCTGTCCCCTGTAGACACTGCATCCACCACATTAACCCAGTGCGCCGTGATGGACACGTAACGTCCCTGGCCATGCCTACTGGTCCATGCATCTGTTGTGAGGTGCACCTTTCCACTGACTGATTGCCTCAGTGCATGAACAATGCGGTCTTTGACATGCTGGTGGAGGGCTGGGATGGCTTTTCTCGCAAACAAGTGCTGACTGGGTAGGTCATAGCGTGGTACTGCATAGGCCATCAGGTCTTTGAAAGCTTAGCTTTCAACCAACTGGTGGGGCATCATCTCTAACGAGATTAGTCTAGCAATGTGGGCATTCAAACTCTGTGTACGCGGATGAGAGGATGAGTACTTTATTTTCCTAACGAGAGTCTCTTGTAGGGTGAGCTGGACTGGAGAGCTGCATATGGTGGAACTAGCGGGGGTGGTGGTGGAGATAGCAGATTGAGAAAGGGTTGGTGATGGTATTCTTGATGTTGGCCTACATACAGTGTTTCCTACCAAGAACCTTGTGATTCCCTGACAGCTTTGGCCTTGCGACGATACCTCCACATTTGCTGCTGGTGGTGTCCTAACCGGTGGGCTTACAGCGAGGGAAGCAATGTAGTGTGGCTGACTACGTTCATTCTGAGCATGTGCACCAACGGTACGGGACGTTTGGTAGTTAGTCCAGGCTTGCAAGTGCATGCTGGTTAAATGTCTAAGCATGCATGTTGTATTTAAATGTTGGAGATTCTTCCCTCTGCTAAAGGTCTTGGAGCATTTCTTACAGATAACTTTTGACTGATCATTCGGATCTTGGTTAAAAAATTGCCACACTGCACTCTTCCTACTATGGAATACCTTTTCAGGCATTGCACGCTGTGCTACTTTCACCGGATGGCCACGCTGTCCTAAAACTGTTTTTGTTTTTGACAAACGTTTTTGGCCTGATACAGGCCTGCCAGATGACAGCTGTTGCGATGTAGATGGCTGCTGCGGATCATACTCCTCCGCTTCAGAGCTACTGGCAGCGGCACCCTCTTCCCCCAATGGCTGCCAATCTGGGTCAACAACTGGGTTATCTATTACCTCCTCTTCAATGTCATGTGCACCTTCCTCTGTGTCACCGTGTAAGGTGCTATAGCGTTCGGGACCGGGCACCATAGTCTCATCAGGGTCAAATTCTGGCTCAGTACACTGCGAGGGCAATGTAATGATCTGAGTCAATGGAACAGCATAATAATCTAGCTGTGGCTGTGCATCTGTGCACTCCATGTCCGATTCATCTTGTAATGGGCAGTTAACAATTTCCCTTTCTAACCCAGGCACGGTATGTGTAAAGAGCTCCATGGAGTAACCTGTAGTGTCGCCTGACGCATCCTTCACTTTTGGTTTGGAGGAAGGACAGAAGGAAACGTCTTGTTCCTGACCGGGAGCATCCACTGACGACTCGCTGCTTTTATATTTGGAACTTTCTGAAGAGGAGGCGAAAGAGTAGAGGCTGAGTCAGCAAGGAAAGCAAAAACTTTTTCCTGCTGTCCGGCTTTAAAAGCTGTTTTCCTACTCCCAGATAAGAGAGCCTTCGAGGCCTTGTGTAGCCAGACGATGACGCTGGCTCAACACCTCCAGCCTTCGGTGCTATTGTGCTTTTGGCACTACCACCAGATGCACCAACACCACCACCATCAGTACCAGCTGGCAACCTCTGCCCACGGCAGAATTTAAATCTCCCTTTTTTTTGGGGAGACTGAACCAAAACTCATGCGCTGTGTATAAAACAACACAATGTAAGTGGCAGACAGTGGCTGGCTGATATACAACAAACTACCAGGACTGAGGTATATCCACTTTGTGAGAATTTAAATCTCCCTTTTTTGGAGGGAACTATTGCAAAACAATGGGGAGACAAAGAGCGCAATAGGGTCTTATCCACGTTACACAGAGGAGAATATACACCAAATTTGCTCACCTGGTTAGGATGAGATTAGAGCATATAGATAGCGGCTGCTGCAGATCCACAGGTCTTCACCGACCAGAGAAAATAATGTCTTCAAAGGGAGATTTGTAGTTAAAGTTCTGCGCTGCCGCTAAGATGAATTTCAGGAGAGTATAGTTGATTCACAGTGGTTTTATTCTACGCGTTTCAGGGGTCTAATGCCCCCTTCATCAGGAAATACCACACAGAACATACAGGCATCACAGGTATAAATAGTTTTGCTTGGTTACAAAAAAAAGGGCACCAACAGGTCAGATGACTCAGTGTCAAAGTTCAATGATTTTTTGGAGGGAGACTGAACCATAACTCAGGCCCAGTGTATAAAGCAACACAATGTAAGTGGCATAAAGTGGCTGGAAGATATATGAAAAAATACAAGGACTGTAGTACAATTTCAATCTCCCTACAATGATCTCAGGACAAGTATGGCAGCAATAAAAAGGACTGCTGCACACAAAAGTGTGGACAAATAAACAAGATAACTGTGCAGAGAGGAGCAACAGGATTTTTGCTTTTAAAAAAGCAGTTGGTTTGCACAGCAGCGTGCAAACAGCAATGCAGCTATCATGGAGCCTTATAAGGCAGCCTAATAAGCTACAGAGCTTATGCACAAAAATATAGCCTCCACTGTCCCTGCAAATAAAAGGTGGTATTGGACAGTGGAAATCGCTACAGCACAAGCAGTTTCGGGGGTTAATCTTCCCTCCCTAACTATATCCCTTCTTCTGATGAAGCTGCGACAACCTCTCCCTATGCAACGATTGGCAGAAGTAACATGGCGGTTGGCGTGAGCGCCCCTTTATAGCCCCTGTGACGCCGCAGAAAGCAAGCCAATCACTGTCATGCCCTTCTCTAAGATGGTGGGGACCAGGACCTATGTCATCACACTGCCCACACTCTGCGTCCTCCTTCATTCGCTGAAAAATGGGGCTGAAAGCGTCATACGAAACGTGACTTTGGCGCGAAGATCGCCAACCTCATGGCCGATCCCACATTAGGATCGGGTCGGGTTTCATGAAACCCGACTTTGCCGAAAGTCGGCAATTTTTGAATTTGTCCGTTCCGTTTCGCTCAACCCTACTCTCCAGCACTGACCAGGCCTTTCCTCTTGCTCCGGTCTTTATCTTCCCTCTCCAGCGCTGACTAGGCCACAAGTGACGCCATGAACTGTGTTACCCTGCGACATTGTGCATCTCCTGAGGTAATCGGCGGCGTCCAATAGAAAAGCAGCTTTCCCATGTGAGGTGTTTTACTATTGGAGGAGGCAGATGGCCTGATCTGGTCACATGACCCTGCACCAGCAGCCATTTTATGGACAGATGTGCTGTACTGTCTGTGAGGAAAACTGCACTAACAAAAGAAAGTGGTCAAAACTTCAATGTCTGGTATCAGAGCTCAGCTCCTATCATGTGAGAACCAGACACCTAAAGAGGGCAACGTCATAGATTCTTATTTTCTACTAATATACAATTATTGTAAGAATTTAGCAATGTGTAAGACCAGGTTTACATTTGCGTCTGTGTGCGCAGAGTACAATCCGCATCGAACAGCATGTATCACGGGTACATATCTTTAACATTGTGAATATAGGGACATGTTTTTGCATGCGTTCGTTTGCGTATGCGTACATACAGTACAGACCAAAAGTTTGGACACACCTTCTCATTTAAAGATTTTTCTGTATTTTCATGAATTATATTCTAGGTTCTTCAAAGTAGCCACCTTTTGCTCTGATGACTGCTTTGCACACTCTTGGCATTCTCTTGATGAGCTTGAAGAGGTAGTCACCGAGAATGGTTTTCAATTCAAAGGTGTGCCCTGTCAGGTTTAATAAGTGGGATTTCTTGCCTTATAAATGGGGTTGGGACCATCAGTTGTGTTGTGCAGAAGTCTGGTGGATACACAGCTGATAGTCCTACTGAATAGACTGTTAGAATTTGTATTATGGCAAGAAAAAAGCAGCTAAGTAAAGAAAAACGAGTGGCCATCATTACTTTAAGAAATGAAGGTCAGTCAGTCCCAAAAATTGGGCAAACTTTGAAAGTGTCCCCAAGTGCAGTAGCAAAAACCATCAAGCACTACAAAGAAACTGGCTGACATGAAGACCGCCCCAGGAAAGGAAGACCAAGAGTCACCTCTGCTTCTGAGGATAAGTTTATCCGAGTCACCAGCCTCAGAAATCGCAGGTTAACAGCACCTCAGATTAGAGACCAGGTCAATGCCACACAGAGTTCTAGCAGCAGACACATCTCTACAACAACTGTTAAGAGGAGACTTTGTGTAGCGCGCCTTCATGGTAAAATAGCTGCTAGGAAACCACTGCTAAGGACAGGCAACAAGCAGAAGAGACTTGTTTGGGCTAAAGAACACAAGGAATGGACATTAGACCAGTGGAAATCTGTGCTTTGGTCTGATGAGTGCAAATTTGAGATCTTTGGTTCCAACCACCGCAGAAAAGGTGGACGGATGGACTCTACATGCCTGGTTCCCACCGTGAAGCATGGAGGAGGAGGTGTGATAGTGTGGGGGGGCTTTGCTGGTGACACTGTTGGGGATTTATTCAAAATTGAAGGCATACTGAACCAGCATGGCTACCACAGCATCTTGCAGCGGCATGCTATTCCATCCGGTTTGAGTTTAGTTGGACCATCATTTATTTTTCAACAGGACAATGACCTCTAACAGACCTCCAGGCTGTGTAAGGGCTATTTGACCAAGAAGGAGAGAGATGAGGTGCTACGCCAGATGACCTGGCCTCCACAGTTAACACAATCGAAAATTTCCAAAAAAAGCTTACATTGCAAATAGATCAATGGCTGCACTAAACTGTACTAAAGCAAGGAAATGTGCGATACATGAAATGTGAATAGCATAATGGCTTGTGAACTCTATGAAAAAACACATGAGATGCTTAGCACAAGATTTGGTGGATTTGGTCACATTTCATGTATCGCACATTTCCTTGCTTTAGTACAGTTTAGTGCAGCCATTGATCTATTTGCAATGTAAGCTTTTTTTGGTTATGCACCAGTTCAGACTAGATTGCTGTTCAGTCAGTTTTCCTATATTTATTATGTACTATTTTTTCTGACTTGAACGCCCCGCCCTTCACCATGCTGTGATTTTAATTACATCCAAACACAGTTGGTTCTGACCTTCCTATAAAAGCAGGCTTTACCATATTATTAGCCATAGGTAAGTGTTCACACTAGGCAGTCAGGTTAGTTACCCATCCGATCTGAGATTACCTTGACGTTTGGTGGATGGGCTCACAATTTTTGGCCAAATCTTGTGCTAAGAATCTCATGTGTTTTTTCATAGATTTCACAAGCCATTATGCTATTCACATTTCATGTATCACACATTTCCTTGCTTGTTGAGTGCAGCCATTGATCTATTTGCAATGTAAGCTTTTTTTGCTTATGCACCAGTTCAGACTAGATTGCTGTTCAGTCAGTTTTCCTATATTTCCCAAATGAACACAGCCACCACAATGGGAAACATCTCCAACAAAGCGATATTTTTTGTGAAACCGCTCTTATGCCAGCTTGCCAACTGTTCGGCCACGTTCCAACGCTCCACTGTCCTGCGCAATAGGCCCCGTAACCAATGCTGCCTGCTGCGTCCGTGTAGATCTCGCAATCAAAATTATTAACCAACTGCTGCTGTATCAGAGAGCGACCGTTATAGTGCACCAAAAAACTCTGCCATACCAACAAATCGTCCTTATGCTCTTGACCACGTCGAATAAAATGATGCGGAACCCGCACCCCCGCCGTTGCCCTGGACAACCTACGGCAAAAAATTCGTCCCATGGGCATAATCCTACACGCAAAATTCAACCGACCAAGCAAAGACTGCAACTCTTTCAAAGTCACCTTTTTGAGCCTGACAACGCGACCAACCTCCTGTTTCAGGGACAACAATTTATCCTCTGGCAACCGGCATTCCATTTTTTCCGAGTCTATCAGAATAACCAGAAAACTTAAAACAGTACAAGGGCCTTCGGTTTTTTCCTTAGCCAAGGGGACACAAAAAAGCTCCGCCACCCACTCCATAGCGGCCAAAGTATTTCTGCACACATTTGAATCGAGAGGACCTATAAACAAAAAGTTGTCCAAGTAATGAATGACGGACAGAACACCAGCCACCTCTCTGACAACCCATTCTAGAAAGGTACTAAATGTCTCGAACAAGGAACATGAAATGGCACAACCCATCGGTAAACATCTGTCTAGATAATAACTGTCATTCCAAAAACATCCCAACAACGGAATACTGTCAGGGTAAATCGGAAGTAATCTAAAGGCCGACTCCACATCCGTCTTTGCCAACAAAGCTCCCATGCTGTAACTGCGCACCCAGTGCATCGCCATGTCGAATGACGTATAAACCACCGAACATAGCTCTTGCGAAATGCCATCGTTAACAGACAACCCCTTCGGGTACGACAAATGTTGAATTAAACGAAATTCATTCGGTTCCTTTTTCGGGACCACCCCCAAAGGGGAGACAATCATCCCTTCAACAGGTAAACATGTAAACGGACCAGCCATTCTCCCCAACTCCACCTCCTTTTTTAAGTTTTCACAGACCACTGCTGCATGAACCACAGCCAACCTCAAATTCTTAACCGAAAACAAAACCACGTGGTCAGGGGGGGATGTGAAAACCGTCCGCAAAACCCTTACTAAGAACTCCAGCCTTCTCCCAATCAGGATACCTACTTAGAAAGGGGGCCATCTTTTGAAGCCTCACCGGCGTCTCCTCCTTGACCGGCACCCACTGCCGGCTTGCCTCTTGCTTTTTTAAAGCATTTAGAGGCCCAATGGGAACCTCCATTACAGTGGGAGCACACGTTTAAACTTGCAGGTATTCCCGAATTTGCACTGGCCCTCGTTAAATTGCCAGCACGTTCCTGTTTTCTCTTTCGCTCCCTGTGACCCTTGACCACTACTGGCATGGCCTGCCTGCTGGTTGGCACTGCCTCCGCTCCCGTGAAAGGACTGCCCGTACCTGACTGGCGCCATCACTTTTAACCAAAGTCCTATGTCCTTTTGGTCCCAACGTATCTCAGGCCTGACCGCCTTCCTTTGCCTGAACTGTTCATCATAACGCAACCAGGCCTGCCCCCATAAGTAAGGTGAGCTTCCCCAATCGCATCAAGATAGCAAAATAGGCCGGAACAATTCTCCGGAGACTTCTCACCTATTACGCTCGCTAGGATTGCAAACACTTGCAACCAATTAGCAAACGTCTGCGGTATAAGCCACCATGTACTCTTTTCCTCGAACTCCTTCTTGCTATCATCCTTTTTCTTCTTATCGAGATTAAACTTCTCTAACGGGAGTAGGGAAAAAATCTCAACATAGTCGTCGCGCCAAATCTTTTCCTTAACCTCCTTCTTCAAATGGGCCCCCAACGGCCCCTCAAAACAGACGTACACCTCGCCCCTTAGCCCTATCATCCAACTTCACCGTGTCCCCTTTATCCTTTTCCGTTTGCATGGATACGGACACACCGGACACCGACGGCGACAGCTCAATCACTACCGATCTACCTGATTCAGGTATCAGCTGCGCCTTAACCCCCGCCCCCGGAAGCCATGCTCCAACCGGCGGAGCCACTGCCTCTCTCGCTGCCCCGCTCTGCAAACTGCTCAACAGTTGTGACACGCTCACCAATACATCTCGCAGCCCAGGCTCAACCGACCCACCGCTACCTCCAAAATCCGTCGCCCTCCCACTCGGCGCCTGATTACCTCTAACCTCCGCTGCTAAAACCCCCCTGGGCAACAATCTAGACATGGATTGGTACTCACCGAGATGCGCAGGTGCTGTGTCCCTGCCAGCCGTATGTCCCGAATCCCGATGCTCCTCATCGACCTCTGGCTCGTTGTCAGAAAACGAGTCTTCAGTGCCACTGCGCTGCTCCTGGCCCACGCCCCGGGCCTCCACGTCACGAGGGGGACCGGAGCATCTGCTGAACCTTGCCCGACTGACCTCATCTTGGATCTGGACCTTGCTTGTTCCGTATGCCGCGGCTCCCTGTCCAGCTAAAATCCTCCCTGCCTGCCAGGCAGTGGGGCCCCACTACCCGCCGCACCTCCAGTCCGATGCACCTCTTCTGCCTCTTGCTGCCTGGACGTCTCCTATAAAGCTAAGCCAGCCGGAAACCTTCTGCCCGTGCTCCTGCTAACGGGCCCCGATCCTGCGGCCATGCTGCTGGTGTCCGCCGCGTTGCTACCCACGCTGCTGGTGTCCGCCGACGCGGGTGTGTTCCTGCTTGCCCTCGATGCAGCGGTGCCACTCCTGGGATCCGGTCTCCTTCCAGCTGCACTCCGGGTCCTCGATGCGGCCTGCTGTGGTGCTGCAGGCCTCACTTCCGGTGTGGCTCTTCCTTTCTGCACACCGCTTCTGGGACCTGCGCCAGCCGGCCGGCGAGGAGGATTCCTGCCGGAGGGGGCACAGTGGGGGATACCGCACCACTGCACCCGGCCTCCGCAGGGTCCCCGGAGGGGCTCCTAGGCATGCGCCTGCCACGCGTGCTCACCTCAGGTGAGAGTCTCTGCTGCTGGCCTCCTGCGCTCCTGTGGATCCGAGCAGCGCCGCAAGCTGCTCCTCCAGCCATCCTCCTCTTCTGAACCTGGCGACGTCCCTCAGGCGACCCACCAATGCATCCACCTACTCCATCCAGCGATCAGGTAATCCAGACAGCTAATGGGGGGGGGAGGGGCTGCTCTCTCTGCACACAAGCTTTCCTGATGTAAAAGTGCCACCTTTCCCGAACGTTTTCCCCTATATAGCCCCCCCCCCACTAAAACCCCTCCCTAAGCTCCCCTATCACCCAATCATCTAAGCCTGGCACAATTTTGAATAAAGCCTATGTCAAAGCACAGTCATGGGGGGCCTACATCGGGCTGTGCTTATTCCTGCCCCTCCTGTCTCTTCCTTATGTCTCCACAAGCATCTTATGCATTTTTAATGTCCTATTAAACGTTCTCATACCCATTAGTCTCTGGATGATAGGGACTGACTACAAGATGTTGCACATGTATTTTCTTGCAGCGATTTTGCTTCAATTAGACATGAGTTGGGTTCCCTGATCAGTCAGCATCTACCTGGGACAACAAACATAAGAAAACACAATGTTTAGAGCATCTGAAACCTCGGCTCGTATGGAAACTGTTCCACGGCTTTTGGGGATCAAGTTGTATAGTCAACAACTGTTAGAGTAAATCATGTCCCGGAGCTGCTAGGTTTTGCAACTGGCCCTATAATATTGATAGCTGATCGCAGGAAAGGCTCAACCATCGCTGAAAGTGAAATCGATGGGGCTTTCTGGATATCCCCAGTCTTTCCAACTCTTTCACAAATTGTGCAAGATCGACAACAATTGACTAAGTCACTCCCCATATTTGGTCAATAAAAGGCTTTATTCATTTGTACTCCAACATTCCTTGCAAGAAAAAATCATGAGCAATTCTGAATCACTCCAGAATGGATAGGGATCAACCAGAAGCTTCTTAAAGTCCCATGTCTTTTGTATGTTGGTGGGGAGTCTCCTTATACAACTTTCCCTGATTCCTGAACACTCTTTCCTTGTCGGACCCAGCAGGTGGTGGTCTTCAAGACACCTCAGTTTCTCCGCTTTAATTTTCTGGTAGTTTTGTCTGGGATCTATCCACTAGTAGTTGCGGTGGAATGGTAACAGCATCCTAACTTTGAGGCACAGCTACAGCATAAGTACATTCTTCATCATCTCTTCTATGCAGAACCAATGCATTATACATTAGGACATATAATCAGTTGTTCTCCCTCCTAATTAGTACATTTCACACAAAACCCCAGGTAGGTCACTTGCTTCAATTGTTTTTATGACAACCACTTCCAATGGAAGAACATTTTAGGACACCATACTGCCCAGGTGCCCAATGACACATTGCTAAAGATAGTGTATTATTCTCCCACTTCCCTCAATCCTTTTTCTGCTACTCACTCCAGATACACATGGACCATAAGTACGGTAGGCTTAACTCACTTTCAGCTGAATCCCAATGGCTTTGTATCTTATAGCATCCTGTTGGCAACATAAGAGTCCATAATCTTTGCAGCTTGATCAGCAGTTTTATGTTTTCGGTTGCATAAAACATTTTGTATATCTACATGACAGATGTGAAGAAATTGATCCTTGACCATGAGATCCTCTAGTTTCTCAAAGCTGGTAACAGAAAGTTTCTGGGTCCAATGGCAGAGAGTGATCTTCAAGTTGCCATGACATCCAAATATCTGTCAGTTGATCCCTGCTGTAGACTCTGAAGCTGCCAAAGAAAAATGTTCAAGTCCTCATCTTTATCCATCACAGAGAAATGTTCTATATAGGGTATTCTTTAATTGTGTCCTTGTAATAGAGTTTCTGAGAACTGTTACCCTATTGTATCAGAGGGCATCTGCAGGTGAAACTAGCTCGGCTTGATGGTCTGCAGCATCTCTTTCGCCCTGGCAGCCTCTCTCTTAATATTCTGAATATGTTTGTGCTTCATTTAGTATCCCTGTTCAAATGAAGAAATAATCATCTATGAATCTCTTATAGAATAGGATGTGGCCCATCGGGAGGAGGGACTGCCCAATGAAGAATACATATCCTAGTTTTACTTTCTAACATTTAATGCAATACTGTGAGGATTTGGTTAATAATGGGTAGGTTGTACTTTAAAGACATTTATTTCTAAAGGTGATTTCTTTTAAAGTTCACAATTTGTTCATGGTTTTATTCAGGTTTTAGTTGTTTTTTTTTTTGATATGTAACTCTGAATTGTAACGTCACTATTGACCCCTATGAACGTCAGTGGTGACATCTTGTTTAAATGTACCTGATGAAGGAGTTCGTTCAACTCCGAAACGTGTTAGTTTCAATAAAATGTTCTTTCTACTCCTTTTCCTGGACATAATACATCCACAGGCAGCGCCCACAGATCTTTACAATTTTGTCTTTACTTTGTTTCTTTCCGTTCCCAGCACTCACGAGTCCTGGGATTAGAAGTTAGAGCTGCAGTCCCTGAGTCGCCCGCCAGGGCCATGGGGTACCCAGTACCGGGTCCGGTGTTCACAGGGGGATGTCACAGTGGTGACCGGGTCCATGGCCCTGGGCGCCCATGTAAAAGGGAAAAGTCTTTAAAGGGATTTGGTGAATAGAGTTTATGTTCGTGACGCCACCTGTAGTATTCGGTCAGTGGGGACCGACGCTGCTTTAAGGGGTCCTCCGGGGTGAGGTTATGTCAGCTAGATGGTATATCTTCCCACAGGTGAAGTATGTCCCCAGGGCTCCCGGTGTGTAGATGGAAGATGGAGAATGGCGCAGTAAAGAACGAGGACACAAGGTTGCAGTCTCTTTACCTGGTTTACTGAAGACTTCGGGCAGGCACAGTCCAGGGCACCAGATCACAGGGCAGGCAGGGTCCGGCCGGTTTGGAAGCGAATCCAGAGTCCCCTTTACCAGGTGGAGTTAAAAGCCTTCCTCTAGCGCGGTGGTGTTGTAGTCCCTTACTGCCTATGGCTTCACATAAGGTCCTCACAGTTCTTCTCTCTGTCCTCCATATAGGATAGGACATAACCCGTATGACTGGTGACTTGAGCCTTTTTACAGGGACTCTAGCACGCCCCGGGCTCTAAAGGTGTCACCGTGCCTCCTGGGTATTAAGGCAGACAGGTAACTTGCAGTTCAGCTGTCCTGCCGGTCTCTGATGTAAGTCGTAGAGTCCTTACAACCTCAGTGGTCCGGCTACCGGCTATCTGCGCCTCAGAAGGAGGCAGCCTGCTCTTAGCTGGTCTCCCCTGATGTTACTCTCCTGTGCTTCGCTCTCCTTCATGCTCACTGAACAATGTTCGGCTTTTTGTACGTCTCTTTCCAGGAGCTGTAGTACTTCAGACCACACGGCCCCTTCTGACCCTCTAGGTCGGTCTGCTCCCTTCTGTCTCTCTGACAATCTTCTCTCTCTTTCCCTCAAAACCACAATATATATGGGGAGTCACCTACGAATAGGATCAAAAGCTCCCCCTTGTGGCCTGGAGTGTGAACTTGTTGTGTGTATGATGGTTACCTGATAAAAGATATCCTTCATCGCTTCCAAACGTAACATCACTCTCCCCGTGAGGAAAGCAATGCTACTGTGACAACCAGGACCCTGGGGAGCCACCTCCCACATTGTCGATCTGCTTATACTCCTTCCAGTGTTGTGCCTGCCTTGCACAACCTTACCAGGTGAGCAGTCAGTGTGTTACTTACCAAATCTTATGGTTTATTGATCTACACATCAAGCACTTTTCATCTTTTAATATCATCTACACTAAAAGCTTTCAGCCATAGGTTGTGCAATGTCACCTGTGCCAGAATATGCCCAATAACACACCTTCAGTTCCCTTTCTTACAAACGCGGAAGCCATGGCGTCTGTTCATCTCAGAGCCGAACTGCTCTGCTCCATCTGTATGAACATTTAGGCCGGCATCACACTTGCGAGTTTTACGGACATAAGAGCTCAGAAACTACGTCCGTAAAACTCCCAAAAAATACGGCACAATTATTCTCTATGCCCCTGCTCCTATCTGCCGTATTAAACTGATCCGTATTATACCGCTTTCTACGGCCGTAGAAAATCGCAGCATGCTGCGTTTGTCACCGTATTGCGCAAATAAAACGTCAATGAAAGTCTATGGAAGCCCCAAAAATATGGATTACACACGGACCATGCGTGTGACTTGCGAGAAATACGCAGCACTGTTAGAGAGAAAAGCCGGTAATTCAGTGCGGTGTACAGTAAAATCACACTGACAGCTTACAGTAGAATAGGTAGAATAAATGTGTACACACATATATATATATATATATATCTATTCTGTCAGTGAGACACATATATGTATATATATTATTACTTCATACAGCGCTAGACAGCCTTAAAGCCGGTAATTCAATTACAGGCTTTTGCTTTCTCCTTCCTAAACCCGACATGATATGAGACATGGTTACATACAGTAAACCATCTCATATCACCAATTTTTTTGCATATTCCACACTACTAATGTTAGTAGTGTGTATATGCAAAATTTGGCCGTTCTAGCTAGTAAAATAAGAGGTTAAATGGCGGAAAAAATTGGCGTGGGCTCCCGCACAATTTTTTCCGCCAGAGTAGTAAAGCCAGTGACTGAGGGCAGATATTAATAGCCTGGAGAGGGTCCATGGTTATTGGCCCCCCCCCCCCCCCGGCTAAAAACACCTGCCCCTAGCCACCCCAGAAAAGGCACATCTGGAAGATGCGCCTATTCTGGCACTTGGCCACTCTCTTCCCATTCCCGTGTAGCGGTGGGATATGGGGTAATGAAGGGTTAATGCCACCTTGCTATTGTAAGGTGACATTAAGCCTAATTAATAATGGAGAGGCGTCAATTATGACAACTATCCATTATTAATCCAATACTAGTAAAGGGTTAAAAAAAACCACACACATTATTAAAAATTAATTTATTCAAAAAAATCACAAAGGCTGTTGTATTAATTTATTCTACTCTCAATCCACTCACTGAAGACCCTCGATCTGTAAATTAAAAAAAATAAATAAACCAACAATATACATACCTTCCGAGGATCTGTAAGGTCCAACGATGTAGATCCATCTGAAGGGGTTAAAATATTTTGCAGACACGAGCTCCGCTAATGCAGGCTGCTCATGTCTGCAAAACCCCGGCGAATGAAGCTAAATATAGGTCAATGACCTATATTTAGCTTCATTTGCGGTGAGGCGCCCTCTGCTGGCTATTCCTAGATCGTGGGAACTTTCCTAGAAAGCTCCCAGGCTCGAGATCATAAGAGGGCGCCCTCTGCTGGTTGTCCTCATATGAACTCGAGCCTGGGAGCTTTCTAGGAAAGTTCCCACGATCTAGACAATATTTATACCTTCCAGACTTAGGCAACGTGATATGGTCCACCTGGAGCCTTTGGAAAGGATAGTCGGGCTTAGCAAGATGCTTTGGGGGTACACGTTGAAGTTGACCGGGATTGCAGGTCTGACAGATGTTACATGCACGGTTGAGTGCTGTCAGGACTGTAGAAATACCTGGAGCCCAGTAGAATTTTTGTACCAGGGCAAGGGCCTGTTTTTTTTCCTCGATATGTGGGCCCATGTGCCCATATGGCAATAGCAGGGTACATCCGTTTAGGGAGACACACAAGTTGGTCCTTTTTCCAGAGACCATGTCCATACGTGCTCCATCAGTCTTCCACTGCTTCACCTCTTCCTTTGGCGACATTCTCTGCATCATCATTAACCGGTCTCGCGGGAAGCGGCAGAAGACCTCAGTCTGTCATGGATCATCAGGTTCCTGTAGAGTCAGTGTTTCTTGTAACTTTTTACGCTGAGAGCGTATGGTCACCATAGTTGGTATGGTCTGTTCAATGGGTAGGAGAGCAGCAGCTTTTGCTTGCATATCTGCAAAGGTGTTACCAACAGTCTGTGCTCCTTAACTTTGATAATGGCCACCTGTGTAGGTAATTTGATTCAATCCATGAGGGTTTTAACAGCTTCAGCATTCTTCACTGGAGTCCCGGCAGTAGTAATAAACCCTCCATTGACCCATAGGGCTCCGAAATCATGAGAAATACCAAATACATACTGTGAGTCCGTGTATATACAGTGCCTACAAGTAGTATTCAACCCCCTGCAGATTTAGCAGGTTTAATAAGATGCAAATAAGTTAGAGCCTTCAAACTTCAAACAAGAGCAGGATTTATTAACAGATGCATAAATCTTACAAACCAAAAAGTTTTGTTGCTCAGTTAAATTTTTATAAATTTTAAACATAAAAGTGTGGGTCAATTATTATTCAACCCCTAGGTTTAATATTTTCTGGAATAACCTTTGTTTGCAATTACAGCTAATAATCGTCTTTTATAAGACCTGATCAGGCCGGCACAGGTCTCTGGAGTTATCTTGGCCCACTCCTCCATGCAGATCTTCTCCAAGTTATCTAGGTTCTTTGGGTGTCTCATGTGGACTTTAATCTTGAGCTCCTTCCACAAATTTTCAATTGGGTTAAGGTCAGGAGACTGACTAGGCCACTGCAACACCTTGATTTTTTGCCTCTTGAACCAGGCCTTGGTTTTCTTGGCTGTGTGCTTTGGGTCGTTGTCTTGTTGGAAGATGAAATGACGTCCCATCTTAAGATCCTTGATGGAGGAGCGGAGGTTCTTGGCCAAAATCTCCAGGTAGGCCGTGCTATCTATCTTCCCATGGATGCGGACCAAATGGCCAGGCCCCTTGGCTGAGAAACAGCCCCACAGCATGATGCTGCCACCACCATGCTTGACTGTAGGGATGGTATTCTTGGGGTCGTATGCAGTGCCATCCAGTCTCCAAACGCCACGTGTGTGGTTGGCACCAAAGATCTCGATCTTGGTCTCATCAGACCAGAGAACCTTGAACCAGTCAGTCTCAGAGTCCTCCAAGTGATCATGAGCAAACTGTAGATGAGCCTTGACATGACGCTTTGAAAGTAAAGGTACCTTACGGGCTCGTCTGGAACGGAGACCATTGCGGTGGAGTACGTTACTTATGGTATTGACTGAAACCAATGTCCCCACTGCCATGAGATCTTCCCGGAGCTCCTTCCTTGTTGTCCTTGGGTTAGCCTTGACTCTTCGGACAAGCCTGGCCTCGGCACGGGAGGAAACTTTCAAAGGCTGTCCAGGCCGTGGAAGGCTAACAGTATTTCCATAAGCCTTCCACTTCCGGATGATGCTCCCAACAGTGGAGACAGGTAGGCCCAACTCCTTGGAAAGGGTTTTGTACCCCTTGCCAGCCTTGTGACCCTCCACGATCTTGTCTCTGATGGCCTTGGAATGCTCCTTTGTCTTTCCCATGTTGACCATGTATGAGTGCTGTTCACAAGTTTGGGGAGGGTCTTAAATAGTCAGAAAAGGCTGGAAAAAGAGATAATTAATCCAAACATGTGAAGCTCATTGTTCTTTGTGCCTGAACTACTTCTTAATACTTTAGGGGAACCAAACAGAATTCTGGTGGGTTGAGGGGTTGAATAATAAATGACCCTCTGAAAAGACTTTTCACAATTTAAAAAAAAAAAAAAGAAAGAAATAACATTCTTTTTTGCTGCAGTGCATTTCACACTTCCAGGCTGATCTACAGTCCAAATGTCACAATGCCAAGTTAATTCTAAATGTGTAAACCTGCTAAATCTGCAGGGGGTTGAGTACTACTTGTAGGCACTGTATTAGCCCACCTGTCTTTGGCCAAAGTACATGCAGTAGACAGAGCCTGAAGTTCTGCTTCTTGTGCTGACTGGGAGGGTGGGAGAGCAGCTGCGTGCACTACAGTGTCTTCCGTAGTAACAGTGTATCCTGTGTGGAATCTGCCAAAATCATCAGCATATCTTGAACCGTCTTTCAGGGCATTGTAGAGAGGTTGAATTATGCGGGATGCGTCCGGTATCCATTGATGACAATAAGTACATAGTCCAAGAAAACATTGGAGTTCAGTCTCATCTTTTGGGAAAGGAAGGGAGCTGACGACTATTTTTTTTTCTCTCCTGTGAGGTGTCTGGCAACCTGAAGGAGACAGTGACCCAAAAATATCACTTGACCAAGGCAGAACTGAAGTTTCGAGGCCGAAACCCGACATTTCAGATCTGCCAGATACTTGAGGAGGCTAACAGTGGCAACAATGGCTTCCTGCTCTGTCCGTGCACACAACAAAAGATCAGCCACATACTGAAGCAGCGTGACATAGGGGTTATTTAACTGCCAGGGTAAAAGACATTGGCCCATATTTTTTTGCAAACTGATTGGGACTGTTTTGGGCCCCTTGTGGCATAACTGTCCACGTCAATTGTTGTCCCTGATAAGTGAATGCAAACAGAACTGACAATCTGGGTGTAATGGAATGCTGAAGAAGGCATTGGCGAGGTCGATGACTGTGAACCAAGCAGCATCCTGAGGTATCTGGGACAAGAGAGTATATGGCTTAGGCACCGGAGTTTCCAGGACAGTAGCTGCATTAACTGCCCGTAGATCTTGTACCAGCCGGTACACAGGGGGTTGGCCGGGTGGGGTCTTTTTCTTAACGGGAAACAAGGGAGTGTTACATGGGGAAACACAGGGTACCATTATCGAGTAACGTTTGTATTTGACCCTTGAGACCCCGCACCTGATCATGTTTCAAAGGGTACTGATGGACTTCGGGAAAAGGGGCACCAGGTTTGAGAAACACTTTTACTGGTTTTACAGGCATTATTGGGGGTGAATCTGGGCTTATCAGGGCCATCATAACCGTGGGAAGGGCATGTAAGATAGACATCTCATTATGTTCATCTGCATAGGGGTTATATAACGTAAGTACCATCTGACCATCATCTTGGAATTATATTCTGGAGCGGAACTGTGATAATAAATCTGCCCCCAGTAAATTTACCGGACATGAGGGAGAGATTACGAACTGAGCAGTAACTTCAGGGAAAGGTCCCACAGGGATGGGTTTTGTGAGAGTATATTTATTGGGTCTACCATCTACTCCAATGAAAACAAGCTCTTTGTCTGAGAATTAACATGGCGAGGGAGATTCCCAGATATTGGGTTAAAAAGGGATATTGGAGTATGGGACTGGATTTGTGTAAGGCAGGAGGCCTGGAGCTGGAGTCTGGGCCACTGATAAGGAACCAGCTGTGTCCTTGTAACTGTGGGGGGGGGCTGAGATTGGAGCAGAAGTCGCTGCGGCTACTGATTTAACCTTTAATTTCTCTGCTGATGTAGAGTGGGTTAAGTTCTTCTGAAAACTTTGTACTACTTTTTTTCAATGCATCGTCCAGAATGGAAGTCTCAATATCGGGTCTCACTGACATTATTGCCTCTTTCAATTCAGATTTAAGGCCGGACATTAAAGCTGCCACAAAAAGGTGTAAATGGGCTTATTATACAATGAAAACCCCAAATCTTTAAATACTACCATAAGATGCCCATAGAACTTCTCGGCAGTCCAGGATATATTGGTGCCTTGGGGTTAAGGGGCATAGGGCTTACAGTCGGAGAAGAGGCTTAATTTCTTGGGGAGGGACCATATTATCTAGCAGGGAGACCCCTTCTCCCAAATTTTTAATTGTTTGCTTTCCCAACACATTGATCTCAGTCACTTTCTCAGTTCCTTCTTGCACCACAAACATCCAGTTTTTGTCATAGTAATAGACAACTTTCCTTTTTCAACGTAACAAAAACAAATCAAAATTCACTTCCTCTGTTAATCCTTAATTTGCTATATATCAACCATTCAACTTGAAGCAGGTGAATCTTTTACCAATCTTTCAATTACACTGATCTCTTACAAGTTTCCTTCTAAAACTAGGCACCATATTTTACCTTAAACTTACAATATTTCTTTCTAATTCAATACAATATTGTTGTTTTAAACAAAACACAGATCTCCCAGCGCATTCTACATCAAGGACATAAAATTCAGAGAGGACGCAGCTATGTGCCCCCTCCATACCAGAGACACAGAACAGATAAGAACATCACAGCATTCCTCAGCACAGAAGGAAAAAAACAATAGCGCAGATGTTTGACCCCTCCCATCTTGTATCTTGGAAATCTACACAGAAACAGAATACAGCAGTTCTCAGACTTAATTAATTTCTACAAAACCTTCATCACACAATTCATATGAAAAACCAGACCACCTTAATAAAACCAATGATTGGGAATATTTTCCCCATCTTTGGGCTAACAATATCAGATTCATCACACAAATTCAAAGTCTTCTCTTACTTCCATGGAAACATGATTCTCCTTTAGAGCTAAATATCCTTACTTAGTCGTGCATAGTACTAGAGCGGCCGTATATAGTCTATTCCACTGGGTCTACCTGTCCCCCGCTGGGACAACCCATAAACGCGGTACTCAGTGAAAGGAGGAGGGCGTCTTAGACTTCCCTCCGGACACCTCTGGATATATATACTGTATACTTCTATATATTCCTGAGTTACGTATCCTACCCAATCTTCGATCACCTCACCGCGCCTGATTCTAACAATGATCAGGAATTCAGGATATTTGACTATAAAGAGAATTACATCACTGGTCAATCCGGGGTGTCCGTCCCTTATGAGGTACGGTTCGAGCAATGGACTCCCAACGGAACTACACCTCTATATGATTCCACCCAAAAATCACCCCACCATCGGGGACAAACCTCAGATCCTGTTTGCAGCACAAACACAGGAAAACCACACCAAACGGTCAGTCTGGACAGTATAACTGCCAACTTGCCGTGGTTGCTGTGGGGGATGATCAGTCCCAATTTTCCAGTGCCTATGTCCGGTCCGAGGGTCCTTTGTCTCGTTGTCCTCCGGGGGGGCAGAGGCGTTCCTGTTTGGGGCCCCACGTTTTGGGTGCCAAGCTGTTGAGGGAGGATCTAAATTGATCCTTTACAGTTGACTCAGTGATTTCCAAATTAATCTATAGGGCGTTGCCAGCAACTGAAAATGACCAGACGGAGACGCGTGCCTCTGTGTGGGGGATCGAGCAGATCTCTGGGCCCCCATTTATTGTGTTGCAGTTTTATCATATTAGCAAATTCTACTTCAACCAATAGTATAAAAACACACTTTCAGCACTTAACCTATAAAAATGCAGGAAAAACTTAACCTATAAGAATACAGAAAAATGGAAACTACATATATGGTCATGTCTTTTTGGCATAAAAAACGTATTAACAGGTGCCTCAAAGTCTTATCTAGCGATACACTCCCGAGTCCCCTCCCTGGCTCGAGTTAGAACACTCAAGGTCAGTAGTGTAGCATAACCATGATTCGTCAAACTCAATCTGACAGGTGCCCCGCCCCTATCAAAGTGTATCAAAGTGTGTAACCCCTCCCCTCCTCCTGTCAGCCAGCTGTCCCTGAGTCTGGCTGATTTCCCCTTTTGATATAGTTTGATATACTTTAATTTGTTGCAGTTTGATATTATTCACGTATTTGATTTATATTAGATGTTCGAGTTTGATTCTGTTAGCTGTGTTTTATTCACAGTGTATCCATATAGTTCAGAAGTTATGACACACCAAGCTGTTTCTTTGTGTCTCTACACGTATTTGTTTTATATTTTTATACGTAGCTCGAGAGTTTGATTCTGTTAGCTGTGTTTTATTCACAGTGTATCCATATAGTTCAGAACTTATAACACACCAAGCTGTTTATTTGTGGCTCTACTGAACATTAACTAAAGGCTTATTTTCACAAACAGAAGAGCCAGATTTTCTGTTTGGGTTAACTGCGGGTCAGAGGTTTATAACACCTAGGTCAATTGTTGTTGTATTTGCTTTCCCAATAAATGTTTATTTTCACAAACAGAAGAGGCAGATTTTGATATAGTTTGATATATTTTAATTTGTTGCAGTTTGATATTATTCTCCGTATTTTGTTTTATATTAGATGTTCGAGTTTGATTCTGTTAGCTGTGTTTTATTCACAGTGTATCCATATAGTTCAGAACTTATAACACACCAAGCTGTTTATTTGTGTCTCTACACGTATTTGTTTTATATTTTTATACGTAGCTCGAGTTTGATTCTGTTAGCTGTGTTTTATTCACAGTGTATCCATATAGTTCAGAACTTATAACACACCAAGCTGTTTATTTGTGGCTCTACTGAACATTAACTAAAGGCTTATTTTCACAAACAGAAGAGCCAGATTTTCTGTTTGGGTTAACTGCGGGTCAGAGGTTTATAACACCTAGGTCAATTGTTGTTGTATTTGCTTTCCCAATAAATGTTTATTTTCACAAACAGAAGAGGCAGATTTTGATATAGTTTGATATATTTTAATTTGTTGCAGTTTGATATTATTCTCCGTATTTTGTTTTATATTAGATGTTCGAGTTTGATTCTGTTAGCTGTGTTTTATTCACAGTGTATCCATATAGTTCAGAACTTATAACACACCAAGCTGTTTATTTGTGTCTCTACACGTATTTGTTTTATATTTTTATACGTAGCTCGAGTTTGATTCTGTTAGCTGTGTTTTATTCACAGTGTATCCATATAGTTCAGAACTTATAACACACCAAGCTGTTTATTTGTGGCTCTACTGAACATTAACTAAAGGCTTATTTTCACAAACAGAAGAGCCAGATTTTCTGTTTGGGTTAACTGCGGGTCAGAGGTTTATAACACCTTGGTCAATTGTTGTTGTATTTGCTTTCCCAATAAATGTTTATTTTCACAAACAGAAGAGGCAGATTTTGATATAGTTTGATATATTTTAATTTGTTGCAGTTTGATATTATTCTCCGTATTTTGTTTTATATTAGATGTTCGAGTTTGATTCTGTTAGCTGTGTTTTATTTATTTATTTTATTTATTTAATAAAGTGCAAAAAATCACTGACCTATGTGGACAGCATATTAATAAAGTGCAAAAATCACTGTCCTATGTGGCCAGCATATTAATAAAGTGCAAAAAATCACTGCCCTATGTGGCCAGCATATTAATAAAGTGCAAAAATCACTGCCCTATGTGGCCAGCATATTAATAAAGTGCAAAAATCACTGCCCTATGTGGCCAGCATATTAATAAAGTGCAAAAAATCACTGACCTATGTGGCCAGCATATTAATAAAGTGCAAAAATCACTGCCCTATGTGGCCAGCATATTAATAAAGTGCAAAAATCACTGCCCTATGTGGCCAGCATATTAATAAAGTGCAAAAAAATCACTGCCCTATGTGGACAGCATATTAATAAAGTGCAAAAATCACTGACCTATGTGCACAGCATATTAATAAAGTGCAAAAAATCACTGCCCTATGTGGTCAGCATATTAATAAAGTGCAAAAATCACTGCCCTATGTGGCCAGCATATTAATAAAGTGCAAAAATCACTGCCCTATGTGGCCAGCATATTAATAAAGTGCAAAAAATCACTGACCTATGTGGCCAGCATATTAATAAAGTGCAAAAATCACTGCCCTATGTGGCCAGCATATTAATAAAGTGCAAAAATCACTGCCCTATGTGGCCAGCATATTAATAAAGTGAAAAAATCACTGACCTATGTGGCCAGCATATTAATAAAGTGCAAAAAATCACTGACCTATGTGGACAGCATATTAATAAAGTGCAAAAATCACTGACCTATGTGGCCAGCATATTAATAAAGTGCAAAAATCACTGACCTATGTGGCCAGCATATTAATAAAGTGCAAAAATCACTGACCTATGTGGACAGCATATTAATAAAGTGCAAAAATCACTGCCCTATGTGGCCAGCATATTAATAAAGTGCAAAAATCACTGCCCTATGTGGCCAGCATATTAATAAAGTGCAAAAAATCACTGACCTATGTGGACAGCATATTAATAAAGTGCAAAAATCACTGACCTATGTGGCCAGCATATTAATAAAGTGCAAAAATCACTGCCCTATGTGGCCAGCATATTAATAAAGTGCAAAAATCACTGCCCTATGTGGCCAGCATATTAATAAAGTGCAAAAATCACTGCCCTATGTGGCCAGCATATTAATAAAGTGCAAAAATCACTGACCTATGTGGCCAGCATATTAATAAAGTGCAAAAATCACTGCCCTATGTAGCCAGCATATTAATAAAGTGCAAAAATCACTGCCCTATGTGGCCAGCATATTAATAAAGTGCAAAAAATCACTGACCTATGTGGCCAGCATATTAATAAAGTGCAAAAATCACTGCCCTATGTGGCCAGCATATTAATAAAGTGCAAAAATCACTGCCCTATGTGGCCAGCATATTAATAAAGTGCAAAAAATCACTGCCCTATGTGGACAGCATATTAATAAAGTGCAAAAATCACTGACCTATGTGCACAGCATATTAATAAAGTGCAAAAAATCACTGCCCTATGTGGTCAGCATATTAATAAAGTGCAAAAATCACTGCCCTATGTGGCCAGCATATTAATAAAGTGCAAAAATCACTGCCCTATGTGGCCAGCATATTAATAAAGTGCAAAAAATCACTGACCTATGTGGCCAGCATATTGATAAAGTGCAAAAATCACTGCCCTATGTGGCCAGCATATTAATAAAGTGCAAAAATCACTGCCCTATGTGGCCAGCATATTAATAAAGTGCAAAAATCACTGACCTATGTGGACAGCATATTAATAAAGTGCAAAAACATGATATCAGTAATACATGTGCAAAAGTAACACCAATAGAAAAGTAACACCAATAGAAATGTAAAAAGCTTTAAAAGTCTGTATATGTTAGATGTCTTTGAATAAAAAGGAGTCAAATTATAGACAGCACAGGCACCTGTAAAATTAATATGTGCTAAAATAATGTAGAATTAAAGAAAGCTGGAATAATATATGGGAATGTGTCACACCCTTTTGAGATATCAAAAATACTATATGTGCACAGCATATTAATAAAGTGCAAAAATCACTGCCCTATGTGGACAGCATATTAATAAAGTGCAAAAAATCACTGCCCTATGTGGACAGCATATTAATAAAGTGCAAAAATCACTGCCCTATGTGCACAGCATATTAATAAAGTGCAAAAATCACTGACCTATGTGGCCAGCATATTAATAAAGTGCAAAAATCACTGCCCTATGTGGACAGCATATTAATAAAGTGCAAAAAATCACTGCCCTATGTGGCCAGCATATTAATAAAGTGCAAAAAATCACTGCCCTATGTGGTCAGCATATTAATAAAGTGCAAAAATCACTGAGCTATGTGCACAGCATATTAATAAAGTGTAAAAATCACTGCCCTATGTGGCCAGCATATTAATAAAGTGCAAAAAAGCACTGCCCTATGTGGACAGCATATTAATAAAGTGCAAAAAATCACTGCCCTATGTGGTCAGCATATTAATAAAGTGCAAAAATCACTGACCTATGTGCACAGCATATTAATAAAGTGCAAAAAATCACTGCCCTATGTGGTCAGCATATTAATAAAGTGCGAAAATCACTGACCTATGTGGTCAGCATATTAATAAAGTGAAAAAATCACTGCCCTATGTGGCCAGCATATTAATAAAGTGCAAAAATCACTGCCCTATGTGGTCAGCATATTAACAAAGTGCGAAAATCACTGACCTATGTGGTCAGCATATTAATAAAGTGCAAAAATCACTGACCTATGTGCATAGCATATTAATAAAGTGCAAAAATCACTGACCTATGTGGTCAGCATATTAATAAAGTGCAAAAATCACTGCCCTATGTGGTCAGCATATTAATAAAGTGCAAAAATCACTGACCTATGTGGTCAGCATATTAATAAAGTGCAAAAATCACTGACCTATGTGCATAGCATATTAATAAAGTGCAAATATCACTGACCTATGTGGTCAGCATATTAATAAAGTGCAAAAAAATCACTGCCCTATGTGGTCAGCATATTAATAAAGTGCAAAAAATCACTGCCCTATGTGGCCAGCATATTAATAAAGTGCAAAAATCACTGACCTATGTGCATAGCATATTAATAAAGTGCAAAAATCACTGACCTATGTGGTCAGCATATTAATAAAGTGCAAAAAATCACTGCCCTATGTGGCCAGCATATTAATAAAGTGCAAAAAATCACTGCCCTATGTGGCCAGCATATTAATAAAGTGCAAAAAATCACTGCCCTATGTGGCCAGCATATTAATAAAGTGCAAAAATCACTGCCCTATGTGGTCAGCATATTAATAAAGTGCAAAAATCACTGCCCTATGTGGACAGCATATTAATAAAGTGCAAAAATCACTGACCTATGTGGTCAGCATATTAATAAAGTGCAAAAATCACTGACCTATGTGCATAGCATATTAATAAAGTGCAAAAATCACTGACCTATGTGGTCAGCATATTAATAAAGTGCAAAAAAATCACTGCCCTATGTGGTCAGCATATTAATAAAGTGCAAAAAATCACTGCCCTATGTGGCCAGCATATTAATAAAGTGCAAAAATCACTGACCTATGTGCATAGCATATTAATAAAGTGCAAAAATCACTGACCTATGTGGTCAGCATATTAATAAAGTGCAAAAAATCACTGCCCTATGTTGCCAGCGTATTAATAAAGTGCAAAAAATCACTGCCCTATGTGGCCAGCATATTAATAAAGTGCAAAAAATCACTGCCCTATGTGGCCAGCATATTAATAAAGTGCAAAAATCACTGACCTATGTGGCCAGCATATTAATAAAGTGCAAAAAATCACTGCCCTATGTGGCCAGCATATTAATAAAGTGCAAAAATCACTGCCCTATGTGGACAGCATATTAATAAAGTGCAAAAAAGCACTGCCCTATGTGGCCAGCATATTAATAAAGTGCAAAAATCACTGACCTATGTGGCCAGCATATTAATAAAGTGCAAAAAATCACTGCCCTATGTGGCCAGCATATTAATAAAGTGCAAAAAATCACTGCCCTATGTGGACAGCATATTAATAAAGTGCAAAAATCACTGACCTATGTGGTCAGCATATTAATAAAGTGCAAAAATCACTGCCCTACGTGGCCAGCATATTAATAAAGTGCAAAAATCACTGACCTATGTGGACAGCATATTAATAAAGTGCAAAAATCACTGACCTATGTGGACAGCATATTAATAAAGTGCAAAAATCACTGCCCTATGTGGACAGCATATTAATAAAGTGCAAAAATCACTGACCTATGTGGACAGCATATTAATAAAGTGCAAAAATCACTGCCCTATGTGGTCAGCATATTAATAAAGTGCAAAAAATCACTGACCTATGTGGACAGCATATTAATAAAGTGCAAAAATCACTGCCCTATGTGGACAGCATATTAATAAAGTGCAAAAATCACTGACCTATGTGGTCAGCATATTAATAAAGTGCAAAAATCACTGCCCTATGTGGCCAGCATATTAATAAAGTGCAAAAAATCACTGCCCTATGTGGACAGCATATTAATAAAGTGCAAAAACATGATAACATAAATAAGTCCTAAATGACTAATAATGATGCACATGATAAAATATACTGTGGTACAGGAAATGTGCTAAAATTATGCAACATATGACAGTACTAAACATGGGATCCTGAGATTCCTAGTAAGGCCGTTGTTGTTAGCTAACTTAAAGTGTGTTTCCTTTTTTCTGATTGTGTAAAGTGAGTGCGGTTAGTTTAAAATGTGTTCTTTATTTCCAATTAGTTCTGCCAATAAAACATTTTTGTACTATTTAATGTTTTTACTTTTTATATTCTGTATTTGCCTAAGCAATAATGGCTTAAAAATTTCCAATGAATTTGTAAGTTTCCAAAAATAACCCCCAATGTATAATTAATATGATATTCTGCCATCTAGTGGCCGTAATAGGTAATTGTTATGCCACACATTTCTCAAAATGACATACACTGCAGAATATATCTGCAATTCACTACGCTTGTAACACATATTTCATCGCCCCAACTCCTGCCTGTTATACATATAGACCAAATTTACGCCTAAAATAGCACAAATAGTTAATATTGGTGTATTTTCATACACTTATCAAAACTTTGGGTTTCTACATAATTTTCTATTTATATGGACTAATTAGCAATACTATTCAGCTGCATTCTGAGATATATATTAATGTACACTCTGCACGCCATCATGCCTGAACAAAACAGAAATGTAGATTTTTTGCGAATTTATTAAAAAGAAAAACTGAAATATCACACGGACATAAGTATTCAGACTCGAGCTGCGTATAAAATATAAATCAAATACGTGAATAATATCAAACTGCAACAAATTAAAATATATCAAACTATATCAAAAGGGGGAAATCAAAGATTTTCAGGCTCAGTCCTTTGTTCATCGTGTCGTTATCAGATTCCGCAAAGATGCATTTGTCAGCATCATGCTGTTAGCTAACTTAAAATTTGATAACTTTTCTGAGAAAGCGAATACAGAAAACAAATGACCTAGGTGTTATAAACATCTGACCCGCAGATAACCCTACATAACCCTACAGGTACAATACATGTACAAACAGAAAATCTGTCTTTTCTGTTTGTGTAAATAAGCATTTAGTTAATGATCAGTAGCGACACAAATAACTTTTCTGTGAAAGCGAATACACCAACAATTGACCTAGGTGTTATAAACCACTGCCCCACAGATAACCCTACATAAACCTACAGGTACAATACAGGTACAAACAGAAAAATCTGTCTTTTCTGTTTGTGAAAATAAACATTTAGTTAATGGTCAGTAGAAACACAAATAAACAGCTGGTTGTGTTATAAAACAAAGTTCTGCACTATACCTGTACACTGTGAATAAAACACAGCTTACAGAATCAAACTCGAGCTACGTATAAAATCTAATATAAAACAAATGAGAAAGGTGTTATAAACCGCATGTAAAATAAATACACGACTAGTATATAATTATAAACATGTGTTATCCCACAAATACGGGAATAATATCAAACTGAAACAAATTAAAATATATCAAACTATATCAAAAGGGGAAATCAAACAATATAATATCAAACTGCAACAAATTAAAATATATCAAACTATATCAAAAGGGGAAATCAAACAATAGTTAATGGTCAGTAGAGCCACAAATAAACAGCTTGGTGTGTTATAAGTTCTGAACTATATGGATACACTGTGAATAAAACACAGCTAACAGAATCAAACTCGAGCTACGTATAAAAATATAAAACAAATACGTGTAGAGACACAAATAAACAGGTTGGTGTGTTATAAGTTCTGAACTATATGGATACACTGTGAATAAAACACAGCTAACAGAATCAAACTCGAACATCTAATATAAAACAAAATATGGAGAATAATATCAAACTGCAACAAATTAAAATATATCAAACTATATCAAAATCTGCCTCTTCTGTTTGTGAAAATAAACATTTATTGGGAAAGCAAATACAACAACAATTGACCTAGGTGTTATAAACCTCTGACCCGCAGTTAACCCAAACAGAAAATCTGGCTCTTCTGTTTGTGAAAATAAGCCTTTAGTTAATGTTCAGTAGAGCCACAAATAAACAGCTTGGTGTGTTATAAGTTCTGAACTATATGGATACACTGTGAATAAAACACAGCTAACAGAATCAAACTCTCGAGCTACGTATAAAAATATAAAACAAATACGTGTAGAGACACAAAGAAACAGCTTGGTGTGTTATAAGTTCTGAACTATATGGATACACTGTGAATAAAACACAGCTAACAGAATCAAACTCGAACATCTAATATAAATCAAATACGTGAATAATATCAAACTGCAACAAATTAAAGTATATCAAACTATATCAAAAGGGGAAATCAGCCAGACTCAGGGACAGCTGGCTGACAGGAGGAGGGGAGGGGTTACACACTTTGATACACTTTGATAGGGGCGGGGCACCTGTCAGATTGAGTTTGACGAATCATGGTTATGCTACACTACTAAGGTCTTTATACAAATTATGAACCATAGCCTAGTTGAATAACAAAATGTTATCTTCGTGAGAAACAGGACAGAGTTACTTCATGGCAGCTGTAACCTTCTACCTAAGTAAATAACAGAATTTATCTTTAACCAACAAGAAAATGAAGTCAAAGCACAAAATGGAGAATCTAGCACAAAATGGAGAATCTTTCATAATTTGTTCCTTCACATTGTCACAACTCTTAACAGTATGAGTGTCTTGAGAACACCAATTTTGTTAACAACTTAGCAGACAAGGCAGCCCATGGCCAGACGGGCCCTTCTGGCATTTGCCAGAATTGCCAGATGGCCAGTTCGGCCCTGGGTGTCACTGTCACTGTCCAATGTGATCCAGAAACTGAAAATAACTAAGAACGAGCTGTCCAGGAAGATGAGACCCATTGAGGAGCTGTGTAACATTACGGATCCACTGACTGTCTTACAGGAACCAGACACCGGTGACTTGTGTGATCCTGAGGAGGAGGAGGGAGGTGATGAGGACACAGGAGGACATGATGGAGGTGATGAGGTGACAGGAGGACATGATGGAGGTGATGAGGTGACAGGAGGACATGATGGAGGTTGATGAGGACACAGGAGGACATGATGGAGGTGATCAGGGTGCAGAGCTGATCTCACAAATATCAAACACATTATCTGATATGATAAGAGATATAAATGTGATCTTCCATGGACAGGGTCCTGCAGACATATTACTGGATGTAAACACAGCTGGTAATAATCTCCTTATATCACAAGACATGAAAACTGCGACCTGGACAAGAATAGCACAGAATCGTCCAGAAATAGCGAAAAGATGCCAGCATGATCAGGTTATGAGCAGGACTGGATTTACCTCAGGACGACATTACTGGGATGTGGAGATCAGTGGATCAGGGGATTGGATGGTGGGGATGTGTTACCCCAGTATAAACAGGAGGGGAGATCAGTCAGAGATTGGAGATAATAACAAGTCCTGGGGTTTATATAAAGGGTGGGTGTATAATCATTGTACAGTGAGACATGACGGTAAGGAGATCCCCTTACCTCACCAGATCTCCAGTGATAGGTTCAGGATATGTCTGGATTATGAGGCCGGGCAGTTGTCCTTTTATGAGCTGTGTGACCCCATCAGACACTTACACACCTTCATTGCCACTTTCATTGAGCCCCTTCATGCTGCGTTATATTTATGTAATGGTTCTGTAAAAATATCAGAGGGGAACAACCGTGAGAATCGATCTTCACAGAAGAAATCTAACCAGAGACTGGAGACATCACAGGGAGAGAAATCTATGATTGGTGGACCAGTCAGTCAGTGGGAAGAACCTCATGAAGGATCCCGTTACGTCTAGTATCGTACATGCGCTTTTAACAGTTCTATAATTTTTTTCGTTCAATTGATCGTTTTTTGTGATATATGGGGCTAATTTTTTATGTCCTTTTTGTATTTCTCTTTTTTTTAATTGACCTCAGGGGAAGATATAAAGAAAAGTAGAAAATCTGTATATTTCTCACATTTTGTGATTTTTTTAATTTTAATTTTTACCACCACAAAAAGCAGCTAAAAACATTGTAAAATTGTAATCCCCTTTCTGTAGCAATTATTTTTATATATTGGATAGTTTTTTGATGGGACGGGTCTAGACATAGTGAATTACACTGGCAGTGCCTTTTAACCGCCTTAACAACCTCCTATACGGCTTTTAACGGCTGCAGTTAAGGATTCTTATTCCTCAGCGCCACTTTGTAACTGCGCAGAGAAATAAGGTTATAGTGCCTTCCAGCGTCAGAAAATCTCCAGGGTCTTGGCTACCCTAAAAAGCATGATCAGGGCCGGTTTTTGCTATCATCTGTCACGTGATTGCTGGTATTCGGTGAAAAACGGCGATCATGTGTAAGGAGACAGTAAAAAAGAAAAAAATACAAAATCCAATTCATCACTTGTTAACCAAACTAACCAAGTTTACTATTATAAAAAAGCATAGGTACATTTGTAAACGAGGGAAGTGTCACATCCTTTGATAGAAATTATAAAATACATATATATTTTCCATTCTTTGCAATTAGAGTTGGGGTTTGGGTTGTGTTAGAGTTAGGGTTGGGTAAGATTTGTTTCTTTTTTTTTGAAAAGTAAAAAATAATAAAAAATGATGATATGACTGCTAGCGTTGAGCGCAAGTGCTCGCTACTCGAGTTTGCATCGGGTGATCGGGTATTCTCGGAGTATCGCAGATCCCTGTATGTTATTTGGGGTGTCTAACAGCTGCAAAGCATGCGAAGCAATGACTCGAGCATATCACTCGAGCACCCAAGATACTTGGTTAATACCCGAGCACCCGATGCAAACTGGAGTGGGGAGCACTTGCGCTCAGCACTAATGTGTGACGGAATATTCAATATGACGACCTAATGTTATCAAATTCTGTGGCATGCCTGTGGGTTCAAAATGCTCACTATAACCTTAAGTAAAATCCTTGAGGGGTGTGGTTTCCAAAATGGAAGATTTCCATGGTGGAGGGTTTCTACTGTTTAGGCACATCAGGGGCTCTTCAAAAGCGACATGGTGTCCGCTGTTGATTCCAGCACCAATTTTGCATTCAAAAAGTCAAATGGCGCTCTTTCCCTTCTGAGCCCTGCCGTGGTCCAAACAGTGGATTTCCCCCACACATGGGGTATCGGCATACTTTGGAGAAATTGCACAACAAATTGTATAGTCCATTTTCTTTTATTACCATTGTGAAAATAAAAACATTTGGGTCTAAATTAAATTTTTTGTGAAAATACTTAAATGTTAATTTTTTTGCTTCCATATTGCTTCAGTTCTCGTGAAGCGCCTGAAGGGTTAATAAACTTCTTGAATGTGCTTTTTAACACCTTGAGGGGTGCAGTTTTTAGAATGATGTCACTCTCAAGTGTTTTCTATCATACAGACCCCTCAAAGTCACTACAAATGTGATGTGGTTCCTAAAAAAATGATTTTGTAAATTTTGTTGGAAAAATTAGAAGTCGCTTGTCAACTTTTAACCCTTATAACTTCCTAACAAAAAAAATAAGTTTCCAAAATTGTGCTGATGAAAAGTAGACATGTGGGAAATGTTATTTATTAAAGGCCCCTTCACATTAAGCGATGCTGCAGCGATACCGACAACGATCCGGATCGCTGCAGCGTCGCTGTTTGGTCGCTGGAGAGCTGTCACACAGACCGCTCTCCAGCGACCAACGATGCCGGTAACCAGGGTAAACATCGGGTAACTAAGCGCAGGGCCGCGCTTAGTAACCCGATGTTTACCCTGGTTACCATGCTAAAAGTAAAAAAAAACAAACAGTACATACTTACCTACCGCTGTCTGTCCTCCAGCGCTGCGCTCTGCTTCTCTGCTCTCCTCCTGTACTGTCTGGGAGCCGGAAAGCAGAGCGGTGACGTCACCGCTCTGCTTTCCGGCTCCCAGACAGTACAGGAGGAGAGCAGAGCGCAGCGCTGGAGGACAGACGGCTGTAGGTAAGTATCTAGTGTTTGTTTTTTTTTACTTTTAGCATGGTAACCAGGGTAAACATCGGGTTACTAAGCGCGGCCCTGCGCTTAGTTACCCGATGTTTACCCTGGTTACCAGTGAAGACATCGCTGGATCGGTGTCACACACGCCAATCCAGCGATGTCCACGGGAGATCCAGCGACGAAATAAAGTTCTGGACTTTGTTCAGCGACCAACGATCTCCCAGCAGGGGCCTGATCGTTGGTCGCTGTCACACATAACGATTTTATTAACGATATCGTTGCTACGTCACAAATAGCAACGATATCGTTAACGATATCGTTATGTGTGAAGGTACCTTAACTGTTTTGTGTGACATGCCTTTCTGATATAAGGGCACAAAAGTTAAAAGTTTAAAAAATTGCTACATTTTTTAAATTTTTGCCAAATATCCATTTTCCAAAAATAAACGCAAGTCATATTGACTAAATTATACAACTATCATGAAGTATAATATGTCACGACAAAAACAATCTCAGAATCAGTGGGATCCGTTGAAGCGTTCCAGAGCTATAGCCTCATAAAGTGACAGTGGTCAGAATTGTAAAATTTGGTCATTAAGGTCAAAATTGGTTCGGTCACTAAGGGGTGAACTTTTTATTTCTACTTTTTTCTATTTTTGCTGTTATTTTTCATTTATTTTATACACTGTGCACCTCTGAAGGTCTTACAAAACTTTTTGGTTGTATTTTAACATATCAATACATTTTTTTAGCTGATTTTCCTTGTAAGGCTACTTTCACACATCAGGTTTTCAGTGTCAGGCTAAATCTGGCGAATGTTGGAAAAACTGGATCCGGCGCAGATTGTGAAAAACTGATGCGACGGATCCGTTTTTTTGACGGATCCAGCTAGCCTATCTAGATTATTGGATAAAAAAAATTTTGGAGCATGCTCAGTTTAGAAAACCGGATCAGGCCGCCAGATCCGCCTTTTTTCGGATTCGGCACCTTCCGGCTCCCATAGGCTTCTATTCTAGCAAACAGCCGGAAGCGCCGGTTCCGGCGCTTCAGGCTTTTTCGCTGGAGACAAAAAACGTTGCAATGGATGTTTTTTCAAGAAACTGGAAGCGGCAGATTTGCTGGATCCGGCGAAAACCGGACGAAACGCAATGTCATCCGGTGCAATCCGGCACTAATACAAGTCTATGGAAAAAAAACTTGATCCGGCGGCAACATTCGCCTGATCCGTTTTTTGGAAAATTAGCCAGATTTAGCCTGACACTTTCACACTGATGTGTGAAAGTAGCCTAACTGGGTATGGTTGCATAGCAGAGTTTACATTACAATACATGACACACATTAATGAACATTAGGGAACAGCACATTACATCAGTGGAGCACCCCCGTAGGGCAGTAGGGTGCTCGGAGCCGGGCCCTTCGGTTCTCAAGGGGGATGTCACGGTGGCGGACCCGGTCCATGGCCCTCGGGAGGTCCGTTGTAAATGGGGGATAGGTCTTTAAAGGGATAATGTTCGTGACGCCACTTGTGGTATTCGGTCAGGGTGACTGTTATGACCTGGTGGTTAGGACAACAATGGACCTGATGGTTAAGAGCACCAGGAAAAACCTGATAGCAACAAAAACACAGAACAAGCTCTGGGAAGTGGGAACTCTGCTGACCGCAATCCCTAAGCCTATCACACACACTAAAAATAGCCGTGGATTGCTCCTAACGCTCCCTATGCAACTCGTCACAGCCTCAGAAACTAGCTAGCCCTAAAGAGGAAAAATAAGCCTACCTTGCCTCAGAGAAATTCCCCAAAGCAAAAAGCAGCCCCCACATATATTGACTGTGAGCAAGATGAAATCACAAACACAGAGATGAAATAGATTTAGCAAAGAGAGGCCCGACTTACTGAATAGACAGAGGATAGGAAAGGTCACTTTGCGGTCAGCACAAAAACCTACAAAAGCCACGCAGAGAGTGCAGGGGAAAAAAAACCCTTCCGCACCGACTCACGGTGCGGGGGGCGCCCCTCTGCGTCCCAGAGCTTCCAGCAAGCAAGGCAATATTTAACAATAGCAAGCTGGACAGAAAAAATAGCAAACAAGCAAATAAGCAAAGAGGAACTTAGCTTCTGCTGGAGTAACAGGTGACCAGTACGATCCAGGAGCAAACTAGAGCCAGAGTACAACATTGACAGCTGGCATCTAGCAATGATCCAAGTGGAGTTAAATAGAGTAGCCAGCTAACGAATTAAGCTCGTCACCTGTGGAAGGAAACTCAGAAACACCCACAGCCACCAGAGAAAGTCCATGGACAGAACCAGCCGAAGTACCATTCCTGACCACAGGAGGGAGCTCAACAACAGAATTCACAACAGGTGACCAACACTGCTTAGGGGTCCGCTAGGGTGATGTTGTGGCAGCTAGATGGTATACCTTCCCACAGGTGAAGTATGTCCCCAGGGCTTCCCAGCGTGTAGATGGTGGATGGTGTGAGGCGCAGTGAAGAACGAGGACACAAGGTTGCAGTCTCTTTACCTTTACTGAAGGCTTCAGCGTCCACAGTCCAGAGAACCAGATCACAGGGCAGGCAGAGTCCGGCCGGTCTGAAGGCAAATCCAGAGTCCCCTTATCCAGGTGGAGGTCAGTAGCCTTCCTCTAACGCCTGGGTGTTGTAGTACCTCCCTGCTGAGCTTCTCGGTAAGGTCCTCACAACTGTTGTGGATGTTAAGTCTCTTTCTCTCTCTGTCCCCCTGAAGGTAAGGATAGGACAAACCTGTATGACTGATGGCCTGAGGCTTTTTACAGGGACTCTATCACGCCCCGGCCCCCACAGTTTCCACCGTGCCTCCTGGGTATAAGGTCGGGCAACTAATATGGAACTAGCTGTCCTGCCGGTCTCTGGAGCCAGGCTTGGAGACGATGACTCCCTCGGTTTACCGGCTACCGGCTTCTGCGCCTCAGAAAGGAGGCAGCCTTTTGCAGGGCAGAACCCCTTCTGGTTTACCCTCCTTTTGCTATGAATTAGTTTCTCACTCTCAGCAACGCAATTCCCTTCAATTTCTCTTTCTTTGGATGCTGCCAAACGCAGAGCAGGCGCAGCTCCGTGGCCCTCTGTCTAAGCCTCTGACAGGATCCCACCCCTGTCAGAGAAGCCCAGATAGCAGCTCACTGGGTGAAGTCCAGCCAGCGTGTGCCAGACTGCTGCTGCCTGGGTGAAACCCAGCTCGCTTCTCTCTACTTCCTGTCCAGTCCACCAGTTTAACCTGATTGTGAGGAGTGCCCTAATAGATAGGAGCATAGCTCCCCCTGGGGTACTGGAGTGTGAAGTGTGTTGTGTGGTTTGTGATACCTGGTAAAGTGATCTCCTTTATTGCCTTCAGACGTAACATCACTCCCCCTGGTGGAAGAATGACATTACTGCAACGACCAGGACCCTGGGGCGCTGCACTAGCATTAGTGAACATGAATAACTGTCAGGGTGCCGCATGTGATTGTCGGAACAGTGTCCAAGGAAGAGGAAGCACATGAGGTTCCCCTCCACCTCCTTACATGAGCACACAAGTCACCAAAGGTGCTCAAATCAGCCCATTTTCTTTTTCTGAATTTTTAAAATGTAAAAAATGACAATATTGTTTTTGACAAAAATACAAAGGAAATATGTCATCTTTAACCCCTTCCCGACCTTTGACGCCACGTAGGCGTCATGAAAGTCGGTGCCAATCCGACCCATGACGCCTATGTGGCGTCATGGAAAGATCGCGTCCCTGCAGATCGGGTGAAAGGGTTAACTCCCATTTCACCCGATCTGCAGGGACAGGGGGAGTGGTAGTTTAGCCCAGGGGGGGTGGCTTCACCCCCCCCCCCCCCGTGGCTACGATCGCTCTGATTGGCTGTTGAAAGTGAAACTGCCAATCAGAGCGATTTGTAATATTTCACCTATTATAACAGGTGAAATATTACAATCCAGCCATGGCCGATGCTGCAATATCATCGGCCATGGCTGGAAATACTAATGTGCCCCCACCCCACCACACCGATCGCCCCCCCAGCCCCCCGATCTGCCCCGCTCCCCTCCGTCCTGTGCTCCGCTCCCCCCCGTGCTCTTGTCCGCTCACCCCCATGCTCCAATCACCCCCCCGTGCTCCAATCACCCCCCCTGCACTCCGATCCACCCCCCCCCCGTGCTCCTTTCCACCCCCCCGTGCTCTGTTCCACCCCCCCCCGGTGCTCCGTTCCACCCCCCCATGCTCCGTTCCACCCCTCCCGCGTTCCGATCCACCCCCCCATGCTCCGATCCCCCCCCCCCCCGTGCTCCCCCACACACCCCATCATACTTACCGATCCTGCCGGGGTCCGTCCGTCTTCTCCCTGGGCGCCGCCATCTTCCAAAATGGCGGGCGCATGCGCAGTGCGCCCGCCGAATCTGCCGGCCGGCAGATTCGTTCAAAGTGCATTTTGATCACTGAGATATAATCTATCCCAGTGATCAAAATAAAAAAATAATAAATGACCCCCCCCTTTGTCACCCCCATAGGTAGGGACAATAAAAAAATAAAGAATTTTTTATTTTTTCCACTAATGTTAGAATAGGGTTAGGGGTAGGGTTAGGGTTAGGGGTAGGGTTAGGGGTAGGGTTAGGGGTAGGGTTAGGGGTAGGGTTAGGGTTAGGGGTAGGGTTAGGGGTTAGGGTTAGGGCTAGGGTTAGGGCTAGGGTTAGGGCTAGGGTTAGGGTTTCGGTATGTGCACACGTATTCTGGTCCTCTGCGGATTTTTCCGCTGCGGATTTGATAAATCCGCAGTGCTAAACCGCTGCGGATTTATGGCGGATTTACCGTGTTTTTTCTGCGCATTTCACTGCGGTTTTACAACTGCGATTTTCTATTGGAGCAGTTGTAAAACCGCTGCAGAATCCGTAGAAAGAAGTGACATGCTGCGGAATGTAAACCGCTGCGTTTCCGTGCAGTTTTTCTGCAGCATGTGTACAGCGATTTTTGTTTCCCATAGGTTTACATTGAACTGTAAACTCATGGGAAACTGCTGCGGATCTGCAGCGTTTTCCGCAGCGTGTGCACATACCTTTAGAATTAGGCCATGTGCACACGGTGCGGATTTGGCTGCGGATCCGCAGCGGATTGGCCGCTGCGGATTCGCAGCAGTGTTCCATCAGGTTTACAGTACCAAGTAAACCTATGGAAAACCAAATCCGCTGTGCCCATGGTGCGGAAAATACCGCGCGGAAACGCTGCGTTGTATTTTCCGCAGCATGTCAATTCTTTGTGCGGATTCCGCAGCGTTTTACACCTGTTCCTAAATAGGAATCCGCAGGTGAAATCCGCACAAAAAACACTGGAAATCCGCGGAAAATCCGCAGGTAAAACGTAGTGCCTTTTACCCGCGGATTTTTCAAAAATGATGCTGAAAAATCTCACACGAATCCGCAACGTGGGCACATAGCCTTAGGGTTAGGGTTGGAATTAGGGTTGTGGTTAGGGTTAGGGGTGTGTTGGGGTTAGGGTTGTGGTTAGGGTTGTGCTTAGGGTTATGGCTACAGTTGGGATTAGGGTTAGGGGTGTGGGGGGGTTAGTGTTGGAGGTAGAATTGAGGGGTTTCCACTGTTTAGGCACATCAGGGGTCTCCAAACGCAACATGGCGCCACCATTGATTCCAGCCAATCTTGTATTCAAAAAGTCAAATGGTGCTCCCTCAATTCTGAGCCCCGACGTGTGCCCAAACAGTGGTTTACCCCCACATATGGGGTACCAGCGTACTCAGGACAAACTGCGCAACAATTATTGGGGTCCAATTTCTCCTGTTACCCTTGGGAAAATAAAAAAATGCTTGCTAAAACATCATTTTTGAGGAAAGAAAAATGATTTTTTATTTTCACGGCTCTGCGTTGTAAACGTCTGTGAAGCACTTGGGGGTTCAAAGTGCTCACCACATATCTAGATAAGTTCCTTGGGGGGTCTAGTTTCTAAAATGGGGTCACTTGTGGGGGGTTGCTACTGTTTAGGCACACCAGGGGCTCTGCAAACGCAACGTGACGCCCGCAGACCATTCCATCAAAGTCTGCATTTCAAAAGTCACTACTTCCCTTCTGAGCCCCGACGTGTGCCGAAACAGTGGTTTACCCCCACACATGGGGTATCAGCGTACTCAGGAGAAACTGGACAACAACTTTTGGGGTCCAATTTCTCCTGTAACCCTTGGGAAAATAAAAAATTCTGGCCTAAATAATTATTTTTGAGGAAAGAAAACGTATTTATTAATTTCACGGCTCTGCATTATAAACTTCTGTGAAGCACTTGGGGGTTCAAAGTGCTCACCACACATCTAGATAAGTTCCTTTCAGGGTCTAGTTTCCAAAATGGGGTTATTTGTGGGGGGTTTCTACTGTTTAGCCACATCAGGGGCTCTGCAAACGCAACGTGACGCCCACAGAGCATTCCATCAAAGTCTGCATTTCAAAACATCACTACTTCACTTCCGAGCCCCGGCATGTGCCCAAACAGTGGTTTACCCCCACATAAGGGGTATCAGCGTACTCAGGAGAAACTGGACAACAACTTTTGGGGTGAAATTTCTCCTATTACCCTTGGGAAAATAAAAAATTGCAGGCTAAAAGATCATTTTTGAGAAAATAATTTTTATTTTTTATTTTCATGGCTCTGCGTTATAAACTTCTGTGAAGCACTTGGGGGTTCAAAGTCCTCACCACACATCTAGATTAGTTCCTTTGGGGGTCTAGTTTCCAAAATGGGGTCATTTGTGGGGGATCTCCAATATTTAGGCATACAGGGGCTCTCCAAACGTGACATGGTGTCTGCTAATGATTGGAGCTAATTTTCCATTTAAAAAGCCAAATGGCGTGCCTTCCCTTCCGAGCCCTGCCGTGCGCCCAAACAGTGGTTTACCCCCACATATGGGGTATCAGCGTACTCAGGACAAACTGGAGAACAACATTTGGGGTCCAATTTCTCCTATTACCCTTGGCAAAATTGGAAATTCCAGGCTAAAAAATCATTTTTGAGGAAAGAAAAATTATTTTTTATTTTCATGGCTCTGCGTTATAAACTTCTGTGAAGCACCTGGGGGTTTAAAGTGCTCAATATGCATCTAGATAAGTTCCTTGGGGGGTCTAGTTTCCAAAATGGGGTCACTTGTGGGGGAGCTCCAATGTTTAGGCACACAGGGGCTCTCCAAACGCGACATGGTGTCCGCTAACAATTGGAGCTAATTTTCCATTCAAAAAGTCAAATGGCGCGCCTTCCCTTCCGAGCCCTGCCGTGTGCCCAAACAGTGGTTTACCCCCACATATGATGTATCAGCGTACTCGGGAGAAATTGCCCAACAAATTTTATGATCCATTTTATCCTATTGCCCATGTGAAAATGAAAAAATTGAGGCGAAAATAATTTTTTTGTGAAAAAAAAGTACTTTTTCATTTTTACGGATCAATTTGTGAAGCACCTGAGGGTTTAAAGTGCTCACTAGGCATCTAGATAAGTTCCTTGGGGGGTCTAGTTTCCAAAATGGGGTCACTTGTGGGGGAGCTCCAATGTTTAGGCACACAGGGTCTCTCCAAACGCGACATGGTGTCCGCTAACGATGGAGATAATTTTTCATTCAAAAAGTCAAATGGCGCTCCTTCCCTTCCGAGCCTTACCATGTGCCCAAACAGTGGTTTACCCCCACATGTGAGGTATTGGTGTACTTGGGAGAAATTGCCCAACAAATTTTAGGATCCATTTTATCCTGTTGCCCATGTGAAAATGAAAAAATTGAGGCTAAAAGAATTTTTTTGTGAAAAAAAAGTACTTTTTCATTTTTACGGATCAATTTGTGAAGCACCTGGGGGTTCAAAGTGCTCACTATGCATCTAGATAAGTTCCTTGGGGCGTCTAGTTTCCAAAATGGGGTCACTTGTGGGGGAGCTCCAATTTTTAGGCACACAGGAGCTATCCAAACGTGACATGGTGTCCGCTAAATAGTGGAGCCAATTTTTCATTCAAAAAGTCAAATGGCGCTCCTTCCCTTCCAAGCCCTGCCGTGCGCCCAAACAGTGGTTTACCCCCACATATGAGGTATCAGCGTACTCAGGACAAATTGGACAACAACTTTCGTGGTTCAGTTTCTCATTTTACCATTGGGAAAATAAAAAAATTGTTGCTAAAAGATAATTTTTGTGACTAAAAAGTTAAATGTTCATTTTTTCCTTCCATGTTGCTTCTGCTGCTGTGAAGCACCTGAAGGGTTAATAAACTTGTTGAATGTGGTTTTGTGCACCTTGAGGGGTGCATTTTTTAGAATGGTGTCACTTTTGGGTATTTTCAGCCATATAGACCCCTCAAACTGACTTCAAATGTGAGGTGGTCCCTAAAAAAATGGTTTTGTAAATTTCGTTGTAAAAATGAGAAATCGCTGGTCAAATTTTAACCCTTATAACTTCCTAACAAAAAAAAATTTTGTTTCCAAAATTGTGATGATGTAAAGTATACATGTGGGAAATGTTATTTATTAACTATTTTGTGTCACATAGCTCTCTGGTTTAACAGAATAAAAATTCAAAATGTGAAAATTGCGAAATTTTCAAAATTTTCGCCAAATTTCTGTTTTTATCACAAATAAACGCAGAATTTATTGACCTAAATTTACCACTAACATGAAGCCCAATATGTCACGAAAAAACAATCTCAGAACCGCTAGGATCCGTTGAAGCGTTCCTGAGTTATTACCTCATAAAGGGACACTGGTCAGAATTGCAAAAAACGGCAAGGTCTGTAAGGTCAAAATAGGCTGGGTCATGAAGGGGTTAACTTTAGTCCTTTTAGAGATCATTTAATCTTCAACTTGCATAAATGTTCCAAATAATAGTCATTTCGACCAGGGGTGCCTAAACTTTTACTTGCCACTGTAGATGTAATGATCATGAATCCTATATGTGGTTATCTCAGGTATAGGAAATCTCCTTCACATTTGTAACCAACAAATATATTGCAGTGTGTAGGGTCTGCAGGAAGAAAATAAGTTGTGGATGTCCTGGCACAAAGTTTGTATTAACCACAGCTCTCCATCAGCACATAAAGCAGCATTGAAATCACTTTTCTGTCAAAGTTTGGCAAAGCTAAGAAATTAGAATTTCAAAAGATTTGCTTCTTTCTAATGGAAGCTCTCAGCTGGGCGTTGTGCTGTCACATGTGATATAACAATAACATTACACTTTCACTTTATTTTCTCACAAATTCGGAAGCGATGGCGTCTGATGATCTGAGACACGAGCTGCTCTGCTCCATCTGTAAGGACATTTATACAGATCCTGTAACCCTGAGATGTGGACACAACTTCTGCCGGGTCTGTATTGATCGTGTGCTGGATACAGATGGCGGGTATGAAGAATATTCCTGTCCTGAATGTAGAGCAACATTTCAGAAGTGGCCTCCACTACAGAAGAACATAACTCTGTGTAATGTCGTGGAGAATTTCCTGTCTACTCAGCCACATCAGGAGGAGATCACCGGGATCTGCTGCTCTTAGGCTATATTCACACTTTGCGGATTTTGCCGCGGATCCGCAGCAGTTTCCCATGAGTTTACATTTCAATGTAAACCTATGGGAAAAAAAAACCGCTGTGCACATGCTGCAGAAAAATCCGCGCGGAAACGCTGCGGATTACATTCCGCAGCATGTCACTTCTTTTCTGCGGATTTTCACCTGCTCCAATAGAAAACTGCAGGTGAAAATCCGCAGAAGAAAACGCAGTAAAAAACACGAATGGTTTTCACTGCGGATTTTGCAATTCTGCTGCGGAAAAATCCGCAGCAAAATCTGCAAAGTGTGAACATAGCCTTACTGTGTGGACTATCCAGTATCTGCTGTTAAATCTTGTGTAAACTGTGAGACTTCTCTGTGTGAGAAACACCTAAGGTACCGTCACACTAAGCGACGCTCAGAGCCGTATTTAGAGTTTCTGCTGCCCTAGGCACTTTTAGTGCTGCCTCCCCCTCTGGTGAGTATGACACTATCGGCAGTGACTTTGGCAAGAATTGCTGTTGTGAAAGTCGCCTTTTGCAGCAGATCGGGCAGTTTTTCTGCATCTGCCACGTAACGGATCACTTACAGCAACACTGCATTTGGTTTCATTCATTCCCTATGGGATTTGCAGTACTTGCTGTGATCTGGGAAATGCGGTGCCATACCTCCCAACTTTTGAAGAAGGGAAAAAGATGTAAAGGTTGCGGCGCACTATGTGCGCCGCAGCAAATTTTAGGCCACGCCTCTGACCACACCCATTTCACAACTTATCACACCCATATCCAAGTCCCAACCACACCCATTCAGCACTGCTGATCACACTGTTTCATATACTATAATTAAAACCAAAAAAATATGGCCACGCAGTGCTCCACATACTGTATAATGGCCCTACATGATGCTCCATACTGTATAATAGCTACGCAGTGCTCCACATACTGTATAATGGCCCTACATGATGCTCCATACTGTATAATAGCTACGCAGTGCTCCACATACTGTATAATGGCCCTACATGATGCTCCATACTGTATAATCGCCAAACATGATGCTCCATACTGTATAATGGTCACACATGCTCCATACTGTATAATGACCGCACATGATACTCAATACTGTATAATGGCCAGTACATGATGCTCCATACTGTATAATGACCGCACATGATGCTCCATACTGTATAATGTCCACACATGATGCTCCATACTGTATAATGACCGCACATGATGCTCCATACTGTATAATGGCCACACATGATGCTCCATACTGTATAATGGCCACACATGATGCTCCATACTGTATAATGGCCACACATGATGCTCCATACTGTATAATGACCGCACATGATGCTCCATACTGTATAATGGCCACACATGATGCTCCATACTGTATAATGGCCACACATGATGTTCAATACTGTATAATGACCACACATGATGCTCCATACTGTATAATGGTCCCACATGATGCTCCATACTGTATAATGGCCACACATGATGCTCCATACTGTATAATGGCCACACATGATGCTCCATACTGTATAATGACCGCACATGATGCTCCATACTGTATAATGGCCACACATGATGCTCCATACTGTATAAGGGTCCCACATGATGCTCCATACTGTATAATGGTCACACATGATGCTCCATACTGTATAATGACCACACATGATACTCAATACTGTATAATGGCCATACATGATGCTCAATACTGTATAATGACCACACATGATGCTCAATACTGTATAATGGCCCCACATGATGCTCAATACTGTATAATGACCGCACATGATGCTCCATACTATATAATGACCCCACATGATGCTCCATATTGTATAATGGCCATGGCTCATATCCCCCCCCTCCTCCTGTATGCATGGCTCATAATTCCCCCCCCGTATGCATGGCTGATGGCTCATAATTCCCCCCCGTATGCATGGCTGATGGCTCATAATCCCCCCCCCTGTATGCATGGCTGATGGCTCATAATTCCCCCCCCCCTGTATGCATGGCTGATGGCTCAAAATCCCCCCCCTCCCTCCCTATGCATGGCTGATGACGCTCATAATTCCCCCCCCCCTCCCTATGCATGGCTGATGGCTCATAATTCCCCCCCCCTCCCTCCCTATGCATGGCTGATGGCGCTCATAATTCCCCCCCCTCCCTATGCATGGCTGATGGCTCATAATTCCCCCCCCCCTCCCTATGCATGGCTCATCTCTCCACCCCCTCCCCCGCTCCTTCTCCCGGGCCATCTTGCATGGCGCGGGTGGCTTAACATCCTCCCCCCGCCCGCCCCTCATCCCTCATACTCACCTGTCAGCTGCCTGTCCCACACGCCGCGCCGACATCCCTCCGGCTCTGTCCCGCCGCAGCGCCTTCTTCCTGGGTGAGCGGTCATGTGGTACCGCTAATTAAGGTCATGAATATATGCGCATATTCATTACCTTAATTAGCGGTACCACATGACCGCTCACTCAGGACACGCTACAGACGCTGAGACCAGGCATCGCTGGAGCAGGTGAGTATCGTCTTCAAGGAGGGTGGGTGGGACTCGGAGGCGGGGGGACTCGGAGACTTGGAGGCGGGGGGACTCGGAGGCGGGGGGACTCGGAGGCGGGGGGGGGCGATGCCGTCGGTCGCGTTTTTGACCCGGGCCGGGACTTATAAAAAAAAAAAAAAAAAACACACCTTGCTCAGGTGCCGCCCCCCGCAATGTCGCCGCCCTAGGCACGTGCCCTCGCGTGCCTAGTGGCAAATACGGCCCTGGCGACGCTGCAGCGATACCGACAACGATCCGGATCGCTGCAGCGTCGCTGTTTGGTCGCTGGAGAGCTGTCACACAGACAGCTCTCCAGCGACCAACTATGCCGGTAACCAGGGTAAACATCGGGTTACTAAGCGCAGGGCTGCGCTTAGTAACCTGATGTTTACCCTGGTTACCAGCGTAAAAGTAAAAAAAAAAAAAACACTACATACTTACCTTCCGCTGTCTGTCCCTCGGCGCTCTGCTTCTCTGCCCTGTGTAAGCGCCGGCCGGAAAGGGCTGGTGAATAATCAGTATTCACTGATACATAACAGTAAAGTGATCCCGTTACCTCACCAGATCTCCAGTGATCGGTTCAGGATCTGTCTGGATTATGAGGCCGGGCAGTTGTCCTTTTATGCGCTGTGTGACCCCATCAGACACTTACACACCTTCACTGCCGCCTTCTCCGAGCCCCTTCATGCTGCGTTATATGTATATAATGGTTCTATAAAGATATCACAGAGCAGCTGTGAGGAACCGTCGTCATAGAAGAAATCTACACAGAGACTGGTGACATCTCATTGGGCAGAATTTATGATTGGTGGAGCATTTAGCCACTGTGAGGACCCCCATAACGGATCCGATTACGTCTAGTATCGTACATGCGCTTTTAAAGGCTCTATAATTTTTTAGCGTTCGAATATTCAAATAATGATTTTTCGTGATACATGGGGCACATTTATTTTATTTTTTATTTTTAACTGACATCAGGGGGAAAATATAAATAAAAACAGAAAATATGCATATATTTCTCACATTCTGTGTTTTTTTTTTGTATTTTTACGACCACAAAAGGCCATTAAAAGCATTTTAAATTGCATTCCCCTTTCCAAAGAAATTATTTTTATATATTTGACATTTTTAGGGTGGAACGGGGCTAGACATAGCGATTTAGACTGTCAGTGCCTCTTTTTTCATGCTTATTTTTTATTTTACTTTTGTTATTCTTTTTTTCATTTATTTGAAGGTCTTAAAGAAACTTTGTGGGAGCATTTTAACATATCAATAGATTCTTTAATGCTATGTTGTATTCAGCTGCAGCAACATTAGCCCTCAGCTGCACCAAAAATGGCGCATCCATAAGATGCTACAAATCTGGCGCTTAGCCTTTCTCTGCCCACTTGCCCTGCAGCAGTGGCAAGTAGGGTAATAGGGTTGGAGTTGATGTCACATTTGTAGTCTCAGGTGACATCAAGCCCAGGGGCTAGTTATGGAGAGGCGTCTATTAAACGCCCCCATTATAAACCAACCCCCATAGTAAGTTTGGAAATAAACACATAGCCAGAATAAAGTCCTTCATTTGAAATAAAAATCAAAACCCCGTTTTACACATTTATTTTAAAATAAAAAACAAAGTAATACTTACCTTACACCCATTCCATTGAAGACCTTGTCCCCTGTAAAAGACAGAAAAAACTCACCTTACGCCTAATCCACCGATGCCCTTGTCACCTGTAAAAAAAATAAAATAATAAAGAACCATATCCGTCACCTGTCTGAAGGGCAGATAATCTATTGTGGGCCACAGCACAATCCATCTCTGCGATATGTTGTTTTCAATATGAACGGTGCCATGATGTGACCGTCCACGCTGAAAACCAGGACACAATGAGGTGACCAAATGAGCGCAGTTAAATGTAAGCCAGGACGATGAAGTGCAGTGACCTCCATGAGATCACCACGAGCACGTTCAGTATTTGGTCAGTATTTTACATCAGTATTTGTAAGAAAAAAACAAGGAGTGAAAAATGCAAAAGAGGTGACGTGTTTCTATTACACTTTTCCTCCGATTGTTCCGCTTGTGGTTTTGGCTACTAAGGCCGGCGTCACACACAGTGTAAAACAATACGGTCCGTATATTACGGCCGTAATACGCTGAAAAGTCCCGAAAAAAGTGGTCCGTAGCTCCTCCGTAGGCAGGGTGTGTCAGCGTTTTTTGCGCATGGCATCCTCCGTATGTAATCCGTATGGCATCCGTACTGCGTGGTTTTCTCGCAGGCTAGCAAAACCAACATACCGCTATAGAAGTGATCCATGTGTCCCAAAAAGAAAAGAAAATATATATATACTGTCTATATATATATATATATATATATATATATATGTCAGTAGACACATATATTAGAGAGAAAAGCCGGTAATTCAGTGCAGTGTACAGTAAAATCACACTGACAGCTTACAGTAGAATAGGTAGAATAAATGTGTACACGTAGAATAGGTATATATATATATATATATATATATATATATATATATGTCAGTGAGACACATATATGTATATATATTAATATTTTTTCCAGCGCTATACAGCTTGAAAGCCGGTAATTCAATTACCGGCTTTTTCTTTCTCCTTCCTAAAACCCGACATGATTTGAGACATGGTTTACATACAGTAAACCATGTCTTCTCTCCATTTTTTTTGCAGATTCCACACTACTAATGTCAGTAGTGTGTATCTGCAAAATTTGGCCGTTCTAGCTCTTAAAATAAAGGGTTAAATGGCGGAAAAAATTGGCGTGGGCTCCCGTGCAATTTTCTCCGCCAGAGTAGTAAAGCCAGTGACTGAGGGCAGATATTAATAGCCTGGAGAGGGTCCACGGTTATTGGCCCCCCCCTGGCTAAAAATATCTGCCCCCAGCCACCCCAGAACAGGCACATCTGGAAGATGCGCCTATTCTGGCACTTGGCCACTCTCTTCCCATTCCCGTGTAGCGGTGGGATATGGGGTAATGAAGGGTTAATGCCACCTTGCTATTGTAAGGTGACATTAAGCCTAATTAATAATGGAGAGGCGTCAATTATGACACCTATCCATTATTAATCCAATTGTAGTGAAGGGTTAAATAAAACACAAACACATTATTTAAAATTATTTTAATGAAATAAAAACAATGGTTGTTGCAGTATTTTATTCAACGCCCAATCCAGTCACTGAAGACCCTCGTTCTGTGAGTAAAAAAACATAATAAACCAACAATATACTTACCCTCCGCAGATCTGTAACGTCCAACGATGTAAATCCTTCTGAAGGGGTTAAAACATTTTGCAGCAAGGAGCTGTGCTAATGCAGGCTGCTCCTCGCTGCAAAACCCCAGGAAATGAGGCTAAAAATAGATCAATGATCTATATTTAGCTTTATTTGCGGTGAGGCGCCCTCTGCTGGCTGTTCATAGATCGTGGGAAATTACCTAGAAAGCCAGGGAGCTGGAATTACCGGCTTTCAAGCTGTCTAGCGCTGGAAAAAATATTAATATATATACATATATGTGTCTCACTGACATATATATATATATATATACCTATTCTATGTGTACACATTTATTCTACCTATTCTACTGTAAGCTGTCAGTGTGATTTTACTGTACACCGCACTGAATTACCGGCTTTTCTCTCTAACAGCGCTGCGTATTTCTCGCAAGTCACACTGCTGGTCCGTGTGTAATCCGTATTTTTCACGCTTCCATAGACTTTCATTGGCGTATTTCTTGCGCAGTACGGTGACAAACGCAGCATGCTGCGATTTTGTACGGCCGTAGAAAGCCGTATAATACTGATCAGTAAAATACGGCAAATAGGAGCAGGGGCATAGAGAATAATTGTGCCGTATTTTTTGCGAGTTTTACGGACGTAGATTCTGCGCTCTTACGTCCGTAAAACTCGCAAGTGTGACGCCGGCCTAATACTGATGTAAAATACTGACCAAATACTGAACTTGGGCATGTGGCTTATGGCGCACGCTCTCTCATATTGTGCTGCTATGTCCATCGCGCTTTCGTCTTCACCCAACAAGATAAAGTTTCTCTTCTGAAGTCTGTGAGAAGAGATCGGAGAGCATCCTGAAATGAGTGTCCCTCACTGCTGAATATTTGGTTCAGTGTAGCAGGAAGTAGGTCTCATCCTCAGCTGCCTCCAGGTTGCAGTGTGGGTACAGGTAGATCGTCCTTGGCTTATAGGCCTCTCTGTGCCGCCGGTATTTAATGACCAGAATGTGGTCCCTTATCTACATTATTATTGTGATTCTTGTAATGAAAGCAATAAAGCTAATACAGGAACAGAGGGCACCTGCTGCCACCTAGTGGACTCAGGGCAGATTCACAGCACACTTACTCCGTGGTACTGGAAGGATTTTTTTTTAAGCTGAAAAGAAAATTTACAGTCAAACAAGTATTTTACCAGGTGTATGCGTGCTCCACAGTTATAGTTACAGGTGATCCTAAGTAAAATGAATATAGGTAAATAAAAATACAGAATCTCCTCTGTGTGTAGATAAATTATTTAGCAAGTAGCTGACAGTTTCTGGAAGATGCAAACTGTGTATTTCCTCATTAGCAAAAAGGATCCACATCCAAGGGAAAGATAATTACCCTCAGGGCAGACTGGACGTCTCTGTACCAGGGACATCACACGGCAGAAATGGTAACGGCATTTATCCCCTGCCATAAATGTGTGGAAACATGACGGTTATATTATATCACTAGGGGTCCCGGAGCTGCTAGGTATTGCAAGTAACCCTATAATATTGATAGCCAATGTTACACATATTACACATGTTTCAGCTCCTTAACATATGGCACATGTTAAGGAGCTGAAACTCCTAAACCCTTCATCCAATTGTAATGTGGATCCCCTCAAATGAAAGCTGAAAGTCTGAACTTCAACTGCATCTGAATTGTTTTGTTTAAAATTCATTGTGGTAATGTCTATAACCAAAATTAGAAAAATGTTGTCTCTGTCCAAATATATATGGACTTAACTGTATATGTCCCCCATCCTGATATATATCTCCCATCCAGGTATATGTGTCCCTTATACTGGGCTCCATGCTGGTATATATATCTCCCATCCTGGTATATATATCCCCCATCATGGTTTATACGTCCCTTATCCTGGGTCACATCTTGGCATATACATCCCCCATACTGATATATATATCCCTCATCCTATGTTCCCCATCTTGGTATACATGTCCCCCATTCTGGTAAATGTCCCTCGTTCTGCCGCTGTTCTTTAATATATGGGAAAAAAAATAAACAAATCTACTCACCTTCCCTTTGCTCCCCATCAGGTCCCCGCTCGGCGTCCTCTTCTGTAGCCCCGCACCGCAATACACTTCAGCAGAATGTGCGTCCGAAGACGTACATCCAGTTGAAGTTTGCGCTGGTGTCGGATGGTTCCTCACCCACAAGGGCCCAGTCGCTATCACGACCTCTGCGAACGCTATCGGTACACCCCCTGGCTTTATAAATATCCCCAGTTTTTCCAAAACTTTCACAAATTGTGAAAGACACTCTATTAGCGGTGGATACCGCATTTATCCCTAGTGTCCCAGCGTACTGACAGCTCTTTTAAGCCTCAGCGCCACCTATTATTCTGACTCACCGTCAGTTGACCAGCCTGGTTCTGTTTCTTCCCGGCTTGTTGCCTTTTTTTCCAGCATGTCTGATTGATGCAAATCCGAGTATTCTATTGTTTTTGGGGCCATACAAGTATACAATTATACCTAGCACACTGATGAAGGTCCAGTATCGACCGAAACGTTTGTGATTAACTGTATGTAATAAATCCCCACTTTTTGCATCACAACACCCTGGAGTGTGCTAGTCACTTTATATTGTAGAAGTACTGAGCAGTCTGTGAGGAAAACTGCACTAAGAAGAGAAAGTGGTCGATCCTTTAGGTCTCGTGCACACTAGCAGTATTTGGTCAGTATTTTACCTCAGTATTTATAAGCCAAAACCAGGAGTGGGTGATAAATACAGAAGTGGTGACGTGTTTCTATTAGGCCACATTCACACGTATTCAGTATTTGGTCAGTATTTTACCTCATTATTTGTAAGCCAAAACCAGGAGTAGGTGAAAAAAGCAGAAGTAGTGACGTGTTTCTATTAGGCCACATTCACACGTTCAGTGTTTGGTCAGTATTTTACCTCAGTATTTGTAAGCCAACACCAGGAGTGGGTGATAAATACAGAAGTGGTGATGTGTTTCTAGTCTACTTTTCCTCTGATTGTTCCATGTCTGGTTTTGGTGTTCAGCTCTTTTCATGTTTGCACCACAGACACCAGAAGAGTCGCTGTCATGGATTTCCCAATTCATACAACCAGAGTAAGAACTCGGTAATTGTATTTGTCTGGATGATGTCAGTGAGAACGGAGTGACTGGGTGAGCAACAGGAATGGAGTAAAGATTGGTGACAGTCAGGAAACCATTAATAACATCAAATAATCCACTGAAACACCAAAAACGATTCGTTTGGCTGAGTTTTACCTCATGAGGCCTTATATAAGTGGTCAGGATTTATGTCGTGATACAATAACTGCTGCCGCTCCTCCTGTCTGTGGGAGCAATGTTCCGCTTCTCAATTACTAAAATGGCCCTTGCAGAGTCTCCTGCCTTTCCATTGTTGAGTGAAAGAACAACGTCAATAATGATGATGCTGTGCAGAGAACGGACAGGGGAGGTATGGTTTAAACTTTCCACAGCACACCCCCCTTGCGTCTGCAGCAGCCATCTTGGCCATAGAGATCTCATCCTATGTAGTCTAGGTTTTGTCCTTCTATTACACCACGTCTCTAGTTTTTTGTATATAAGGCCGGTTTCACACGTCAGTGGCTCCGGTACATGTAGTGACAGTTTCCTCACGTACCGGAGACACTGACTCACGTAGACACATTAAAATCAATGCGTCTCTGCACATGTCAGCGTGTTTTCACGGACCGTGTGTCCGTTTGCAAAACACGGAGACATGTCAGTGTTCGTGGGAGCGCACGGATCACACGGACCCATTAAAGTCAATGGGTCCGTGTAAACACGTACCGCACACGGATGCCGTCCGTGTGCCGCCCGTGTGCTGACTGGGTACCACACGGACCGTGCAGGAGACAGCGCTAGAGTTAAGCGCTGTCCCCTGCTTTTGGTACTGAAGCCGGCATTCATTCCTTCTCCCCAGCAGCGTTCGCTGGAGAGAAGGAATGAAAAATCATGTGTTTTTATTTTTTTTGTGTTTAAAATAAAGTTCCCGGTAATCTCCCCCATCTCACTCCCTGTGCGCCCGACCGCTGGCATTAAAATACTCACCCAGCTCCCTCGATGCCTCCTCTCAGCACCGCAGCTTGTCCTGTATGAGCGGTCACGTGGTGCCGCTCATTACAGTGATGAATATGCGGCTCCACCTCCCATAAGGGTGGAGCCGCATATTCATCACTGTAATGAGCGGCACCACATGACCGCTCATACAGGACAAGCTGCGATGTTGAGAGGAAGCATCGAGGGAGCTGGGTGAGTATTTTATTTCCAGCGGGCGGGCGCACAGGGGGAGGGAGGCGGGACCTGACCGGGAACTTTATTTTAACAACAAAAATAATAAAAAAACAATGATTTTTCATTCCTTCTCTCCAGCGAACGCTGCTGGGGAGAAGGAATGAATGCCGGATTTAGCACCCAAAGCAGGGGACAGCGCTTAACTGTAGCCCTGTCTCCTGCATGGTCTGTGTGGTCCTCAGTCGGCACACGGCTGCCGCACGTGTGTCACACTGCTGTGCCACGTGAACACACGGACACACGGAAACGGATAACTCCGGTACCAATTTTTCCGGTACCGGAATTATCTGGACATGTGAGACTGGCCTAAGTGTTGTCAGATCCGTTGAGATGCCTTTGATTTGTGTCGCCTATTAAAAGGTTTTATATTAAATGGAAATTGAAAGAAAATTTATTGACAAGCACGCATCACCAAAGCAAGTGGGAAATAAGCAAGATTCTGAGAATAAGACAGGATCTTATCATGTATGATACAGGGAGCTCCCCCTAGTGATGGCTGCAGACAGGATCTTATCATGTATCTCTGTATACAGGGAGCTCCCCCTAGTGGTGGCTGCAGACAGGATCTTATCATGTATCTCTGTATACAGGGAGCTCCCCCTAGTGGTGACTGCAGACAGGATCTTATCATGTATCTCTGTATACAGGGAGCTCCCCCTAGTGGTGTCTGCAGACAGGATCTTATCATGTATCTCTGTATACAGGGAGCTCCCCCTAGTGGTGACTGCAGACAGGATCTTATCATGTATCTCTGTATACAGGGAGCTCCCCCTAGTGGTGGCTGCAGACAGAATCTTATCATGTTTCTCTGTATACAGGGAGCTCCCCCTAGTGGTGACTGCAGACAGGATCTTATCATGTATCTCTGTATACAGGGAGCTCCCCCTAGTGGAGGCTGCAGACAGGATCTTATCATGTATCTCTGTATACAGGGAGCTCCCCCTAGTGGTGGCTGCAGACAGGATCTTGTCATGTATCTCTGTATACAGGGAGCTCCCCCTAGTGGTGGCTGCAGTCAGGATCTTGTCATGTATCTCTGTATACAGGGAGCTCCCCCTAGTGGAGGCTGCAGACAGGATCTTATCATGTATCTCTGTATACAGGGAGCTCCCCCTAGTGGTGGCTGCAGACAGGATCTTATCATGTATCTCTGTATACAGGGAGCTCCCCCTAGTGGTGGATGCAGACAGGATCTTATCATGTATCTCTGTATACAGGGAGCTCCCCCTAGTGGTGGCTGCAGACAGGATCTTATCATGTATCTCTGTATACAGGGAGCTCCCCCTAGTGGTGACTGCAGACAGGATCTTATCATGTATCTCTGTATACAGGGAGCTCCCCCTAGTGGTGGCTGCAAACAGGATCTTATCATGTATCTCTGTATACAGGGAGCTCCCCCTAGTGGTGACTGCAGGCAAAATTCAATGGGATCTGAAGCTCTGCATCAGGAAACAAAAGCACAACTTCTATTAAGAAACCAATATACACAAAATGACAAAATGAAAAGCAATAATATCATCAGACACTGGACAGGATTGTGGGGGCGAGAGACACTTGGCTCGCCAATCTGATGTTATACGAGGAGTTTGCAAAGTATTTCTGTAGAGTGGACCCAGCAGGCGATGAGTATCCCAGATACAGGACTCCTCTGGAATTTGGCTGTAAGAGAAAGAGCGACAGATCAGAGCGACAGTGGGAACCGGTTGCCCCAAACTCTGCGTCTATTTATTATAATATAATATCAGTGACCGGAAGGAGCAGGAGCCCCCTGTGTACAATGTGGAGACCTGATGATACTTGGGGGTCAGTAACTGCCACCTACAACAGCACAGCGGGAACGATCCTGACCTGTCTATGGGATCCAGATCACCAGCACGTGAGAGGTGGAGGATGTGGCATCGGAGGCTGGAAATGGAGGTTCTGCACTGACTGTAAAATGTGTAACCCTGCCCGGTGCTGCTCATAGACTGGGGAGAAGCTTCCGGGCAGGAGAAGTCTAAGAGTTCCTCCTTTTCTTGCCTGTTGTGTAAACAGACGAACATTTATTAAATCTGTATCAGGAAATACAACGTTCTCCCGAACATGATCGATATACAATTATATCACAGATTTAGGGTTACTCTATGGCGTGTTCGTTATTAACGAGGACATGCCGTTCCATATATGAACAGTAGATGTCCCCGTTGGCTTTCATGAAATCACTCCAGGGCAGTGGGGCCAAGAGGTAATGGTCACACGGAGATCTAGAGTCTACGGGGCCTAAAGGTCTCTGCCAGAGTCACCAAATTATAAATTACATGATATATGGAAGAAAAGGTTTATGAACATTCTCAGATGTGATAAAGAATGTGTACGATGCACTCCAAAATGGCTGATAACCGAGAACAATACACAGCAGTAGTGATGGCGTAGGTAAGTCGAAAGTTCTCTCGAAAATTGCGCCTCCCTATGTGACCATTTTCTGGTTTCCTACACTTTCTGTTTCCAAACCCCGAGCCGATGATTTCATGTTACTGATGTGGGACAGAAGAGTAACTGAACCTCAAAAATACTAATACAGTTCCGCGCATACAATCCACAGAACATCGCGCCGGTTATATCGTATCCGTAATAGGGACAACATGGAGAGGTTCTTCTTACATTCGGATGTTGTTCCTGGTCCTCAGGACCTCATTGCTTCAAGATGACAGTAATCCCCAGTGTCATAACCATCACTGGGGACCGAGACAGACATGCCGCAGGTTTTACTAGTGATGAGCGAATGTGCTGGGATAAGGTGTTCTCCGAGCATGCTCGGGTGCTCGAATACTATGTTCGAATCCCCGCGATTGCATGTCTCGGGGTTTGTAGACTGTCCGCAACACATGCAAAATGGCCTAACAAACAAGAAATCCGCGCACGTGTTGTGGCTGTCGAACAGCCGTGAGACATGTTGACTCGAACATAGTTTTCGAGCAGATTACACCTTATCCCAGCACATTCGCTCATCCCTACTTCCTACCAGTCACCTCCACAATGGAAAGCTGACATCTTACCCCTGCTGACCGGATGGGCCCCCGGAAGTTCTTGCGTCTTTGATATCCATTTGGAACTTTGTCATTTTTCTGCGCCGCACTCTGTATATCTGCTGGAAAGAAGGAAACGGTCTTCCATTATCATCGATTATGGCGTCCTAATCTTCCTGGATTTTTTTATGACCCAGATCAGAACTACAATAAACATCCAAGGAGTTGCACATTTTGTCTCCACCTCCCCTAAAGCAATTGAAGCAATAAGTTTGATAAATAGGGGGACTCAGACTGCCTTGTCAGTGGCTGGGGGGTTAAGATTGCTGCTGGTGAAACCTTCCCCATCTTCTCCGACTTAGAGTCCAGATTCTTCAATGTCATTCTTTCTTCTTACCTGAAGAGGGCGCCGTTTTAGCAGTGTGAGACCTGCTTTGAGGACACAAGCTACTTCCATCACTTCCCAGTGACATAAGATGACCAGGGTTGAAGTCAGGATGGGTGGGAGATGCTGTACTCTGTGTCCATGGGCTGGATGTAGCTGGCAGAACTACGGGTGGGACCTTCTCTCTAAAAAAAAAAAGGAGGTGTTTGAGCCTTCACTGTATCAGGTTCTGCAGCAGCCGAGGACAGAGATGGATTCTACCTTCTCAGGAGACGCGGCACCTTCTCCAGTTTACCGTAACCGTGTAGAGACTTTGGGGAGCGGCTTCTGTCGTTCGTGGCCTCTATTTCCATTTCATTTGGCTCATTTATTATTTCTGAAGAATGGATTTTAGGTTCAGATCTGAAAATCTCACATCGTTCTAACGATTTCCTTGTTTTTTCCCTTAGAGGAGTGAACCATGCCACGGCCTAAAAAACACACAAAATAATAAACATAAAAAGCCCTAAAAGAAATTATAATTCTGTTTATCTAGGATCTTGGGTTCAACCAGGAAATGAAGAGCCCAATAGCCTCATGGAGAAGCAACAATAAAGGGTAACAGACTGGGCCTTCACCACTTTGAGGCACTGGCTGGGTCTCCAAAATTCAACCTCCTTTCCTGAGTCTGTTCTTCCAACCCGTCACACCCCTGGTAACCCATTGCTTACAGTCATGGCCGAAAGTGTTGGCACCCTTGAAATTGTTCCGGAAAATAAGGTATTTCTCTTTTTCAACAATTTTGGTTCTCAAGTCCTCAGACAGTTCTCTTTTCCTCTTTCTGTTCTCCATGCTTAGTGTGGCACACACAGACACACAATGCAAAGATTGAGTCAACTTCTCCCCTTTCTATCTGGTTTCAGGTGTGATTTTTATATTGCCAACACCTGTTACTTGCCACAGGTGAATTTGAACGAGCATCATATGCTCAAAATAAAGTTGTTTACCCAAATTTTTGGAAAGGTGCCAACAATCTTGTTCGGTCCGTTTTTGTGGTTTAGCGCGAAATTATCTCCAATTTGCCTTTTTTTCTCAGTATTTTTTGTGTTCCAATACACACAAAGGAAATAAATATGTGTATAACAAAGCAATACTTTGATGGGAGAAATAATTCATTTTCTGGAAGAATTTCAAGGGTGCCAAAACTTTCGACCATGACTGTATAACAGTATGGACACTTGCCAACAGTCTCTTTTTTGGGTGGGGAGAAATACCGCAAACCTGACTATGCGGGGAACTGAATTTTGCAAACCTCACGTAAAAGTGGACAATTTGAAGGCACCTTAATAGTTGTTAAGAATTGTTGGTGGGTATAAAGGTTACCCGAAGGATTTTCTGAATTTTTTCCAGCCAAAGAGGTGGAGAGGCAGCCACACATGCATAGCAATCTCTTTTTTGATGTCTTGACTCTTAGCCATCTCCTTAATTCCCATAAACTTCATTAGAGCGACAATGTTCAACAACCTTCCTATATCTGAGCTTTAAAGATGGTGGAATTCAGGTTCTGTAGACTGGACAGTGGTTCTCAACAACTTTTTCGAAATGCCACCAAAATCCCACCGAGTTCAGAAGTTCTGGCCTTGATGCCTAAAGCGGCCCAACAACCCCTCAGTCACATAAGACACCAGTGTTGTAAATGGCACATGGTAGATAGGGGCACTTTTATAGATTTTCCATTAGTGTCCAGGAGCTCCAAGTTACCCCACTTGCCACAATGGTTTCCTCTATGGGTACGTACATTTCGATTCTATGGGATCTTTAATGGAGCTTAAGAAGCTTCACTGAACTTTTTGCATAGAGTCGATTAATATAAAATATCTTACTTGTCCATTCGGTTTACATAAAATGGTTGTACATTTTGGTTCTGTCACAAATTTGTTCTGTTCTTTCCACAGGAAGTCAGTGGGAGGTTTATGAGGGAAACCAGCTGCAGACACCCAAACCTGGGATGAATATGGAAAAAATGACGTCACATTTGTAATGTCGTTATATGTTATAGCACTGACTATTTTTGCCATTTATCCTAAAAAACAAGGTATTCTCTGAAAAAAAAAAAGGTTGTACTTAGACCAACAACTTCAGAAGTTGAAGGTCAAAAATTAAAAGATGTCTTCCCTTTTTACCGACAAAGATACGACCACAATGAAGAACAGGTTGAGTATAGGGTGCTTCCGACTCCCCCCCGACATCGTCTGAATACAAACTCCAAATTTTCCTGTACTCACAGATTAGCTGCCATCAAAGGGGTCTGATAACAATTTCCTCCCTGCTTTCCATTGAAAATACATAAATGTTTGGCCAATCATGTGAGATGGGAGACAAGGGCATCCGGAAAATAAAGTCATTGTTCGGATGTGACCACTGAGACTCATTTGTAGCTCAACTTGTCTTCAACACCTTACTACCATTAAGCAAACCTTCTTCAAGACCACTGAAAAACTCATTCTTCAAGATACGATCTCTAAAGGACTCTTTATCAAGACCTGATGACTGAACATGCCAACTTTAAAATCCAACAAATGAACAAGTCTTCAAGAATTAGACAACTGAAGAACTATTCATCAAAACCAAACCAGTGAAGAATATTTTCTCAAGACCTGAACACTGAAGAAGTCCTCTTCAAGACTTGATCACCAAACGTATATACTGTGTATAAATTCTGTTCAATGATCAGGTATTGAAGATAACTTCTTTAGTCATCAGATTATCAGAAAATGTTCTTCAGTGGTCTGATCTCGAAGAAGGTGTGTAAGATCTTGATTAAGAGGTCTTCAGTGGTCACCTCTCAAAGAAGTGTTTATAATTTAGAAACAGTATATAACACTTCTTCAATATGTGACCACTCAAGAACTCTTCATCAAGATCTTATGACTGAACACACCAGACCCCAACCTGTAAACAAGTTTTCTTCCAGATCAGACCTGAGCAGTGAAGAGTTGACCACCGAACATACTTTTTTTTCAAGATCAGACTAAGAACAATCCATTCAGTATAATCCTTACTGTGACCGACGATAAAAGTTTTTTACAACCTTACTTCTCAGACCTGACTGCAAAACCAATGTTTCCATGATCAAACCACATCTCTAAGAATGTGCCACCGAAAAACTCCTTTTTGGGAGCTGAACTAGGACAACTCTTCTTCAAGACCTGACCTCTTCGCACCTATGACCGCTGAGCTTCACAAAGAATCATCCAATTAACAGAAATCACACAGAATGCCCCCATAAATTGCTAACTTCTTTGCATGTCCCAAACAACCAGGAACAGAATTCGGCATCGTGTAAATGTTAAATGATTAAACTAATCGATTAATTAATTCTTGATTAACATTTTCCACCTTTTGGATATGTATTATAAATCATATTTTGTGTCTATCTTTTCCCCTTCCTCTTTGCTTACAGTCACATCGCAACTTGCTAGGACTCTGGATTTTGGTGGAAAACGGTAGATAGACACAGGATGTCCACGAATGTTCTGCTGCAGTAGATAACCTCCAATGTCTTCTTCTTTATCAAGAGATCGGTTGACAATTCTCACAAAATGGCCATCAGGTTGAACTTCTGTGATTTCCAGATTTCCAAGGGCACTGAAGAGTTTTATAGACATATGAGAAGAGTAAATCTTCACATTTAAGTAGTATGTAGGTCAGTGTTCCCCAACTCTGGCCCTCAAGAGCCACAAACAGATCATGTTTTCAGGATTTCCTTAGTATTACACAGGTGATGGGATTCTTGGTCGTCCAGCTGATGCAAGTATCACCTGTGTAATACTAAGGAAATCCTGAAAACATGACCTGTTGGTGGCTCTTGAGGGCCAGAGTTGGGGAACACTGGTGTAGGTCATTAAGACTAAAAAGTAGGAAGTACACATGACAGTTTGGGTAATGGGCCCATTCATAACTTTTTTTTACCAAGACCAATAAATTTAATCTATAAATTTATCTACCCTATCTGCCCAAAAATTCTTGCATCTACTTTCCGTTGGTCATGTCATCTAAACCTATTCTTGACCTTCTAATTGTAATTGCATTTTGTCCACCTTATTTTAGAAATTTATGATCATATCCAAGATAAATCGGAGTGGTCATGTTGGACGCTGGTGCTCGGTATTATAAATGATAACGTTGAATTATTGAGCATGTCTCGTTTATGTAACTTCCCTCTTGATGCATCCTGACACACAACACTTCTGAGAAAAGCAAAAGTATGTAATGCCCGGAGCAACCAGAGACAAAAATATCAATACAGCACAGATACCTGGAGGTTCACCCATTTAGACAGAAACCAACAGATTGTTAAGGAGCTTCTTCCTTGTACAGAATGTGTCTCTTATAATTTAGGTTTCATTATCAATTTTTGGAAAATATTCTCTATTTTATATATATAAAAAAGGGCAAATGTCAGTCCCTCAGTTCCAGTGGTAATTAACACCACCATTTCCTCCTAGAACAGGAGGTTGGGGTCTTGTCCTTCCTCTTAGTTCCCTGGAGGTGGGACTCTCAAGAAAGATCCTTCCTCTTTTCCACTTTTTTTTTGGAGATGGTGTGACCTGTGAAGGTCTGTTTTAATCAATGGGAAAACTGATTGAGAAACCCTGAGGAGACATCTATCTAGCCATCAAATACTAGGACCTTGGACTTAAGTGGTTAACAGGTACTGGCTTAAAAAGTTTGATCTATTGATGACTCTTCATGTAGAGTTCTCCTGATGGGCTCCATAATTTAAGTAGGTTAGAAGAATGGTCTATGGGTCTCTTGTGGGTGATACTGGCCAACAAGAGATGGAAAGAGGGTAAACAAGTGTCATGTCTACTTGGAAGCCTCTATGATTTAAGGTGGAATCTACCTCCAAACTAGCATGCCTCGAACTCACCTGGTGCACACAATGCCTAGTTGGGTGCATCTGAGAGATAATGGTGAGTAGTGGTGTCTAACCACATGGGGCTGGGGGATATCAAATGACATGTAAGAGACATTTATAAAAAGTATAATGGAGATGGTACCTCACTGTATGATGAAGTCTAGGGAAAGTGGTTAGGAGATGACACGTAAAGACCATCGATGGTGAACTGACCTGGATACGGCTTCTTTAGTGCCCCCACGTGTCATGGGTGCAGTGTTGGTAACATCTTGAGGGTGCACATTATTTTCCATCATAGATGAGAAAGAGCTCTGTGTTTTGCTAGGGTCTGAAGTTGTGGAACTCAAGAGAGGAGTGGTGGCCGGCCTTGTCACCAGCTCAGCTTGGTGGCCTTCATCTTCTGGGTAAAGTAGATCTAAAATTCAGTTTGTAAAGGAGCAAAGCCCAGATTAGCTTCCGATAATCTGAATCTTTAGGTGGCACTGTCATATTGATGATATTTACCCCCCGACCTAAGTCAGCCTACAAAGTGCTCCAGCATGGGCACCATATATTCAATATCTGAAGCCACATTGCATTCTCAGCCCGTATCTTGACCCTCCACGGACACAGAAATCTTACCAGGACTTTCTTCTTCTGGTGAATTATTCCCGTCAGAGGTGGCTCCGCTCTTGGACAATGTACCAGGATCGGATGGGATTAATTCAGGCACAGGACCATTGGTGAAATCGGGAAGAGTGTCAAAGGCTGGAGACTGAAAAGGTTCCGGTAATAAATGTGAGGAGAATGGAGGGGTGCGGAGAGCAAGCAGCGGACGGATAGTCATCCTGCAGGGAAGACAAAGGCCTTCACTACATCATGAATGAAACTATGAAAGCAATGGTGGTTGGTAATAAGGGGAGAAGTAACTATTATCATTTCATGAAATCAGAGCAATATCGTTGGAATTTTCAAATTCTCTCTGAACATTGACCAGGAGGGGGAATCACTGAGATATGAACTCCTCAGACTTCCGAGAATCCTACAAAACTCTAAGATTGGCTCTGGATGTGAGTGCGGAATAGGATGAGTATAAGCGAAGAGGAACAAAGCCATTCAGTATCACACGCAGATGCATCATGGAGTTGTATGAAGACTGAAGCCAAAAAAGCACCGATGTTGGACCTCAAGTGTAGAAACTTCTCTAGTAAATCTACCAACGTATAAGGGCAGTCCGATTTGGACATTGAACAACCCCAGTTCCAAAAAAGTTGGGTTGCTGTGTCAAATGTAAAGAAAACAAGCAATGATATGGAAATCTCATATAGCCATATTTTATTCACCACAGGACACAGATCTGAAGTTCAATGTTGGACATTTTCCCATTTTTAAAAAAAAATAAAAACTTGTTTAGAAATCGATAGCAGCGGCACGGATAACAAAAGAGTTGAAAAGTGGTAAAAATTAAAAACATCTGAAGGGTCAATTTCCAACTAAGTCACATGACTGTGTGTAAAAAGAGCACGTGAGAGAGGCAGAGTCTCCCAGAAGCAAAGACGGTCAGAGGTCACTGATCTGTCAAGGGCTGCATATAAACATTGTGAAACAATGTTACGGGGATACCGCAACATAGAGGGGTCAGAAGATCGTGGTGTCTGAGTTCATGAACTCCTGAACTGGTTAGAAGTACTTCATCATCTTATTAAACAGAGCAGTTTATTTTCCTTGCTAGCAGTGCAAGGGTTAATCTGTTCAGTTGAAGCTCCTGGAACTTTCCTATCTGGATTGTATCAGCTGTTCAGCGTTGGCCGCTCCCCTCTGCTATATATGCTCTCCTCTGGCACTTAGGATGTGACAGTGTTAGTTCTTACTGCCTGGTTAGGAGTTGGAGGTGTAGTTTGTGGATGGAGTTACCATTTGGAGATTTGTTCAGGAGATTGTTGTTTGGAGTCTTATCTGTGTGCACATCCTCTCCTATTTGGTTTCTCCTTCCCTTAACTCCCCTGTGTTTTATGTGTGTATTTTGTATGGTTGGTATTTTCATTTATCGACAAAAAATGGGGAAAGATTCCAGTACAACCATTCAGGGATAAAATGGGTTCTTTATTCAAACATAGTTAAAACATTGTCCCTTTTCACTTATCCCTGTCCGTCCTACCTTGTTTCTCTGATTAGTGTGTTCACCCTGGGAGTAAAATTGCAAAAACTTTAGAAATCCCATCATCTATCCAGAAGAGATTTTCAAGTCATTCTATTCTAGTTCAAGTCATTCTATTCTAGCTTTCTTTACATTTTACGCAGTCTCCAAACTTTATGAAAATTGGGGTTGTAAGCGTCCCTGTCATTAGGCCAAGCATACGTTGTCAGATGTAATTGGTAATGGCAGCAAGGGTTCACTTTTCCTGTATTGACACCGCATATTACACAAAGCATTACACAGCTCTCATTGGAAGGGTGGAGCTGTTTCTGAAAAGCCAGCCATATTTTTGTACTCCTAGACAACTGCCTTTTAGTCTTCTCTAATCCCACTGTAGACCATGATGGAGAGCTCCACACACATTTCCTACAGTAGATGCCTCCTTACTGCTGTTCCTCCTCTTCCAGCATAGACCTCAGGGCATCCAGCTCGTTCCTCAGTGATACGTTGGTTTCTTGAAAGGTGTTCAGCTCCTTCATTTTGGCCAAGAGAAGATCCTGAAGCTCCTGGAAGACACAGGATGTCTGATATGTGAGATACATAGAAAAATCAGATGAATGGATGATATACGGATGAATAATTATATTGACTCTGATAATAAGATCCTTTCTAGGAACATTTTTTTCCCCTTAGAAGGACTCTCTGCCGCCCCCACTCCCTTTTTTCCTGCCGCTGATTGTAATGATGTGCGTTCAAGGACTTTGCTGAGCTGCAATAAGAACCTAATTAAATCTCAGACAATTCCTTCTTCAGCTCCGCAGCGCGGAGGATGCATCATGTGACCTCGGCCATTACCTGGATAGGCTCCAGAATGCTCAAATTTTCCTCTTGACTCAAACAATTAGGGGCTGAGTGAAGTCTGGATCGCCACAATGCCTGATTTACAGCGTAACTAGCGGACAATCATCTGCACCGCCATATTATTACATAGAATTGACCTGACGATAACCCTCCAAGGAACAGGAGGCTCATCACAATCACACCTGCGGTCCCCTTCTCTCCTGCAGATTCCCCCTTTCCTTCAGACTCTTCCTATCCTCCAGACACCCCCTCCCTCTACTGCGGCCTCACTTTCTTCCACATACTGCTCCACTCCCGCAGACCCCTCCTCTCCCGCAGACCCCTCCACTCCCGCAGACTCCTCCTCTCCCGCAGACTCCTCCTCTCCCGCATATACCACCACTCCTTCAGACTCTTCCTATCCTCCAGACACCCCCTCTACTGTGGCCTCCCTTTCTTCCACATACTCGTCCTCTCCCGCAGACTCCTGCTGTTCAGCAAACCCCTCCACTCCCACAGACTCCTTCTCTCCTGCATATATCGCCACTCCTTCAGACTCCTCCTATCTTGCAAACCTTCCTCTCCTTCTGTCACGCACACTCCTCCTCTAACACAGACTCCTCCTCTCCAGAAGACCTCTCCTCTCCCACAGACCCTTCCTCTCTTGCAGACTCCTCCTCTCTTAAAGACTCATCCTCTCCTGCAGATTCCCTCTCCTTCAGACTCCTCTTATCCTGCAGACCTTCCTCTCCTTCTGTAAGGCAGATTCCTTCTCTCCCGCAAACTCCTCCTCTCTTACAGACACCTCGACTCCTGCAGACCTTTTGTCTTCTGGAGACCCTTTCTCTCCTGCAGACACCCTCCTTTCCTGCAGATGCTTCCTCTCTTGCAGACCCCTCTTCTCCCACAGACCTCTCCTCTTTTGCATACTCCTCCTACCGCAGATTCCACCTCTTCTTGAGACTCCTCCTATCCTGCACACCTTCCTCTCCTATCACGCAGAACCTTCCTCTTCACGCAGAACCCTACTCTGCTTCCTACCCCTCCTCTCCTGCAAACCCTTCTTTTCTTGCAGACCCCTCCTCTCCTGCAGGCCCTTCCTTTCTTGAAGACTCCTCCTCTCCCACAGACTCCTACTCTCCCACAGACTCCTCCTCTCCCACAGACTCCTCCTCTCCCACAGACTCCTCCTCTCCCACAGACTCCTCCTCTCCCACAGATTCTTCCTTTTCTGCAGACCCTTCCTTTCTTGAAGACTCCTCCTCTCCCACAGACTCCTCCTCCCACACAGACTCCTCCTCTCCCACAGACTCCTCCTCTCCCACAGACTCCTCCTCTCCCACAGACTCCTCCTCTCCCACAGACTCCTCCTCTCCCACAGACTCATCCTCTCCCACACATTCATCCTATTCTTCAGACTCCTATGCTGCAGACCCACTTCTCCATCAGATTCCTCCTCTTCTGCAGACTTTTCTTCTCTTGTAGACTCCTCCTATCCCACAGGCCTTCTCCCTATGTCACACAGACTCTTCCTCTCCTGCAGACTCCTGCTCTCCCACAGACTCCTGCTCTCCCACAGACTCCTGCTCTCCCAGACTCCTGCTCTCCCACAGACTCATCCTCTCCCGAAGATTCAACCTATTCTTCAGACTCCTATGCTGCAGACCCACCTCTCCATCAGATTCCTCCTCTTTTGCAGACTTTTCTTCTCTTGTAGACTCCTCCTATCCCACAGGCCTTCTTCCTATGTCACGCAGACTCCTCCTCTCCCACAGACTCCTCCTCTCCCGCAGACTCCTCCTCTCCTGCAGACTCCTCCTCTCCCGCAGACTGCTGCTCTCCCGCAGACTCCTCCTCTCCCGCAGACTCCTCCTCTCGCACAGACTCCTCCTCTCCCGCAGATTCATCCTATCCTGCAGACCCTCCTCTCCATCAGATTCCCCTGCTCTCCTGGTTGGCACTATTATGGAGGCACTGTGGCTGCACTGCAGTGTGTTTGGGGTCCAGCACAATATAAAGTTTGTCATTTTGAGGGCATCTTGGAGGGGTGGCTTATATATTTGGCATACATATCCTCAGTGACAGTATCACACCCCTACAGGCAGCTCTAGTATTCTATTCATGAACCAAGAGGCTCAGGATGAGCAGGAATTATTGAAACCTAAAAATTCACAATTTAAATATTTATAACATTTTTTTTTGCAAAACCCTGAATTTATCAGACATCTCCCATCTTTTACTGTAGCATAAAGGGCAGGAAGTGCAGAGTACGGCAATAATGAGACTGTGAATGGCCCCATTGTTGGTGGAGGCCGGCCGGGCTCTCGAGACACACAATTGCCCATATTATTTGGTGTAATGGGAAATTAATAGACGTTCTCCATCTGCAGCTCCCGGAGCGACTCATTACAGGGGGCACAGCACTGACCTCCAGCCGGGCCTCCAGGGCCTCAACCAGCCGCCGGCCTCTCACATGTTCGGCCTCCACCTTCTCCATTAATGTCCTGTTGTCGGATTCTTCAGAGAAAAGCTAAGGAGACAAATACAGAGGATTAAGAACTATTACACTGCTCTGCTATTGCTCTCTGTTATCAGCCACTTCAGGAGGATTGTCATATTATTGTGATTCTACCCGACTCCCAAAAAGCCCCCTCATTAGCAGTGTCAGTCCTGTTGCCCTCTTCTAAGCAGTGTCAGTCCTGTTGCCCCCTCATTAGAAGTGTCAGTCCTGTTGCCCCCTCATTAGCAGTATCAGTCCTGTTGCCCCCTCATTAGCAGTGTCAGTCTTGTTGTCCCCTCATTAGCAGTGTCAGTCCTGTTGTCCCCTCATTAGCAGTGTCAGTCTTGTTGCCCCCTCATTAGCAGTGTCAGTCCTGTTGCCCCCTCATTAGCAGTGTCAGTCCTGTTGCTCCCTTATAAGCAGTGTCAGCACGTTGCCCCCTCATTAGAAGTGTCAGTCCTGTTGCCCCCTCATTAGCAGTGTCAGTCTTGTTGTCCCCTCATTAGCAGTGTCAGTCTTGTTGTCCCCTCATTAGCAGTGTCAGTCTTGTTGCCCCCTCATTAGCAGTATCAGTCCTGTTGCCCCCTCATTAGCAGTGTCAGTCTTGTTGTCCCCTCATTAGCAGTGTCAGTCTTGTTGTCCCCTCATTAGCAGTGTCAGTCTTGTTGCCCCCTCATTAGCAGTGTCAGTCTTGTTGCCCCCTCATTAGCAGTGTCAGTCCTGTTGCTCCCTTATAAGCAGTGTCAGCACGTTGCCCCCTCATTAGAAGTGTCAGTCCTGTTGCCCCCTCATTAGCAGTATCAGTCCTGTTGCCCCCTCATTAGCAGTGTCAGTCCTGTTGTCCCCTCATTAGCAGTGTCAGTCTTGTTGCCCCCTCATTAGCAGTGTCAGTCTTGTTGCCCCCTCATTAGCAGTGTCAGTCCTGTTGCCCCCTCATTAGCAGTGTCAGTCTTGTTGCCCCCTCATTAGCAGTGTCAGTCCTGTTGCCCCCTCATTAGCAGTGTCAGTCTTGTTGTCCCCTCATTAGCAGTGTCAGTCTTGTTGTCCCCTCATTAGCAGTGTCAGTCCTGTTGTCCCCTCATTAGCAGTGTCAGTCTTGTTGCCCCCTCATTAGCAGTGTCAGTCTTGTTGCCCCCTCATTAGCAGTGTCAGTCCTGTTGCCCCCTTATAAGCAGTGTCAGCACGTTGCCCCCTCATTAGCAGTGTCAGTCCTGTTGCCCCCTTATAAGCAGTGTCAGCACGTTGCCCCCTCATTAGCAGTGTCAGTCCTATTATCCCCCTTGTCTCAGTCATATACTCTAATGACATAACACTGCCAGCTGCTGCCACTAGGGGGAGCTGACTGCAGACACGTCCATTCGCAACTACATGAGGGGCTCGAACGACCTCCGAAAAGGAGCCATGTTGCCGTCATTCTGACAGTATCCAACTACTGGCCGGGGCCAAAGCTGCACGATAATGGCTCATACATTGTCCAAACTAATCTGCCGGACTATCGGAATTTCTGGAGCACCAGATGCCAGATGCACCAGAACTGCAACGCAAGAGCGACACACTGTACCAGAACCGCACCGCAACGGCGTCACACTGCACCAGAGCCACGACACACTGCACCAGAACCGCACCACAGCAGCAACACACTGCACCAAAACCAGAATCGCATTGCAACAGCGAAACAGTGCACCAGAACCGCACCGCAATGGTGTCCACTGCACAAGAACCGCACCGCAGCAGCGACGCACTGCACCAGAACCGCACCGCAGCAGCGACGCACTGCACCAGAACCGCACCGCAATGGTGTCCACTGCACAAGAACCGCACCGCAGCAGCGACGCACTGCACCAGAACCGCACCGCAGCAGCGACGCACTGCACCAGAACCGCACCGCAGCAGATATCACTTACAGTTAGGGCCAGAAATATTTGGACAGTGACACAAGTTTTGTTATTTTAGCTGTTTACAAAAACATGTTCAGAAATACAATTATATATGTAATATGGGCTGAAAGTGCACACTCCCAGCTGCAATATGATAGTTTCCACATCCAAATCGGAGAAAGGGTTTAGGAATCATAGCTCTGTAATGCATAGCGTCCTCTTTTTCAAGGGACCAAAAGTAATTGGACAATGGACTCTAAGGGCTGCAATTAACTCTGAAGGCGTCTCCCTCGTTAACCTGTAATCAATGAAGTAGTTAAAAGGTCAGGGGTGGATTCCAGGTGTGTGGTTTTGCATTTGGAAGCTGTTGCTGTGAGCAGACAACATGCGGTCAAAGGAACTCTCAATTCAGGTGAAGCAGAACATCCTGAGGCTGAAAAAAAAGAAAAAATCCATCAGAGAGATAGCAGACATGCTTGGAGTAGCAAAATCAACAGTTGGGTACATTCTGAGAAAAAAGGAATTGACTGGTGAGCTTGGGAACTCAAAAAGGCCTGGGCGTCCACGGATGACAACAGTGGTGGATGATCGCCGCATACTTAATTTGGTGAAGAAGAACCCGTTCACAACATCAACTGAAGTCCAGAACACTCTCAGTGAAGTAGGTGTATCTGTCTCTAAGTCAACAGTAAAGAGAAGACTCCATGACAGTAAATACAAAGGGTTCACATCTAGATGCAAACCATTCATCAATACCAAAAATAGACAGAAAAACACCTCAAGAAGCCAGCTCAGTTCTGGAAAAGTATTCTATGGACAGATGAGACAAAGATCAACCTGTACCAGAATGATGGGAAGAAAAAAGGGAACGGCACATGATCCAAGGCACACCACATCCTCTGTAAAACATGGTGGAGGCAACGTGATGGCATGGGCATGCATGGCTTTCAATGGCACTGGGTCACTTGTGTTTATTGATGACATAAGAGCAGACAAGAGTAGCCGGATGAATTCTGAAGTGGACCGGGATATACTTTCAGCCCAGATTCAGCCAAATGCTGCAAAGTTGATTGGACGGCGCTTCATAGTACAGATGGACAATGACCCCAAGCATACAGCCAAAGCTACCCAGGAGTTCATGAGTGCCAAAAAGTGGCACATTCTGCAATGGCCAAGTCAATCTCCAGATCTAAACCCAATTGAGCATGCATTTCACTTGCTCAAATCCAGACTTAAGACGGAAAGACCCACAAACAAGCAAGACCTGAAGGCTGCGGCTGTAAAGGCCTGGCAAAGCATTAAGAAGGAGGAAACCCAGCGTTTGGTGATGTCCATGGGTTCCAGACTTAAGGCAGTGATTGCCTCCAAAGGATTTGCAACAAAATATTGAAAATAAAAATATTTTGTTTGGGTTATGTTTATTTGTCCAATTACTTTTGACCTCCTAAAATGTGGAGTGTTTGTAAAGAAATGTGTACAATTCCTACATTTTCTATCAGATATTTTTGTTCAACCCTTCAAATTAAACGTTACAATCTGCACTTGAATTCTGTTGTAGAGGTTTCATTTCAAATCCAATGTGGTGGCATGCAGAGCCCAACTCGCGAAAATTGTGTCACTGTCCAAATATTTCTGGCCCTAACTGTATATTTCTAGGGTTATATTTCGGCCACTTTTCCTATTTTCGGGTGGCCACTCGCTGCTTCTTTCTCGCCTTTCGCCTCCGCTCTACGTAAACGCTTTCTTCATTCGCTCATCGCACACCTGCGCCTTTCCAATTAATCCAGTCTAATAACCGGCGGTGAGGCATTAGAAAGTATGTGCCCCCCCCCCTAGTCTTTGAAGACCCAGGTGTTCAGTTCCTGCATCTACAGAGTGAAAATGCAGAACGAAGCCCACAATGGAGGAGGCCGGGGGAGGGGCGGCCGCGCCGGGGCATCATCTGCGGACGAGGAGCCGCTTAGCGCCAAACAAGGCAGAGGGAGACGGCACTTCACATGCGGTAATGAGCGCGGCGTATGCGTCCTCAGAGCTGCGCTCTCCACACATCACTGAGTGACCAGAGACCGGGGGGTCTATATGAGGGGGCTCACGCCATCACTTTGGCCCACGCCATCACTACGGCCCCCGCCATCACTACGGCCCCCGCCAACCCTGGAAAAAAGGCCAAAAACACCAATATTTACATACAAATTAATAGTAATGTGGGGGTTTTAAATCCTGTGCTCACTGCTGACACCTGGAGCCCACAAACAAGTACTACAACTCCAGCGAACAAGAGGCCTATTGTCAAAGTGAAGAGGGGAGCCGAAGAGCGCGGGTCAGAGGTCACCGCTGGAAAGAGGCGCAATTGTCCCAGAAATAAACCTTTAATCAGTCACTGCTGTAACTGAAACATCATCAAAGGAGGAAACAATAACCCCGGTCACAGGTAGCCGAGCTGGGATGGAACGGAGTCCAGGTTTAGATATTTATAGTTTTCTTTGAGGGACGTTATAATCGCCGCAAGAGCTCCTGTTCTGATGTGATCGGCCTCCCACCCTCATAGATCTTCTGCTTGAGGATACTCCAAAGGTTCTCAATAGGGTTGAGGTCAGAGGAAGATGGTTCTATGATTGTGCTATGGACAGTGCGGTTCTTCTTTTTGTACCATAGAAGAAAGTGGTCAGTCAGAACCTCTATATACTTTGCCAAGGTCATTTGCACCCCTTCAGGAACCCTAATCGTTTCCTGCTTTCTGATTTTATTTTAGCAGCCCTCTAAATCCGATGAATTTCTGGCAGAAACCTTCCTCATTACGCCTTTATCTGCACAAACCCATCTGTGCTCTGTATCAGCCACAAAGCTCTTCACCGTACAATAATCACGCTTAACTTTTCATGAAATATCTAATGTTTTCAAATGTTGATAATTACTTAATGCTTTTTTGGCAGTTTTCTTTCCGAGATTGCTTGAAACCTGTGGCTGCGTAATAATGTGGAACATCCTTATTAAGTAGTTTTCCTTATTTGGGCTTCATCTGGCAAACTAATTATCATCGGTGTTTGAGATTGGTGCCAGTGACTTAAAGACCCTCAGACACAAACCATGAGTTTATGGGAAAAACAGAAAAATTACATCCTGATGACACTTAAATACAATTTCCATAATCTTTTAGAATGCGGTGTAACTGAATATAACTACTATAATACTGCCCCTATGTACAAGAATATAACTACTATAATACTGCCCCTATGTACAAGAATATAACTGCTATAATACTGCCCCTATGTACAAGAATATAACTGCTATAATACTCCTATGTATAAGAATATAACTACTATAATACTGCTCCTATGTACAAGAATATAACTACTATAATACTGCCCCTATGTATAAGAATATAACTACTATAATACTGCTCCTATGTACAAGAATATAACTGCTATAATACTGCTCCCTATGTACAAGAATATACCTACTATAATACTGCCCCTATGTATAAGAATATAACTACTATAATACTGCTCCTATGTACAAGAATATAACTGCTATAATACTGCCCCTATGTACAAGAATATACCTACTATAATACTGCTCCCTATGTACAAGAATATAACTACTATAATACTGACCCTATGTACAAGAATATAACTACTATAATACTGCCCCTATGTACAAGAATATAACTACTATATTACTGCCCCGATGTACAAGAATATAACTACTATAATACTGCTCCTATGTACAAGAATATAACTACTATAATACTGCTCCTATGTACAAGAATATAACTACTATAATACTGCCCCTATGTACAAGAATATAACTACTATAATACTGCTCCTATATACAAGAATATAACTACTATAATACTGCTCCTATGTACAAGAATATAACTATTATAATACTGCCCCTATGTACAAGAATATAACTACTATAATACTGCTCCTATGTACAAGAATATAACTACTATAATACTGCTCCTATATACAAGAATATAACTACTATAATACTGCCCCTATGTACAAGAATATAACTACTATAATACTGCTCCTATATACAAGAATATAACTACTATAATACTGCTCCTATGTACAAGAATATAACTATTATAATACTGCCCCTATGTACAAGCATATAACTGCTATAATACTGCCCCTATGTACAAGAATATAACTACTATAATACTGCTCCTATGTACAAGAATATAACTACTATAATACTGCTCCTATGTACAAGAATATAACTACTATAATACTGCTCCTATGTACAAGAATATAACTATTATAATACTGCCCCTATGTACAAGCATATAACTGCTATAATACTGCCCCTATGTACAAGAATATAACTACTATAATACTGCTCCTATATACAAGAATATAACTACTATAATACTGCCCCTATGTACAAGAATATAACTACTATAATACTGCTCCTATATACAAGAATATAACTACTATAATACTGCTCCTATGTACAAGAATATAACTATTATAATACTGCCCCTATGTACAAGCATATAACTGCTATAATACTGCCCCTATGTACAAGAATATAACTACTATAATACTGCTCCTATGTACAAGAATATAACTACTATAATACTGCTCCTATATACAAGAATATAACTGCTATAATACTACCCCTATGTACAAGAATATAACTACTATAATACTGCTCCTATGTACAAGAATATAACTACTATAATACTGCCCCTATGTACAAGAATATAACTACTATAATACTGCCCCTATGTACAAGAATATAACTACTATAATACTGCTCCTATGTACAAGAATATAACTACTATAATACTGCCCCTATGTACAAGAATATAACTACTATAATACTGCTCCTATATACAAGAATATAACTACGATACTGAGTTGAACAGTGATGTGTGTAGCTAGTGGATGATTTCCAGACCGGCACATTATAGCAGTAAACGGTGAGCGCTTGTGTATTATTTGATGTGTTTTTCCCATGACCTGAAAGTCCATGAAGCTCAGTCCGGCTCCTCAGCTCTGCTACATCTGTACAATTATTTATTCATATGGTGATCAGCTCAATCTTTGATCCTTATCATTTTCTGCCCCCCCCTTCCTGAGGGCCGGAGTGTGTAGGATTGATTGTGGTGGGGTAGATGAGATGAGACCCCCGGTGCCCCCTTTCTCTACATGTGACTGACATGATTGCTTCTTGCTCATGATTTCCATATAAGTGATGCCTTCGAGATCTTGTTTTCCCATCTTTTATAACGCACCATTATAATCAGTGGGGGCCGCCGGCCGCCGTTCATTGTCTGCACAGTTTCTATCTGATTGCCCCTTAATTTGAATCCTATCCCAATTAGTTGTGAGAGTAAAAGGGTCTTTTAATCCTTTGTGTCACAGGTGGAGGAGAATAGAAGAGGAACTCAATGGTCCGGGTCTGCGAGACTTTATGCGCTTACATTTTCAATGGTCGGAGCAGAAGTTTGTCCTCCAGAGCTGTTTTACCACAGTAGCTGGGACAGGATGTTATGACAGTCCGCCAGTTGGAAACTAACGTAAATACTGGGGTACAGAGGTCTGAACGCTGCAGACGATCTGACATAAGTCTGTTACGACCCTAGATAATTTCAGGCCCTGGAAGATGGATTTAGTAAAGGATGGACAGCACGGACCGGAGGCATTGGTGCAACAGGATATAGAAAAATTGAATGAACTGGAATGTTTGTGGACTTTTAGAGCTGGATATGTAAGTCAGCACCTAGAATGAAGAGTTGGGTATGATGGATGACACCTTGGAATAGCAAAGCTGAGTGTGCAGAGAGGCTCTTTGGAACAGCATAAATGAGAATGCGGAGAGGCAACTTGGATCAGCAGAGACGAACATGTAGAGAGGCACCATGGAACAGCAGAAACTAGCATGAGGAGAGGCTCCTTGGAACAGCAGATATGAGAATGTGGAGACAACTTGGATCAGCGGAGGCGAACATGTGAAAAGTCACCTTGCAACAGCAGAAACGAGCCTGCAGAGAGGCACCATGGAACAGCAGAAATGAGCATGTGGAGAAGCAACTTGGATAAGCAGAGACGAACATGCGGAGAGGCACCATGGAACAGCAGAAACGAGCATGAGGAGAGGCTCCTTGAATCAGGATAGATGAGCATGGGGGAGGCAATTTGGATCAGCAGAGGTGAACATGTGGAGAGGCACCATGAAACAGCAGAAACTAGCATGAGGAGAGGCACCTTGGAACAGCAGAAATGAGAATGTGGAGGCAACTTGGATCAGCAGAGGCGAACATGTGGAGAGGCACCATGAAACAGCAGAAACGAGCCTGCAGAGAGGCACCATGGAACAGCAGAAACGAGCATGAGGAGAGGCACCTTGGAACAGCAGAAATGAGAATGCGGAGAGGCAACTTGGATCAGCAGAGACGAACATGTAGAGAGGCACCATGGAACAGCAGAAACTAGCATGAGGAGAGGCACCTTGGAACAGCAGAAATGAGAATGTGGAGGCAACTTGGATCAGCAGAGGCGAACATGTGGAGAGGCACCATGAAACAGCAGAAACGAGCCTGCAGAGAGGCACCATGGAACAGCAGAAACGAGCATGAGGAGAGGCACCTTGGAACAGCAGAAATGAGAATGCGGAGAGGCAACTTGGATCAGCAGAGACGAACATGTAGAGAGGCACCATGGAACAGCAGAAACTAGCATGAGGAGAGGCACCTTGGAACAGCAGAAATGAGAATGTGGAGGCAACTTGGATCAGCAGAGGTGAACATGTGGAGAGGCACCATGAAACAGCAGAAACTAGCATGAGGAGAGGCTCCTTGGAACAGCAGAAATGAGAATGCGGAAAGGCAACTTGGATCAGCAGAGACGAACATGCAGAGAGGCACCATGAAACAGCAGAAACTAGCATGAGGAGAGGCACCTTGGAACAGCAGAAATGAGAATGCGGAAAGGCAATTTGGATCAGCAGAGGTGAACATGTGAAAAGTCACCTTGGAACAGCAGAAACGAGCCTGCAGAGAGGCACCATGGAACAGCAGAAACGAGCATGACTAGAAGCATCTTGAATCAGCGAAGGCGAACATGTGGAGAGGCACCTTGGAACAGCAAAAACGAGCATGCAAATAGGCTACTTGGATCAGCAGTAACGAACATGGCAGAGGCACCTTGGGACAGCAGAGACAAGCCTGAGAATAGGCTCCTTGGAATAGCAGAGACAAGCATACAGTGAGGCACCTTAGAACAGCAGAGATGAGTGTGCTAGACAGAGGCTGGACAGGTATCTGTCTCAGATGGTTTAGTGAGCCGGGGGTTGGACGCGATGACTCAGGAGGTCCCTTCCAACTCTTAACATTCTAGGATTCCATGCAGATGGGCACCTTGGAATAGCAGAGCTGAACAGTAAATGCTGGACGGCACGTCGATTAGTAAAGCTAGATGTGCTAAACTGCACGTTTAGAAAAAAAATAGGGGAGAGACATCTGAAATGCATGCTGGGTTTTCATGGTGACCCCCTGCGTATGAGAAAGGAAGCTCCAGAGATGGAGGAAGCAGAGCCCGGTGCTGGAGCCGGGACAGGCGGAAAGTCCTACCCTGGGTCTATTTATGTGACGCTCCAGCATTACAGGTGGGGGCGCCGTTTACCCAGATAATGGACGTATATATGGCGGTCCGATTATAAGATTATTACTATGCAGAGCACACGGAGTCATCGAAGCCTCTGCCTCCGCTGATCACACAACGTGCGGTCGTTCCCTCTATTAATATTTGCTCACATATTAACGGCTGTGTACCCGGCGTGACCCGCAGCGTAATGCGCTGATTCCCCTAATCACAGCTCAGGATTCAGGGGGCGACAATGTGAATAATGTCCTATTAATGGACGGCAGCGCCGGACAGATCTGCATGTTTTATATCTTGTTTTTTTTTTTAATCTTACGATTTTTTTTTTTTTTTTTTACATTTTATTTTTAATAATTTTTTTGCTCATACTTTATTATTTGCCTTTTTTTAACCTATAACGTACACAAAAATAGTAAAAAAAAAAAAACAAACAAACAAGAAAATGGAAGGAAAAAAAACTTTTTTTTTCACTTTTTTTTTACCATATTGATTAGCTTTATTCTGTAGCACTGACCGGGCAACAATAAAAAAAAAAAAATTATTATTATTTATTTGTGAATTCTGAAATTCATTTTTTTAAATTTTCAGTTTAATTTAACTTTTTTTCTAAATAATATTGGGTTTGGCCATTATTTCAATTTATATTTTTTAAGCATTTTTAACATTTTTTTTAAATCTTAAATTTTAATTTTTTTAATTTTACATTTTTCTTTTTTATTATTAATAATAAAACATAACAGTGATTATTTATTAGTTTTTTTTTTGTTTTTTTTTTAATTTAATTTGTTTAACAATAATATTTAATAAGAATGAAAAAATGTGTAAAAAATATTAGTAATATTAATGATAACAATGACAATAATACAATAAAAATGATGATAATAATAATAGTAAATAATACTAATAATAATAATAGTAAATAATAATAATACTACTACTAATAATAATAGCTTTCATCATTATTTCAAGTGAATATTTAATAAATTACATTTTTTTTTATTAAGCTGTCCTCTCTAGGGTTACCGGCCCTTTAAGAGGTTTTATATAAAGTTTAATTGTGCAGTTAAAAAAAATTCCAAAACTGCAGTTTTCTCATTTACTTTCAGTTATTAATGTTATATTGGCTGCACGGACCGCGCTCAGCGCAGCGACACACCCGGCTCTGCTCCATCTCACATGCAGCCTCCGTCCTCGGCCTCGTTACCGCTGTGATCTCCCGGACAATTCCCACTTGTGCGCAGATGAAAGAAGCCGCGAATCCCCCCGCGGGGCCACAGCCAGAACATTGTGTACAGGCCCGAACATCAGCAGCGCCACGTCTCATCACATCTGCTGGGTATATAGATCCTGGGCCAGACCCCTCCTGTATACAGACCCCGGGCCAGACCCCTCCTGTATACAGACCCCAGACCAGACCCCTCCTGTATACAGACCCCAGACCAGACCCCTCCTGTATACAGACCCCAGACCAGACCCCTCCTGTATACAGACCCCAGACCAGACCCCTCCTGTATACAGACCCCAGACCAGACCCCTCCTGTATACAGACCCCAGACCAGACCCCTCCTGTATACAGACCCCAGACCAGACCACCTGTATACAGACCCCAGACCAGACCCCTCCTGTATACAGACCCCAGACCAGACCCCTCCTGTATACAGACCCCAGACCAGACCCCTCCTGTATACAGACCCCAGACCAGACCCCTCCTGTATACAGACCCCAGACCAGACCCCTCCTGTATACAGACCCCAGACCAGACCACCTGTATACAGACCCCAGACCAGACCCCTCCTGTATACAGACCCCAGACCAGACCCCTCCTGTATACAGGCCTCAGACCAGACCCCTCCTGTATACCGACCCCTCCTGTATACAGACACCAGACCCCTCCTGTATACAGACCCCAGACCAGACCCCTCCTGTATACAGACCCCAGACCAGACCCCTCCTGTATACAGACCCCAGACCAGACCCCTCCTGTATACAGACCCCAGACCAGACCACCTGTATACAGACCCCAGACCAGACCCCTCCTGTATACAGACCCCAGACCAGACCCCTCCTGTATACAGACCCCAGACCAGACCCCTCCTGTATACAGACCCCAGACCAGACCCCTCCTGTATACAGACCTCAGACCAGACCCCTCCTGTATACAGACCCCAGACCAGACCACCTGTATACAGACCCCAGACCAGACCCCTCCTGTATACAGACCCCAGACCAGACCCCTCCTGTATACAGGCCTCAGACCAGACCCCTCCTGTATACCGACCCCTCCTGTATACAGACCCCAGACTGGACCCCTCCTGTATACAGACCCCAGACACCTCCTGTATACAGACCTCAGACCGGACCCCCTTACTATAGACAGACTCAAGTGGAGACTACAACTCCCAGCATTGCTTTAACAGTCGCAAAAGTTTCCTAGTCCAACCCTTTATCCTTTTGACTCTGCAAGTCGGGGGTCAGGTTAGATACGAGCGCCCAGATTTCCCCCGCGGTCCTACCTTCTTCTCCAGTGATGTCACCGTGCAGGTTAATTCTTCCACCCTCCGGTGCAGTCGCTCGTTGTCTTCCTGCGTCTGATCCAGCAGAATCTGATCATTGTGCAGCCGCATCTGTAACTCCAGCAGCTGCAGGAATCAGAGAGAAGCTGAGCTTAGATACATCTGATCATCGGGCTGTATCGCACAGGATAGGATTAGATACACGGCTCAGCAGAGAGTACCACACAGAATAGGATTAGATACACGGCTCAGCAGTCAGTATCACACAGGATAGGATTAGATACACGGCTCAGCAGAGAGTACCACACAGGATAGGATTAGATACACGGCTCAGCAGACAGTATCACACAGGATAGGATTAGATACACGGCTCAGCAGACAGTATCACACAGGAGAGGATTAGATACACAGCTCAGCAGAGATTACCACACAGGATAGGATTAGATACACGGCTCAGCAGTCAGTATCACACAGAATAGGATTAGATACACGGCTCAGCAGTCAGTATCGCACAGGATAGGATTAGATACACGGCTCAGCAGAGAGTACCACACAGGATAGGATTAGATACACGGCTCAGCAGACAGTATCACACAGGATAGGATTAGATACACGGCTCAGCAGACAGTATCACACAGGAGAGGATTAGATACACAGCTCAGCAGAGATTACCACACAGGATAGGATTAGATACACGGCTCAGCAGTCAGTATCACACAGAATAGGGTTAGATACACGGCTCAGCAGTCAGTATCACACAGGATAGGATTAGATACACAGCTCAGCAGTCAGTACCACACAGGATAGGATTAGATACACGGCTCAGCAGACAGTATCACACAGAATAGGGTTAGATACACGGCTCAGCAGTCAGTATCACACAGGATAGGATTAGATACACAGCTCAGCAGTCAGAATCACACAGGAGAGGATTAGATACACGGCTCAGCAGACAGTATCACACAGAATAGGGTTAGATACACGGCTCAGCAGTCAGTATCACACAGGATAGGATTAGATACACAGCTCAGCAGTCAGAATCACACAGGATAGGATTAGATACACAGCTCAGCAGACAGTATCACACAGGATAGGATTAGATACACGGCTCAGCAGTCAGTATCACACAGGATAGGATTAGATACACGGCTCAGCAGTCAGTATCACACAGGAGAGGATTAGATACACAGCTCAGCAGTCAGTACCACACAGGATAGGATTAGATACACGGCTCAGCAGACAGTATCACACAGAATAGGGTTAGATACACGGCTCAGCAGACAGTATCACACAGGATAGGATTAGATACACGGCTCAGCAGTCAGTATCACACAGGATAGGATTAGATACACAGCTCAGCAGTCAGTATCACACAGGATAGGATTAGATACACGGCTCAGCAGAGAGTACCACACAGGATAGGATTAGATACACGGCTCAGCAGAGAGTACCACACAGGATAGGATTAGATACACGGCTCAGCAGACAGTATCACACAGGAGAGGATTAGATACACAGCTCAGCAGTCAGTACCACACAGGATAGGATTAGATACACGGCTCAGCAGACAGTATCACACAGAATAGGGTTAGATACACGGCTCAGCAGTCAGTATCACACAGGATAGGATTAGATACACAGCTCAGCAGTCAGTATCACACAGGATAGGATTAGATACACAGCTCAGCAGTCAGTATCACACAGGATAGGATTAGATACACGGCTCAGCAGAGAGTACCACACAGGATAGGATTAGATACACGGCTCAGCAGACAGTATCACACAGAATAGGGTTAGATACACGGCTCAGCAGTCAGTACCACACAGGATAGGATTAGATACACGGCTCAGCAGACAGTATCACACAGAATAGGGTTAGATACACGGCTCAGCAGTCAGTATCACACAGGAGAGGATTAGATACTCGGCTTAGCAGTCAGTATCACACAGGATAGGATTAGATACACAGCTCAGCAGTCAGTATCACACAGGATAGGATTAGATACACAGCTCAGCAGTCAGTATCACACAGGATAGGATTAGATACACAGCTCAGCAGACAGTATCACACAGGAGAGGATTAGATACACGGCTCAGCAGAGAGTACCACACAGGATAGGATTAGGTACACGGCTCAGCAGTCAGTATCACACAGGAGAGGATTAGATACACGGCTCAGCAGAGAGTACCACACAGGAGAGGATTAGATACACGGCTCAGCAGTCAGTATCACACAGGATAGGATTAGATACACGGCTCAGCAGAGAGTACCACACAGGATAGGATTAGATACACGGCTCAGCAGTCGGTATCACACAGGATAGGATTAGATACACGGCTCAGCAGTCAGTATCACACAGGATAGGATTAGATACACAGCTCAGCAGTCGGTATCACACAGGATAGGATTAGATACACGGCTCAGCAGTCGGTATCACACAGGAGAGGATTAGATACACGGCTCAGCAGTCGGTATCACACAGGAGAGGATTAGATACACAGCTCAGCAGTCAGTATCACACAGGAGAGGATTAGATACACGGCTCAGCAGTCGGTATCACACAGGAGAGGATTAGATACACGGCTCAGCAGTCAGTATCACACAGAAGAGGATTAGATACACGGCTCAGCAGTCGGTATCACACAGGAGAGGATTAGATACACGGCTCAGCAGTCGGTATCACACAGGAGAGGATTAGATACACGGCTCAGCAGTCGGTATCACACAGGAGAGGATTAGATACACGGCTCAGCAGTCGGTATCACACAGGAGAGGATTAGATACACGGCTCAGCAGTCGGTATCACACAGGAGAGGATTAGATACACGGCTCAGCAGTCGGTATCACACAGGATAGGATTAGATACACGGCTCAGCAGTCAGTATCACACAGGAGAGGATTAGATACACGGCTCAGCAGTCGGTATCACACAGGATAGGATTAGATACACGGCTCAGCAGTCAGTATCACACAGGAGAGGATTAGATACACGGCTCAGCAGTCAGTATCACACAGGAGAGGATTAGATACACGGCTCAGCAGAGAGTACCACACAGGATAGGATTAGATACACGGCTCAGCAGTCAGTATCACACAGGATAGGATCAGATGCACGGCTCAGCAATCAGTATCACACAGGAGAGGATTAGATACACGGCTCAGCAGTCGGTATCACACAGGAGAGGATTAGATACACGGCTCAGCAGTCAGTATCACACAATAGAGGATTAGATACACGGCTCAGCAGTCAGTATCACACAGGAGAGGATTAGATACACGGCTCAGCAGTCGGTATCACACAGGAGAGGATTAGATACACGGCTCAGCAGTCGGTATCACACAGGAGAGGATTAGATACACGGCTCAGCAGTCGGTATCACACAGGAGAGGATTAGATACACGGCTCAGCAGTCGGTATCACACAGGAGAGGATTAGATACACGGCTCAGCAGTCGGTATCACACAGGAGAGGATTAGATACACGGCTCAGCAGTCGGTATCACACAGGAGAGGATTAGATACACGGCTCAGCAGACAGTATCACACAAGAGAGGATTAGATACACGGCTCAGCAGTCAGTATCACACAGGATAGGATTAGATACACGGCTCAGCAGTCGGTATCACACAGGAGAAGATTAGATACACGGCTCAGCAGTCGGTATCACACAGGAGAGGATTAGATACACAGCTCAGCAGTCGTTATCACACAGGAGAGGATTAGATACACAGCTCAGCAGACAGTATCACACAGGATAGGATTAGATACACAGCTCAGCAGACAGTATCACACAGGATAGGATTAGATACACAGCTCAGCAGTCGGTATCACACAGGAGAGGATTAGATACACGGCTCAGCAGTCGGTATCACACAGGAGAGGATTAGATATACGGCTCAGCAGTCGGTATCACACAGGAGAGGATTAGATACACGGCTCAGCAGACAGGATCACACAGGAGAGGATTAGATACACGGCTCAGCAGACAGTATCACACAGGATAGGATTAGATACACGGCTCAGCAGTCAGTATCACACAGGATAGGATTAGATACACGGCTCAGCAGTCAGTATCACACAGGAGAGGATTAGATACACGGCTCAGCAGACAGGATCACACAGGAGAGGATTAGATACACGGCTCAGCAGTCGGTATCACACAGGATAGGATTAGATACACAGCTCAGCAGACAGGATCACACAGGAGAGGATTAGATACACGGCTCAGCAGTCGGTATCACACAGGAGAGGATTAGATACACGGCTCAGCAGACAGGATCACACAGGAGAGGATTAGATACACGGCTCAGCAGACAGTATCACACAGGATAGGATTAGATACACGGCTCAGCAGTCAGTATCACACAGGATAGGATTAGATACACGGCTCAGCAGTCAGTATCACACAGGAGAGGATTAGATACACGGCTCAGCAGACAGGATCACACAGGAGAGGATTAGATACACGGCTCAGCAGTTGTTATCACACAGGAGAGGATTAGATACACGGCTCAGCAGTCAGTATCACACAGGAGAGGATTAGATACACAGCTCAGCAGTCAGTATCACACAGGAGAGGATTAGATACACGGCTCAGCAGTCGTTATCACACAGGAGAGGATTAGATACACGGCTCAGCAGTCAGTATCACACAGGAGAGGATTAGATACACAGCTCAGCAGTCAGTATCACACAGGATAGGATTAGATACACGGCTCAGCAGTCAGTATCACACAGGATAGGATTAGATACACGGCTCAGCAGTCAGTATCACACAGGATAGGATTAGATACACGGCTCAGCAGTCAGTATCACACAGGAGAGGATTAGATACACGGCTCAGCAGTCGGTAACCTCTCTGCAGGTCCCAGCCGGCATTTTACAGGTGCAGCAGCTAATATCGTGTAATGCGACAGTGCAGAATGTATCAGAGGCGGCAGAGCTGAGATTTTATCCTGCACTGGATGTGAATGGACTGAGCTTGTCGGATGGAGCAGAGCGACTTTATCTGGGTCAGATGCAGCAGAGGCGAGTGACATCCTCAGCTCTGCTGCATCTGATCGCGTCTTCCGCCTCCTCACCCGAATCTGCTACGTCCCAGCATTACTCCGGGGTCGGCCGGATCCTCTGGGACGGGCGATTTCTCGGTGATGCGGAGGAGAACATGCGGTGGGTCTGCGGCGGGGTAGTGATGGCCTCACGCCTGCCTGCACTGCGATCAGCGGCGGCACAGACGGCGGTTACATAACGCCGAACGCTAAAATTAGCAGCGCGACTGTCGTCCTGCGAGGGATGAGTCTCAGAGAGAAGATGGACCCCCCTCCTCAGCCTGTATCGCAGCCCCCAATGTGACCGGTCAGGGGCGGGTGATGCTACAACTTATGGAGACTGCCGGGCGGTATAGGCCGAGCAATGCTCTCTGGGAAAAAGATATGCAAATCAGAGCTCCGCCTACTAGAAGGAAGATCGCTCTCCGGTGACACCTAGTGGCCATTGCAGGCAGTACACACCCCACAGTCACTCACGCTCTGGCTGTAGACGGTCTCGCTCTCCGGTGACACCTAGTGGCCGTTGCAGGCAGTACACACCCCACAGTCACTCACGCTCTGGCTGTAGACGGTCTCGCCCTCCGGTGACACCTAGTGGCCGTTGCAGGCAGTACACACCCCACAGTCACTCACGCTCTGGCTGTAGACGGTCTCGCTCTCCGGTGACACCTAGTGGCCATTGCAGGCAGTACACACCCCACAGTCACGCTCTGGCTGTAGACGGTCTCGCTCTCCGGTGACACCTAGTGGCCGTTGCAGGCAGTACACACCCCACAGTCACTCACGCTCTGGCTGTAGACGGTCTCGCTCTCCGGTGACACCTAGTGGCCGTTGCAGGCAGTACACACCCCACAGTCACTCACGCTCTGGCTGTAGACGGTCTCGCTCTCCGGTGACACCTAGTGGCCGTTGCAGGCAGTACACACCCCACAGTCACTCACGCTCTGGCTGTAGACGGTCTCGCTCTCGTCGTGCAGTCTCTTCATTTCCGCCTCGCTGGCCTCCTGGATCTTCTGCACGGTCTCCACCAGGGCCGGACCCCCGCGGCTCAGCCTCCGCAGCTCGTCTTCCAGCCGGAGGGTGAGGGCCTCGGACTGGGCCACTTGGGCTCTCAGCTCCTGAGACTCCTGATAACACAATAAAATGGTTACATCAGGGGAACGCTGCTGACAGTCAGCCTGGTCCTCGCCAGCTTTCCCAGGCTCCTGAATGGCAGATATACACCGATGGCCGTATGCCAGAACTGGCCGATGTACAACTCAGCAGGTTGTCAGGCGCAGCGCCATGTAAAAAGCCGGAAGCATCACCCACCTTCACGTGACGGCACCGCAGCCGCTCCACCTGGGCAGTCAGCTCCGCAACGCGCTCCTCAAGGGTTAAACGCTGGGAAAACTCAGCTTCATATCTGCGGAGAAAAGTCATTATATACAGGAGATGCCCAGGTTATACCGGCTGTACATATATAATTATATACAGGAGATACCCAGGTTATACCGGCTGTACATATATAACTATATACAGGAGATGCCCAGGTTATACCGGCTGTACATATATAATTATATACAGGAGATGCCCAGGTTATACCAGCTGTACATATATAATTATATACAGGAGATGCCCAGGTTATACCGGCTGTACATATATAATTATATACAGGAGATGCCCAGGTTATACCAGCTGTACATATATAATTATATACAGGAGATACCCAGGTTATACCGGCTGTACATATATAACTATATACAGGAGATGCCCAGGTTATACCGGCTGTACATATATAATTATATACAGGAGATGCCCAGGTTATACCGGCTGTACATATATAATTATATACAGGAGATGCCCAGGTTATACCGGCTGTACATATATAATTATATACAGGAGGTGCCCAGGTTATACCAGCTGTACATATATAATTATATACAGGAGATGCCCAGGTTATACCAGCTGTACATATATAATTATATACAGGAGATGCCCAGGTTATACCGGCTGTACATATATAATTATATAAAGGAGGTGCCCAGGTTATACCGGCTGTACATATATAATTATATACAGGAGGTGCCCAGGTTATACCGGCTGTACATATATAATTATATACAGGAGGTGCCCAGGTTATACCGGCTGTACATATATAATTATATACAGGAGGTGCCCAGGTTATACCAGCTGTACATATATAATTATATACAGGAGATGCCCAGGTTATACCGGCTGTACATATATAATTATATACAGGAGGTGCCCAGGTTATACCGGCTGTACATATATAATTATATACAGGAGGTGCCCAGGTTATATCAGCTGTACATATATAATTATATACAGGAGATGCCCAGGTTATACCGGCTGTACATATATAATTATATACAGGAGATGCCCAGGTTATACCAGCTGACATGTATAATTATATACAGATGATGCCCAGGTTATACCAGCTGTACATATATAATTATATACAGGAGATGCCCAGGTTATACCGGCTGTACATATATAATTATATACAGGAGGTGCCCAGGTTATACCAGCTGTACATATATAATTATATACAGGAGATGCCCAGATTATACCAGCTGTACATATATAACTATATACAGGAGATGCCCAGGTTATACCAGCTGTACATATATAATTATATACAGGAGGTGCCCAGGTTATACCGGCTGTACATATATAATTATATACAGGAGGTGCCCAGGTTATACCAGCTGTACATATATAATTATATACAGGAGATGCCCAGGTTATACCGGCTGTACATATATAATTATATACAGGAGGTGCCCAGGTTATACCGGCTGTACATATATAATTATATACAGGAGATGCCCAGGTTATACCAGCTGTACATATATAATTATATACAGGAGATGCCCAGGTTATACCAGCTGTACATATATAATTATATACAGGAGGTGCCCAGGTTATACCGGCTGTACATATATAATTATATACAGGAGATGCCCAGGTTATACCGGCTGTACATATATAATTATATACAGGAGGTGCCCAGGTTATACCGGCTGTACATATATAATTATATACAGGAGATGCCCAGGTTATACCAGCTGTACATATATAATTATATACAGGAGATGCCCAGGTTATACCAGCTGTACATATATAATTATATACAGGAGATGCCCAGGTTATACCAGCTGTACATATATAATTATATACAGGAGATGCCCAGGTTATACCAGCTGTACATATATAATTATATACAGGAGATGCCCAGGTTATACCAGCTGTACATATATAATTATATACAGGAGATGCCCAGGTTATACCGGCAGTACATATATAATTATATACAGGAGATGCCCAGGTTATACCAGCTGTACATATATAATTATATACAGGAGATGCCCAGGTTATACCAGCTGTACATATATAATTATATACAGGAGATGCCCAGGTTATGCCAGCTGTACATATATAATTATATACAGGAGATGCCCAGGTTATACCAGCTGTACATATATAATTATATACAGGAGATGCCCAGGTTATACCGGCAGTACATATATAATTATATACAGGAGATACCCAGGTTATACCAGCTGTACATATATAATTATATACAGGAGGTGCCCAGGTTATACCAGCTGACCAGAGCTGCTATGGATATTCCTGAATTTATATACTGATTTGACAGCTTGAATTGAAATGATCTTGCTTTGAATTGTCACCATGTAATACCACGACTCTCCTTCGGGGGAGCTGCAGGATAAATTTGTCGCTGTGCATTGATCCTCTTGTGATCACGGCTGATCGCAGGATAACATGTGATGTTTGAGTATTTTGTACAAGGTTTCAATCATCTCAGTGAATAATGCGGGGGGGGAACTTACTTTGTCTGAGCCATCGCAATGCTCCTCTGCAGTTCCCCCAGCTCTTGCTTGGCCATCTCCAGCTGTATAGATGGGGATATTGTGGACCCTTTTATCTCCTGGATATCGGATTCCTTCTTTGCCACAAGCACTTGTAACTCTCGGAGGTCTTCATCTTTTCTCAGGATGTCTTTGTTCATTTCCCAAATTCTAGATTATCAATAAAGATCTGTGACATCATCAGGAATATTGGGAAACGCATTGAAGAGGTTCACATATAATATTACTATAAGACGGACCTTACAGAGAGCTCCCCCTAGTGGTGGCTGCAGACAGGATCTTATCATGTATCTCTATATACAGGGAGCTCCCCCTAGTGGTGGCTGCAGACAGGATCTTATCACGTATCTCTGTATACAGGGAGCTCCCCCTAGTGGAGGCTGCAGACAGGATCTTATCATGTATCTCTATATACAGGGAGCTCCCCCTAGTGGTGGCTGCAGACAGAATCTTATCATGTATCTCTGTATACATGGAGCTCCCCCTAGTGGTGGCTGCAGACAGAATCTTATCATGTATCTCTGTATACAGGGAGCTCCCCCTAGTGGAGGCTGCAGACAGGATCTTATCATGTATCTCTGTATACAGGGAGCTCCCCCTAGTGGTAGCTGCAGACAGGATCTTATCATGTACCTCTGTATACAGGGAGCTCCCCCTAGTGGTGGCTGCAGACAGAATCTTATCATGTATCTCTGTATACAGGGAGCTCCCCCTAGTGGTGGCTGCAGACAGGATCTTATCATGTGTCTCTGTATACAGGGAGCTCCCCCTAGTGGTGGCTGCAGACAGGATCTTATCATGTATCTCTGTATACAGGGAGCTCCCCCTAGTGGTGGCTGCAGACAGAATCTTATCATGTATCTCTGTATACAGGGAGCTCCCCCTAGTGGTAGCTGCAGACAGGATCTTATCATGTATCTCTGTATACAGGGAGCTCCCCCTAGTGGTAGCTGCAGACAGGATCTTATCATGTATCTCTGTATACAGGGAGCTCCCCCTAGTGGTGGCTGCAGACAGGATCTTATCATGTATCTCTGTATACAGGGAGCTCCCCCTAGTGGTAGCTGCAGACAGGATCTTATCATGTATCTCTGTATACAGGGAGCTCCCCCTAGTGGTAGCTGCAGACAGGATCTTATCATGTATCTCTGTATACAGGGAGCTCCCCCTAGTGGAGGCTGCAGACAGGATCTTATCATGTATCTCTGTATACAGGGAGCTCCCCCTAGTGGTGACTGCAGACAGGATCTTATCATGTATCTCTGTATACAGGGAGCTCCCCCTAGTGGTGGCTGCAGGCAGGATCTTATCATGTATCTCTGTATACAGGGAGCTCCCCCTAGTGGTGGCTGCAGACAGGATCTTATCATGTATCTCTGTATACAGGGAACTCCCCCTAGTGGTGGCTGCAGACAGGATCTTATCATGTATCTCTGTATACAGGGAGCTCCCCCTAGTGGTGACTGCAGACAGGATCTTATCATGTATCTCTGTATACAGGGAGCTCCCCCTAGTGGTGGCTGCAGACAGGATCTTATCATGTATCTCTGTATACAGGGAACTCCCCCTAGTGGTGGCTGCAGACAGGATCTTATCATGTATCTCTGTATACAGGGAGCTCCCCCTAGTGGTGACTGCAGACAGGATCTTATCATGTATCTCTGTATACAGGGAGCTCCCCCTAGTGGTGGCTGCAGACAGGACCTTATCATGTATCTCTGTATACAGGGAGCTCCCCCTAGTGGTGACTGCAGACAGGATCTTATCATGTATCTCTGTATACAGGGAGCTCCCCCTAGTGGTGGCTGCAGGCAGGATCTTATCATGTATCTCTGTATACAGGGAGCTCCCCCTAGTGGTGGCTGCAGGCAGGATCTTATCATGTATCTCTGTATACAGTGAGCTCCCCCTAGTGGTGACTGCAGGCAGGATCTTATCATGTATCTCTGTGTACAGGGAGCTCCCCCTAGTGGTGGCTGCAGACAGGATCTATCATGTATCTCTGTATACAGGGAGCTCCCCCTAGTGGTGGCTGCAGACAGGACCTTATCATGTATCTCTGTATACAGTGAGCTCCCCCTAGTGGTGACTGCAGGCAGGATCTTATCATGTATCTCTGTATACAGGGAGCTCCCCCTAGTGGTGACTGCAGGCAGGATCTTATCATGTATCTCTGTATACAGGGAGCTCCCCCTAGTGGTGGCTGCAGATAGAATCTTATCATGTATCTCTGTATACAGTGAGCTCCCCCTAGTGGTGGCTGCAGACAGGATCTTATCATGTATCTCTGTATACAGGGAGCTCCCCCTAGTGGTGGCTGCAGGCAGGATCTTATCATGTATCTCTGTATACAGTGAGCTCCCCCTAGTGGTGACTGCAGGCAGGATCTTATCATGTATCTCTGTGTACAGGGAGCTCCCCCTAGTGGTGGCTGCAGACAGGATCTTATCATGTATCTCTGTATACAGGGAGCTCCCCCTAGTGGTGACTGCAGGCAGGATCTTATCATGTATCTCTGTGTACAGGGAGCTCCCCCTAGTGGTGGCTGCAGACAGGATCTTATCATGTATCTCTGTATACAGGGAGCTCCCCCTAGTGGTGGCTGCAGACAGGATCTTATCATGTATCTCTGTATAGAGGGAGCTCCCCCTAGTGGTGGCTGCAGACAGGATCTTATCATGTATCTCTGTATATAGGTAGCTCCCCCTAGTGGTGACTGCAGACAGGATCTTATCATGTATCTCTGTATACATGGAGCTCCCCCTAGTGGTGACTGCAGACAGGATCTTATCATGTATCTCTGTATACAGGGAGCTCCCCCTAGTGGTGGCTGCAGGCAGGATCTTATCATGTATCTCTGTATACAGGGAGCTCCCCCTAGTGGTGGCTGCAGGCAGGATCTTATCATGTATCTCTGTATACAGTGAGCTCCCCCTAGTGGTGACTGCAGGCAGGATCTTATCATGTATCTCTGTGTACAGGGAGCTCCCCCTAGTGGTGGCTGCAGACAGGATCTTATCATGTATCTCTGTATACAGGGAGCTCCCCCTAGTGGTGGCTGCAGACAGGATCTTATCATGTATCTCTGTATACAGGGAGCTCCCCCTAGTGGTGACTACTGGCAGGATCTTATCATGTATCTCTGTATACAGTGAGCTCCCCCTAGTGGTGACTGCAGGCAGGATCTTATCATGTATCTCTGTATACAGGGAGCTCCCCCTAGTGGTGACTGCAGGCAGGATCTTATCATGTATCTCTGTATACAGGGAGCTCCCCCTAGTGGTGGCTGCAGATAGAATCTTATCATGTATCTCTGTATACAGTGAGCTCCCCCTAGTGGTGGCTGCAGACAGAATCTTATCATGTATCTCTGTATACAGTGAGCTCCCCCTAGTGGTGGCTGCAGACAGGATCTTATCATGTATCTCTGTATACAGGGAGCTCCCCCTAGTGGTGGCTGCAGGCAGGATCTTATCATGTATCTCTGTATACAGTGAGCTCCCCCTAGTGGTGGCTGCAGACAGGATCTTATCACGTATCTCTGTATACAGGGAGCTCTCCCTAGTGGTGACTGCAGGCAGGATCTTATCATGTATCTCTGTGTACAGGGAGCTCCCCCTAGTGGTGGCTGCAGACAGGATCTTATCATGTATCTCTGTATACAGGGAGCTCCCCCTAGTGGTGACTGCAGGCAGGATCTTATCATGTATCTCTGTGTACAGGGAGCTCCCCCTAGTGGTGACTGCAGACAGGATCTTATCATGTATCTCTGTATACAGGGAGCTCCCCTAGTGGTGGCTGCAGACAGGATCTTATCATGTATCTCTGTATAGAGGGAGCTCCCCCTAGTGGTGGCTGCAGACAGGATCTTATCATGTATCTCTGTATATAGGGAGCTCCCCCTAGTGGTGACTGCAGACAGGATCTTATCATGTATCTCTGTATACATGGAGCTCCCCCTAGTGGTGACTGCAGACAGGATCTTATCATGTATCTCTGTATACAGGGAGCTCCCCCTAGTGGTGGCTGCAGACAGAATCTTATCATGTATCTCTGTATACAGGGAGCTCCCCCTAGTGGTGGCTGCAGACAGGATCTTATGTATCTCTGTATACAGGGAGCTCCCCCTAGTGGTGGCTGCAGACAGGAACTTATCATGTATCTCTGTATAAAGGGAGCTCCCCCTAGTGGAGGCTGCAGACAGGATCTTATCATGTATCTCTATATACAGGGAGCTCCCCCTAGTGGTGACAGCAGACAGGATCTTATCATGTATCTCTGTATACAGGGAGCTCCCCCTAGTGGTGGCTGCAGACAGGATCTTATCATGTATCTCTGTATACAGGGAGCTCCCCCTAGTGGTGGCTGCAGACAGGATCTTATCATGTATCTCTGTATACAGGGAGCTCCCCCTAGTGGTGGCTGCAGACAGGATCTTATCATGTATCTCTGTATACAGGGAGCTCCCCCTAGTGGTGGCTGCAGACAGGATCTTATCATGTATCTCTGTATACAGGGAGCTCCCCCTAGTGGTGGCTGCAGACAGGATCTTATCATGTATCTCTGTATACAGGGAGCTCCCCCTAGTGGTGACTGCAGACAGGATCTTATCATGTATCTCTGTATATAGGGAGCTCCCCCTAGTGGTGACTGCAGACAGGATCTTATCATGTATCTCTGTATACATGGAGCTCCCCCTAGTGGTGACTGCAGACAGGATCTTATCATGTATCTCTGTATACAGGGAGCTCCCCCTAGTGGTGGCTGCAGACAGGATCTTATCATGTATCTCTGTATACAGGGAGCTCCCCATAGTGGAGGCTGCAGACAGGATCTTATCATGTATCTCTATATACAGGGAGCTCCCCCTAGTAGTGACTGCAGACAGGATCTTATCATGTATCTCTGTATACAGGGAGCTCCCCCTAGTGGTGGCTGCAGACAGGATCTTATCATGTATCTCTGTATACAGGGAGCTCCCCCTAGTGGTGGCTGCAGACAGGATCTTATCATGTATCTCTGTATACAGGGAGCTCCCCCTAGTGGTGGCTGCAGACAGGATCTTATCATGTATCTCTGTATACAAGGAGCTCCCCCTAGTGGTGGCTGCAGACAGGATCTTATCATGTATCTCTGTATACAGGGAGCTCCCCCTAGTGGTGGCTGCAGACAGGATCTTATCATGTATCTCTGCATACAGGGAGCTCCCCCTAGTGGTGACTGCAGACAGGATCTTATCATGTATCTCTGTATACAAGGAGCTCCCCCTAGTGGTGGCTGCAGACAGAATCTTATCATGTATCTCTGTATACAGGGAGCTCCCCCTAGTAGTGATTGCAGATAGGACCTTATCACGTATCTCTGTATACAGGGAGCTCCCCCTAGTGGTGACTGCAGACAGGATCTTATCATGTATCTCTGTATACAGGGAGCTCCCCCTAGTGGTGACTGCAGACAGGATCTTATCATGTATCTCTGTATACAAGGAGCTCCCCCTAGTGGTGGCTGCAGACAGGATCTAATCATGTATCTCTGTATACAGGGAACTCCCCCTAGTGGTGGCTGCAGACAGGATCTTATCATGTATCTCTGTATACAGGGAGCTCCCCCTAGTGGTGACTGCAGACAGGATCTTATCATGTATCTCTGTATACAAGGAGCTCCCCCTAGTGGTGGCTGCAGACAGGATCTTATCATGTATCTCTGTATACAGGGAGCTCCCCCTAGTGGTGACTGCAGACAGGATCTTATCATGTATCTCTGTATACAGGGAGCTCCCCCTAGTGGTGGCTGTAGACAGGATCTTATCATGTATCTCTGTATACAGGGAGCTCCCCCTAGTGGTGACTGCAGACAGGATCTTATCATGTATCTCTGTATACAAGGAGCTCCCCCTAGTGGTGACTGCAGACAGGATCTTATCATGTATCTCTGTATACAAGGAGCTCCCCCTAGTGGTGACTGCAGACAGGATCTTATCATGTATCTCTGTATACAGGGAGCTCCCCCTAGTGGTGACTGCAGACAGGATCTTATCATGTATCTCTGTATACAAGGAGCTCCCCCTAGTGGTGACTGCAGACAGGATCTTATCATGTATCTCTGTATACAGGGAGCTCCCCCTAGTGGTGACTGCAGACAGGATCTTATCATGTATCTCTGTATACAGGGAGCTCCCCCTAGTGGTGACTGCAGACAGGATCTTATCATGTATCTCTGTATACAGGGAGCTCCCCCTAGTGGTGACTGCAGACAGGATCTTATCATGTATCTCTGTATACAGGGAGCTCCCCCTAGTGGTGGCTGCAGACAGGATCTTATCATGTATCTCTGTATACAGGGAGCTCCCCCTAGTGGTGACTGCAGACAGGATCTTATCATGTATCTCTGTATACAGGGAGCTCCTCCTAGTGGTGGCTGCAGACAGGATCTTATCATGTATCTCTGTATACAGGGAGCTCCCCCTAGTGGTGACTGCAGACAGGATCTTATCATGTATCTCTGTATACAGGGAGCTCCTCCTAGTGGTGGCTGCAGACAGGATCTTATCATGTATCTCTGTATACAGGGAGCTCCCCCTAGTGGTGGCTGCAGACAGGATCTTATCATGTATCTCTGTATACAGGGAGCTCCCCCTAGTGGTGACTGCAGACAGGATCTTATCATGTATCTCTGTATACAGGGAGCTCCCCCTAGTGGTGCCTGCAGACAGGATCTTATCATGTATCTCTGTATACAGGGAGCTCCCCCTAGTGGTGACTGCAGACAGGATCTTATCATGTATCTCTGTATACAGGGAGCTCCTCCTAGTGGTGGCTGCAGACAGGATCTTATCATGTATCTCTGTATACAGGGAGCTCCCCCTAGTGGTGACTGCAGACAGGATCTTATCATGTATCTCTGTATACAGGGAGCTCCTCCTAGTGGTGGCTGCAGACAGGATCTTATCATGTATCTCTGTATACAGGGAGCTCCCCCTAGTGGTGGCTGCAGACAGGATCTTATCATGTATCTCTGTATACAGGGAGCTCCCCCTAGTGGTGGCTGCAGACAGGATCTTATCATGTATCTCTGTATACAGGGAGCTCTTTCTGCAGTATAAATACCTGTTCTGGTACTCAGATATTAGAGCTGCAGTAAAGCCGTCGCCATCCTGCTCCCTGTAATTCTGCGCCAGCTTGTCACGCAGGTTCCCGATCTCCTGCTCGTACATATTCCGGATGGTAATGACTTCGTTCTGGAGATGTTGGACTGAGGCAGCGGCATCTTCCTGTGTACAGGGAAATCGCCCGATTATTACCGGCACCATTTACAGCCTTTACAGTAGGAAAATGCTCCGAAGTAAGAAAAATCCTAATAACAAACTTCATCACTGATAACATCCGGGAGAGCGCGGCGGCCATTACTCACCCAGAACAGCTCATGTGGGGTTTTGTTTCCATCCCTGGAAGTCTATAATTTCTACTCCATTATAGCCGCACGGCTATTACTCATCTACAGGATCTCATATGTATCGCTATTATGTGCACCAAAATCACCGCCAACTGGTGTCTGTGTGCATCACTACACAGGAAGGGGGCGCTACCGAGCAACGGGTAAGTCACAGGGTCACCCGAGCTTTACTGAACTACATGGTGCCTGCATTATTATAGTAGTTATATTCTTGTACATAGGAGCAGTATTATAGTAGTTATATTCTTGTACATAGGGAGCAGTATTATAGTAGTTATATTCTTGTACATAGGGGCAGTATTATAGTAGTTATATTCTTGTACATAGGGGCAGTATTATAGTAGTTATATTCTTGTATATAGGGGCAGTATTATAGTAGTTATATTCTTGCACATAGGAGCAGTATTATAGTAGTTATATTCTTGTACATAGGAGCAGTATATTAGTTATATTCTTGTACATAGGGGCAGTATTATAGTAGTTATATTCTTGTACATAGGGGCAGTATTATAGTAGTCATATTCTTGTACATAGGAGCAGTATATTAGTTATATTCTTGTACATAGGGGCAGTATTATAGTAGTTATATTCTTGTACATAGGGGCAGTATTATAGTAGTTATATTCTTGTATATAGGGGGTAGTATTATAGTAGTTATATTCTTGTACATAGGGGGTAGTATTATAGTAGTTATATTCTTGTACATAGGAGCAGTATATTAGTTATATTCTTGTACATAGGGTCAGTATTATAGTAGTTATATACTTGTACATAGGGGCAGTATTATAGTAGTTATGTTCTTGTACATAGGAGCAGTATTATAGTAGGTATATTCCTGTACATAGGGGCAGTATTATAGTAGTTATATTCTTGTACATAGGGGGTAGTATTATAGTAGTTATATTCTTGTACATAGGGGGCAGTATTATAGTAGTTATGTTCTTGTACATAGGAGCAGTATTATAGTAGTTATATTCCTGTACATAGGGGCAGTATTATAGTAGTTATATTCCTGTATATAGGGGGCAGTATTATAGTAGTTATATTCTTGTACATAGGGGCAGTATTATAGTAGTTATATTCTTGTACATAGGGGGCAGTATTATAGTAGTTATGTTCTTGTACATAGGAGCAGTATTATAGCAGTTATATTCTTGTACATAGGGGCAGTATTATAGCGGTTATATTCTTGTACATAGGAGCAGTATTATAGCAGTTATATTCTTGTACATAGGAGCAGTATTATAGCAGTTATATTCTTGTACATAGGAGCAGTATTATAGTGGTTATATTCTTGTACATAGGAGCAGTATTATAGTAGTTATATTCTTGTACATAGGGGCAGTATTATAGTAGTTATATTCTTGTACATAGGGGCAGTATTATAGTAGTTATATTCTTGGACATAGGGGGCAGTATTATAGTAGTTATATTCTTGTACATAGGAGCAGTATTATAGCAGTTATATTCTTGTACATAGGAGCAGTATTATAGTGGTTATATTCTTGTACATAGGAGCAGTATTATAGTAGTTATATTCTTGTACATAGGGGCAGTATTATAGTAGTTATATTCTTGTACATAGGGGCAGTATTATAGTAGTTATATTCTTGGACATAGGGGGCAGTATTATAGTAGTTATATTCTTGTACATAGGAGCAGTATTATGGTAGTTATATTCTTGTACATAGGAGCAGTATTATAGTAGTTATATTATTGTACATAGAGGCAGTATTATAGTAGTTATATTCTTGTACATAGGAGCAGTATTATAGTAGTTATATTCTTGTACATAGGAGCAGTATTATAGTAGTTATATTCTTGTACATAGGAGCAGTATTATAGTAGTTATATTCTTGTACATAGGAGCAGTATTATAGTAGTTATATTCTTGTACATAGGGAGCAGTATTATAGTAGTTATATTCTTGTACATAGGGAGCAGTATTATAGTAGTTATATTCTTGTACATAGGGAGCAGTATTATAGTAGTTATATTCTTGTACATAGGGGGCAGTATTATAGTAGTTATATTCTTGTACATAGGGAGCAGTATTATAGTAGTTATATTCTTGTACATAGGGGCAGTATTATAGTAGTTATATTCTTGTACATAGGGAGCAGTATTATAGTAGTTATATTCTTGTACATAGGGGCAGTATTATAGTAGTTATATTCTTGTACATAGGGGCTGTATTATAGTAGTTATATTCTTGTACATAGGGGCAGTATTATAGTAGTTATGTTCTTGTACATAGGAGCAGTATTATAGTAGGTATATTCCTGTACATAGGGGCAGTATTATAGTAGTTATATTCTTGTACATAGGGGGTAGTATTATAGTAGTTATATTCTTGTACATAGGGGGCAGTATTATAGTAGTTATGTTCTTGTACATAGGAGCAGTATTATAGTAGTTATATTCCTGTACATAGGGGCAGTATTATAGTAGTTATATTCCTGTATATAGGGGGCAGTATTATAGTAGTTATATTCTTGTACATAGGGGCAGTATTATAGTAGTTATATTCTTGTACATAGGGGGCAGTATTATAGTAGTTATGTTCTTGTACATAGGAGCAGTATTATAGCAGTTATATTCTTGTACATAGGGGCAGTATTATAGTGGTTATATTCTTGTACATAGGAGCAGTATTATAGTAGTTATATTCTTGTACATAGGGTCAGTATTATAGTAGTTATATTCTTGTACATAGGGGCAGTATTATAGTAGTTATATTCTTGGACATAGGGGGCAGTATTATAGTAGTTATATTCTTGTACATAGGAGCAGTATTATGGTAGTTATATTCTTGTACATAGGAGCAGTATTATAGTAGTTATATTATTGTACATAGAGGCAGTATTATAGTAGTTATATTCTTGTACATAGGAGCAGTATTATAGTAGTTATATTCTTGTACATAGGAGCAGTATTATAGTAGTTATATTCTTGTACATAGGGAGCAGTATTATAGTAGTTATATTCTTGTACATAGGGGCAGTATTATAGTAGTTATATTCTTGTACATAGGAGCAGTATTATAGTAATTATATTCTTGTACATAGGGAGCAGTATTATAGTAGTTATATTCTTGTACATAGGGAGCAGTATTATAGTAGTTATATTCTTGTACATAGGGAGCAGTATTATAGTAGTTATATTCTTGTACATAGGGGCAGTATTATAGTAGTTATATTCTTGTACATAGGGGCTGTATTATAGTAGTTATATTCTTGTACATAGGGGCTGTATTATAGTAGTTATATTCTTGTACATAGGGGGCAGTTTTATAGTAGTTATATTCTTGTACATAGGGGCAGTATTATAGTAGTTATATTCTTGTACACAGGGGCAGTATTATAGTAGTTATATTCGTGTACATAGGGGCTGTATTATAGTAGTTATATTCTTGTACATAGGGGGCAGTATTATAGTAGTTATATTCTTGTATATAGGGGCAGTATTATAGTGGTTATATTCTTGTACATAGGGGCAGTATTATAGTGGTTATATTCTTGTACATAGGGACGGTATTATAGTAGTTATATTCTTGTACATAGGGGCAGTATTATAGTAGTTATATTCTTGTACATAGGGACGGTATTATAGTAGTTATATTCTTGTACATAGGAGCAGTATTATAGTAGTTATATTCTTGTACATAGGAGCAGTATATTAGTTATATTCTTGTACATAGGGGCAGTATTATAGTAGTTATATTCTTGTACATAGGGGCAGTATTATAGTAGTCATATTCTTGTACATAGGAGCAGTATATTAGTTATATTCTTGTACATAGGGGCAGTATTATAGTAGTTATATTCTTGTACATAGGGGTAGTATTATAGTAGTTATATTCTTGTACATAGGGGGTAGTATTATAGTAGTTATATTCTTGTACATAGGAGCAGTATATTAGTTATATTCTTGTACATAGGGGCAGTATTATAGTAGTTATATTCTTGTACATAGGGGCAGTATTATAGTAGTTATGTTCTTGTACATAGGAGCAGTATTATAGTAGGTATATTCCTGTACATAGGGGCAGTATTATAGTAGTTATATTCTTGTACATAGGGGGTAGTATTATAGTTTCTTGTACATAGGGGGCAGTATTATAGTAGTTATGTTCTTGTACATAGGAGCAGTATTATAGTAGTTATATTCCTGTACATAGGGGCAGTATTATAGTAGTTATATTCCTGTATATAGGGGACAGTATTACAGTAGTTATATTCTTGTACATAGGGGCAGTATTATAGTAGTTATATTCTTGTACATAGGGGGCAGTATTATAGTAGTTATATTCTTGTACATAGGAGCAGTATTATAGTAGTTATGTTCTTGTACATAGGAGCAGTATTATAGCAGTTATATTCTTGTACATAGGGGCAGTATTATAGCGGTTATATTCTTGTACATAGGAGCAGTATTATAGTAGTTATATTCTTGTACATAGGGGCAGTATTATAGTAGTTATATTCTTGTACATAGGAGCAGTATTATAGTAGTTATATTCGTGTACATAGGAGCAGTATTATAGTAGTTATATTCTTGTACATAGGGGCAGTATTATAGTAGTTATATTCTTGTACATAGGAGCAGTATTATAGTAGTTATATTCTTGTACATAGGGGCAGTATTATAGTAGTTATGTTCTTGTACATAGGAGCAGTATTATAGTAGTTATGTTCTTGTACATAGGAGCAGTATTATAGCAGTTATATTCTTGTACATAGGGAGCTGTATTATAGTAGTTATATTCTTGTACATAGGGGCAGTATTATAGTAGTTATATTCTTGTACATAGGAGCAGTATTATAGTAGTTATATTCTTGTACATAGGGAGCTGTATTATAGTAGTTATATTCTTGTACATAGGGGCAGTATTATAGTAGTTATATTCTTGTACATAGGAGCAGTATTATAGTAGTTATATTCTTGTACATAGGGGCAGTATTATAGTAGTTATATTATACAGTCTGGGAGCGGAGGGACCTTCAGAGTATAATAACAGGTAATTAGCGGTATAGTATTTGGCGGGTGAGTCAGGGATTAGCTCTGAATTATTGATCGGTGCCACTTGTGATAATTTTGTTATTTTCCCGTATGGCGGATTTATACACGATGACTACTTGCGATCACTGGCCTACCCCGCACCCCGCGACACACGCACTCAGTGATCTAAAACACGTGTTCAATGCAGAACACTAATCCTCCCAAATCTTCCCTAATTCCCTCTGCGAACAAAGAGCCACAATTACTTGTCATCTGCTGCGACGTCTTAATGACAGCGGTGATAATTACAGAGGGTCTGTGTGTGTTTGCATATTATTAGCGGCGGGGGGGATAATAGGACCCTCTTCACCTCAGCATTGTGCACTAATCCAATGTTGGTGAAATGTAATTAAAGGGACGGGCTCGATAGCGAAGGAAGACGTGGACATATTTTGCTTTTTTTTTTTTCTGGAAGAAAATCAAGTAACAGTCCAAAATAAAGGTGAGACATTTAAAGGCGAAATATTCAGTTTATTCCACTGAATTTTTTTTTATTATTTTGCATATACAGTATATGTCAGCATTATGTGTGTACTACATGGCGGTATTATATTGTATGGCGGAACTATGCTTGTACTGAAAGGCAGCGTTGTTTATTCACCATACCGCAGTAGTATTTTAATCATCTTTGCTTCCAATATTATTTTTGTACCTTATCACGGTATTAGTTATGCACTGAGAGGCGGCATTATTTATGTGCTATAGAGCAGTAGAGTTTAGATACTATTTTTCAATTATGATTTTTGCACTTTATGTCAGCATTTATTATGCCCTGCACGGAACTAGATGCCAAAACTATTTGTCCACTATATGGCGGCTCTGAGCTCGCCCTGAAAGTTAGAGTGATTTATGCACTATATAGCAGTAGTACGTTACCATGTTTTTGTTTTTTTTTTGTATTGTTGTCAGTCTTAGTTATTTAGCAATGTTCCCGGACAGTATAATGCCGGATTTCTAGCGGTGTACGAGCGCGGACGTCTGCGGATTTCATTCCATCCTCAGGGAACATATTATAATTAGGAAGGTGAATGAATCTGGAGTGCTGGTCCCCGATGTGGCCATTATTTACCGATATCTCCTCCGAACGATATTTTTTAGACAATTCTTGCAGATCACAATGCTGCTGTTCACTGCCAAAATAAACCCGCCGTGTCATTCAAAAAATGCCAACGTGTGGTGCGCACGTAGCACTGTCATTTATTTTGCACCCAATACCGCCATGCAATGCTAAACTAATACCACCGCTTAGTATCTAAGTTCCACCATCACAGTGTGAACATGTAGTACTGTCATTTATTTTCCATTCAATGCCAAAATATTACTGCTATACGATGCCAAAGTAATAACGCCATGCAGCAGCCGAGTTATAATATCCAGTAGTTCCCACATAACATTGTCGTATGTTTTTCCCACAATTTGACCATGCAATGCCAAAATTGGCCTAAATAATACCGTCATACAGTATCTACTGTAAATAACACCACCATGTTGTGCACACTTAACGTTGCCATATATTTTCTATACACTACTCCCGTAAAGTGTCTAAATAATACCGCCATATTATGCTTAACTAATACTGCCATTTAATAGCATCCAAATGATATGGCGCAAACATAACACTGCCATTATTTCTCATCAAATACCACCAAAAGCAATGACAAAATAATACCACCAAACAGTATCCGAATAACACATATAAATCAATAATACCATTATACCATTTATAAATAATACCGCTTGCATGCCTGTATAATACCTCCATACCATTTATTAATAATACCACCATACCGTTTATAAATATCACAACAATACCATTCATAAATACAAAAATACTATTCATAAATAATACTGCAATACCATTTACAAATACCACAATACTATTCATAAATAATTCTGCCATACCATACATAAATAATACTGCAATATAATTCATAAATAATATCGCAATACCATGCCTCCTGTATAATAATAGCATTTATAAATAACGCTGCAATACCATTCAAAAATTATACTAGCATACATAAATAATACCGCAATACTATTAATGAAAAAAACTGCAATACAATTCATAAATAATACTGCAATACCACTCATAAATATTACTGCAAAACCATTCACAAATAATACTGCAACACCATTCATAAAGAATACCGCAATACCATTAATAAATAATACTGCAAAACTATTCATAAATAATACTGCAACACCATTCATAAATAATACCACAATACCTTTCGGAAATAATACTGCATCACCATTCGGAAATAATACTGCAACACCATTCATAAAGAATACCGCAATACCATTCATAAATAATACCACAATACTATTCATAAATAATACCGCAACGCCATTCATAAATAATACTACAATACCCTTCATAAATAATACCTCAATACCATTCATAAATAATACTGCAATACCATTCTTAAATAATACTGCAACACCATTAATAAATAATAACACAATACCATTCATAAATAATACCACAATACTATTCATAAATAATACCACAATGCCATTCATAAATAATACTGCAACACCATTCATAAATAACACTGCAATACCATTAATTATACCGCAATGCCATTCTTAAATTATACTGTAATACCATTCATAAATAATACTGCAATACATTCATAAATAATACTGCAATACCATTCGTAAATAATACCACAATACCATTCATAAATAATACTGCAATATATTCATAAATAATACTGCAATACCATTCGGAAATAATACCGCAATACCATTCATAAATAATACTACAATACTATTCATAAATAATACCGCAACACCATTCATAAATAATACCGCAATAGCATTCGTAAATAATACTGCAATACCATTCATAAAGAATACTGCAATACCATTCATAAATAATACCGCAATACCATTCATAAATAATACCGCAATACTATTCATAAATAATACTGCAACACCATTCATAAATAATACCGCAATACCATTCATAAATAATACCGCAATACCATTCGGAAATAATACTGCAATACTATGCCTGTATAACACCGGCATACATTATCTAATGAAATTGACAAAATTAAATAGCTTTTAGAGGGTGAATCTTTTTAAAGTGACGGGTCACAGATAGATTTCAGGACTCGTGACTCAGTGAGCTCTACAGATCACACTGCCTCATCTTGAGGAGCGCACAGCGCCTCCATTGTCACGGCGTCGTCGTGTACAGACTGATCGAGTCGAACACAAACTTCTGTTTTCTCGGGATCTTCCTGAAGCTGGGGACGCGTTTCGGTCACACTCAGTGAAGATGGGGCTCATTAGAGGAGAACGTTCTGTGCACCTCTGTCACATCCGGGCCATCAGAAAGGCGCGGCTTAGTAGACCACATCCAAATGTTAGTGGTTTCGGATCGCTGCCGGAGGCGGGGCTTAAAGGGGGTGTCTAGTTTTTATTATTATTACTTAGATCTATTTATTTGGGGCTAGAAATCATTTTTGCAGTTGGGTTTCATTAAACATTTTGCGCCGTTTGGCTTTTCCAGGCTTACAATTGCGGATCCATCAGAAGGCGCTCACTGACGGATCCTCAGCTCACTCCTCGCTTTCCATCGCACCTGTCTCAGCTGACTCCGCAGCGATTTCACGCCCTGTATGTAGCTCCTGAATCTTTCCGTAATGTCTCGGATTTGCGCTTTTTCGGAGTTGTGGCGCGCCACTTCTGCGGCAGGTGACCGTGCTCCGCTGAGTGGGATCATGCTTCCTCCTGACAGAAGGGAACAGGTTAAAATTAGCTTCACATCAAAATCCAGAGCTGAACTCAGAATTCTGCTGGTTTCCTGTTAGCAGAGAGCAGTGCAGGGTGGGAGCTTCCTGTCTGACATTGGGGTGGAGTCTCATCTGGGGTCTTGATAATTGGGGATTCTGATCTGGGATCTTTATTATAAGGGAGGCTGGTCTGGGGTTTTTATATTGGAGGAGGCTGGCCTGGGGGGCTTTATTTTTGGTATTGTGATTTTTTTTTTTAGGAGGAGGTTGGTCTGGGATCTTTATAATAAGGAGGATGGCCTGAGGTCTTTATAATTGGGAGGCTGGCCTGGGGTCTTTATATTGCAGGAGGCTGGCCTGGGGTCTTTATATTGCAGGAGGCTGGCCTGGGGTCTTTATATTGCAGGAGGCTGGCCTGGGGTCTTTATATTGCAGGAGGCTGGCCTGGGGGCTTTATTTTTGGGTATTGTGATTTTTATGGGGAAGGCTGGTGGGATCTTTATAATAGGGAGGATGGCCTGGGGTCTTTATAATGGGGAAGCTGGGGTCTTTATAATGCAGGATGCTGGCCTGGGGCTTTATTTTGGGGGCTTAAGATCAGGAGTCTTTTTTATGGGGGAGGCTGGACTGTGATCTTTATAATGAGGAGGCTGGCCTGGGGTCTTTATAATGGCGAGGAGGCTGGGATCTTTATAATGGGGAGACTGGCCTGGGGTGTTTATCATAGGGAGGAGGCTGGGATCTTTAAAATGGGGAGGCTGAGCTCTTTATAATGGGGCAGCTGGCCTGGAGTCTTTATCATGGGGGGGCTGGGATCTTTGTAATGGGGAGGCTGGCCTTGGGTTTTTATAATGGGGAGGAGGCTGTGATCTTTATAATGGGGAGGCTGGCCTGGGGTCTTTATAATGGGGAGGCTGGGATCTTAATAATGGGGAGGCTGGCCTGGGGTCTGTATAATGGGGAGGAGGCTGGGATCTTTATAATGGGGAGGCTGGCCTGGGGTCTTTATAATGGGGAGGCTGGCCTGGGGTCTTTATAATGGGGAGGCTGGCCTGGGGTCTTTATAATGGGGAGGCTGGAATCTTTATAATGGGGAGGGGGCTGGGATCTTTAAAATGGGGACGCTGGCCTGGGGTCTTTATGACGATGAGGAGGCTGTGATCTTTACAATGGGGAGACTGGCCTGGGGTCTCAATAATGAGGGAGGCCGCTGGGATCTTTATTTAGGGAGTAGTCTGATCAGGGCAGTTTTTATAGTGGAGCCTGGTCTGGGAGGTTTTTTATGAGAGAGGCTGGTCTTGGGTCTATAGGGAGGAAGCTAATATGGGGTCTTTATCATATGAGAGTCTCGCCTGGGGTCTTGATTATTGAGAATTCTGATCTGGGGTCTTTATTATGAGACTGTGGTCTGGGATCTTTATAAAAGGGGGATGGTCTGGGGTCTTTAAAATGTGGAGTCTAGTATGGGGTCTTTATAAAGTGGGGGCTGGTTTGGAGTATTTATTATGAGGGCGGCTGGTCTGGGGTCCTTATAATAGGGGGGCTGGTTTGGGATGCTTGTTATGGGAATGACCGGTCTGGGGTCTTTCTAGTGAGGGATGCTGGACTGGGGTCTTTATTACAGGGGGTCTGCTCTGGGGGTCTTTATTACGGCAGGGTCTCTCTATATTTAGGGGGCCTGGTGTCTGTAATAGGTTAGGGGGTCTGTATTGATTTAGGGGTACGATAAAGGGGATCATACGCACTATTAGGGGCTCACATCCCGCGGCTGGGGGTCCCACCTCGTCACTCACCCTCGTCGTCCCCTGTGCAGTTTCCCTCAGGAAGTGTCGGTCGGATGTGACCAGTGATCGCCCACATTCACTTTTGTTGATGGTCTCCATGGGCGACGCTGGGCCTGAGGACAACAATGTGAGGTGGAGCCGGGGCCCGTGGGGTTTTTTTCTTTACGTTTTTTTTTTTTTAACCCTAGAATTAAAGTCCTGATCGCCTCCATAAGATGCTACGATAAATTTAACATTTTTTTATTAAAAAAAAATTACAAGACCTTTTGTAGGAAAAAATTTTTATTTTATTTTTGCATTTTTGTTTTTAGAGCCGGCAGGAGCCTTGAGAGCTCGATCTCTCCTGATCGCTTATATTGGGCTACATTGGGGTGTATTGGTGCCTGTCGGTGGGACACTGCCTCTAGCGTGGCCTAGTAGGCTTCCGTACGCGGAACTTGTGAAAATTCCACGCATTTTTGGCAATGGCGTCAACCCCTTTTTCGCCCCTCCACACCCGTCCTTTTGCCCACTCCATTGTCGTTCGCTGTGCCTGAACGTCCCTAAATATATCAATCCCTACTTTACTAATCGCTGAAAAACAGGAGCTTTCAGAGAGGACCAGGAGAGGTTGTGACTTTTTCGTGAATCCACTTGTCCTCCACCTGAGAGTCATTTCTATTCTTACAATACATCAGTGACTCCGTTCTATCAACAATCTGTAAAGTAAGATGCGCGCCAGTGTCGCCCACCCCCGTGCCCCCCATTGTTCACCTGCCTGCTCCCATTCGTACGCCGCCTCCATTCTGCAGGAAATGGCATTAATGTTGAGCGGTACCTGCCCGCTATGTGACCCGCGCTCCGGCACCGTCACCATTGTTCTGTTTTATGTCTGCCCTCTCACGATCTTTAGATTGCGCAGTTTTACGCCGCATTACGGGCGCCGCGCTCCGTGTAAAAGGTTAAAATATCCCGAGCGGTGATAGCCGGCGTCATTCCTTTCTTTTCGTTGAATGTCAGTCGGAGAAAGGACACAACTGACGGATGGCACCGAGGGCGGACTCATAATCGCCACACAACACCGCCAACCGGTGCGTCATAAGAAGCTCACCCCGATCCGCAGCATTTCACCTCTCCAAGAAAGTCAGCAAATCACAATACTCCAGAGCTGCATGCAATGTAATGTATGTACACAGTGACTGCACCAGCAGAATAGTGAGTGCAGCTCTGGGGTATAATAAAGGATGTAACTCAGGCTCAGTAATGTAATGTATGTACACAGTGACTGCACCAGCAGAATAGTGAGTGCAGCTCTGGGGTATAATACAGGAGGTAACTCAGGATCAGTAATGTAATGTATGTACACAGTGACTGCACCAGCAGAATAGTGAGTGCAGCTCTGGGGTATAATACAGAATATAACTCAGGATCAGTAATGTAATGTATGTACACAGTGACTGCACCAGCAGGATAGTGAGTGCAGCTCTGGGGTATAATAAAGGATGTAACTCAGGATCAGTAATGTAATGTATGTACACAGTGACTGCACCAGCACAATAGTGAGTGCAGCTCTGGAGTATAATACAGGATGTAACTCAGGATCAGTAATGTAATGTATGTACACAGTGACTGCACCAGCAGAATAGTGAGTGCAGCTCTGGGGTATAATACAGGAGGTAACTCAGGATCAGTAATGTAATGTATGTACACAGTGACTGCACCAGCAGGATAGTGAGTGCAGCTCTGGGGTATAATAAAGGATGTAACTCAGGCTCAGTAATGTAATGTATGTACACAGTGACTGCACCAGCAGAATAGTGAGTGCAGCTCTGGAGTATAATACAGGATGTAACTCAGGATCAGTAATGTAATGTATGTACACAGTGACTGCCCCAGCAGAATAGTGAGTGCAGCTCTGGGGTATAATACAGGAGGTAACTCAGGATCAGTAATGTAATGTATGTACACAGTGACTGCACCAGCAGGATAGTGAGTGCAGCTCTGGGGTATAATAAAGGATGTAACTCAGGCTCAGTAATGTAATGTATGTACACAGTGACTGCACCAGCACAATAGTGAGTGCAGCTCTGGAGTATAATACAGGATGTAACTCAGGATCAGTAATGTAATGTATGTACACAGTGACTGCACCAACAGAATAGTGAGTGCAGCTCTGGGGTATAATACAGGATGTAGCTCAGGATCAGTAATGTAATGTATGTACACAGTGACTGCACCAGCAGAATAGTGAGTGCAGCTCTGGGGTATAATACAGGATGTAACTCAGGATCAGTAATGTAATGTATGTACACAGTGACTGCACCAGCAGAACAGTGAGTGCAGCTCTGGAGTATAATACAGGAGGTAACTCAGGATCAGTAATGTAATGTATGTACACAGTGACTGCACCAGCAGAATAGTGAGTGCAGCTCTGGAGTATAACACAGGATGTAACTCAGGATCAGTAATGTAATGTATGTGCAGAGTGACTGCACCAGCAGAATAGTGAGTGCAGCTCTGGAGTATAACACAGGATGTAACTCAGGATCAGTAATGCAATGTATGTACACAGTGACTGCACCAGCACAATAGTGAGTGCAGCTCTGGGGTATAATACAGGATGTAACTCAGGATCAGTAATGTAATGTATGTGCACAGTGACTGCACCAGCAGAATAGTGAGTGCAGCTCTGGGGTATAATACAGGATGTAACTCAGGATCGGTAATGTAATGTATGTACACAGTGACTGCACCAGCAGAATAGTGAGCGCAGCTCTGGGGTATAATACAGGATGTAACTCAGGATCAGTAATGTAATGAATGTACACAGTGACTGCACCAGCAGAATAGTGAGTGCAGCTCTGGAGTATAATACAGGATGTAACTCAGGATCAGTAATGTAATGTATGTACACAGTGACTGCACCAACAGAATAGTGAGTGCAGCTCTGGGGTATAATACAGGATGTAGCTCAGGATCAGTAATGTAATGTATGTACACAGTGACTGCACCAACAGAATAGTGAGTGCAGCTCTGGGGTATAATACAGGATGTAACTCAGGATCAGTAATGTAATGTATGTACACAGTGACTGCACCAGCAGAATAGTGAGTGCAGCTCTGGAGTATAATACAGGATGTAACTCAGGATCAGTAATGTAATGTATGTACACAGTGACTGCACCAGCAGAATAGTGAGTGCAGCTCTGGGGTATAATACAGGATGTAACTCAGGATCAGTAATGTATGTACACAGTGAATGCACCAGCAGAATAGTGAGTGCAGCTCTGGAGTATAATACAGGAGGTAACTCAGGATCAGTAATGTAATGTATGTACACAGTGCACCAGCAGAATAGTGAGTGCAGCTCTGGGGTATAATACAGGATGTAGCTCAGGATCAGTAATGTAATGTATGTACACAGTGACTGCACCAGCAGAATAGTGAGTGCAGCTCTGGAGTATAATACAGGGTGTAACTCAGGATCAGTAATGTAATGTATGTACACAGTGACTGCACCAGCAGAATAATGAGTGCAGCTCTGGGGTATAATACAGGATGTAACTCAGGATCAGTAATGTAATGTATGTACACAGTGACTGCACCAGCAGAATAGTGAGTGCAGCTCTGGGGTATAATACAGGATGTAACTCAGGATCAGTAATGTAATGTATGTACACAGTGACTGCACCAGCAGAATAGTGAGTGCAGCACTGGGGTATAATACAGGATGTAACTCAGGATCAGTAATGTAATGTATGTACACAGTGACTGCACCAGCAGAATAGTGAGCGCAGCTCTGGGGTATAATACAGGATGTAACTCAGGATCAGTAATGTAATGTATGGACACAGTGACTGCACCAGCAGAATAGTGAGTGCAGCTCTGGGGTATAATACAGGATATAACTCAGGATCAGTAATGTAATGTATGTACACAGTGACTGCACCAGCAGAATAGTGAGTGCAGCTCTGGAGTATAATACAGGAGGTAACTCAGGATCAGTAATGTAATGTATGTACACAGTGACTGCACCAGCAGAATAGTGAGTGCAGCTCTGGAGTATAACACAGGATGTAACTCAGGATCAGTAATTTAATGTATGTGCAGAGTGACTGCACCAGCACAATAGTGAGTGCAGCTCTGGGGTATAATACAGGATGTAACTCAGGATCGGTAATGTAATGTATGTACACAGTGACTGCACCAGCAGAATAGTGAGTGCAGCTCTGGGGTATAATACAGGATGTAACCCAGGATCAGTAATGTAATGTATGTACACAGTGACTGCACCAGCAGAATAGTGAGTGCAGCTCTGGGGTGTAATACAGAATGTAACTCAGGATCAGTAATGTAATGTATGTACACAGTGACGGCACCAGAAGAATAGTGAGTGCAGCTCTGGGGTATAATACAGGATGTAACTCAGGATCAGTAATGTAATGTATGTGCACAGTGACTGCACCAGCAGAATAGTGAGTGCAGCTCTGTGGTATAATACAGGATGTAACTCAGGATCAGTAATGTAATGTATGTGCACAGTGACTGCACCAGCAGAATAGTGAGTGCAGCTCTGGGGTATAATACAGGATGTAACTCAGGATCGGTAATGTAATGTATGTACACAGTGACTGCACCAGCAGAATAGTGAGTGCAGCTCTGGGGTATAATACAGGATGTAGCTCAGGATCAGTAATGTAATGTATGTACACAGTGACTGCACCAACAAAATAGTGAGTGCAGCTCTGGGGTATAATACAGGATGTAACTCAGGATCAGTAATGTAATGTATGTACACAGTGACTGCACCAGCAGAATAGTGAGTGCAGCTCTGGAGTATAATAAATACAGGATGTAACTCAGGATCAGTAATGTAATGTATGTACACAGTGACTGCACCAGCAGAATAGTGAGTGCAGCTCTGGGGTATAATACAGGATGTAACTCAGGATCAGTAATGTATGTACACAGTGACTGCACCAGCAGAATAGTGAGTGCAGCTCTGGAGTATAATATAGGAGGTAACTCAGGATCAGTAATGTAATGTATGTACACAGTGCACCAGCAGAATAGTGAGTGCAGCTCTGGGGTATAATACAGGATGTAGCTCAGGATCAGTAATGCAATGTATATACACAGTGACTGCACCAGCAGAATAGTGAGTGCAGCTCTGGAGTATAATACAGGATGTACCGTAACTCAGGATCAGTAATGTAATGTATGTACACAGTGACTGCACCAGCAGAATAATGAGTGCAGCTCTGGGGTATAATACAGGATGTAACTCAGGATCAGTAATGTAATGTATGTACACAGTGACTGCACCAGCAGAATAGTGAGTGCAGCTCTGGGGTATAATACAGGATGTAACTCAGGATCAGTAATGTAATGTATATACACAGTGACTGCACCAGCAGAATAGTGAGTGCAGCATTGGGGTATAATACAGGATGTAACTCAGGATCAGTAATGTATGTACACAGTGACTGCACCAGCAGAATAGTGAGCGCAGCTCTGGGGTATAATACAGGATGTAACTCAGGATTAGTAATGTAATGTATGTACACAGTGACTGCACCAGCAGAATAGTGAGTGCAGCTCTGGAGTATAATACAGGAGGTAACTCAGGATCAGTAATGTAATATATGTACACAGTGACTGCACCAGCAGAATAGTGAGTACAGCTCTGGAGTATAACGCAGGATGTAACTCAGGATCAGTAATGTAATGTATGTGCAGAGTGACTGCACCAGCACAATAGTGAGTGCAGCTCTGGGGTATAATAAAGGATGTAACTCAGGATCAGTAATGTAATGTATGTGCACAGTGACTGCACCAGCAGAATAGTGAGTGCAGCTCTGGGGTATAATACAGGATGTAACTCAGGATCGGTAATGTAATGTATGTACACAGTGACTGCACCAGCAGAATAGTGAGTGCAGCTCTGGGGTATAATACAGGATGTAACTCAGGATCGGTAATGTAATGTATGTACACAGTGACTGCACCAGCAGAATAGTGAGCGCAGCTCTGAAGTATAATACAGGATGTAACTCAGGATCAGTAATGTAATGTATGTACACAGTGACTGCACCAGCAGAATAGTGAGTGCAGCTCTGGGGTATAATACAGGAGGTAACTCAGGATCAGTTATGTAATGTATGTACACAGTCACTGCACCAGCAGAATAGTGAGTGCAGCTCTGGGGTATAATACAGGATGTAACTCAGGATCAGTAATGTAATGTATGTACACAGTGACTGCACCAGCAGAATAGTGAGTGCAGCTCTGAAGTATAATGCAGGATGTAACTCAGGATCAGTAATGTAATGTATGTACACAGTGACTGCACCAGCAGAATAGTGAGTGCAGCTCTGGAGTATAATACAGGATGTAACTCAGGATCAGTAATGTAATGTATGTACACAGTGACTGTACCAGCAGAATAGTGAGTGCAGCTCTGGAGTATAATACAGGAGGTAACTCCGGATCAGTAATGTAATGTATGTACACAGTGACTGCACCAGCAGAATAGTGAGTGCAGCTCTGGAGTATAATACAGGATGTAACTTAGGATCAGTAATGTGATGTATGTACACAGTGACTGCACCAGCAGAATAGTGAGTGCAGCTCTGGAGCATAATACAGGAGGTAACTCAGGATCAGTAATGTAATGTATGTACACAGTGACTGAACCAGCAGAATAGTGAGTGCAGCTCTGGAGTATAATACAGGATGTAACTCAGGATCAGTAATGTAATGTAAGTACACAGTGACTGCACCAGCAGAATAGTGAGTGCAGCTCTGGAGTATAATACAGGAGGTAACTCAGGATCAGTAATGTAATGTATGTACACAGTGACTGCACCAGCAGAATAGTGAGTGCAGCTCTGGAGTATAATACAGGATGTAACTTAGGATCAGTAATGTGATGTATGTACACAGTGACTGCACCAGCAGAATAGTGAGTGCAGCTCTGGAGTATAATACAGGAGGTAACTCAGGATCAGTAATGTAATGTATGTACACAGTGACTGCACCAGCAGAATAGTGAGTGCAGCTCTGGAGTATAATACAGGATGTAACTCAGGTTCAGTAATGTAATGTATGTACACAGTGACTGCACCAGCAGAATAGTGAGTGCAGCTCTGGAGTTTAATACAGGGTGTAACTCAGGATCAGTAATGTAATGTATGTACACAGTGACTGCACCAGCAGAATAATGAGTGCAGCTCTGGGGTATAATACAGGATGTAACTCAGGATCAGTAATGTAATGTATGTACACAGTGACTGCACCAGCAGAATAGTGAGTGCAGCTCTGGGGTATAATACAGGATGTAACTCAGGATCAGTAATGTAATGTATGTACACAGTGACTGCACCAGCAGAATAGTGAGTGCAGCTCTGGGGTATAATACAGGAGGTAACTCAGGATCAGTTATGTAATGTATGTACACAGTCACTGCACCAGCAGAATAGTGAGTGCAGCTCTGGGGTATAATACAGGATGTAACTCAGGATCAGTAATGTAATGTATGTGCACAGTGACTGCACCAGCAGAATAGTGAGTGCAGCTCTGGAGTATAATACCTGAGGTAACTCAGGATCAGTAATGTAATGTATGTACACAGTGACTGCACCAGCAGAATAGTGAGTGCAGCTCTGGAGTATAATGCAGGATGTAACTCAGGATCAGTAATGTAATGTATGTACACAGTGACTGCACCAGCAGAATAGTGAGTGCAGCTCTGGAGTATAATACAGGATGTAACTCAGGATCAGTAATGTAATGTATGTACACAGTGACTGTACCAGCAGAATAGTGAGTGCAGCTCTGGAGTATAATACAGGAGGTAACTCCGGATCAGTAATGTAATGTATGTACACAGTGACTGCACCAGCAGAATAGTGAGTGCAGCTCTGGAGTATAATACAGGATGTAACTTAGGATCAGTAATGTGATGTATGTACACAGTGACTGCACCAGCAGAATAGTGAGTGCAGCTCTGGAGTATAATACAGGAGGTAACTCAGGATCAGTAATGTAATGTATGTACACAGTGACTGAACCAGCAGAATAGTGAGTGCAGCTCTGGAGTATAATACAGGATGTAAATCAGGATCAGTAATGTAATGTATGTACACAGTGACTGCACCAGCAGAATAGTGAGTGCAGCTCTGGAGTATAATACAGGAGGTAACTCAGGATCAGTAATGTAATGTATGTACACAGTGACTGCACCAGCAGAATAGTGAGTGCAGCTCTGGAGTATAATACAGGATGTAACTTAGGATCAGTAATGTGATGTATGTACACAGTGACTGCACCAGCAGAATAGTGAGTGCAGCTCTGGAGTATAATACAGGAGGTAACTCAGGATCAGTAATGTAATGTATGTACACAGTGACTGCACCAGGAGAATAGTGAGTGCAGCTCTGGAGTATAATACAGGATGTAACTCAGGTTCAGTAATGTAATGTATGTACACAGTGACTGCACCAGCAGAATAGTGAGTGCAGCTCTGGAGTATAATACAGGATGTAACTCAGGATCAGTAATGTATGTACACAGTGACTGCACCAGCAGAATAGTGAGTGCAGCTCTGGAGTATAATACAGGATGTAACTCCGGATCAGTAATGTAATGTATGTACACAGTGACTGCATCAGCAGAATAGTGAGTGCAGCTCTGGGGTATAATACAGGATGTAACGCAGGATCAGTAATGTAATGTATGTACACAGTGACTGCACCAGCAGAATAGTGAGTGCAGCTCTGGGGTATAATACAGGATGTAACTCAGGATCAGTAATGTAATGTATGTACACAGTGACTGCACCGGCAGAATAGTGAGTGCAGCTCTGGGGTATAATACAGGATGTAACTCAGGATCAGTAATGTAATGTATGTACACAGTGACTGCACCAGCAGAATAGTGAGTGCAGCTCTGGGGTATAATACAGGAGGTAACTCAGGATCAGTAATGTAATGTATGTACACAGTGACTGCACCAGCAGGATAGTGAGTGCAGCTCTGGGGTATAATAAAGGATGTAACTCAGGCTCAGTAATGTAATGTATGTACACAGTGACTGCACCAGCACAATAGTGAGTGCAGCTCTGGAGTATAATACAGGATGTAACTCAGGATCAGTAATGTAATGTATGTACACAGTGACTGCACCAACAGAATAGTGAGTGCAGCTCTGGGGTATAATACAGGATGTAGCTCAGGATCAGTAATGTAATGTATGTACACAGTGACTGCACCAGCAGAATAGTGAGTGCAGCTCTGGGGTATAATACAGGATGTAACTCAGGATCAGTAATGTAATGTATGTACACAGTGACTGCACCAGCAGAATAGTGAGTGCAGCTCTGGGGTATAATACAGGATATAACTCAGGATCAGTAATGTAATGTATGTACACAGTGACTGCACCAGCAGAACAGTGAGTGCAGCTCTGGAGTATAATACAGGAGGTAACTCAGGATCAGTAATGTAATGTATGTACACAGTGACTGCACCAGCAGAATAGTTAGTGCAGCTCTGGAGTATAACACAGGATGTAACTCAGGATCAGTAATGTAATGTATGTGCAGAGTGACTGCACCAGCAGAATAGTGAGTGCAGCTCTGGAGTATAACACAGGATGTAACTCAGGATCAGTAATGCAATGTATGTACACAGTGACTGCACCAGCACAATAGTGAGTGCAGCTCTGGGGTATAATACAGGATGTAACTCAGGATCAGTAATGTAATGTATGTGCACAGTGACTGCACCAGCAGAATAGTGAGTGCAGCTCTGGGGTATAATACAGGATGTAACTCAGGATCGGTAATGTAATGTATGTACACAGTGACTGCACCAGCAGAATAGTGAGCGCAGCTCTGGGGTATAATACAGGATGTAACTCAGGATCAGTAATGTAATGAATGTACACAGTGACTGCACCAGCAGAATAGTGAGTGCAGCTCTGGAGTATAATACAGGATGTAACTCAGGATCAGTAATGTAATGTATGTACACAGTGACTGCACCAACAGAATAGTGAGTGCAGCTCTGGGGTATAATACAGGATGTAGCTCAGGATCAGTAATGTAATGTATGTACACAGTTACTGCACCAACAGAATAGTGAGTGCAGCTCTGGGGTATAATACAGGATGTAACTCAGGATCAGTAATGTAATGTATGTACACAGTGACTGCACCAGCAGAATAGTGAGTGCAGCTCTGGAGTATAATACAGGATGTAACTCAGGATCAGTAATGTAATGTATGTACACAGTGACTGCACCAGCAGAATAGTGAGTGCAGCTCTGGGGTATAATACAGGATGTAACTCAGGATCAGTAATGTATGTACACAGTGAATGCACCAGCAGAATAGTGAGTGCAGCTCTGGAGTATAATACAGGAGGTAACTCAGGATCAGTAATGTAATGTATGTACACAGTGCACCAGCAGAATAGTGAGTGCAGCTCTGGGGTATAATACAGGATGTAGCTCAGGATCAGTAATGTAATGTATGTACACAGTGACTGCACCAGCAGAATAGTGAGTGCAGCTCTGGAGTATAATACAGGAGGTAACTCAGGATCAGTAATGTATGTACACAGTGACTGCACCAGCAGAATAGTGAGTGCATCTCTGGAGTATAATACAGGGTGTAACTCAGGATCAGTAATGTAATGTATGTACACAGTGACTGCACCAGCAGAATAATGAGTGCAGCTCTGGGGTATAATACAGGATGTAACTCAGGATCAGTAATGTAATGTATGTACACAGTGACTGCACCAGCAGAATAGTGAGTGCAGCTCTGGGGTATAATACAGGATGTAACTCAGGATCAGTAATGTAATGTATGTACACAGTGACTGCACCAGCAGAATAGTGAATGCAGCACTGGGGTATAATACAGGATGTAACTCAGGATCAGTAATGTAATGTATGTACACAGTGACTGCACCAGCAGAATAGTGAGCGCAGCTCTGGGGTATAATACAGGATGTAACTCAGGATCAGTAATGTAATGTATGGACACAGTGACTGCACCAGCAGAATAGTGAGTGCAGCTCTGGGGTATAATACAGGATATATCTCAGGATCAGTAATGTAATGTATGTACACAGTGACTGCACCAGCAGAATAGTGAGTGCAGCTCTGGAGTATAATACAGGAGGTAACTCAGGATCAGTAATGTAATGTATGTACACAGTGACTGCACCAGCAGAATAGTGAGTGCAGCTCTGGAGTATAACACAGGATGTAACTCAGGATCAGTAATTTAATGTATGTGCAGAGTGACTGCACCAGCACAATAGTGAGTGCAGCTCTGGGGTATAATACAGGATGTAACTCAGGATCGGTAATGTAATGTATGGACACAGTGACTGCACCAGCAGAATAGTGAGTGCAGCTCTGGGGTATAATACAGGATATATCTCAGGATCAGTAATGTAATGTATGTACACAGTGACTGCACCAGCAGAATAGTGAGTGCAGCTCTGGAGTATAATACAGGAGGTAACTCAGGATCAGTAATGTAATGTATGTACACAGTGACTGCACCAGCAGAATAGTGAGTGCAGCTCTGGGGTATAATACAGGATATATCTCAGGATCAGTAATGTAATGTATGTACACAGTGACTGCACCAGCAGAATAGTGAGTGCAGCTCTGGAGTATAATACAGGAGGTAACTCAGGATCAGTAATGTAATGTATGTACACAGTGACTGCACCAGCAGAATAGTGAGTGCAGCTCTGGGGTATAATACAGGATGTAACCCAGGATCAGTAATGTAATGTATGTACACAGTGACTGCACCAGCAGAATAGTGAGTGCAGCTCTGGGGTGTAATACAGAATGTAACTCAGGATCAGTAATGTAATGTATGTACACAGTGACGGCACCAGCAGAATAGTGAGTGCAGCTCTGGGGTATAATACAGGATGTAACTCAGGATCAGTAATGTAATGTATGTGCACAGTGACTGCACCAGCAGAATAGTGAGTGCAGCTCTGGGGTATAATACAGGATGTAACTCAGGATCAGTAATGTAATGTATGTACACAGTGACTGCACCAGCAGAATAGTGAGTGCAGCTCTGGGGTATAATACAGGATGTAACTCAGGATCAGTAATGTAATGTATGTACACAGTGACTGCACCAGCAGAATAGTGAGTGCAGCACTGGGGTATAATACAGGATGTAACTCAGGATCAGTAATGTAATGTATGTACACAGTGACTGCACCAGCAGAATAGTGAGCGCAGCTCTGGGGTATAATACAGGATGTAACTCAGGATCAGTAATGTAATGTATGGACACAGTGACTGCACCAGCAGAATAGTGAGTGCAGCTCTGGGGTATAATACAGGATATAACTCAGGATCAGTAATGTAATGTATGTACACAGTGACTGCACCAGCAGAATAGTGAGTGCAGCTCTGGAGTATAATACAGGAGGTAACTCAGGATCAGTAATGTAATGTATGTACACAGTGACTGCACCAGCAGAATAGTGAGTGCAGCTCTGGAGTATAACACAGGATGTAACTCAGGATCAGTAATTTAATGTATGTGCAGAGTGACTGCACCAGCACAATAGTGAGTGCAGCTCTGGGGTATAATACAGGATGTAACTCAGGATCGGTAATGTAATGTATGTACACAGTGACTGCACCAGCAGAATAGTGAGTGCAGCTCTGGGGTATAATACAGGATGTAACCCAGGATCAGTAATGTAATGTATGTACACAGTGACTGCACCAGCAGAATAGTGAGTGCAGCTCTGGGGTGTAATACAGAATGTAACTCAGGATCAGTAATGTAATGTATGTACACAGTGACGGCACCAGCAGAATAGTGAGTGCAGCTCTGGGGTATAATACAGGATGTAACTCAGGATCAGTAATGTAATGTATGTGCACAGTGACTGCACCAGCAGAATAGTGAGTGCAGCTCTGGGGTATAATACAGGATATAACTCAGGATCAGTAATGTAATGTATGTGCACAGTGACTGCACCAGCAGAATAGTGAGTGCAGCTCTGGGGTATAATACAGGATGTAACTCAGGATCGGTAATGTAATGTATGTACACAGTGACTGCACCAGCAGAATAGTGAGTGCAGCTCTGGGGTATAATACAGGATGTAGCTCAGGATCAGTAATGTAATGTATGTACACAGTGACTGCACCAACAAAATAGTGAGTGCAGCTCTGGGGTATAATACAGGATGTAACTCAGGATCAGTAATGTAATGTATGTACACAGTGACTGCACCAGCAGAATAGTGAGTGCAGCTCTGGAGTATAATAAATACAGGATGTAACTCAGGATCAGTAATGTAATGTATGTACACAGTAACTGCACCAGCAGAATAGTGAGTGCAGCTCTGGGGTATAATACAGGATGTAACTCAGGATCAGTAATGTATGTACACAGTGACTGCACCAGCAGAATAGTGAGTGCAGCTCTGGAGTATAATATAGGAGGTAACTCAGGATCAGTAATGTAATGTATGTACACAGTGCACCAGCAGAAGAGTGAGTGCAGCTCTGGGGTATAATACAGGATGTAGCTCAGGATCAGTAATGTAATGTATATACACAGTGACTGCACCAGCAGAATAGTGAGTGCAGCTCTGGAGTATAATACAGGATGTACCGTAACTCAGGATCAGTAATGTAATGTATGTACACAGTGACTGCACCAGCAGAATAATGAGTGCAGCTCTGGGGTATAATACAGGATGTAACTCAGGATCAGTAATGTAATGTATGTACACAGTGACTGCACCAGCAGAATAGTGAGTGCAGCTCTGGGGTATAATACAGGATGTAACTCAGGATCAGTAATGTAATGTATGTACACAGTGACTGCACCAGCAGAATAGTGAGTGCAGCTCTGGAGTATAATACAGGATATAACTCAGGATCAGTAATGTATGTACACAGTGACTGCACCAGCAGAATAGTGAGTGCAGCTCTGGAGTATAATACAGGAGGTAACTCAGGATCAGTAATGTAATATATGTACACAGTGACTGCACCAGCAGAATAGTGAGTACAACTCTGGAGTATAACGCAGGATGTAACTCAGGATCAGTAATGTAATGTATGTGCAGAGTGACTGCACCAGCACAATAGTGAGTGCAGCTCTGGGGTATAATAAAGGATGTAACTCAGGATCAGTAATGTAATGTATGTGCAGAGTGACTGCACCAGCACAATAGTGAGTGCAGCTCTGGGGTATAATACAGGATGTAACCCAGGATCAGTAATGTAATGTATGTACACAGTGACTGCACCAGCAGAATAGTGAGTGCAGCTCTGGGGTGTAATACAGAATGTAACTCAGGATCAGTAATGTAATGTATGTACACAGTGACTGCACCAGCAGAATAGTGAGTGCAGCTCTGGGGTATAATACAGGATGTAACTCAGGATCAGTAATGTAATGTATGTACACAGTGACTGCACCAGCAGAATAGTGAGCGCAGCTCTGGGGTATAATACAGGATGTAACTCAGGATCAGTAATGTAATGTATGGACACAGTGACTGCACCAGCAGAATAGTGAGTGCAGCTCTGGGGTATAATACAGGATATAACTCAGGATCAGTAATGTAATGTATGTACACAGTGACTGCACCAGCAGAATAGTGAGTGCAGCTCTGGAGTATAATACAGGAGGTAACTCAGGATCAGTAATGTAATGTATGTACACAGTGACTGCACCAGCAGAATAGTGAGTGCAGCTCTGGAGTATAACACAGGATGTAACTCAGGATCAGTAATTTAATGTATGTGCAGAGTGACTGCACCAGCACAATAGTGAGTGCAGCTCTGGGGTATAATACAGGATGTAACTCAGGATCGGTAATGTAATGTATGTACACAGTGACTGCACCAGCAAAATAGTGAGTGCAGCTCTGGGGTATAATACAGGATGTAACCCAGGATCAGTAATGTAATGTATGTACACAGTGACTGCACCAGCAGAATAGTGAGTGCAGCTCTGGGGTGTAATACAGAATGTAACTCAGGATCAGTAATGTAATGTATGTACACAGTGACGGCACCAGCAGAATAGTGAGTGCAGCTCTGGGGTATAATACAGGATGTAACTCAGGATCAGTAATGTAATGTATGTGCACAGTGACTGCACCAGCAGAATAGTGAGTGCAGCTCTGGGGTATAATACAGGATGTAACTCAGGATCAGTAATGTAATGTATGTGCACAGTGACTGCACCAGCAGAATAGTGAGTGCAGCTCTGGGGTATAATACAGGATGTAACTCAGGATCGGTAATGTAATGTATGTACACAGTGACTGCACCAGCAGAATAGTGAGTGCAGCTCTGGGGTATAATACAGGATGTAGCTCAGGATCAGTAATGTAATGTATGTACACAGTGACTGCACCAACAAAATAGTGAGTGCAGCTCTGGGGTATAATACAGGATGTAACTCAGGATCAGTAATGTAATGTATGTACACAGTGACTGCACCAGCAGAATAGTGAGTGCAGCTCTGGAGTATAATAAATACAGGATGTAACTCAGGATCAGTAATGTAATGTATGTACACAGTGACTGCACCAGCAGAATAGTGAGTGCAGCTCTGGGGTATAATACAGGATGTAACTCAGGATCAGTAATGTATGTACACAGTGACTGCACCAGCAGAATAGTGAGTGCAGCTCTGAAGTATAATATAGGAGGTAACTCAGGATCAGTAATGTAATGTATGTACACAGTGCACCAGCAGAATAGTGAGTGCAGCTCTGGAGTATAATACAGGATGTAGCTCAGGATCAGTAATGTAATGTATATACACAGTGACTGCACCAGCAGAATAGTGAGTGCAGCTCTGGAGTATAATACAGGATGTACCGTAACTCAGGATCAGTAATGTAATGTATGTACACAGTGACTGCACCAGCAGAATAATGAGTGCAGCTCTGGGGTATAATACAGGATGTAACTCAGGATCAGTAATGTAATGTATGTACACAGTGACTGCACCAGCAGAATAGTGAGTGCAGCTCTGGGGTATAATACAGGATGTAACTCAGGATCAGTAATGTAATGTATATACACAGTGACTGCACCAGCAGAATAGTGAGTGCAGCATTGGGGTATAATACAGGATGTAACTCATGATCAGTAATGTATGTACACAGTGACTGCACCAGCAGAATAGTGAGCGCAGCTCTGGGGTATAATACAGGATGTAACTCAGGATCAGTAATGTAATGTATGTACACAGTGACTGCACCAGCAGAATAGTGAGTGCAGCTCTGGAGTATAATACAGGATATAACTCAGGATCAGTAATGTATGTACACAGTGACTGCACCAGCAGAATAGTGAGTGCAGCTCTGGAATATAATACAGGAGGTAACTCAGGATCAGTAATGTAATATATGTACACAGTGACTGCACCAGCAGAATAGTGAGTACAGCTCTGGAGTATAACGCAGGATGTAACTCAGGATCAGTAATGTAATGTATGTGCAGAGTGACTGCACCAGCACAATAGTGAGTGCAGCTCTGGGGTATAATAAAGGATGTAACTCAGGATCAGTAATGTAATGTATGTGCACAGTGACTGCACCAGCAGAATAGTGAGTGCAGCTCTGGGGTATAATACAGGATGTAAGTCAGGATCGGTAATGTAATGTATGTACACAGTGACTGCACCAGCAGAATAGTGAGTGCAGCTCTGGGGTATAATACAGGATGTAACTCAGGATCGGTAATGTAATGTATGTACACAGTGACTGCACCAGCAGAATAGTGAGCGCAGCTCTGAAGTATAATACAGGATGTAACTCAGGATCAGTAATGTAATGTATGTACACAGTGACTGCACCAGCAGAATAGTGAGTGCAGCTCTGGGGTATAATACAGGAGGTAACTCAGGATCAGTTATGTAATGTATGTACACAGTCACTGCACCAGCAGAATAGTGAGTGCAGCTCTGGGGTATAATACAGGATGTAACTCAGGATCAGTAATGTAATGTATGTGCACAGTGACTGCACCAGCAGAATAGTGAGTGCAGCTCTGGAGTATAATACCTGAGGTAACTCAGGATCAGTAATGTAATGTATGTACACAGTGACTGCACCAGCAGAATAGTGAGTGCAGCTCTGGAGTATAATGCAGGATGTAACTCAGGATCAGTAATGTAATGTATGTACACAGTGACTGCACCAGCAGAATAGTGAGTGCAGCTCTGGGGTATAATACAGGATGTAACTCAGGATCAGTAATGTAATGTATGTGCACAGTGACTGCACCAGCAGAATAGTGAGTGCAGCTCTGGGGTATAATACAGGATGTAACTCAGGATCAGTAATGTATGTACACAGTGACTGCACCAGCAGAATAGTGAGTGCAGCTCTGGAGTATAATATAGGAGGTAACTCAGGATCAGTAATGTAATGTATGTACACAGTGCACCAGCAGAATAGTGAGTGCAGCTCTGGGGTATAATACAGGATGTAACTCAGGATCAGTAATGTAATGTATATACACAGTGACTGCACCAGCAGAATAGTGAGTGCAGCTCTGGGGTATAATACAGGATGTAACTCAGGATCAGTAATGTAATGTATATACACAGTGACTGCACCAGCAGAATAGTGAGTGCAGCATTGGGGTATAATACAGGATGTAACTCAGGATCAGTAATGTATGTACACAGTGACTGCACCAGCAGAATAGTGAGCGCAGCTCTGGGGTATAATACAGGATGTAACTCAGGATCAGTAATGTAATGTATGTACACAGTGACTGCACCAGCAGAATAGTGAGTGCAGCTCTGGAGTATAATACAGGATATAACTAAGGATCAGTAATGTATGTACACAGTGACTGCACCAGCAGAATAGTGAGTGCAGCTCTGGAGTATAATACAGGAGGTAACTCAGGATCAGTAATGTAATATATGTACACAGTGACTGCACCAGCAGAATAGTGAGTACAGCTCTGGAGTATAGCGCAGGATGTAACTCAGGATCAGTAATGTAATGTATGTGCAGAGTGACTGCACCAGCACAATAGTGAGTGCAGCTCTGGGGTATAATAAAGGATGTAACTCAGGATCAGTAATGTAATGTATGTACACAGTGACTGCACCAGCAGGATAGTGAGTGCAGCTCTGGGGTATAATAAAGGATGTAACTCAGGCTCAGTAATGTAATGTATGTACACAGTGACTGCACCAGCACAATAGTGAGTGCAGCTCTGGAGTATAATACAGGATGTAACTCAGGATCAGTAATGTAATGTATGTACACAGTGACTGCACCAACAGAATAGTGAGTGCAGCTCTGGGGTATAATACAGGATGTAGCTCAGGATCAGTAATGTAATGTATGTACACAGTGACTGCACCAGCAGAATAGTGAGTGCAGCTCTGGAGTATAATACAGGATATAACTAAGGATCAGTAATGTATGTACACAGTGACTGCACCAGCAGAATAGTGAGTGCAGCTCTGGAGTATAATACAGGAGGTAACTCAGGATCAGTAATGTAATATATGTACACAGTGACTGCACCAGCAGAATAGTGAGTGCAGCTCTGGAGTATAATACAGGATGTAACTCAGGTTCAGTAATGTAATGTATGTACACAGTGACTGCACCAGCAGAATAGTGAGTGCAGCTCTGGAGTATAATACAGGATGTAACTCAGGATCAGTAATGTATGTACACAGTGACTGCACCAGCAGAATAGTGAGTGCAGCTCTGGAGTATAATACAGGATGTAACTCAGGATCAGTAATGTAATGTATGTACACAGTGACTGCATCAGCAGAATAGTGAGTGCAGCTCTGGGGTATAATACAGGATGTAACGCAGGATCAGTAATGTAATGTATGTACACAGTGACTGCACCAGCAGAATAGTGAGTGCAGCTCTGGGGTATAATACAGGATGTAACTCAGGATCAGTAATGTAATGTATGTACACAGTGACTGCACCGGCAGAATAGTGAGTGCAGCTCTGGGGTATAATACAGGATGTAACTCAGGATCAGTAATGTAATGTATGTACACAGTGACTGCACCAGCAGAATAGTGAGTGCAGCTCTGGAGTATAATACAGGATGTAACTCAGGATCAGTAATGTAATGTATGTACACAGTGACTGCACCAGCAGAATAGTGAGTGCAGCTCTGGAGTATAATACAGGATGTAACTCAGGATCAGTAATGTAATGTATGTACACAGTGACTGCACCAGCAGAATAGTGAGTGCAGCTCTGGGGTATAATACAGGATGTAACTCAGGATCAGTAATGTAATGTATGTACACAGTGACTGCACCGGCAGAATAGTGAGTGCAGCTCTGGGGTATAATACAGGATGTAACTCAGGATCAGTAATGTAACGTATGTATACAGTGACTGCACCAGCAGAATAGTGAGTGCAGCTCTGGAGTATAATACAGGATGTAACTCAGGATCAGTAATGTACTGTATGTACACAGTGACTGCACCAGCAGAATAGTGAGTGCAGCTCTGGAGTATAATACAGGATGTAACTCAGGATCAGTAATGTAATGTATGTACACAGTGACTGCACCAGCAGAATAGTGAGTGCAGCTCTGGAGTATAATACAGGAAGTAACTCAGGATCAGTAATGTAATGTATGTACACAGTGTCTGCACCAGCAGAATAGTGAGTGCAGCTCTGGAGTATAATACAGGATGTAACTCAGGTTCAGTAATGTATGTATGTACACAGTGACTGCACCAGCAGAATAGTGAGTGCAGCTCTGGGGTATAATACAGGATGTAACTCAGGATCAGTAATGTAATGTATGTACACAGTGACTGCACCAGCAGAATAGTGAGCGCAGCTCTGGAGTATAATACAGGATGTAACTCAGGATCAGTAATGTAATGTATGTACACAGTGACTGCACCAGCAGAATAGTGAGTGCAGCTCTGGGGTAATGTAATAGATACATCTACACACTGGGTTTGGATGGATGTAATGGGGGTAGCTGCCGTTTCCCTCCGTGTCCTCTGGGCCCTTGCGGTTTCGGCTCTTGCTCTCACCTTCCTTTCTCTCCGGCTCCGCAGTTTGTTCTCTGCCGACCTTCAATATGATAAACCGCAATTAAATTTCTTTCTGTCAATTTCTGACACCGGGATGAAATCAGAGGAGCGCGGCTGCCGCCATATCTACCGCCCGTATTAGGTGATGGATTCAGAACACAGTAGAACTTTTGGACTTTTCAGCAGGTCGACCATAACTGATGAATGTCGGTAACTGGGAGCCCCGGACTGCAGATCCTGAGTGTGGGGGCCATGGATTGTTCGGTGTACTGCGCTCCTCCATATAGAGGCTACATAACAATGTATAAAGCCCCCATATAATAGCGTTTTACACAAAGCGTCGCTTCATTGCTTCCCTCGGTATAAATGCCGCCGTTCTCCTGAATCCGGCGATGTTTCTCTCAGGTTCCTCCTCCTCTCCGCTCCTGAGATATGGCCCTTTATTCTCTATATGTAATTGTTGTCTTTATAGCCAAGTGGGCGTCGTCTTCAGGACCACACCCACTTGGCTAAAATAACTAGATGCCCCGGTTTCAGCAGAGCGCCTGTCACTCTGCCCCGACCGCAGTGCCTCGCAGCGGGCACCTATTCTGCCGTACCTTTGGCCGCGGAGTAAGAAGGGAGGAGCTGCTGGTCGGGGCAGGAAAGAGTTAATTTAAAGTGACAGCACCTCTTCTCGGTGCCAGTAACGAGGCAGGCGGTGCCGATCCGCCGCTCCTTTGCCACGAGGACCCCGGGAATCGCGGCCTTTTGTTCCCGCCGCAGTCGTTTCTTCTGGAACAGAAATATCTTACAATACAAGAAAAAAAAACAACAAGAAAAAATGTCTTTTCGTTTCCACAGAAACAGCTAAATTCGCTTTCTTTCCGTAAATTGTGTCGCCGCGACCCCCCTCACCGCGAAAAGACGTTTTCTAATTAATATCTGTCAAAAGGATAAGCTGGAAATAGAAAAATAAATCACGACGCACAAACATTCCATAGAAGGTATGTAAAACTAAAAAAAAAAGAGCGAACCGTCACTGCGCCAAAATAATCATTTTTTAAAGGGATCGTGTCTATATAGTCGCAACATTGTATCAAAGTCAAAAATAGCCTCCAAGCAAATAATCTTCCAAAAAAATAATGATTTAATATAAAATTTATGAGAAATAGCAGAAAAAATGATGTACATGCTCCTCCCCCGAGGAACCTGTGGGCGGAGTTTCTTCATTTAAAGGAACAGTAGGGATAAAAGTCGACCAAAGAAAAATTGATGTAAAATTGCCTAAAATGTGCAATTTTTGGGGTCACATTTTGAAATTTTGCAAGGGCGCCATGTTATACAGCGGGATGGGGAGGGATTTAAAGAGTTTGGCCCCAATTTGTCTACATGGCGTGCTTGGCATGGTACATTTGGCGCCTTTTACAAATTAATAGGAAGTAGGTGGCGCATAAAGATGAGCCTAATGGCCCAAAATGGCTCTAGTTTTTTTTTTCTTTTTTTAAATGTGCAATTAGCGTAATTGTTTAGCCCCGCCCATGAGGATGTAAATGGGCCAATGGAAAACCGGTAACAGTGCGCCACATTTATTTTTAAAGAGAGACGTTCTAGACGTCCCAAAAATGTATCACCGCTGGATAATGCTCTGGAGTCCAATCGTAAAGTCAAGGGGGCGGGGAATAGTAAAGGAAAGGCGGAGTGTTTGATAGAGGGTGTGGCTTTAGGTGGTAAATGCCACACCCCTTATTGGGAAAAGTGAACAAATCTGTTTAATACCGGTCCCCAAAAATGGAAAAAGGGACCCAGTTAGACTCTGGGGCCCCATCTTCACCCTTCCCCTATAATATAGTAATATTTTTTATTTTTTTCGATGATTTTTTTCGCATATTTTTCTCATATTTCTCCGTTTTACAGCCATAAATCCCATTTTGTTCTCCCGTCGAGTTCTAAATTGGTTGAGTCTTTTTTTTTTCTCACCCAATTATTTTGTGATTTTCTTCGTCGCCCTCTGAATAGTGGCCAGCCACCCAATTATCGTATCAGTCCCGTCCAATCTCCTTCCCTGTGGGCTGTGTATTCTGGAGGGGCGCACAAATTACCCAGGGTGAAGAATTGATTTTTCGGATCAGCCCCTGTTAAGACGGAGAGTAACAAAGTGGTAAGTGTCACGTCTGCGAGTCTCAACCAACGACCCCCAAAAATAGGAAATTTAAAGGTAATAGTTGCATTTCGAGGGAATTGTATTTAAGAGACTGAAAGAACCTCAATGGAGTCCTCCACCTCGGCTTAAGTTTATTCTAGGAGTTTCCATCCTGCTACTTTCCATAAATATGTAATTTTTCTTGGCTGGTGTAAACGCCGCTGTTCTCCTGAATCCGGCGATGTTTTTCTTGTGTTTCTACGCCTCTCCGTTCCAGAGATACGGCCCTTTCTTCCCGGTCTATAAATCTAGTCTTGTTAGCCAAGTGGGCGTTGTTTGTTGATGAGCACACCCAGTTGCCAAAGAGACTCAATTTGCATACAGTGAGGAAGGGGCCGTATCTCTGGAACAGAGAGGCGTAGAAACACAAGAAAGACATCGCCGGATTCAGGAGAACGGCGGCATTTATACCAGATAAGAAAAATTATGTATTTAGGGCACAGAAAAAAATCTTTTAAGGACCGTTGAGAGGTTAAAAACTGCCTGAAATCTCACCAGGACAAGGGGGAGACTCCTAGATGTGATATCCTCATACCAAGACACAGCAGAAACATCTGAATAAGCAGTGCTGCAGTGTAAAGCGCGGCGGACGGAGCGAAACGCAAGATCGGATGGCAGCCCTTGTGTTTCCTGAAACCTTTCGTTTCTGATCATGTGACTTCGCACCCTGGCAGTGCCCCCCTCCCCAGGAAATAAGTGCCAGTCACTGGTGGGTGAGGGCGGTATGGGGCATGCTGGGAGTTATAGTTGTGCAATGGCTCAGGGGGCACAGAAGGGATAAAGGACATTGGTAGCCCCGGGGGGCATCAGACCCACCCAGACCTCCAAACCAGAGCAAAGCATCATGGTCCCAGGCAGGAGGGGTTCTGTTACACTGGGTCAGTGCAGAATAGAGAGTTCTGACACTTTCTCCTGGACTTTCTGCGCCAGTTGCGGTCTCTGCTTGCTGTCACATGCAGAGGGTTTGTTACAGTGCATCAGCCTCGTCCGCAGCTCCCTGAGGGCCTGTCCGTGGAGTCAGGGTGTTCCTGGGCACTGACAGCAAGCAGAGGTCCTGAGAAGAGGTTGTGCGGCGGCTGCGGCGCTGCAGTGGGGGCGGGGGGAGGAGGAGGCTCCGGCGGTGACAGGGGGGGAGGAGCGCGGCTGCACCGCATTGACATCGCACAGCCCGGGATCAGCAGCTCAGCCCCCGCCCGCCCGGCACACAGCGGACAGTGCGGGAACTTTACCAACTTTCTCCGGAGCTGCGGCCCCCGGAGCCCCGGACTGTGCGCCCCCCGGAGCCCCGGACTGTGCGCCCCCCGGAGCCCCGGACTGTGCGCCCCCCGGAGCCCCGGACTGTGCGCCCCCCGGAGCCCCGGACTGTGCGCCCCCCGGAGCCCCGGACTGTGCGCCCCCCGGAGCCCCGGACTGTGCGCCCCCCGGAGCCCCGGACTGTGCGCCCCCCGGAGCCCCGGACTGTGCGCCCCCCGGAGCCCCGGACTGTGCGCCCCCCGGAGCCCCGGACTGTGCGCGCCCCGGAGCCCCGGACTGTGCGCCCCCCGGAGCCCCGGACTGTGCGCCCCCCGGAGCCCCGGACTGTGCGCCCCCCGGAGCCCCGGACTGTGCGCCCCCCGGAGCCCCGGACTGTGCGCCCCCCGGAGCCCCGGACTGTGCGCCCCCCGGAGCCCCGGACTGTGCGCCCCCCGGAGCCCCGGACTGTGCGCCCCCCGGAGCCCCGGACTGTGCGCCCCCCGGAGCCCCGGACTGTGCGCCCCCCGGAGCCCCGGACTGTGCGCCCCCCGGAGCCCCGGACTGTGCGCCCCCCGGAGCCCCGGACTGTGCGCGCCCCGGAGCCCCGGACTGTGCGCCCCCCGGAGCCCCGGACTGTGCGCCCCCCGGAGCCCCGGACTGTGCGCCCCCCGGAGCCCCGGACTGTGCGCCCCCCGGAGCCGGGAGCGGAGAGGAGTCCTGCACTGTGAGTACAAGCGGGGAGGGAGCTGTGTACCGGGGGTCTGTGCCGTGTACCGGGGGTCTGTGCCGTGTACCGGGGGTCTGTGCCGTGTACCCCGGGGGTCTGTGCCGTGTACCGGGGGTCTGTGCCGTGTACCGGGGGTCTGTGCCGTGTACCGGGGGTCTGTGCCGTGTACCGGGGGTCTGTGCTGTGTACCCCGGGGGTATGAGCATTGCTCCCTGATAACTGTACTACCAAACATGTACCCCAATATCTGAGCTTTCGTTCTGGGCCCCCCGTATAGTACTGTCCCCATATACTGTATTTACCTCTAGTGCTCTCTACCCTGCGCCCCCCACTCTGTGTGCCCCTCTGCTATACACCAGCCCTGCGCCCCCAGCCTATGTGCTCCTCTGCTGTACCCCTGTGCCCCCCAGCCCATGTGCTCCTTTGCTGTACCCCTGTGCCCCCCAGCCCATGTGCTCCTCTGCTGTACCCCCTGCCCTGCACCTCCCCTCCCCAGTCTGTGCACCTCTCTGCTGTACCCCTGCCCTGTGCCCCCTTGTCTGTGTACCTCTCTGCTGTACCCCTGCACTCTGTGCCCTGGCATGTCCCATTGCGCACAGCTGTACTGTTGTCCTAGTCCGCTGCCCCCCTGTACTGCGCTGTCATATGTGGTCGTCCCTCCATGTGCTGAGCACGGTCTTCACTTTATCCCTGTCATGTGTCCGCCTGACCGGCCATTGCCCATAGAAGTGTGTGCACTGTGCCACAAAACATCCCATCTCCAGGCTCTGACCCCCCCACTCCTCGCTGGACCGTGCCAGTGATATATTTGGGGTCCTCAGATGTGATGTACAGGAAGCAGCGATTGTTCTCACTCTGCAACTTTGTTACACAACAGTCAGAAAACAATTGTGTGTTGTGTGGATCGTCCGGAGGAGCCAGAACATCCGACCACAGTAATCTGGAGGCCAGACGGCAAGTAATCCTGGAGAGGGATCAACTCGCACCCCTTCACTGCCAGACCCGAGGCGAGAGACGGGAGTGTGTGTTCTCGATAGTGAGTTTGCACCTGTGTGTGTTCCCGATAGTGTGCGCTTCTGTGTGTGTTCCCGATAGTGTGCGCCTCTGTGTGTGTTCCCGATAGTGTGCGCCTCTGTGTGTGCCTGCCTGTGAGTGTGTTCCCAAACTCCAAAAACACAAGACACTGGGTATTCTCCTTCCCCATGTGTGTTCCCGATAGTGTGCGCCTCTGTGTGTGTTCCCGATAGTGTGCGCCTCTGTGTGTGTTCCCGGTAGTGTGCGCCTCTGTGTGTGTTCCCCATAGTGTGCGCCTCTGTGTGTGTTCCCCATAGTGTGCGCCTCTGTGTGTGTTCCCGATAGTGTGCGCCTCTGTGTGTGTTCCCGGTAGTGTGCGCCTCTGTGTGTGTTCCCCATAGTGTGCGCCTCTGTGTGTGTTCCCGATAGTGTGCGCCTCTGTGTGTGTTCCCGATAGTGTGCGCTTCTGTGTGTGTTCCCGATAGTGTGCGCTTCTGTGTGTGTTCCCGATAGTGTGCGCCTCTGTGTGTGTTCCCGATAGTGTGCGCCTCTGTGTGTGTTCCCGATAGTGTGCGCCTCTGTGTGTGTTCCCGATAGTGTGCGCCTCTGTGTGTGTTCCCGATAGTGTGCGCCTCTGTGTGTGCCTGCCTGTGAGTGTGTTCCCAAACTCCAAAAACACAAGACACTGGGTATTCTCCTTCCCCTTGTGTGTTCCCGATAGTGTGCGCCTCTGTGTGTGTTCCCGGTAGTGTGCGCCTCTGTGTGTGTTCCCCATAGTGTGCGCCTCTGTGTGTGTTCCCGATAGTGTGCGCCTCTGTGTGTGTTCCCGATAGTGTGCGCCTCTGTGTGTGTTCCCGATAGTGTGCGCCTCTGTGTGTGTTCCCGATAGTGTGCGCCTCTGTGTGTGTTCCCCATAGTGTGCGCCTCTGTGTGTGTTCCCCATAGTGTGCGCCTCTGTGTGTGTTCCCCATAGTGTGCGCCTCTGTGTGTGTTCCCCATAGTGTGCGCCTCTGTGTGTGTTCCCCATAGTGTGCGCCTCTGTGTGTGTTCCCGATAGTGTGTGCGCCTCTGTGTGTGTTCCCGATAGTGTGTGTGCCTCTGTGTGTGTTCCCGATAGTGTGCGCCTCTGTGTGTGTTCCCGATAGTGTGCGCCTCTGTGTGTGTTCCCGGTGGTGTGCGCCTCTGTGTGTGTTCCCGGTAGTGTGCGCCTCTGTGTGTGTTCCCGATAGTGTGCGCCTCTGTGTGTGTTCCCGATAGTGTGCGCCTCTGTGTGTGTTCCCGGTGGTGTGCGCCTCTGTGTGTGTTCCCGGTGGTGTGCGCCTCTGTGTGTGTTCCCGGTAGTGTGCGCCTCTGTGTGTGCTCCCGGTAGTGTGCGCCTCTGTGTGTGTTCCCGGTAGTGTGCGCCTCTGTGTGTGTTCCCGGTAGTGTGCGCCTCTGTGTGTGTTCCCGGTAGTGTGCGCCTCTGTGTGTGTTCCCGGTAGTGTGCGCCTCTGTGTGTGTTCCCGGTAGTGTGCGCCTCTGTGTGTGTTCCCGATAGTGTGCGCCTCTGTGTGTGTTCCCGATAGTGTGCGCCTCTGTGTGTGTTCCCGATAGTGTGCGCCTCTGTGTGTGTTCCCGATAGTGTGCGCCTCTGTGTGTGCCTGCCTGTGAGTGTGTTCCCAAACTCCAAAAACACAAGACACTGGGTATTCTCCTTCCCCATGTGTGTTCCCGATAGTGTGCGCCTCTGTGTGTGTTCCCGGTGGTGTGCGCCTCTGTGTGTGTTCCCGGTAGTGTGCGCCTCTGTGTGTGTTCCCGATAGTGTGCGCCTCTGTGTGTGTTCCCGATAGTGTGCGCCTCTGTGTGTGTTCCCGGTGGTGTGCGCCTCTGTGTGTGTTCCCGGTGGTGTGCGCCTCTGTGTGTGTTCCCGGTGGTGTGCGCCTCTGTGTGTGTTCCCGGTAGTGTGCGCCTCTGTGTGTGTTCCCGATAGTGTGCGCCTCTGTGTGTGTTCCCGGTAGTGTGCGCCTCTGTGTGTGTTCCCGGTAGTGTGCGCCTCTGTGTGTGTTCCCGGTAGTGTGCGCCTCTGTGTGTGTTCCCGGTAGTGTGCGCCTCTGTGTGTGTTCCCGATAGTGTGCGCCTCTGTGTGTGTTCCCGGTAGTGTGCGCCTCTGTGTGTGTTCCCGGTAGTGTGCGCCTGTGTGTGTGTGTTCCCGATAGTGTGCGCCTCTGTGTGTGTGTTCCCGATAGTGTGCGCCTCTGTGTGTGTTCCCGATAGTGTGCGCCTCTGTGTGTGTTCCCGGTAGTGTGCGCCTGTGTGTGTGTGTTCCCGATAGTGTGCGCCTCTGTGTGTGTGTTCCCGATAGTGTGCGCCTCTGTGTGTGTTCCCGATAGTGTGCGCTTCTGTGTGTGTTCCCGATAGTGTGTGCCTCTGTGTGTGTTCCCGATAGTGTGCGCCTTTGTGTGTGCCTGCCTTTGTGTGTGTTCCCAAACTCCAAAAACACAAGACACTGGGTATTCTCCTTCCCCATGTGTGTTCCCGATAGTGTGCGCCTCTGTGTGTGTTCCCGATAGTGTGCGCCTCTGTGTGTGTTCCCGGTAGTGTGCGCCTCTGTGTGTGTTCCCGATAATGTGCGCCTCTGTGTGTGTTCCCGGTAGTGTGCGCCTCTGTGTGTGTTCCCGGTAGTGTGCGCCTCTGTGTGTGTGTTCCCAAACTCCAAAAACCCAAGGCATCGGGTATTCTCCTTCCTCCTGTGTGTGAGAGTTCCCCACGGTGTGTGCCTGGGTGTCTCCCCCTCGCATAGTGCCCTCCTGGCGTCTTATCAGTTTCCTGTGTACTATACTGATGTCGCCTCCTCGGCAGTGATTCTGTGGTGAGGATGTGCGCTGCCCTCCTGGCACTTTGTAGAGGGCACTGCAGTCTATGCCAGGCACATTGTAATCACGGGGGCGGCTGACGGCGGCCTGTAAGATGCCGACATCGTAATCTTCACGGTAACACAGGTCCTGTTCCCACGCTTGGAGGTCGCGCCTCGGTGGTCAGCACCCTGGTGGTCAGCATCTCGGTGGTCAGCACCCTGGTTGTCAGCATCTCGGTGGTCAGCACCCTGGTTGTCAGCACCCTGGTTGTCAGCACCCTGGTGGTCAGCGCCTCGGTTGTCAGCACCCTGGTGGTCAGTGCCTCGGTGGTCAGCACCCTGGTTGTCAGCGCCTCGGTGGTCAGCACCCTGGTTGTCAGCGCCTCGGTGGTCAGCACCCTGGTTGTCAGCGCCTCGGTGGTCAGCACCCTGGTGGTCGCGCCTCGGTGGTCAGCACCCTGGTGGTCGCGCCTCGGTGGTCAGCACCCTGGTTGTCAGCGCCTCGGTGGTCAGCACCCTGGTGGTCGCGCCTCGGTGGTCAGCACCCTGGTGGTCGCGCCTCGGTGGTCAGCGCCCTGGTGGTCGCGCCTCGGTGGTCAGCACCCTGGTGGTCGCGCCTCGGTGGTCAGCACCCTGGTGGTCGCGCCTCGGTGGTGGCGTTGTGTGGAGTCCTCACTGCGCCCACAACCGGGCGACCTTCACTCTGGTGCAGGGAATAATTGGGGTTTTGTAGCCGCAGCTCTGACACAGTCTGCGATTGTAACAAACCCTCAGCTGTGAGGTTTTTTAACCTCTGGATGTAAACACTAATGATCCCTTTCACCGACAACAAGTGGAGTTTTTGAGAATGATGAAAATGGCGCCTAATCCAGAAAATCATCGACCGATAATCCAGACTATTGATGGCCGCCCATCAGTTGGCTGCAGATTTATTTCTTTTGGGGGGGGATATAATTCTGAAAAAACACCTTGAGGTATTTTACTCCACTCAGTGTTTCTGGCGCGGCCGCCGTCCGTTACCATAGAGCGGCCTTGAATACTGATATCTGACACAGTGACCAATCAGAGCTCAGTTTTCATTCTGAAACTTGAACTGGAAAAATGAAATGTGGGCTCCGATTGGTTGCTATAGGCAACGAGGCCTACCGCATTTCTCAGGCCCTTTCTGTGTCGTGTGTTTCTTGCCAGACTTGCGTTTAGCATCCTATCAGATCCCGGCTTTCATTTTCTAACCTGTAACGGACAAATGAAAGCTGGTTTCTGATTGGTTGCTCTGCCATGAGTCTGAGTGAATGTTTTCTTCACCCATGACCATGAGAAGTTTTCGTTTTCTGCCTTACCTGTATATAAAGTAGTTTGTGTCCTCTATGGCGCCATGTATTACAGAAAGTGACAACATTGGCCTCCTCGAGCATGTAGCTTCGGAGTAGTCACCAGTGATGTCTGGGACTGTTGCTAGGCAACGTGGCTTGTCTGTTTGAGTAAAAAGTAGTATTAAAAATTACATAAAATTCTTAATTGACCCATTTCTATTATTCCTCCTGGACGTATAAGTAAATTGACAATTGGGCGTTACCATTTTATCCCTTTAATTGACAGATTTGGCTACACTTTATTTTCTGGAGTTCCCCTCGCATTCGTAGTTAATAAATGTGTATATGTAACGTATAGTTCTGCCACCACCTTCCTTAGGCCGCTAGTCTGCGTCCTATACAATATGGCGGGACTATATTAGGGCAGAGATCTGGGAAGAATGTGACTGTTCTTCCGGCAGCGGAGGACACCTGTATAACGGTCTTGGCAGAAACATACATTTAGGTGAAATCCATGTTTCCATTTTGTTTTCGTACTTTGCATTTCCATGGCAGCGCGGCGTCCTGTGTACAAGGAGCCGTCTAATCTGCTGCACAAGGTGACTGGTGTCTTGTTGCCAGCTATGCGCTAATTCAAAATCCCATTGTTCTTGGCTGGAGAAGGAATTCTGAGATTACCGTTAGTCAAACATCTGAGAGCGGGAGAGGAAAGAGACCACAGGGGGCTACAAGTCTCCTGACATTATATTCTGGGAAGTTATACACAGGTGAAAAGTGTTTGTGGAATACTGCCCCTATGTACAAGAATATAACTATTATAATACTGCCCCTATGTATAAGAATATAACTACTATAATACTGCCCCTATGTATAAGAATATAACTACTATAATACTGCCCCTATGTACAAGAATATAACTACTATAATACTGCCCCTATGTACAAGAATATAACTACTATAATACTGCCCCTATGTATAAGAATATAACTACTATAATACTGCTCCTATGTACAAGAATATAACTACTATAATACTGCCCCCTATGTACAAGAATATAACTGCTATAATACTGCCCCTATGTACAAGAATATAACTACTATAATACTGCCCCTATGTATAATAATATAACTACTATAATACTGCCCCTATGTACAAGAATATAACTGCTATAATACTGCCCCCTATATACAAGAATATAACTACTATAATACTGCCCCTATGTACAAGAATATAACTACTATAATACTGCCCCTATGTTCAAGAATATAACTACTATAATACTGCCCCTATGTACAAGAATATAACTATTATAATACTGCCCCCTATGTACAAGAGTATAACTACTATAATACTGCCCCCTATGTACAAGAGTATAACTACTATAATACTGCTCCTATGTACAAGAATATAACTACTATAATACTGCTCCTATGTACAAGAATATAACTACTATAATACTGCTCCTATGTACAAGAATATAACTACTATAATACTGCTCCTATGTACAAGAATATAACTACTATAATACTGCCCCTATGTACAAGAATATAACTACTATAATACTGCTCCTATGTACAAGAATATAACTACTATAATACTGCTCCTATGTACAAGAATATAACTACTATAATACTGCCCCTATGTACAAGAGTATAACTACTATAATACTGCCCCATGTACAAGAATATAACTACTATAATACTGCCCCCTATATACAAGAATATAACTATTATAATACTGCCCCTATGTACAAGAATATAACTACTATAATACTGCTCCTATGTACAAGAGTATAACTACTATAATACTGCTCCTATGTACAAGAGTATAACTACTATAATACTGCCCCCTATGTACAAGAGTATAACTACTATAATACTGCCCCTATGTATAAGAATATAACTACTATAATACTGCTCCTATGTACAAGAATATAACTACTATAATACTGCTCCTATGTACAAGAATATAACTACTATAATACTGCTCCTATGTACAAGAGTATAACTACTATAATACTGCCCCCTATGTACAAGAATATAACTACTATAATACTGCTCCTATGTACAAGAATATAACTACTATAATACTGCCCCTATGTACAAGAGTATAAGGCCGGGATCACACTACAGCGAGATACGGCCGAGTCTCGCAGGTTAAAATCAAGCTCTGGCACCTGCACTCCAAAGCGGAGCGTGCGGCCGCGTAGCAATACATGGAGCCGCACGCTCCGCTCCGGAGTGCCTGTGCCAAAGCTTGTTTTTAACCTGCGAGACTCGGCCGTATCTCGCTGTAGTGTGACTCCGGCCTAACTGCTATAATACTACCCCTATGTACAAGAATATAACTGCTATAAGGCCGGGATCACACATGCGAGAAACACGTCCGTGTCTCGCATGTGAAATCCAAGCTCTGGTGCCGGCACTGTGGAGCGGAGCGTGCGGCCCCATAGCAACACATGGAGCCGCACGCTCTGCTCTGGAGTGCCGGCGCCAGAGCTTGGATTTCACATGCGAGACACTGACGTGTCGTTATATTCATGCTCCTATGTACAAGAATATAACTACTATAATACTGCCCCTATGTACAAGAATATAACTACTATAATACTGCCCCTATGTACAAGAATATAACTACTATAATACTGCCCCTATGCACAAGAATATAACTACTATAATACTGCTCCTATGTACAAGAATAGAACTACTATAATACTGCCCCTATGTTCAAGAATATAACTACTATAATACTGCCCCTATGCACAAGAATATAACTGCTATAATACTGCTCCTATGTACAAGAATATAACTACTATAATACTGCTCCTATGTACAAGAATATAACTACTATAATACTGCCCCTATGTACAAGAATATAACTACTATAATACTGCTCCTATGTACCAGAATATAACTACTATAATACTGCTCCCTATGTACAAGAATATAACTACTATAATACTGCTCTTATGTACAAGAATATAACTACTATAATACTGCTCCCTATGTACAAGAATATAACTACTATAATACTGCTCTTATGTACAAGAATATAACTACTATAATACTGCTCCCTATGTACAAGAATATAACTACTATAATACTGCTCCCTATGTACAAGAATATAACTACTATAATACTGCTCCCTATGTACAAGAATATAACTACTATAATACTGCTCTTATGTACAAGAATATAACTACTATAATACTGCCCCTATGTGCAAGAATATAACTACTATAATACTGCTCCTATGTACAAGAATATAACTACTATAATACTGCTCTTATGTACAAGAATATAACTACTATAATACTGCTCCCTATGTACAAGAATATAACTACTATAATACTGCTCCCTATGTACAAGAATATAACTACTATAATACTGCTCCCTATGTACAAGAATATAACTACTATAATACTGCTCCTATGTACAAGAATATAACTACTATAATACTGCCCCTATGTACAAGAATATAACTACTATAATACTGCCCCTATGTACAAGAATATAACTACTATAATACTGCCCCTATGTACAAGAATATAACTACTATAATACTGCCCCTATGTACAGAAATATCTGTACTTTGTTATTCGATGTGTGTTGTCGGTGCCGTGTTGTAGTAGAGTCGGTTGTGTTCGGTGTAGTATGTTGCAGTGTGAGCTGTGTCCTTGGTCCAGTGCAAAAATGACTTTCATAGTTTCCCTCTTGTGTTCTCTCAGCTGGAGGTTGTCCATCGCTTTCCAGTTGTACTCTCTGATTTTAAAGGGCCAGTTACCGCATTATCACTTTTATCCAGGCTGTCTTTATCACTAAAGACAGCCTGGAATGGCTGATAACAGTGAACAATAGATTGCATTGACCTGCACACTCTTTTGTGATGTGCTATGTGACTCCTAAACTGGAGCATCTCCTGGAAGTGATGTTGTATTATTCCTCGTCAGGATGGAGTAGCGCAGCCGCGCGCCCTGCTGACATGGCAGCTGCACACATATTGTCTAGACGTCTCCTCCAGAGGCTGAGATTACTTTATAATTTCATCCTGGCCATTTTCCTGCAGAGCCGCACTGTGGAAATGACTGAAAACACTGTGCAAAGGAAAAAACAACGAAATCCAATACATAACTAACCCAAAGGAGCAGCAGGACCGACGCTGCAGAAAAATATGTACAAACAGAAGAGTGACCTATTGGAAAGCCTGTAAATTGGGTCCATAGGTGCAGCGCTGGTTACTCAGGATAGTTCCGTGTTTATCCACCCTATTCTGGGTGTACGGGAAATACGCCATTGCCACACTTCGCGCCTCTCTGTAGAGAACTTCTATACTGTGTCTGCATCCAACTGAAAAAGACTATGAGGGAGGAGCATGAGGAAGATAGTCCTGTTACTTAAGTGCTCACGGGCCAATCAGCATCACTGGGAGTGTTCTTGGCTATGCTGGGAGCACACCCCCTGTCTCCTATTGGCTGAGGGATATGATTCTTTTTAGGCACGTCCTTCAAGTCCTTTCCAGCTGCATGCAGACCCAGTTTGCCACCTTTTTTAGTAATGTGTAACTTGAATTTCAGTCAGACAGGGAGACAGACAGAAGACAGAATTATTTTTTTATTGCTACCATCCTCCTCTGTATATCCAGGCTGAGCATGATGGGAGTGATAGTGCTGTGGCAGTGAGCACCAGTCTCTGTATCTGCTGGGTATTGCCCCGATTGTTTACCTCGTCCACTGCTGATGCTGGCAGAATCTCTTTCGGTTCAGGACAATCCTGGATTACTCTTCTGTTGTTGTCATGGCTTTTTCACGGGCCACAATTAGAAATGAAACAATGCCAACCTCTGTTTAGTGTCGTCCGTAAATGTACAGGAGGACGTTCTTACATAAAGGGTTGCACAGGATTAGAAAAACATGCCTGTTTCTGTTAAAAAAACAAACAAAGAAACAAAAAACAAACAGCGCCACACCTTAGCTACAGGTTTTGTGCGGTATTGCATTTTAACCCCATTAAATTCTATTTAGCTGAGCCGTAATACCAGATACAAACTATAAATTAGTGGCACTTTTCTGAAGAAAAGTCGCTATTTATTGAAAGAAAAAATCTCTGATCTCCCTTAAAGGGAGACATGTCACCAAGTCAAAAGTGTCCAGTTTTTGTACTTGCTTCATTCCCCTTATTCCCCTGAGTATTTTGCTTTTTGTTTTTTTGAAATCCGACATACAGTTCTAGAGATATAGACCTTTTTATTTAGTGCTAATTTTTATCTTTACAAAGGGGGCGTGGCTCAAGCGATACTCTGTGGGCGTGTCTTTATGCTGCTCTAAATAATTATGCTGTTAGCACTACTCCGTAAAAGTTAGCATCCGATAAAGAGGCCCATATCTCTGGGACCGTATGGTGGATTAAAAAAAACCAAAAAGCGGAATAATCAAGGAAACGACGAGAATAAAATAAGAGCAGAAATTGATTGCTTTTGACCTGGTGACGGGTCCCCTTTAAAGGACCTTACGACTCCACCCGGTGTGCAGTAGGTTCTTCCTCAGGATCAGGTCGGACCAGATCTACTTGTCTTTCGTTCTTCGCTCGCTTCTCTTCATTTTTCTGGCTCGGTTTAAAGTTCAGCCAAAAACTCATGTTTAACGCTTCAGTGATCGAGGGAAAAACAGACATGGAGAGGAGGATGATGGGAGTTTTGTGTGGATCAAAATCGTTAAAATACCCGCACCGTATCTTTTTCTTGTGGAAAAAACTTCGAGGTTGTCCGATGAGCAACGTATAAATCATAAGGGTCCTATTTACACGACTGGAGCACTGGGTATTTCCTCGCGGCAGGGACGTACATAGAAATTATGGGGCCCTATAGCAGAAGTTCTAAATGCCCCACCACCACCACCCAAAAAAAAAAAACCCTTAATATTCAGTGGGGTCACAGAAGAGCATATCTCACAACTTGCAGCCCATGCAAAGTAATTGTCCTCCTATTAAAGCTCCTAGATTCCCCTTTCATTGACCCTATAAAGTATAAAGGCCACCAATAGTGTCTACCCCAAAGATATGATACCCCACAATGAATTCTTCCACAGTGCCCGCCACACGCATTGTATGATGACCCTACTGTGATACCCAAATAACCCTTCATATAGAATAATCGGCCCCACGTAACCCTCGTGCGACGTAATGGGCCCCACGTAGCCCTCGGGCGTCGTAATGGGCCCCACGTAGCCCTCGGGCGTCGTAATGGGCCCCACGTAGCCCTCGGGCGTCGTAATGGGCCCTCCGTGCGACGTAATGGGCCCCACTTACCATCCAGGAAGCCGATACAGTTGAAAGTGCATTGTGGGGCGGTGCCAGCGTCGTGGGCAAAATTAAAATCACACTGTTGACCAGATTTGGCGCACGGGCCAGAGTTTGGCATGTTTGACTTTGCTGAACACAGTCTCCCTCTGTCCCACCTGACTGAGGGAGACATTGACATCGGAATCTCTCAGTAGTGCAGCCTCAGGCTTCGGGCCTGTAACCCTGTATGATCATATTTCTGCCTAGAGATATTAGAACGTGTTTTTCACATCTTTAATGCACTTTAAGGTTTTTTTTTTTCATCAGTTTCTTCTGTCACGTCTCCTTTGAGATGAGGTTTTGATGGTGTGTTTGACGCACGTAGAAGGCGATGCCTCCAGAGATGTTTTGATTACGAGGGCTTGTATAATAGGCGCCCGGGTCGGTGCCAGTTCTCTCCTTGTGTCTGAAGTAAATACTTTCCACTTGGCTGCAAGTGTCTGTGTTGCTGTAAATTCCATATGCAGCCTCTCCCACCCTCCCGTGTAATCACCGCGCACAAGAGGGGGAGCGCCGGCCTGAAGGATTGCACTAGAGTAAACTCGAAGCACCTGGGATGAATTAAGGAAAAAGATGGTTGCCAGAATTTAACGAGGATCCGTTAACACTGAATGCTCATCTGCAGGCGGAGGATGATGAAGTGGTAATCCTCCTCAACTGGCAGCCAACCGGAGAAATTGGGGTGTATTCGGGCATTATGGATTTTTCCGAAAGCGCAGCAAAAACCTTGTTGTAGGCCGTATGGAGAAGTTCTAGCACTCTGAAAATGGTGGAGGCCACAAAGCTATAAGAAGAAGACTATAGAACCGGTGCAGAGAGTTTTCCATTTGAAGAAATGTCAGTTACCAGGAACAGTGGAGGTCAAGATAAGGTCTGGAAGACCAAGCAAAATTTCAGTCAGAGATGCTGGTAGGACTGCTAGAGAGGCAAATCAGAACCCCTGCGTGACTGCAAAAGACGTTCAGAAAGATTTAGCAGACTCTGGAGTTGTGGTACATTGTTCTACTGTTCAGAGACACCTGCACAAATATGGCCTTCATGGAAGAGTCATCAGAAGAAAACCTCTCCTGCAAACTCACCATAAAATTCAGAGTCAGAAGTATACAAAAGAACATCTAAACAAGCCTGATACATTTTAGGAGCAAGTCCTGTGGACCGATGAGGTTAAAATTTATCTCTTTGACCACAATGATCAAAGGTGGAGAAAAAGGGTACAAAATTTCAGGAAAAGAACATCTCGCCAACCATTAAGCATGGTGGAGATCAATCATGCTTTGGAGTTTTGTTGCAGACAATTTTAATTTGCAAATTACCATAAAGCAAATACACCCCACCTAAAAATTCCCTTTTATCTTTCAACGTAATATTGTGTTTAAAACCACAATGCTGTGTTGGCCCTTGGATAGACTTCCTATTAGTTCTGACCTGTTAATTTAATTCCATTTTTACAGTCCCTTCGTGGGTTCATCCACTCTAGTGCCTGTGTAATAGCGCCATGCTGAGCTGTAGTGCCTGTCTAATAGCGCTGCTCTCGGCTGTAGTGCCTGTGTAATGGTGCTGCTCTCGGCTGTAGTGCCTGTGTAATAGCGCCGCTCTCGGCTGTAGTGCCTGTGCGATAGCGCTGCTGTCGGCTGTAGTGCCTGTGTAATGGTGCCGCTCTCGGCTGTAGTGCCTGTGTAATGGTGCCGCTCTCTGCTGTAGTGCCTGTGCAATAGCGCTGCTCTCGGCTGTAGTGCCTGTGTAATGGTGCCGCTCTCGGCTGTAGTGCCTGTGTAATGGTGCCGCTCTCTGCTGTAGTGCCTGTGCAATAGCGCTGCTCTCGGCTGTAGTGCCTGTGTAATGGTGCCACTATCGGCTGTAGTGCCTGTGTAATGGTGCCACTCTCGGCTGTAGTGCCTGTGTAATGGTGCCACTATCGGCTGTAGTGCCTGTGTAATGGTGCCACTCTCGGCTGTAGTGCCTGTGTAATGGCGCCACTCTCGGCTGTAGTGCGTATGTAGTAGCGCCGGATCCGGCTGTAGTATGTATATAGCAGCAACGGTCCCGGCTGTAGTGCATATATAGTAGCGCCGCTCCTGGTTGTAGTGCGTATATAGTAGCGCCGGATCCGGCTGTAGTATGTATATAGCAGCGCCGGTCCCGGCTGTAGTATGTATATAGCAGCGCCGGTCCCGGCTGTAGTCCGTATATAGCAGCGCCGCTCCTGGCTGTAGTCCGTATATAGCAGCGCCTCTCCTGGCTGTAGTCCGTATATAGCAGCGCCGGTCCCGGCTGTAGTGCGTATATAGCAGCGCCGCTCCTGGCTGTAGTATGTATATAGTAGCGCCTGTCCCATCTGTAGTGCATATGTAGTAGCGCCGGTCCCGGCTATAGTGCGTATATAGCAGCGCCGGTCCCGGCTATAGTGCGTATATAGCAGCGCCGGTCCCGGCTGTAGTCCGTATATAGCAGCGCCACTCCCTTCTGTATTTTGCATTTATTACCTCAGATTGTTCCCTTTTGTCCCGGAGGCTTTTCTATGCCCCCTTCCTCCAGGCTGCGCTGTACACCGTGGCGAGAGCCGCCTTGTAGATGTCTAGTGCCGGGGGCACCGGGGATTAATCTACTTGAATGAGCCTTAAGTGTCTCCCGTGACGGGTAGTGGGACTGTGGGGAGATTAGGATGGCGTCTCCAGCCCCACTCTCTCCTCTATGGGCCGTTATTTGCGCAGTCGCCCGGTCACCACTCCGCGGTGTCAGTCTGCGACACTGAGCCCGTACAGATCATACAAGCCCGGATTCATCACCCCGCAGTGTTTTCTCAGTAAACCGCCCTCGCCCGCGGCCTACAGGGGGAATAAAAAGCTTTTGTTACTGTCCGCCATTGTCACAATTGTATTTGATGGCCGGCGATTTACAGGACGACTCCACTTGGACTTTTTTTTGTTTTTAATCTACATTTTAGGTTACAGGAACTTTCCCATCTCCAAGATCCTGTCCCAATATGTAATAATAATAATATTAGCAAATCCCTCCAAGGAGTAATGTGGCGACAAAATGGCGACTATGTGGTAAATTCGCGGATCAGACAGTGAGATATATTCCTTTTTCGGGGGCTTTCGTCATCTTATGTAGGTGGCCGCTATTTATGGGGGTCTCCGGGGGGGAGGAAAGCTCTGATCACGGCTCAGTATGGCGGCAGATGGTTCATCTAGATTAGGACTTATCCGTGAAGAACGAGGAGCTCAACAAAAATGAACATATTAAGCTTTTACGTCTGGAAATCGGTCATCTCTACGGCGGGTGCGACACTACGACTCCCAGAAGTGCGTCCCATCAGTTAATGGAGCTACAGGTGCCCATTTTTTTTGCAGCCTAAGTCGCCAGGTGGCCCTGTCCTATAAAATCGAGTCCTACATTTCACGCCCCTTTAATATGTGGCTTAAAGTTATAGCTAAAAATTATTGTTCAGTTTAAATAAAGTTTATTGAATGGAGGAGCCAATAGGAGATGAGATTTCATATTCTAAACTGCTGTGGAAAAATGAAACATGGATTCTGATTGGTTGCTAGGCCCCCTCAGCACTATCAGACTGGTTACTATGGGAAACCAGGCCTGCAGTTTATTTACATCCTTCTTGTAGTGTGAATGAGGTTGTGCTGGAACTTGTAGTTCATTAATCACTAGTGCACAACCTGCTGTGCCATGTAGGAGCTTCATTACATCTTGTATTGCTTCTGACACAGCGCTCATACAATGTGGAGTTCCCCTTTAAGCGCCTTATTACATAACCTGACAGGCAGGATGGTAATGAGACGTGCGCTGATTATTCTCCTCACGTCCTTTAGCGCTCGTGAGCCGTGCGGCTGCGAAAGGGAAAAGACGCTGGAGGCCTCATAGTCAGAGCGTTAAATATGAATGAAATGGCTGATGGTACAGAATGTTCTCCATAACCGGGCGCAACGCGACTCCATGTGTTACCGTCCAATATACAGCGACACCGCCAATATATTATACACCTGAGAGCGTCAGATGTAACGGAATATAGCGAGCGCAGCTCTGGGGTATAATACGGGATCAGTAATGTATGTACACAGTGACTGCACCAGCAGAATAGCGAGCGCAGCTCTGAGGTATAGTACAGGATGTAACTCAGGATCAGTAATGTATGTACACAGTGACTGCACCAGCAGAATAGTGAGTGCAGCTCTGGAGTATAATACAGGATGTAACTCAGGATCAGTAATGTAATGTATGTGCACAGTGACTGCACCAGCAGAATAGCGAGCGCAGCTCTGAGGTATAGTACAGGATGTAACTCAGGATCAGTAATGTAATGTATGTACACAGTGACTGCACCAGCAGAATAGTGAGTGCAGCTCTTGAGTATAATACAGGATGTAACTCAGGATCAGTAATGTAATGTATGTACACAGTGACTGCACCAGCAGAATAGTGAGTGCAGCTCTGGAGTATAATACAGGAGGTAACTCAGGATCAGTAATGTTATGTATGTACACAGTGACTGCACCAGCAGAATAGTGAGTGCAGCTCTGGAGTATAATACAGGAGGTAACTCAGGATCAGTAATGTAATGTATGTACACAGTGACTGCACCAGCAGAATAGTGAGTGCAGCTCTGGAGTATAATACAGGATGTAACTCAAGATCACTAATGTAATGTATGTACACAGTGACTGCACCAGCAGAATAGTGAGTGCAGCTCTGGAGTATAATACAGGATGTAACTCAGGATCAGTAATGTAATGTGTGTACACAGTGACTGCACCAGCAGAATAGTGAGTGCAGCTCTGGAGTATAATACAGGATGTAACTCAGGATCAGTAATGTATGTACACAGTGACTGCACCAGCAGAGTAGTGAGTGCAGCTCTGGAGTATAATACAGGAGGTAACTCAGGATCAGTAATGTAATGTGTGTACACAGTGACTGCACCAGCTGAATAGTGAGTGCAGCTCTGGAGTATAATACCTGAGGTAACTCAGGATCAGTAATGTATGTACACAGTGACTGCACCAGCAGAATAGTGAGTGCAGCTCTGGAGTATAATACAGGATGTAACTCAGGATCAGTAATGTATGTACACAGTGACTGCACCAGCAGAATAGTGAGTGCAGCTCTGGAGTATAATACAGGAGGAAACTCAGGACTAGTAATGTAATGTGTGTACACAGTGACTGCACCAGCAGAATAGTGAGTGCAGCTCTGGAGTATAATACAGGATGTAACTCAGGATCAGTAATGTAATGTATGTACACAGTGACTGCACCAGCAGAATAGTGAGCGCAGCTCTGGGGTATAATACAGGATGTAACTCAGGATCAGTAATGTAATGTATGTACACAGTGACTGCACCAGCAGAATAGTGAGCGCAGCTCTGGGGTATAATACAGGATGTAACTCAGGATCAGTAATGTAATGTATGTACACAGTGACTGCACCAGCAGAATAGTGAGTGCAGCTCTGGAGTATAATACAGGATGTAACTCAGGATCAGTAATGTAATGTGTGTACACAGTGACTGCACCAGCAGAATAGTGAGTGCAGCTCTGGAGTATAATAAGGGATGTAACTCAGGATCAGTAATGTAATGTATGTACACAGTGACTGCACCAGCAGAATAGTGAGTGCAGCTCTGGAGTATAATACAGGATGTAACTCAGGATCAGTAATGTAATGTATGTACACAGTGACTGCACCAGCAGAATGGTGAGTGCAGCTCTGGGGTATAATACAGGATGTAACTCAGGATCAGTAATGTAATGTGTGTACACAGTGACTGCACCAGCAGAATAGTGAGTGCAGCTCTGGAGTATAATACAGGAGGTAACTCAGGATCAGTAATGTAATGTATGTACACATTGACTGCACCAGCAGAATAGTGAGTGCAGCTCTGGGGTATAATACAGGATGTAACTCAGGATCAGTAATGTAATGTATGTACACAGTGACTGCACCAGCAGAATAGTGAGTGCAGCTCTGGAGTATAATACAGGATGTAACTCAGGATCAATAATGTAATGTATGCACACAGTGACTGCACCAGCAGAATAGTGAGTGCAGCTCTGGAGTATAATACAGGATGTAACTCAGGATCAGTAATGTAATGTATGCACACAGTGACTGCACCAGCAGAATAGTGAGTGCAGCTCTGGGGTATATTACAGGATAAATAATGTGGAGAAGAGACTATTCTTGTATAATCCATTTCCAACAATCTGGTTTGTCACCATATTGGAGCCAGGTTTTCCGGTTTATAGTCGACCTCCGTCGCCCCGAGCTGGGACATGGGATCACATCCTACTACAAGTGACCTCACGTCTCAGGAATGACTCCTGTCTTCACGTTCTCCTCTTATGTCTCATCCTCCAGTTTCCATCTCTGGTAAGGTTTTTGCCTGTTCTGTCCAACCGTCTTCGTGTTTTTCTTTACTCCATCGTAATCCTTTTTGCTATTCAGGATTCTGGGAAAGACGGGTGGTCCTCGGGGCGTTAGACACATTTCATGTTGCTGTAGACTTGGGGGGGCCTGTGACTGACAATATCCAACATCTGCAGGGTAGGATACGAGCTCTACAGATAACGGGGGAGGAAAGACTGAGTCAGCGCCATGTCTGCGGCTCCTGTATAAAGAAGGAAATCTGGAGAGGAGAGATCAGGAAATCCATCCACAAAACGTATCCGCATCGAAACCTCATGTAATCGCTGGGGTGGAGTGTAGGCAGCAGGACTTAAAGGGGAAGAAGTTCAGGAGAAGTGAGCGACCAATCCTGAAAATAATGGGATTCACAGGCAAAATGGCAGCCAGCCTGAGGGGCCTGGGAAAGGGTTAATAATAATGTGAGTTCTGCTGCCGCAACTGCCCACCGCTTCTTTTCGCTAGCCCCTAACGGTCACTGTTTGTTGTTCAGATCTTCCGGGTCTGACTAGACCACAGGGGGCCATGATAGATATGTTGTGCGCCACTCTATCCCCCCTCCTACGTTGTGCGCCACACTATCCACCTCCTACGTCGTGCGCCTCTTCCCCTCCTACGTCGTGCGCCTCTTCCCCTCCTACGTCGTGCGCCGCTTCCCCTCCTACGTCGTGCACCTCTTCCCCTCCTATGTCGTGCGCCGCTTCCCCTCCTACGTGGTGCGCCGCTTCCCCTCCTACGTGGTGCGCCGCTTCCCCTCCTACGTGGTGCGCCGCTTCCCCTCCTATGTCGTGCGCCGCTTCCCCTCCTATGTCGTGCACCTCTTCCCCTCCTATGTCGTGCGCCGCTTCCCCTCCTACGTGGTGCGCCGCTTCCCCTCCTACGTGGTGCGCCGCTTCCCCTCCTACGTGGTGCGCCGCTTCCCCTCCTATGTCGTGCGCCGCTTCCCCTCCTATGTCGTGCGCCGCTTCCCCTCCTATGTCGTGCGCCGCTTCCCCTCCTATGTCGTGCGCCGCTTCCCCTCCTATGTCGTGCGCCGCTTCCCCTCCTATGTCGTGCGCCGCTTCCCCTCCTACGTCGTGCGCCGCTTCCCCTCCTACGTCGTGCGCCGCTTCCCCTCCTACGTCGTGCGCCGCTTCCCCTCCTACGTCGTGCGCCGCTTCCCCTCCTACGTCGTGCGCCGCTTCCCCTCCTACGTCGTGCGCCGCTTCCCCTCCTACGTCGTGCGCCGCTTCCCCTCCTACGTCGTGCGCCGCTTCCCCTCCTACGTCGTGCGCCGCTTCCCCTCCTACGTCGTGCGCCGCTTCCCCTCCTACGTCGTGCGCCGCTTCCCCTCCTACGTCGTGCGCCGCTTCCCCTCCTACGTCGTGCGCCGCTTCCCCTCCTACGTCGTGCGCCGCTTCCCCTCCTACGTCGTGCGCCGCTTCCCCTCCTACGTCGTGCGCCGCTTCCCCTCCTACGTCGTGCGCCGCTTCCCCCTCTACGTTGTGTGCTGCTCTCCCGCTACGTCGTGCGCCGCTTCCCCCTCTACGTCGTGTGCTGCTCTCCCGCTACGTCATGCGCCGCTTCCCCCTCTACGTCGTGTGCTGCTCTCCTGCTACGTCATGCGCCGCTTCCCCCTCTACGTCGTGTGCTGCTCTCCCGCTACGTCATGCGCCGCTTCCCCCTCTACGTCGTGTGCTGCTCTCCCTCTACGTCATGCGCCGCTTCGCCCTCTACGTCGTGTGCTGCTCTCCCTCTACGTCATGCGCCGCTTCGCCCTCTACGTCGTGTGCTGCTCTCCCGCTACGTCGTGCACCGCTCACCCCCTACATTGTGCGCCTATCCTTCCGTCGTACGCTGCCCCTCACGTCGTACGCTGCCCCTCACGTCGTACGCTGCCCCTCACGTCGTACGCTGCCCCTCACGTCGTACGCTGCCCCTCACGTCGTACGCTGCCCCTCACGTCGTACGCTGCCCCTCACGTCGTACGCTGCCCCTCACGTCGTACGCTGCCCCTCACGTCGTACGCTGCCCCTCACGTCGTACGCTGCCCCTCACGTCGTACGCTGCCCCTCACGTCGTACGCTGCCCCTCACGTCGTACGCTGCCCCTCACGTCGTACGCTGCCCCTCACGTCGTACGCTGCCCCTCACGTCGTACGCTGCCCCTCACGTCGTACGCTGCCCCTCACGTCGTACGCTGCCCCTCACGTCGTACGCTGCCCCTCACGTCGTACGCTGCCCCTCACGTCGTACGCTGCCCCTCACGTCGTACGCTGCCCCTCACGTCGTACGCTGCCCCTCACGTCGTACGCTGCCCCTCACGTCGTACGCTGCCCCTCACGTGCCTGGAACACATTTTGGGAGATCTGCTTATTTCTTTCTTTTTAGGTTTCATCCAGAGATCCCGCAGGATTCGGCCCCGTATGACTTGGGGCCGCGCAGAGCCCCCCGTTGTTTTCCGCAGGGCCGCGCGGTGACGTTTTCCATCTGCAGCAGGCACATCTGTTAGACATTTCCACTTCCCGCACGCCGCAGTCTTCTCTATTTTTAGGATTTCAACCCTCCAAATGAGATTGTACCAGAAAGACCCAAAACACATGTTCCACCCCGTGCAGGGAGGGATCGGGGTGAGGAATCACCTGTGCTTTACCGGGAGGGACGGCTCATTAATATTCATTATCAAATTATCACCTAAAAATAGAACTGATTGCACTATTTATTTGCCGCCCCGCCCTGTATCTTACTTGGGGCGTAAGAGCCCTTTAAATCTTTCTTAAAGAGACAGTACACGTGTAATCTTGTCTTTAGAGCGTGATCTATTTCTCTATTATCAGCTGTTTCAAGCTGGGAGATGTGTTTTTGCTTCACATTATTACGCTCCTGCGCTGTTACAACCTGCTAACTTTATAAACACCGGCCCTTTAAATTGTTGACCGTGTGACAGTTCAGGTAAAAGTCCCTGACCTCCGCGATCAACATCAGCCCTGACATCTAGGGACATCAGCTGTGGCCCCAACAAGTACCAGGGGCCCTTAAAGGTCATATCATAAAAGGCATTAAGGGTAGATTTGTAGAAACCGCATTTGTTGTCCCTAGCAACCAATCACGGAGCAGCTTTTATATTGCCAGAGCTGTTTGAGGAATGTAAGCTGCGCCGTGATTGGTTGCTACAGAACACGAAGGCCATTTTGCCAAATGAGGCCTAAATTCATGAAGCCTCTTTACTATAATTGCATACGACAATCATGGCACAATGTTTTAGATCCGTTTACAAAATGGCTTCCCGTGGTTACATCTATTGCTGAGAATGCTGTGTGACAACCAACATGGCCGCCTTTCCAACTGTCACACCTGTGGCGGCCATCTTTCCCATTGTCCGAATTAGCAAATCTAGTCGGTTCACATAACTAGGCCCGATGACAGTGGAAGGGTACTGGTGGCCATATTGGCTTCTGCTCGCCCTCTCTGCCTGGTCATACTGTGATACGTCCTCCATATTGTCCCATCATCTGAAGGAAAATGTCGGGGTGATCACAAGTATACGCAGATAGCGGCCCCCCGAAATAGAAGCCTGAAGTGGAGAGCGGCCCAGCCGCTGCAGATAACGGAGTATTAATACCGCCATTATCTCCCCATGTTACTTACAAAAGTGTAGAAGAAACTTCCACTGATAACTTCTCCAGATGGAGATGGCGGATGAGTCACTGATTGTGTGACGGAGCTTAATATAGATCCCACGGAGAAGACGAGGAGCGGCCGAAAACACAAAAGCTTCTGTGTATATACATACATATGGCAGTATTATAGCAGTTATATTCCTATACATAGCAGTATTATAGCAGTTATATTCCTATACATAGGAGCAGTATTATAGCAGTTATATTCTTGTACATAGGAGCAGTATTATAGTAGTTATATTCTTGTACATAGGGGCAGTATTATAGCAGTTATATTCATATACATAGGAGCAGTATTATAGTAGTTATATTCTTGTACATAGGGGCAGTATTATAGCAGTTATATTCTTGTACATAGGGGCAGTATTATAGCAGTTATATTCTTGTACATAGGAGCAGTATTATAGTAGTTATATTCTTGTACATAGGAGCAGTATTATAGTAGTTATATTCTTGTACATAGGGGCAGTATTATAGCAGTTATATTCATATACATAGGAGCAGCATTATAGTAGTTATATTCTTGTACATAGGGGTAGTATTATAGTAGTTATATTCTTGTACATAGGGAGCAGTATTATAGTAGTTATATTCTTGTACATAGGAGCAGTATTATAGTAGTTATATTCTTGTACATAGGGGCAGTATTATAGTGGTTATATTCTTGTGTATAGGGGGCAGTATTATACCAGTTATATTCTTGTACATAGAAGCAGTATTATAGTAGTTATATTCTTGTACATAGGAGCAGCATTATAGTAGTTATATTCTTGTACATAGGGCAGTATTATAGTAGTTATATTCTTGTATATAGAGGCAGTATTATAGTAATATTCTTGTACATAGGAGCAGCATTATAGTAGTTATATTCTTGTACATAGGAGCAGTATTATAGTAGTTATATTCTTGTACATAGGAGCAGTATTATAGTAGTTATATTCTTGTACATAGGAGCAGTATTATAGTAGTTATATTCATATACATAGGGGCAGTATTATAGTAGTTATATTCATATACATAGGAGCAGTATTATAGTAGTTATATTCTTGTACATAGGGGCAGTATTATAGTAATTATATTCTTGTACATAGGGGCAGTATTATAGTAGTTATATTCTTGTACATAGAGGCAGTATTATAGTAGTTATATTCTTGTACATAGAGGCAGTATTATAGTAGTTATATTCTTGTACATAATGGCAGTATTATAGTAGTTATATTCTTGTACATAGGGGGCAGTATTATAGTAGTTATATTCTTGTACATAGGGGGCAGTATTATAGTAGTTATATTCTTGTACATAGGGGGCAGTATTATAGTAGTTATATTCTTGTACATAGGAGCAGTATTATAGTAGTTATATTCTTGTACATAGGGGGCAGTATTATAGTAGTTATATTCTTGTACATAGGAGCAGTATTATAGTAGTTATATTCTTGTACATAGGAGCAGTATTATAGTAGTTATATTCTTGTACATAGGAGCAGTATTATAGTAGTTATATTCTTGTACATAGGGGCAGTATTATAGTAGTTATATTCTTGTACATAGGGGCAGTATTATAGTAGTTATATTCTTGTACATAGGGGCAGTATTATAGTAGTTATATTCTTGTACATAGGAGCAGTATTATAGTAGTTATATTCTTGTACATAGGAGCAGTATTATAGTAGTTATATTCTTGTACATAGGGGCAGTATTATAGTAGTTATATTCTTGTATATAGGGGGCAGTACTATAGTAGTTATATTCTTATACATAGGAGCAGTATTATAGTAGTTATATTCTTGTATATAGGGGGCAGTACTATAGTAGTTATATTCTTATACATAGGAGCAGTATTATAGTAGTTATATTCTTGTACATAGGAGCAGTATTATAGTAGTTATATTCTTGTACATAGGGGCAGTATTATAGTAGTTATATTCTTGTATATAGGGGGCAGTACTATAGTAGTTATATTCTTATACATAGGAGCAGTATTATAGTAGTTATATTCTTGTACATAGGGGGCTGTATTATAGTAGTTATATTCTTGTACATAGGAGCAGTATTATAGTAGTTATATTCTTGTATATAGGAGCAGTATTATAGTAGTTATATTCTTGTACATAGGGGCAGTATTATAGTAGTTATATTCTTGTACATAGGAACAGTATTATAGTAGTTATATTCTTGTACATAGGAGCAGTATTATAGTAGTTATATTCTTGTACATAGGGGGCAGTATTATAGTAGTTATATTCTTGTACATAGGAGCAGTATTATAGTAGTTATATTCTTGTGCATAGGGGGCAGTATTATAGTAGTTATATTCTTGTACATAGGGGGCAGTATTATAGTAGTTATATTCTTGTACATAGGAGCAGTATTATAGTAGTTATATTCTTGTACATAGGAGCAGTATTATAGTAGTTATATTCTTGTACATAGGAGCAGTATTATAGTAGTTATATTCTTGTACATAGGAGCAGTATTATAGTAGTTATATTCTTGTACATAGGAGCAGTATTATAGTAGTTATATTCTTGTACATAGGGGCAGTATTATAGTAGTTATATTCTTGTATATAGGGGGCAGTACTATAGTAGTTATATTCTTATACATAGGAGCAGTATTATAGTAGTTATATTCTTGTATATAGGGGGCAGTACTATAGTAGTTATATTCTTATACATAGGAGCAGTATTATAGTAGTTATATTCTTGTATATAGGGGGCAGTACTATAGTAGTTATATTCTTGTACATAGGAGCAGTATTATAGTAGTTATATTCTTGTACATAGGGGGCAGTATTATAGTAGTTATATTCTTGTACATAGGAGCAGTATTATAGTAGTTATATTCTTGTGCATAGGGGGCAGTATTATAGTAGTTATATTCTTGTACATAGGGGGCAGTATTATAGTAGTTATATTCTTGTACATAGGAGCAGTATTATAGTAGTTATATTCTTGTACATAGGAGCAGTATTATAGTAGTTATATTCTTGTACATAGGAGCAGTATTATAGTAGTTATATTCTTGTACATAGGAGCAGTATTATAGTAGTTATATTCTTGTACATAGGGGCAGTATTATAGTAGTTATATTCTTGTACATAGAGGGCAGTATTATAGTAGTTATATTCTTGTACATAGGAGCAGTATTATAGTAGTTATATTCTTGTACATAGGGGGCAGTATTATAGTAGTTATATTCTTGTACATAGGAGCAGTATTATAGTAGTTATATTCTTGTACATAGGGGCAGTATTATAGTAGTTATATTCTTGTACATAGGGGCAGTATTATAGTAGTTATATTCTTGTACATAGGGGCAGTATTATAGTAGTTATATTCTTGTACATAGGGGGCTGTATTATAGTAGTTATATTCTTGTACATAGGAGCAGTATTATAGTAGTTATATTCTTGTACATAGGGGCAGTATTATAGTAGTTATATTCTTGTATATAGGGGGCAGTACTATAGTAGTTATATTCTTATACATAGGAGCAGTATTATAGTAGTTATATTCTTGTATATAGGGGGCAGTACTATAGTAGTTATATTCTTGTACATAGGAGCAGTATTATAGTAGTTATATTCTTGTATATAGGAGCAGTATTATAGTAGTTATATTCTTGTACATAGGGGCAGTATTATAGTAGTTATATTCTTGTACATAGGGGCAGTATTATAGTAGTTATATTCTTGTATATAGGGGCAGTATTATAGTAGTTATATTCTTGTACATAGGGGCAGTATTATAGTAGTTATATTCTTGTACATAGGGGCAGTATTATAGTAGTTATATTCTTGTACATAGGATGGTGTGACATGACTCACTGACCATAATGATGCCTTCATGTGATAATTTGTCCTCGCCCGACTCGCACAGCTGTAGTTTGTATCAGTGTGTCAGAATACCTGTGCAGAGGCCCTTTCACATGTTGTATCTTGTTTATTTGTGAAGGTTTTTGACAGGATTTTTGTAAAGTTCACTGAGAAATACTTGATTTGACCTCACGGTGTGAATCCCCCCTTATGTGCCCCCTCATTACCGGCAGTTCCCCATCCCCCTCTTCTTCACAATAAAGTAGAGACCTTTCCCACTTTGCTCACTCCCCCTTCCTGGGATCCCATTAGATGTGCTGAGGCAGCAGGTCTGTGGCCGGGCCGGGGGTTCGGGTCCACAGTAATTGGTGCGGCCCTATAGAAAGCGAACAGTCAGGGCTCTGAGTTATCCTGGGCAAGCTGGGTGACAACCAATATGGCCACCACAGGTCTAGTTCTTCTTGTTGATGGGCAGTCGTCCACGTAAGGTTAATGATTGAATTACGGGGTGTTGACAAGTCCTGATCCATTGTCACTCCGCAGCGCTGTCTGCGGAAGGGGGCGACTATTGCGACATTTTATTTCACTTTTCATCCCCCCGTATTACGAGGATCTCAAGTCTTAACATGTCTATACGTCTGCTGGGATTTGGTTTGTGGGGGGTGATTATTAACGCAGCCCGGTCACGAGAGGCGCAGCTTCTACACATTGCCCCCTGTCGGGGAACGTTCCGTCCCACCTCTGGGTCCATGGGGCAAACAATATGGCATCTGTTCTGATCCTAGCAGGTTAACCCCTTAGATGTCGTGATTAGGATTAAAAGCGGCAGCTAAACGATTAAAGAGTAATCGTTTTAATTTTTATTTCATAGATCAATAATACACATGAAAATAAGAAATTTTGTGATAATATATTATCAGAGCAATCGTTTTCTTTCTCTGCCAAAACTGATCAGCCATTGTCAAAATTCTCAATTCTGAGGTAAAATCTGTATTCACTGAAGACACACTATCAACTGTAAAATAAAATCGGGAGTATACAGGGGCCGAGGAGCGATGTACTGCAGATGGAGGCTGTGTACAGGGGCCGAGGAGCGATGTACTGCAGAGGGAGGCTGTGTACAGGGGCCGAGGAGGGATGTACTGCAGAGGGAAGCTGTGTACAGGGGCCGAGGAGCGATGTACTGCAAAGGGAAGCTGTGTACAGGGGCTGAGGAGCGATGTACTGCAGAGGGAAGCTGTGTACAGGGGCCGAGGAGCGATGTACTGCAAAGGGAAGCTGTGTACAGGGGCCGAGGAGCGATGTACTGCAGAGGGAAGCTGTGTACAGGGGCCGAGGAGCGATGTACTGCAGAGGGAAGCTGTGTACAGGGGCCGAGGAGCGATGTACTGCAGAGGGAAGCTGTGTACAGGGGCCGAGGAGCGATGTACTGCAGATGGAGGCTGTGTACAGGGGCCGAGGAGCGATGTACTGCAGATGGAGGCTCTATACAGGGGCCGAGGAGCGATGTACTGCAGAGGGAGGCTGTGTACAGGGGCTGAGGAGCGATGTACTGCAGATGGAAGCTGTGTACAGGGGCCGAGGAGGGATGTACTGCAGATGGAAGCTGTGTACAGGGGCCGAGGAGGGATGTACTGCAGAGGGAAGCTGTGTACAGGGGCCGAGGAGCGATGTACTGCAGAGGGAAGCTGTGTACAGGGGCCGAGGAGCGATGTACTGCAGATGGAGGCTGTGTACAGGGGCCGAGGAGCGATGTACTGCAGATGGAGGCTGTGTACAGGGGCCGAGGAGCGATGTACTGCAGAGGGAGGCTGTGTACAGGGGCCGAGGAGCGATGTGCTGTAGATGGAGGCTGTGTACAGGGGCCGAGGAGCGATGTACTGCAGATGGAGGCTGTGTACAGGGGCCGAGGAGCGATGTACTGCAGATGGAGGCTGTGTACAGGGGCCGAGGAGCGATGTACTGTAGATGGAGGCTCTATACAGGGGCCGAGGAGCGATGTACTGCAGATGGAGGCTGTGTACAGGGGCCGAGGAGCGATGTACTGTAGATGGAGGCTCTATACAGGGGCCGAGGAGCGATGTACTGTAGATGGAGGCTGTGTACGGGGGGCCGAGGAGAGATGTACTGTAGATGGAGGCTGTGTACAGGGGCCGAGGAGCAATGTACTTCAGATGGAGGCTGTGTACAGGGGCCGAGGAGCGATGTACTGCAGAGGGAGGCTGTGTACAGGGGCCGAGGAGCGATGTACTGCAGATGGAGGCTGTGTACAGGGGCCGAGGAGCGATGTACTGTAGATGGAGGCTGTGTACAGGGGCCGAGGAGCGATGTACTTCAGATGGAGGCTGTGTACAGGGGCCGAGGAGCGATGTACTTCAGATGGAAGCTGTGTACAGGGGCCGAGGAGCGATGTACTGCAGAGGGAGGCTGTGTACAGGGGCCGAGGAGCGATGTACTGTAGATGGAGGCTGTGTACAGGGGCCGAGGAGCGATGTACTGTAGATGAAGGCTGTGTACAGGGGCCGAGGAGCGATGTACTGCAGAGGGAGGCTGTGTACAGGGGCCGAGGAGCGATGTACTGCAGAGGGAGGCTGTGTACAGGGGCAGAGGAGAGATGTACTGCAGATGGAAGCTGTGTACAGGGGCCGAGGAGCGATGTGCTGCAGATGAAGGCTGTGTACAGGGGAAGAGGAGCAATGTACTGTAGATGGAGGCTGTGTACAGGGGCCGAGGAGAGATGTACTGCAGATGGAGGCTGTGTACAGGGGCCGAGGAGAGATGTACTGCAGATGGAGGCTGTGTACAGGGGCCGAGGAGCGATGTACTGTAGATGGAGGCTGTGTACAGGGGCCGAGGAGCGATGTACTGTAGATGAAGGCTGTGTACAGGGGCCGAGGAGCGATGTACTGCAGAGGGAGGCTGTGTACAGGGGCCGAGGAGCGATGTACTGCAGATGGAGGCTGTGTACAGGGGCCGAGGAGCGATGTACTGCAGAGGGAGGCTGTGTACAGGGGCAGAGGAGCGATGTACTGCAGAGGGAGGCTGTGTACAGGGGCAGAGGAGCGATGTACGGCAGATGAAGGCTGTGTACAGGGGCCGAGGAGCGATGTACTGTAGATGGAGGCTGTGTACAGGGGCCGAGGAGCGATGTACTGCAGAGGGAGGCTGTGTACAGGGGCCGAGGAGCGATGTGCTGCAGATGAAGGCTGTGTACAGGGGAAGAGGAGCAATGTACTGTAGATGGAGGCTGTGTACAGGGGCCGAGGAGCGATGTACTGTAGATGGAGGCTGTGTACAGGGGCAGAGGAGCGATGTACGGCAGATGGAAGCTGTGTACAGGGGCCGAGGAGAGATGTACTGCAGATGGAGGCTGTGTACAGGGGCCGAGGAGCGATGTACTGCAGAGGGAGGCTGTGTACAGGGGCAGAGGAGCGATGTACGGCAGATGAAGGCTGTGTACAGGGGCCGAGGAGCGATGTACTGCAGATGGAGGCTGTGTACAGGGGCCGAGGAGCGATGTGCTGTAGATGGAGGCTGTGTACAGGGGCCGAGGAGCGATGTACTGTAGATGGAGGCTGTGTACAGGGGCCGAGGAGCGATGTACTGCAGATGGAGGCTGTGTACAGGGGCCGAGGAGCGATGTACTGCAGATGGAGGCTGTGTACAGGGGCCGAGGAGCGATGTACTGCAGATGGAGGCTGTGTACAGGGGCCGAGGAGCGATGTACTGCAGATGGAAGCTGTGTACAGGGGCCGAGGAGCGATGTACTGTAGATGGAGGCTGTGTACAGGGGCCGAGGAGAGATGTACTGCAGAGGGAGGCTGTGTACAGGGGCCGAGGAGCGATGTACTGCAGAGGGAGGCTGTGTACAGGGGCAGAGGAGCGATGTACTGCAGATGAAGGCTGTGTACAGGGGAAGAGGAGCAATGTACTGCGGAAGGAGGCTGTGTACAGGGGAAGAGGAGCAATGTACTGTAGATGGAGGCTCTATACAGGGGAAGAGGAGCAATGTACTGCGGAAGGAGGCTGTGTACAGGGGCAGAGGAGCGATGTACTGTAGATGGAGGCTGTGTACAGGGGCAGAGGAGCGATGTACTGCGGAAGGAGGCTGTGTACAGGGGCCGAGGAGGTTACACAGCAGCACAGAGTACTTAAGGAAAGCAGTTTGCTGCACGCTTGCAGGAGGAGAGGGCCATACGTGATGTTAGAAGGGGAACCCAAAAGGTTGTAATGCCAAAACCGGGGTCACAGCAGCACAGAGTATTTCAGGAAAGGGCTGTTTCCTCCCATTCTGCACTATTGGGGATGTTGTAAAGATTCGGCGCTCGCCCTGTAACTTGTCACAGAGGAAGATGGAGAAAAGACAGAACTCCGGTACCTATGGCAACCGGCGGAAAACTGAGCGAGCAGTAATTGAAAACCAAGGGGGCGAGGGTCCTCCATAATGAGGCCGGAGAGAGGGGGCGACAGTCCTGAACTTGCCGTACAGGGGGAGCTGCCACTGTGGATGTTACTCAGGTTGGGAAAATGGCGCCTCCCCTGTCCACAGGTGGTGTGTGGTATTACAGGCGACCACACATGGGGCGGCTCCGATCTGGTGGGGTCTCCACCTTTATAAGCCCAACATATCTCAGCAGGGCGCCCCCCGCTGGAGGCAGCCCAGGAATGCCGTGTTTTTTTCTGACAGCGCCTTCACTCTTGCACCAAGGAGTAAACCTATGAGATGGCACCCAGCAGAACCCGCCTCTGCGGTATACAGCTCAGCCGCGCTCTTTCAGTGCTGAAATCCTCTGCGCTGCTGTGACGATGACGTCTGCGATCCGCGAGCGCTCTTTGTACGCAGGGATACACACGGCACAGACATGGCCTCTTCTCCTGTGTGACCCCTTCCGCTCTCGCTGGTCTCGGGGCTGTTTGTGTAGGATCCTGGAGTGCGGGATTGAATTGCAAGATGTCAGCAAAGCGGACTGGGGTGCGGGGCGAACGTGGGGCGCTGTCTGCTCACGGAAACGGCCTCACCCCGGCCGGCGCGGCGCTGCTCTTGGCAGGTAGAAGGATCTTTAATTTCCTCCAGATGGTTGAAGTTGGCGTTCAGCAGAGGCCTGCGTTACAGTGTGTCAGGAGCTGACGGACAGGTTTTAAGAGCGACTCCCCACCCCCTCATTCCACTAATCTGCCTTTATTATACTTGTCATGAATCAGGTAGAACAGGATGAACAGGGGGGAAAAATGCCTAAAACAAATAAATAAGTAATGTCCTGTTGTGTTGATCTCCGCAGATTTGACATGACGTGAGCGCCAAACTCTGATCCGCATCATGGAACTCAAAGTGTGGGTGGACGGGGTCCAGAGGATCGTCTGCGGAGTGACGGAGGCGACCACGTGCCAGGAAGTTGTCATCGCCTTGGCACAGGCCATAGGTGAGTCTGGCCTGAAGGGGATGGGGTCTTCACGTATGTAATATAATTGTGCCAGCGACGGGGAAGTTTAGGGGTTAAGTTGGATGCTGGAGCTCCAAGAAGATAAGCAGTGCCTCTGATCTGAAGTCCGGGGTCCAACTGGTGGAATGTGCCCAGTGGCAGAAGAAGCAGATGGCGTCCAGACTTACCGAGCGCAGCTGTGGAGCACCAGAAGCACGCTCAAGCCCTTGTGTTCTAATCTTTTCAAGGTCCAGTCAGAGAAGCAGTTAGTGCATGACACCTGCTCCCCGAACGCTGGCGGGAAATCAGGGAGTACGGCCTCATAGAGATTCCATCTCTCCCGATCTCCTCATAGACTGTAATAAATCGGTCCCGATCTACTCGTAGATCTCATCTATCTCTCCTGATCTCCTCGTAGACCGCCATCAAACTCTCCTGATCTCCTCATAGACCGCCATCAAACTCTCCCGATCTCCTTATAGACCACCATCTCTACCGATCTCCTCATAGACCACCATCCATCTCTACCGATCTCCTTATATACCACCATCCATCTCTACCGATCTCCTCATAGACCACCATCCATCTCTACCGATCTCCTCATAGACCGCCATCCATCTCTACCGATCTCCTCATAGACCGCCATCCATCTCTACCGATCTCCTTATAGACCGCCATCCATCTCTACCGATCTCCTTATAGACCACCATCCATCTCTACCGATCTCCTCATAGACCACCATCCATCTCTACCGATCTCCTCATAGACCGCCATCCATCTCTACCGATCTCCTCATAGACCGCCATCCATCTCTACCGATCTCCTTATAGACCGCCATCCATCTCTACCGATCTCCTTATAGACCACCATCCATCTCTACCGATCTCCTCATAGACCGCCATCCATCTCTACCGATCTCCTCATAGACCGCCATCCATCTCTACCGATCTCCTTATAGACCGCCATCCATCTCTACCGATCTCCTTATAGACCGCCATCCATCTCTACCGATCTCCTCATAGACCGCCATCCATCTCTACCGATCTCCTCATAGACCGCCATCAAACTCTCCCGATCTCCTCATAGACCGCCATCCATCTCTCCCGATCTCCTCATAGACCGCCATCCATCTCTCCCGATCTCCTCATAGACCGCCATCCATCTCTCCCGATCTCCTCATAGACCGCCATCCATCTCTACCGATCTCCTCATAGACCGCCATCCATCTCTACCGATCTCCTCATAGACCGCCATCCATCTCTACCGATCTCCTCATAGACCGCCATCCATCTCTACCGATCTCCTCATAGACCGCCATCCATCTCTACCGATCTCCTCATAGACCGCCATCCATCTCTACCGATCTCCTCATAGACCGCCATCCATCTCTACCGATCTCCTCATAGACCGCCATCCATCTCTACCGATCTCCTCATAGACCGCCATCCATCTCTACCGATCTCCTCATAGACCGCCATCCATCTCTTCCGATCTCCTCGTAGATTGCCATCAAACTCTGCCAAACTCTTTGTAGACAGCCATCTGTCTCTCCTGATATTTGTAGACCACTATCCATCTTTCCTGATCTCTTCGTAGACCACCATCCATCTCTCCCGATCTCTTCGTAGACCACCATCCATCTCTCCCAGTCTCCTCATAGAACTGACATCTATCTTTCTCGGTCTCCTCTGGCCACTGCTTATCTCCTGTGCAACTTGCCGATCCTTTATTCCTCTGTCGTAATCATTGCAGTTTCCAGATTTTACTATAATGTTTCTGGACAACTTTAGCCCACCCGTTGCCTGTGACCCCCCCACTGTCACAACCCGAGTCCTTCTCCTTTTCATCTCCGTATTTAATCCAACAACTGAGCCCAACTAAATAAACATTTCTGAGAACATCAAAATGTCGGCCATGTTTGTTTTTCAGGTCATATGACTGGGGTCAACTATTTGTTTTCGTAAAAAGCTGTGGGATTTCGTGACACCTCCCCACACACACCCCTCATTAAAGCCCAACCCGGCAATAACTTGGGAAATAAGAGACGCAATCCAATTTAGTCTGATCATGTCCTTCATGGTTGGCAAATCCAGGGTCACTGTGCACTGCGTAAAGAAACCTGCACATATGTTAACCCGTCGACGTGCTGCTTGTATGCCTGTATATTGAGGAGCACTTCCCCTTTAAAGAACACCTGCCACCAGGTCTAGTGTCCAGTTATTGGTCTTATTTTATTACCGCTGCTTCTCCAAGTATTCCACTTTTTGTTTTTTATAAATACGCTATATGGTTCCCAAGATATTGGGCCTTTTTAATGGTGGTTTCAATGGGGCGTGGCTCACAGGATCCTCTGGGGCGTGTCTCTAGGCTCTGCATAATTACCCTTTGAGCCACGCCCACTTACTAAAGATCATGAAAAGGCCCGTATCTCTGGATCCTTACGGCGGATTTTCACGCATCAAAAAACTGAATACTGAGGGGAACAACGGGAATAAAATAAGAGCAAAATTAGAAACTTTTGACCAAGTGAATAAGAATTTCCAAGAAAACCCTACTGGGATCAGCTGATTACGGCTGTTGCAGGTCACCGGAAGTGGAACGGTGCCGTTAGTGTTGTATAAGTCGGATCAGCTTCCGGGAGGGGGCGGAGCTGCAGCGTGATTGACAGCTCCTCTCTTATGCTACAGTCAGGCCAGAAAGGGTTAATTTAAAGAGGTCATTTCTCTCCATCTGCACTTCTCAGCCTGTGGCTTTCTGCAAAACCACAACTCCCAACAGGTAAGGTGGGGGGAGACACACAGCTACAGATATTGTGGGCCTGGACATTTTCGGGGGGTGACCTTTGCCCCTCTCTCTCGCTGAGATCCATGTTTTTCTTAATTTTACCGGCCTGGCTTCAGAGGATTAGAGGGGCCTGATCAGGGACTGATTACTCAGCCTGGATGGGAGGAGGGGGCTTTAAAATCTGCTCCAACCTTTCATAATTATCACAAATCCCCCCAGCACTCCACTCAAAATGTTCTTTAAAGGGGAATTTTACCCCCAAAAAAGTTGTACCCAAAGTTTTTAAAAAATATATATTATATAAATCATTTCTATTATTTTTTAGCATTTTATTTTTTTTGTTTTGTTTTGTTTTTTTTATTATGTAAATTATTATTATATTTTTTAACTTTATTATTTTTTGTATTTCTTTTTGTTATATACAGTAAATTATCCTTTTTTTTTTTTTTTTTCATCCTTTAATTTATTTTTTTTATTTTTTACCAATGAGCTAATAAACCTCCTCAGTGAGGAAATCTCACATTGCACAATCTCCGGGGGCTCTTCCCAGAATTTGCCTGAAAATCCTGGAAATCGCAGAAGCGTAATTTTTCGCTGATTTAAAATGGGTTTTGACATTTTTTTTTTTTGTTATGGGGGGTGAGGTTTTACAGGGACTGTACATCATTATAAAAAAAAAAAAATCCTTAAATTAGGACTTTTATCAAAACTGAGCCGGAGGGGATAATAATAATCGCTATAATGGTCTCCCAAAGTGGGAAAAACGGGCGAAAAGTACGAATTCTCCGCCCAAATTTTTAAAGGGATTGTCCCACAAAGACAAAACGGATAATAAAATGTATGTCCGCTGGCGATCCTGGCGGCAGTGAGCACGTGCGACCACCGAGCCTACAGACGGAAGTGGTCGCACATGCTCAGTACTGCTCCTTTCATTCTTTATGATCAGCAGGCATTGTAGCAATCGAAAGGGGGGGGGGAATAGATCGTGACCGTTCTTAAAGGGGTTGTCTCATAACCCTGGTGTAGATGGGTGTCTTTTGAAGGGGAAAATGATGTGCTACATTAAAAAAAACACTCCCCCACCCCTTTAATTCAATCTTGGCCGATACTGAAACCCGGCTGCTGGTTTTTTTGTTTTTTTTTTCACCTTCTGTAAGAGATGCCAATATGGCCCCCGCGCAGTCTGTGCGATCAGACTCGCAGCCGCCGCCATGTGTTCAAGCACTTCCCACGCCGGCGGTGATTTGGCTGCCGAGAGTATTTGTGTTACATTAAACGGCAATTATTGGAGTCGCTCCATCAAAAAGCGAACGCAAATTTTTTGTAATAAAATTTTACTTTTTTCCAGTATTTTAGCACGGGTTTGATCTCACGGTGCCGGTTGTCACAAAAAATGCCATCCGGTTATGCAGGCTACTAATTTAGACACAGAAATTTAAATTATTGGTAAACGGATCCTGGTCTAATAGTCTCGCTAAACGCGCGTCGTGGCAGTGCCCCCTGCTGGCAGAGCTGCCGCAGCGCCACCTGCTGCGGTCCTCGTGTCGTTACATCCGTCGCACTGAGAGTTCTAGTATTCTGTATCAATGAGCTCCAGCCTCCGGCTCTCACGCTGTTGCAGCACTACAATTTCCAGCATGCCCTGACAGTCAGAAGCCACCTTATACGGGGTCCCTCAGGGGTGGAGCTACACTGCTGTTTCCAGGAGAAAAGCGTCAGAATTATTAAAGTAAGGGTCCAGAAGTGATAATTCTCCACCTCTGTCTTCAAACTTAAAGGGGTTGTCCAACAAACACAGGCCAGATGATAAACGTATGACTCCCCCAGGATCACTGCTGGGAGAAACCTTCATAAATATGAAATTAAGCACAGGATTTCCCACATTTGAGACGATCGGATGGGGCAGAGCGTTCTGGGCCCAACGCGGCAACCAGCAGCGGTGCTGATCAGCTCAGATGCTCGGAGAGCATACCAATTTATGGGCTTCGTAGAAAGTCTCTGAGAAGATCCGATCGGACGTGATGGGGTAGAGCGCTCTGCCGGTTGTTGTACTAACCAAACCATATACCGTTAGGTTCCTAAATTAACCATCTCCTCCTTTTATTTGGTAGGTCGCACCGGGAGATACACCTTGATAGAAAAATGGAGAGATTCGGAGAGGCACCTGGCTCCCCATGAGAACCCGGTGATCTCCCTGAACAAGTGGGGGCAGTACGCGAGCGACGTGCAGCTCATCCTCAGGCGCACCGGGCCGTCTCTCAGTGAACGTCCTACATCTGACACCATCTCCCATGTGCCCGAGAGGAACCTGTACCGGCAGAGCCTTCCACCTCTGGCCAAGCTGAGGCCGCAGAACGATAAGTCATTAAAGAGGCGTGAACCAAAGAGGAAATCGTTGACTTTTACCGGCGGGGCCAAAGGACTTATCGACATTTTCGGTAAAGGCAAAGAATCTGAATTTAAGCAAAAAGTGCTCAATAACTACAAGACAACGGGCGAGGAGCTGAAGAAGCTCGTCCACCTACAGTCCGACAAGCTCCTGACCCTGGAGAAGCAGCTGGACTCCAGCGACGCCGAGCTGCGATACTGGGAGCAGAAGCACAAGTCCGGCTTGGAGGACGAAATTGGGAAATGGGAGCAGAAGATCAAACGGAACGACGTGGAGATCGGTGAAGAGGAGTTCTGGGAGAACGAGTTCCAGATCGAGGTGGAAAATGAGAAACAACTCCAGGAACAACTTGAGGAGTTGACCCAGCGCATGCGTCAGTGCGAGGGCCAGCTGAAGGACCACCTGAGCAAAATCCAGAGCATCGAGAGCGGCATCGAGGCCGAGAGGTTACAGATGGTCATGCAAGAAGCACAGATCAACGAGGAGATTGTCAGGGGGAAGATCGAAAAGATCAAAGGGGAGCTGGACAATCAAGGGCAGGAAAGTGTCCGGCTGGAGAATGGGGCCAAGGCTGTGGAGCGGTCACTGGGGCAAGCGGCAAAAAGGCTATTGGTGAGTCATGGCAGCTGTGTATCGGAGAGGTAGCTGAGTGACAGCCATTATGGCGCCATTACATCCTCTGCTCAGGTTGTCTATTGGCAGGTTATTAAGATGAGTGAGAGGCATTGGAGAGGTTCACGTATGCAGCTCCAGTGCACAGCTATGTGTCTCTATGTGAACTCTTTCCCATGTGCTCCCTAATTCACTGTCTATAGGCTGGCAGCAAAAGAGATCAGTGAGCGTGGAGACCTACATGACTCCCATCATACCACAGAATAGAGCTCAGCCTTCATATTCTCTTTAAGCATGGGAGGAGTTTGCTACCGTGTGCTCCCACCCCTGCGGAGGCATGTAGTTTGTGTTAACTTGGCCATAGGAGGTTGGGTAAGAGAAATGTCATCTCCTCTGAGCTGTTTTCTACCTGACAAAAATATGTGACAGCTTTCAGGGCAAATTTTTTTTAATTTATTTATTTATTTTAAAATTCCGATTGTCCCTCCCTCCAGGAGCGAGAGCAGGAACTCGAACAGCTGACCAAAGAACTCCGACAAGTGAATCTCCAGCAGTTTATCCAGCAGACTGGTACTAAGGTTACAGTGCTGCCCGCAGAGCCCAGCGAAGCTGAATTCCCGCAGCCAGAAAAAGGTACGCTTGCTTTGGGTCCCCATTATTTTTCTTGTTTTCACTTTTTTTTTTGTAGTGCCACCATATAGTCCAGTGTGAACAGTGCCACTTTCTTTTTAGTAGAGTCTACAACAACCTGGGTAAGGCAGATTTTTTTTATTTTTTTTTTCCAGATATCCATAGCTAATATAGTGATTTATTTTAATATCTGTATTTTTTCTAAACCCCGCCCCCGAGGTTCCATTTTAATCACTATAGAACCCTATTACAGTAAGTACATTGCTAAAAAGGTTTTTTTTTTTTTTTTTTTTAAACCATTTCTTTTTTCCATTTTTCTCTTCTAGAACCAGCATTCCAGTCGGGGTCTCTAAAACGGCCCGTGACTTCAAGACAGCTTCCAAGCAACTTACGGATCCTCCAGAACGCCTTGTCTTCAGGATTCAACCCCGAGGGCATCTACGTATAACTACGCATCGTTTTCAGATGGACCCAGCTGCAGACTTTTCTTACATTTCTAAAACCTTTGGAGGGTCACGAGTTCTCCTCCTTCGCTTCGGCCTCCTCCCTTTTTTACTCAAGGAGCCATTCTTTTTTGCCACTCCTACGCGAGGAAACCACAGATGGAAACCATCACCAAGTATCTGAGCAATAGGACTTTGCTGCCCGTGTTGACCTGAGGTTGACGCTTTTTTTGCTTATCGAATGCTATTTTTGGAGTATTATTTTGAATAGAAATGTCCATGGAAGGATAGAACGTGATTATAAATATCTATTTTTCCACCAGTTTAGAAATTTTCTATCTCCTACCGTTGCTAAGACGTTGATGTGTTTCTTATGTATGTCCAGTATTTCATTGTACTTTTTTTCTTCTATCATTAACCAGAACAGTGTTACGATGAAGCACGTTGAAACTTTTTTGAAAAAAAAAATTTTGGACTAGGGTTCACAGTATTATTCTGTTGGGCACAATAATAGTTACTGCACGATACCAGTATCTACGGCACTTACGGTCTATCAGATTTTCTGGACCACCATACAATTCCATTTGATCCGGTCTGACATTCATACTCGAACCATGGTGCCGGATCATCGGACTTCTACTTCATATAGATTTGTGATGCCAATTGGCTTTTCTATATTATGGGTTAGCCGACACTTCCAAGCCATTCCATATTGTGAGGACCGCTTCTAATTCTGGGGGGGGCTAATCAAAAAGATGAAGTCAGTTCATGGAACCCCAATATTCTGTGTTAAAGGGGATATTTTTTCATTTAAACGGAGTTCCCCTTCCAATTGCCGCTGCTCTACTGATTCTGGAACAGTTTTTCTTTTTTTTCTGTGACCCTCCGTTCCCAAGTTATGCCCCCCGATAATAAAGATGCAAATTTACCCATCATCCATCTGCACAGAACTATGTGGGTGTGGCTGGTTTGACAGCCACGCCCACAAAGAAGATGGCTAAAAGGAAAATTTGCATTATTATTACCAGGGGGCATAACTTGGGAACTGAAGGTCACAGAAGAAAAAGAAAAACTGTTCCGGAATCGGTGGGACAGCGGAAATCAGAGGAGGTACTGTGTTTAAATTTAGAAATTTAGTGAGAGGTCCCCTTTAAGGTTTTCAGGTTATAACAAAATTGTAATTGATATCTGGGCAATATTGAGATGTTTTTGTGCCTGGGGGCAATATGTCACATTCCTGATGGCATTTTCTTTTTTTTGTAATGTTACATGATACAGAATCAACAGCGATGAGGAAAATTATTCGTCTTATTTGGTTGTAAGGGGCCTAAAAAATATTATGGGTTACCAGGCAGCCATTGAAAATGACAAAAAACCAAAGTAGTATGACAGGGAACTATTGTGATTGGTCGTCCCTGCGTTGAATCAGAATTTCCAGACCGTCGGATGCCGGATTACGGGACTGTTAATGAAAAAACGTCCTAGAGAAGGAACACTCCAGAGCGTTATTTTTTTTGTCCTCGCCATTGAATGTAGTGCTAAACATTCAGGTGTACTATTGCCAAATAGCGGACAATCTGCGTACCCCTCCCATCCTCGTCGTCCGCCCCTGTGTCCCTCCATATCGCCAAGAGGTTTGAAGCGCATCCCAAAAGCTAATGACAACCCGGGGGTGAATTTGGTTTCATGTAATAAATATACACGCCCCGCGTGATCCACTAAAATGGCGCCATAGCTTTATATTATAGATTCAGAACGTAGACACTTTTTCTATGGGAATTTTTACCACTTTTTTTTTTTTTTACAACAAAATGGAGGATGTTTGTATTCTACATTCCTTGGTTTTGTCTATTGTACATTCATCCGGAAGCCATTTTGTAGAAATGAGTGATTCAAAATGGCCGCTGTGAGGATTGAGTGTTACAGTGCTTGACTAAAATATGGAACTTGCATGTGCAATTGTTATATTTTTTTTTTCTTAGCGCCAGCTATCCGTAGGGGTCCCCAGCAGTCACTGGAATCCCCCTTAAAAATTCACTTTATTAGTGAAATGATGGAGTTGTAGACTAGGCCTCATCCAGGCAATGCAGCCTTGTCTCTCCCAAGCGACCAATCAGAAGCCAGCTTCCATTTGCCCAGCGCTGTCTAGAGAATGAGAGCTGATCGCTGATTGGTTGCTATGAACAACATGGCAACCAGTTCTATAAAATAAGCGGCCTAGTTCCTCTCCAGTCAGAGACTCGACCAGACGTTTATTTTGCTGTATTCATTGCTTGTTGCTGCCTTAAACCAGCAGTTCTGACAAAAATAAAAAAAATAAATCTCCTCCATCATTTACGCAATACAAATATGGGTCAAATTAACAGCAGCAAAAACAGGAATTTTTTTTTTTTTTGTGGAGATTTTCTGAAAATCGTGACAAAACGTCACATAAAGCCGCGAAGTGTGGCCTCACCCTAACGCACAGTATTATCCAGGCTGCCGAGGAGCGAATGGCGCACGTTATGTGTCGACTGTAAATGGATGTGCGAGAATTACTGCGAAAACCGCGGTAAAAAACAAAACAAAAAAACATTCACGTGTGAGCAATTTATAACTTTATTTAAAAAAAAAACTGGGAAATTTTAAAAGGGCGGTGCGGATATATAGAGTCGGGAGCAGCCATTTTGAAATTCCGATCCTAAAGGCGACCATGATCTTAAAACACCTCTTAGGCCTATTATGGTCAACATCACACCTGCTTGTGCCCATGAGGCCGTAATATATCTATCTATCTATCTATCTATCTATCTATCTATCTATCTATCTATATATATATATATATATATATATATATATACACACACATACACACACACACACTCTATTGCTATACTCCCCTCAACAAAATGGTTGCCGCCCCGACGCGCGCTTATTGACCGCCCGCTAATTGAAGGAAAACGTACTCGTACTACGAATTGTGAAAGCACTTTTGTGCGTTCTGATTGGACGACGATATATGCAGTATATATATATTTTAGGTGACTGCGATTTTGGACAGAAACTGTGAATGAATTAAGCTCTGCTTTTGCTCCAATGCAAACCCTGTATTATATGTAATTACCTTTTTTTTTTTTTTTTTTCTGTTACGATATTATATATTTTCTAATGTTACCCACACATGGTTAAATATTGTTATGAAATGCAAAGAAAAAAAAAATGGTTTTGTTGCATACAATATATTTCCGCACACATTGGGAAGGCCGTCTCCTGTCTTTATTCACTGAACGTAACGAGAGAGACATCCTATTTCTCTGCATTATGTTTTTCACCCACAAGTCATTCTCCTTCCTCCTCTGGCAGCTGTAAATTATATTTATTGTAAGTTACCTAATTAGTCTCCTTTACCTCTCTGGCCTGTAAGTGTAGGTATCCTAAGTTACCTAGTTAGTCTTTTTCTCACTGATGTTCATATAGTTCCCCTTTGTTTACCTAGTCAGTCTCCTTCCCCCCTCTTGCAGCTGTCAATATAATCCCACATTAGTGCCCTAGCTAGTAGTCTTTCTCTTATGCCAGTTGTCAACACATTTCCTCCATTAGTTCCTTAATCATTCTCCTTCCTCCTCTGGCAGCTGTAAGTAATATTTATTAATATTTTTCATTACCTATTTAGTCTCCTTCCCCCTCTGGCACCTGTAACTATAGGTACTGTAAGTTACCTAGTCAGTCTAGTCTTCTCACCTCTGTTAATATAGTATCGGTTACTTAGTCTCCTTTCTCTTCTGGCACCTGTAACTATAGGTACTGTAAGTTACCTAGTCAGTCTAGTCTTCTCACCACTGTTAATATAGTTCCCTATTGGTTACTTAGTCTCCTTCCTCCTCTGGCAGCTGTCAAAAGAATTCCACATTAGCTCCCTTGCTATTCATCTTCATCTTATGGTAGCTGCCAATACAATTCCTTCATTAGTTCCCTAATCAGTCTCCTTACTCCTCAGGCAGCTGTAAATATAGTTAAAGTAAGTTACCTAGTCAGTCTTCTTTCCCTCCTGGCAGCTTTAAAAATTATCGCAAGTTACAAGGTAGACTATGTTTACAACTGCTAGAGGAATAAGGTGACTGACTAGGGAGCGAATGGTGGAGGTGACACCCTCCAAAGGAAAGCGAAAACTGACTAGGGAACGATTGGGAGACTATATTGACAGCTGCCAGGGGGGGGAAGGAGACTGACTAGGGAACTTGTGATTGTCTTCTGTTCCTCCACGGCAGCTGTAAACATAGTAATTAAAAGTTCCATAGTTGATCTCCTTTCCCCTCTAGCAGCTATAACTATGGAAGGGAATCTATTAAAACTGGTGTTTCATATACCAATCTTAAGCCAACTCCTAATACAGAAAAATGAGTCTCCAGTAGGCTCACAATTTCTTTCCACCTTTGGTAGCTATAAACATAGTTCCAAGTAAATTTCCAGTCAATCTCCTTCCCCCTCTGGCAGCTGCAAATTTAGTACTTGGTAATTCCCTGTTAATTTTTTTGAAGATGTTCTTTGTGGGCCGTGTCTTGAATTTCCTATGATTTGGGATTCAAATATTGGTAAAAACACACAGGTGGAACTGAAATGAAGGGTAATTATGGAAGAGTATAAATTATGGGCACAAACCCGGGACCAACTTTCAGGATCGTGTGACATCACAGGACCTTCAGACGTCCGAAATAATAAATCTTTATCATCATCACCACATCGTCACCGTGATGTGACAACCTTACAGAAGGAATTTGAACAAAATACAATAATCCACAATATCTCATAATTCAGGCAATATCTACAGCATACTTAGCCTAGGTATCCTTTGGCAGCTGTAAATATACAGTAGTAATCACAAGTTACCTAGTAAGTGTCCTTCCCCTTCTGGCAGCTGCAAATCTAGTCATGGTTATGCCATAGTCTGTTAATATGGGGGTACATTTATTAAGATTGATATGTCACATGTGAGCCTGAAGTCAAAACTCGCTGCACTGCAGTAATGCGTGCACATGCCTCAATAAATTTGGCACCAGCTATGAGACAAATTTATGACGTGCATTGTATTTGTTGCACGCTCTCCATTTGCTAAATCTCTTACACCGATCCTGACATTTTTCTAAAATGTTTAATACGGCATACAAGGTCTTCCTCAGTTGGCAGTTTTGAATATAGTAATTACAAGTTTCCTAGTCGGTCTCCTTCCCCCTCTGGCAGCTGTAAATATAAAATTCCATAGTAGTGATGAGTGAGCGTGCTCCTGTCCTTGTCGAGTATTTTCGATGTGCTCGAAAAAAAATGCTCAAGTCTTCGCACCTGCGTGTCTCGCGATTGTTTGACATTCGCAACACCTTCAGGGTTTGCCTAACAAACAAACGTCTAGAGTAGCCGCGAGACATGCAGCAGTGGCGACGCAGACATTTTTGTCGAGCACACCAAAATACTCGATTAGGACATGAGCATGCTCGCTCATCACTATTCCCTAATCATTCTCCTCCCTCTGTCAGCTATAAATATAGCCATCGCACGTTCCTTGGTCAGTCTCCTTCCCCCTCTGGCAATTGTAAATATAAGTGAAATTTATGAAGACTGGCATCTCATACTCTATTAAATCAAAAACGTCTGGAGTTGTGTGTGACAATTTTTTTTTAAAGACACGCACACTTCAATATATATTTGCATCCAACTAAGAGACAAATTTCTGGCCTGCATTATAGTAAATGAGTTGCTCTGCTGTTGCCCACGGCCCCCTAGCGTCTCGTTAGACTTTTTAGTAAAGTGTCAGGTCTGGTACAATATCTACAGCATATAGTCTCCTTCCTCATCTGGCAGCACTGTACAAGTACTGTATATAGTCATTGCAAGGTCCCTAGTCAATGTCCTTCCCTCTCTGGCAGCTGTAACTAAAAGCACGTTTCATAATCAGTATACTCTCCCTTCTTGCAGCTGTAAATCTAGTTACTTCAAGTTTCTCTTCTTTTCCTTCTGGCAGATATGAACATACTCAAAGCAAGTTCCCTAGTCAGTCTCCTTACTCCTCAGGCAGCTGTAAATATCGTTATAGTAAGTTACCTAGTCAGTCTCCTTCCCCCCCTGGCAGCTGTAGAAATAGTCTACTATGGAACTTGTAATGATTATATTTGCAATTGCCAGGGAATGGGGCTGACAAGGTAACGTACTATAACTATATTTACAGCTGCCAGAGGAATAAGGAGACTAACTAGGGAACAAATTGAGAAACTTGAATGTTGCCAAAAGAGGGAGGAGTCTGACTATGGGATTATTGGGGGATTATATTGACTGTGAATATAGTTATAGCAGGTTTCCTAATCAGTCTCCCTCCCCATCCAGCAGCTCTAAATATAGCCATTGCAGGTTTCTCTATCAGTCTCCTTTCCCTTCTGGCAGCTTTAAATATAGTCATTGCAGTTTCCCCAATCTGTCTCTGTTCCCCTCTGGCAACTATGAATATATTCATCGCAAGTTCTTTAGTCAGTTTCCTTCTCCCTCTCACAGCTATCAATATATTCATCGCTGGTTCATTCATGAATCTCCTTGCCCCTCTGACTAGGGAACTTGGTATGACTATATACACTGCTGCCAGATGGGGAAGGAGACTTATGAATGAACCAGCAATGACTATATAGCTGTGAGATGGGGAAGGAGACTGACTAGGGAACTTGCAAAGACAATATTCATAGCTGCCAGAGGGGGAAGGAGACTCATTAATGGACCAGCGATGACAATATAGCTGTGAGAGGGGGAAGGAGACTAAGGAACTTGCGATGGCTCTATTCATAGCTGCCAGAGAAGGAAGGAGATTCATGAATGAACCAGCGATGACTATATTTATAGCTGTGAGATGGGGAACGAAACTGACTAGGTAACTTGCAATGGCTATATTCATATCTGCCAGAGGGGGACGGAGACTCATGAATGAACCAGTGATGACTATATTTATAGCTGTGAGAGGGGGAAGGAGACTGACTAGGGAACTTGCCATAGCTATATTCATAGCTGCCAGAGGGGGAAGGACACTCATGAATGAACCAGAAATGACTTTAGCTGTGAGAGGGGGAAGGAGACTGACTAGGGAACTTGCGATGGCTATATTCATAACTGCCAGAGGGGGAAGGAGACTCATGAATGAACCAGCGATGACTATATTGCTGTGAGAGGGGGAAGGAGACTGACTAGGGAACTTGTGATTGCTATATTCATAGCTGCCAGAGGGGGACAGAGACTCATGAATGAATCAGAAATGACTATATAGCTGTGAGAGGGGGAAGGAGACTGACTAGGGAACTTGCGATGGCTATATTCATAACTGCCAGAAGGTGAAGGAGACTCATAAATAAACCAGCGATGACTATATTGCTGTGAGAGGGGAAGGAGACTGACTAGGGAACTTGCAATTGCTATAGTCATAGCTGCCAGAAAGGGAAGGAGACTCATGAAAGAACCAGCGATGACTATATTTATCACTGTGAGAGGGGGAAGGAGACTGACTAGGGAACTTGCAATGACTATATTCATAGCTGACAGTCTCCTTCCCCCTCTGGCAGCTATAAGTATAGTAGGACATTTATTAAGGCTGTGAATATAGCTATGGTAACTAGATTAGAAAAACTCCATGCTTTACACTGCAGGCTGCACATAAAAACATTTCTATTTTGTAGCAGGGCATATAATAAGGCTTAGGTCGTTATCGGATCACCCAGTCCTTAGTCACAGGATGACTAATGAGTGATCATAATGGTGTCAGGCTGCGGATGTTCCAACAAGGTTTACAGCCCCATTCACACCCAGGTTCTTTATAAACCAAAAATAACTTTTTCGCTAAATCGCAGAAGTGAACCATAAAATGTCGCTGTGGCGTAATAATTTAATCATTATAATGTCATAATGGAGCATAAAAAGCGATTATGGTCCAATGTCCTGCAGTTATCCGTGCCGCCACAAGGTGGCGACTGTGACCAAGTTTTATCAGTGTTATTTCACCAGTCAGACAGCAGGGGGCACAAGAAGCACACAGATGAGCTTACTCTGAGGGCCCACAGGCCTAGTGGATATTGGCCTGTACACTGCACCTGGAGCCGCTGAACTGAGACCCCCAAAATTAGTTTAGGGGTCTGATCCTGATATATAAGATCTAAACATATTTGTGGGGTCTGGTTTAGAGAATGAAAAGAAAATGGGGGCCTGGCTTGGGGTGTGAAAATCATCTAGGGGTCTGATGCTAATATATTGGGGGGCTTAATATAGCTGAGGAGTCAGGGGTGGGGGTCTGATATCAATACAAAGCTTCGTCATGGGGTCTGAAACTTTTTAGGGGTCCCGGTCTGGGGTCTGAAATAAATGTAAGGGTCGGGTTTGGGGTCTGATATTAATATTGGTGTCTGAATATATTCAGGGGGTCCGGTGCGGGGAATGAACATGTTTAGAGGTTTTGGTCTGGGGGCTGAATATATATTAGGGGGTCTGGTCTGGGGTCTAATATTAATGAAGAGGTCAGACTATATTTAAGGGGGCTGGCTTGGGGGTTTGATATTAACCCCTTAGTGATAGGCACTGCTTCATACAACGATGATGACAGGAAGGATATATATATATATATATATATATATATCAATATCAGCTGTTGGAAAAAGGGAAGAAAATAAAATACTAAAACTAAACCCCAGTTCCTTAAAGGGGTTATTATGGGGGCCTGAGAATGGCTCTCTCACCCCAAAAAATCAGCCCTGGGGACAGAGATGAATAAAAGTTAGCACATAATATACCCATAGTCCAACAATGGCGGGAGAGAGTCCGTACCGTGAGATAAAATAGAAGAATGGGCGGCGGTATGTTCCGGCACTAATAGTGCTGGAGGGTGACGGAGCAATAGAGCCGATATTCTGGCAAAATCTGTTCAAAAAGTGAAAGGTGCCCTTTAAATAATGATGTATCCAAACTTCTTTTATATTATAAGTCTGAGGCAAAGAAAACATCCAAATAATAAGTATCTGAACCCCCAGCACCCACACGTGGGGCCGGGACAGTCTATGTTTAGGTGCAATGAAAGGTATGTGTGATTGATGCCGCGCAGCCCCCCCCCCCCACCGCGAGAGGTGACATTTAGGAGACACGTAAAATCGGATGGGTCACGGCTCTGACGGGTGCAACCTGATTTCACCCTATCCCAAAAATAGACAGATCAGTGCAAAGATCTGCAAAGGCCTCTGGGAATTTTTTTTTAACCCGTTAATATCCATTGCAGATGTCAGAGGAAACCTGAGCAACGTCCAATAGTCAGAGAAAGAGTAATATCTGATGGTGAGCGGAATAACACGACCATATCATTCCACATAGGAGCAGTATTATAGTAGTTATATTCTTGTACATAGGGGCAGTATTATAGTAGTTATATTCTTGTACATAAGAGCAGTATTATAGTAGTTATATTCTTGTACATAGGAGCAGTATTATAGTAGTTATATTCTTGTACATAGGAGCAGTATTATAGTAGTTATATTCTGTACATAGGAGCAGTATTATAGTAGTTATATTCTTGTACATAAGAGCAGTATTATAGTAGTTATATTCTTGTACATAGGAGCAGTATTATAGTAGTTATATTCTTGTACATAGGAGCAGTATTATAGTAGTTATATTCCTGTACATAGGAGCAGTATTATAGTAGTTATATTCTTGTACATAGGAGCGGTATTATAGTAGTTATATTCTTGTACATAGGAGCGGTATTATAGTAGTTATATTCCTGTACATAGGGGCAGTATTATAGTAGTTATATTCTTGTACATAGGAGCAGTATTATAGTAGTTATATTCCTGTACATAGGGGCAGTATTATAGTAGTTATATTCCTGTACATAGGGGCAGTATTATAGTAGTTATATTCCTGTACATAGGGGCAGTATTATAGCAGTTATATTCTTGTACATAGGAGCAGTATTATAGCAGTTATATTCTTGAACATAGGGGCAGTATTATAGCAGTTATATTCTTGTACATAGGGGCAGTATTATAGTAGTTATATTCTTGTACATAGGAGCAGTATTATAGTAGTTATATTCTTGTACATAGAAGCAGTATTATAGCAGTTATATTCTTGTACATAGGGGGCAGTATTATAGTAGTTATATTCTTGTACATAGGAGCAGTATTATAGTAGTTATATTCTTGTACATAGGAGCAGTATTATAGTAGTTATATTCTTGTACATAGGAGCAGTATTATAGTAGCTATATTCTTGAACATAGGAGCAGTATTATAGTAGTTATATTCTTGTACATAGGGGCAGTATTATAGTAGTTATATTCTTGTACATAGGGGCAGTATTATAGTAGTTATATTCTTGTACATAGGAGCAGTATTATAGTAGCTATATTCTTGAACATAGGAGCAGTATTATAGTAGTTATATTCTTGTACATAGGGGCAGTATTATAGTAGTTATATTATTGTACATAGGAGCAGTATTATAGTAGTTATATTCTTGTACATAGGGGCAGTATTATAGTAGTTATATTCTTGTACATAGTGGCAGTATTATAGTAGTTATATTCTTGTACATAGGAGCAGTATTATAGTAGTTATATTCTTGTACATAGGGAGCAGTATTATAGTAGTTATATTCTTGTACATAGGAGTAGTATTATAGTAGTTATATTCTTGTACATAGTGGCAGTATTATAGTAGTTATATTCTTGTACATAGGAGCAGTATTATAGTAGTTATATTCTTGTACATAGGAGCAGTATTATAGTAGTTATATTCTTGTACATAGTGGCAGTATTATAGTAGTTATATTCTTGTACATAGGAGCAGTATTATAGTAGTTATATTCTTGTACATAGGGGCAGTATTATAGTAGTTATATTCTTGTACATAGGGAGCAGTATTATAGTAGTTATATTCTTGTACATAGGAGCAGTATTATAGTAGTTATATTCTTGTACATAGGGAGCAGTATTATAGTAGTTATATTCTTGTACATAGGAGCAGTATTATAGTTTTATATTCTTGTACATAGGGGCAGTATTATAGTAGTTATATTCTTGTACATAGGAGCAGTATTATAGTAGTTATATTCTTGTACATAGGGGCAGTATTATAGTAGTTATATTCTTGTACATAGGGAGCAGTATTATAGTAGTTATATTCTTGTACATAGGAGCAGTATTATAGTAGTTATATTCTTGTACATAGGGGCAGTATTATAGTAGTTATATTCTTGTACATAGGGAGCAGTATTATAGTAGTTATATTCTTGTACATAGGAGCAGTATTATAGTTTTATATTCTTGTACATAGGGGCAGTATTATAGTAGTTATATTCTTGTACATAGGGAGCAGTATTATAGTAGTTATATTCTTGTACATAGGAGCAGTATTATAGTTTTATATTCTTGTACATAGGGGCAGTATTATAGTAGTTATATTCTTGTACATAGGAGCAGTATTATAGTAGTTATATTCTTGTACATAGGAGCAGTATTATAGTAGTTATATTCTTGTACATATGGGCAGTGTTATAGTAGTTATATTCTTGTACATAGGAGCAGTATTATAGTAGTTATATTCTTGTACATAGGAGCAGTATTATAGTTTTATATTCTTGTACATAGGGGCAGTATTATAGTAGTTATATTCTTGTACATAGGGAGCAGTATTATAGTAGTTATATTCTTGTACATAGGAGCAGTATTATAGTAGTTATATTCTTGTACATAGGAGCAGTATTATAGTTTTATATTCTTGTACATAGGGGCAGTATTATAGTAGTTATATTCTTGTACATAGGAGCAGTATTATAGTAGTTATATTCTTGTACATAGGAGCAGTATTATAGTAGTTATATTCTTGTACATATGGGCAGTGTTATAGTAGTTATATTCTTGTACATAGGAGCAGTATCATAGTAGTTATATTCTTGTACATAGGAGCAGTATTATAGTAGTTATATTCTTGTACATAGGAGCAGTATTATAGTAGTTATATTCTTGTACATAGGAGCAGTATTATAGCAGTTATACTCTTGTACATAGGAGCAGTATTATAGTAGTTATATTCTTGTACATAGGGGCAGTATTATAGTAGTTATATTCTTGCACATAGGGGCAGTATTATAGAAGTTATATTCTTGCACATAGGGGCAGTATTATAGTAGTTATATTCTTGTATATAGGAGCAGTATTATAGTAGTTATATTCTTGTACATAGGGGCAGTATTATAGTAGTTATACTCTTGTACATAGGAGCAGTATTATAGTAGTTATATTCTTGTACATAGGGGCAGTATTATAGTAGTTATACTCTTGTACATAGGAGCAGTATTATAGTAGTTATATTCTTGTACATAGGAGCAGTATTATAGTAGTTATATTCTTGTACATAGGAGCAGTATTATAGCAGTTATACTCTTGTACATAGGGGCAGTATTATAGTAGTTATACTCTTGTACATAGGGGCAGTATTATAGTAGTTATACTCTTGTACATAGGAGCAGTATTATAGTAGTTATATTCTTGTACATAGGAGCAGTATTATAGCAGTTATACTCTTGTACATAGGGGCAGTATTATAGTAGTTATACTCTTGTACATAGGGGCAGTATTATAGTAGTTATATTCTTGTACATAGGAGCAGTATTATAGTAGTTATATTCTTGTATATAGGAGCAGTATTATAGTAGTTATATTCTTGTATATAGGAGCAGTATTATAGTAGTTATATTCTTGTACATAGTAGCAGTATTATAGTAGTTATATTCTTGTACATAGGGGCAGTATTATAGTAGTTATATTCTTGTATATAGGGGGCAGTATTATAGTAGTTATATTCTTGTATATAGGGGGCAGTATTATAGTAGTTATATTCTTGTACATAGGAGCAGTATTATAGTAGTTATATTCTTGTACATAGGGGTAGTGTTATAGTAGTTATATTCTTGTACATAGGAGCAGTATTATAGTAGTTATATTCTTGTACATAGGAGCAGTATTATAGTAGTTATATTCTTGCACATAGGGGCAGTATTATAGTAGTTACCGTATATTGTAGTATATATTGGGTATTATAATTGCATGTCTGCGGTGTCAGAAGCTTCATATAATCTTAGCAATTCTTGTATTTTATATGATCTATGTGCGTCAGGTCCTGCAGGTCTTTATTTCACGATTTTATCTTCCTGTACATTTGCTGTGACAATCCGTTCCTGAAATGTGTCATATTTATCTCTTCTGATAGGTGAGCTCACTAGTGAGATGTCCATCATGTCACCCTCCTGTCCTCCATATTTCTATATCTTCTATATTCCCCTGACAATCTGTTCTATAGCAGGTTATTTCGGGTGTGACCCCCTATTATGCTTGGCCATCCTGACTCTGGAATAATCTCGTGATTCTGGTACATGACAGGATCAGACCATGTATAATCTGCCAGTGATCGGTGTGAAATCCCATGTTAATTGCTTGACTACAGGGGTCGGGAACCCGCTGCATGTGATACCAGATTATTTTTGGATAGGGGTATATTCCGGCATCTCGTGATAAGCGCTCACGTGGACAGTCACTCCAAAGGAACGTCGCTTCCCTCCAACACTAGATTATGTGTGACCTGCTGTCTGCCACCCAGGAATAATCATTTCATCGTCTCTCATGGTACTTGGTCTCGCTTGCACTTCTCCAGCTAAAAAAGCAATTGTATAATTCATCTTCTCCAATCATTAAACTACTACAATATATAGGCATTAACTACTATAATACTGCCCCTATGTACAAGAAAATAACTGCTATAATACTGTCCCTATGTACAAGAATATAACTACTATAATACTGCCCCTATGTACAAGAAAATAACTGCTATAATACTGTCCCTATGTACAAGAATATAACTACTATAATACTGCCCCTATGTACAAGAATATAACTGCTATAATACTGGTCCTATGTACAAGAATATAACTACTATAATACTGCCCCTATGTACAAGAATATAACTGCTATAATACTGGTCCTATGTACAAGAATATAACTACTATAATACTGCCCCTATGTACAAGAATATAACTACTATAATACTGCCCCTATGTACAAGAAAATAACTACTATAATACTGCCCCTATGTACAAGAATATAACTGCTATAATACTGCCCCCTATGTACAAGAAAATAACTACTATAATACTGCCCCCTATGTACAAGAATATAACTACTACAATACTGTCCCTATGTACAAGAAAATAACTACTATAATACTGCCCCCTATGTACAAGAATATAACTACTATAATACTGCCCCTATATACAAGAAAATAACTACTATAATACTGTCCCTATGTACAAGAATATAACTACTATAATACTGCCCCTATGTACAAGAATATAACTACTACAATACTGTCCCTATGTACAAGAAAATAACTACTATAATACTGCCCCCTATGTACAAGAAAATAACTACTATAATACTGCCCCTATGTACAAGAATATAACTACTACAATACTGTCCCTATGTACAAGAAAATAACTACTATAATACTGCCCCCTATGTACAAGAAAATAACTACTATAATACTGCTCCTATGTACAAGAATATAACTACTACAATACTGTCCCTATGTACAAGAAAATAACTACTATAATACTGTCCCTATGTACAAGAATATAACTACTATAATACTGCCCCTATGTACAAGAATATAACTACTATAATACTGCCCCTATGTACAAGAATATAACTACTATAATACAGCCCCCTATGTATAAGGATATAACTACTATAATACTGCTCCTATGTACAAGAATATCTATATATATATAATTGTCTAAGGGTTTTTCCGTCTGTCTGTCTGTCCTGGAAATCCCGGCTCTCTGATTGGTCAAGGCCTGGCGGCCTCGACCAATCAGAGACCGGCACAGCATCGATTTAGAAATCCCGCGTCTCTGATTGGTCGAGGCCGCCAGGCCTCGACCAATCAGCAACGGGCACAGCGACGATGATGTCATAAAGGACGTAGACATCTCACGTTTCTGATTCAGCGACGGGCACAGTATCGACGTAGATGTCATAATGGTTGCCATGGCGACGATGATGTCATAAAGGTTGCCTCGACCAATCAGCGACGGGCACAGTGTGCCGCGAATTCTGGAATCATCATTGTCCATATACTACGGGGACATGCATATTCTAGAATACCCGATGCGTTAGAATCGGGCCACAATCTAGTAACTCTTATAATACTGCCCCTATGTACAGGAATATAACTACTATAATACTGCCCCTATGTAGAAGAATATAACTACTATAATACTGCCTCCTAGCTGAGTAGTTGTGTGTTTCTAGCTCTCCTTATGTCTGGAGCAAGCCCAGGGAGGGGAAACTTCCCAAGCAAGGCCCAGGCTTTCAGGCCTACACTGGGAAGAAATGCCCAAGCTGTTTCAAATGTGGATAAAGATCCCAAAGTGATTTCTGAGGGAAAGAAAGCCTCAGATTGGAAGTAACAGCAGCAACAAGAAATATGAAGTTGTGAAAATAAGTGAAGTAAAGGAACAAGGAAAAGCCATGGTTGTGTGTAAGAAAGTTCCAGTTAAGCAGTCGTCCAGCCAAGGCAAGCAGAGTGAAGTGCGATTAGGAGAATTCCAAAAGAAATCTACTGGTGAGAAGCTGAATGGAGGAGAGCCGCCTGCAGCTCAGGAGACGCCATCACCGGCCTCAGGTGTGCAGCTCAGGAGACGCCATCACCGGCCTCAGGTGTGCAGCTCAGGAGACGCCATCACCGGCCTCAGGTGTGCAGCTCAGGAGACGCCATCACCGGCCTCAGGTGTGCAGCTCAGGAGACGCCATCACCGGCCTCAGGTGTGCAGCTCAGGAGACGCCATCACCGGCCTCAGGTGTGCAGCTCAGGAGACGCCATCACCGGCCTCAGGTGTGCAGCTCAGGAGACGCCATCACCGGCCTCAGGTGTGCAGCTCACTCCCAGCAGGCCGAGGAGGACATCACTGGAGAGTCAGATGCTCCAGGAGAAGCATGTGGTGACCGGCATGGCGAGCTCTGGACACACAAGGTCACAGTCAGGTGGCAGCAGTAAAAGTGCTGTGGATCCACAAAACCAGCGGTGGTAAAAATCAAGGAGACATCTGGGTCCAAGCAGCCGGGGACATCACCGAAAGCCGGATCCCAGAAGGAGACGCCATGTGCACCTGAGCTGCAGCTTGCAGAGGAGATCCCAGGACTGGTCAAGAAGTTCGGTGAGTTACACCAGCAGAAACGCCGGCTGCAGATAGACGGTGTCTATGAGGTAAAGGCTGCTAATTCCGGGGATCACACCGGGTATGACCAGAGTTTGAACTCACTGGGTGGATGGCTGTTGGCAAGAGTGGTGGGGGACATGGACTGCATCCTAGAGCGGATGGGGCCCCTGGCGGAGACTTATAGGAACCAGGAACTGTTTATGTCACACAAGCAGAATTCTGCGGGTTCCAGGTCAGACATTGTCCTAGGTGGACCCCAAAAGGAGGTACGGCCGGTGCTGCAGCCCACAAGCTTCTGCTTCCAAAAAGGTCATCAGCAGCCTGTGGCAGATCCCAAGCAGCAGCCATGGAGTGCACATTCCAGCAGAGGGACCACAAGTCTCAGAATGCCAAGCACAACAGTTGGACAGTAGACATGTTCCATTAGTTACTGATGGTGCTTTGCAGGGCTCTGATGCTGGGGATAACCGTGGTGTATCTGGGGGGTCTGGGGCTTGGGGGAGCACAGTATCTTTGGTGGAGGTTGCACAGTCTGATAATGACATTGAGGTTGATGATAACAATGTGTATGATAATGTCTGTGATTTCACCACTTTAATTCTGAGCACACAAGGTATGGCAGCCCCCCCTGCTGCAGACCCTCACCCCGTCAGTCAGCCCAGTGTGACCCCGCAGGTTCCTCCCATTAATTCCTGGAGCCGTGGTGCTCCGTCCTTCACCTCCGGTGCCAATTATACCGGTCAGGTGTTTAAATGGAGAAATGTTTTGCGCTTTTGGCACAGAGGTGCCAAGGAGGATCTGCCGGACAGGAGGTTTGTGGTCAGGGAACTCCTGTGCCGCCAGATGGGGTTTGCGCCAGTCAGCATCTTGGCACTGATTAATCTTCCAGACAGGCAGGGCTATGACGTCAGCTTAAAGCTCATGACTGACCGGGACAGATTCTGGTCTAACTTCCCCATGTTTAGAGACACTGAGGGCTGGAGTAAGTTCAGCTTTATTCCTATCTCTAAGCCAGACATGGTTACCGTAAATGTCATCTTCTGGAATGAGTCTGTTCCCCCGCAGGACATTGTGGTGTGGCTCCGGAGGCATTGTGACCTGGTCTCTGACCTCACCAAAAGCAGAGACAGTGATGGTATCCGGACGGGAGGGTGGAGGATCTTGGTGAAGCTGCGCCAGTGTAATAACATCACTGCCCACTTACCCAACTCCTTCTTTATTGGGTGGGAGAAGGGTGTATGTTTCTATTTTGGCCAGCCCAAAAAGTGCTTCAAATGTGACAAGGCAGGTGGCAAATACCTGTACTGTGGTGAAGTGCAGCCTATGTGGGGATGTAGGCCATGTAGCTGCAGACTGCCAGAACATCAGGTGCAACCTCTGTGGGAAGACCAGCCACCCTCACAGAGACTGTCCAGACGCCTGGCATAATATCTGTAAGGACTTTACTGATGAGGATTTGGTGGCAGGGGCAGAGATTCTGGATGAGGCAGCTTTACGGTCGGGGGAAATACTGACCAGACAGGAGGTCCACCAGGGGCCCACTCAGCTAACACCAGAGCAGCAGGGTTCAGAGGGTGCACAGGGCAGTATGGAGGTTGTGCCTCAGGAGCAGCAGTCACAGGAAGGCATTACTTCAGTACTACCATCTGTGTCTGAAGGAAAGAGCAATAATCAGACTAAAAGGAAGACAAAGGACAAGACCTCCAGTAAACCTGAGAATGAGTATGATACTGGCCAAAGAGCCAGGAACAAAGTCCAGAGTTCTGCAGGTGTAATGGTCATACCTAATAGGTTTGATGTTCGGTCTCAGTCGGATGGTGATTTTGAGGATGACCTTAAAAGAATCGACTCAGAGTTCGATTGGGACTCAGAAAAAATCATAGGAACAGGGAACAGTTACAAAATGTAAAGCTATGGAAGGATGTGGTACTGGGTTGAAATATGATGAGCTCATTTTGCAAACTGTTTTTTTAATAATAAAAATTGCCCCTTATGTGCAAGAATATAACTACTATAATACTGCTCCTATGTACAAGAATATAACTACTATAATACTGCCCCTATGTACAAGAATATAACTACTATAATACTGCCTCCTATGTACAAGAATATAACTACTATAATACTGCCCCTATGTACAAGAATATAACTACTATAATACTGCCTCATATGTACAAGAATATAACTACTATAATACTGCCCCCTATATACAAGAATATAACTACTATAATACTGCTCCTATATACAAGAATATAACTACTATAATACTGCTCCTATGTACAAGAATGTAACTACTATAATACTGCCCCTATTTACAAGAATATAACTACTATAATACTGCCCCCATATACAAGAATATAGCTACTATAATACTGCCCCTATTTACAAGAATATAACTACTATAATACTGCCCCTATATACAAGAATATAACTACTATAATACTGCCCCTATGTACAAGAATATAACTACTATAATACTGACCCTATATACAAGAATATAACTACTATAATACTGCCCCTATGTACAAGAATATAACTACTATAATACTGCCCCTATGTACAAGAATATAACTACTATAATACTGACCCTATATACAAGAATATAACTACTATAATACTGCCCCTATGTACAAGAATATAAACACTGACCATGCGTGGAGAAAAGTTTTGGTGTTATCATTCATATTCTTTGAAAAAAGGCCAAGAAAGCAAAAATTCTGCCGGGGTATGTAAACTTTTGAACACAACTGTAGATAGATGATAGATAGATAATAGATGATAGAGCTCCCGATGAAGGAGCAGATAATATCGGACGTCGGAGGCCGTTGTGTTTTTTCCTCTTGTCTCTTTTATTTTGCGCAGGAATGAGCAGGTAAGAATCGTTCCACCAAAATTTTACCTTCTGTCGCCACAAATCTTTCCAAAGAACACATTAAGTGAGAAAAAATATATATATTTTTTTTTATCCCGCTTCCAAAAATACCTCGTCAGACTTTGTACATTTCGGACGTCATTTTCACCTATTTACGGACAAAATGAATCATCGTCGGTATCGGGCCGTAAAGTTTCTAAAACGTTGTTAAACTCTGCGTCTGAGGCACCGAAAAAAAAAAAAAAAAAAAACTAAATAAACCCCGAAATGTCTGGGGATTATTCACCCTCCGTCACTCTCTGTCGCGCCTCTTACATAACAATGAGGTGCGACTTCTCGCGGCGCTGCCTTGGCAACAACCTATAAATATCTACACAAGGTCTTTCTCTAAGTCGCGCCGCTTCCCCCGTCATTATCTGCGCTGTCTGGAGACCTCCAGGTCGGGATCTCACTACGCAAAACCTGTAAAACACTGAGTGACGGCAAATTCTGAGGAGAAAAAAAAAATATTAAAAAAAAATTAATTTTTTTTTTTTTTAAAAGTGAGATGAGTGTGAGGGAGGAAGTTTCTATTTGGCGCCATGAAGTTGTAGCCCGAACCACATGATGATCGGGGACCGCGGAACCCAAAATCACTTTACGGGATACGCGCTGATAAAATTGAGGGAAATCGCAAAATTTTTGCCAAATGATACAAATTTTAGGCAATTGGCGCCTATATGTAGTGTCTGTACCGACCAGCAGGGGGGTCTACAGAGCGTGATATATGGGGGGGAGTCATAAAAAGGATCCTGGGGGCCAAAGGTACAGTGAAAAGGCCACGACAGTCACTGCTAATATTAACACCGATGACGATAAAGACGTTTTTATTGTTCTTTATGTGCAGTAATTCAATCCCATCATGGCTTAGTATACCGTAACATTTTATGTTTTGGGAGGAGCGTTCTACGCCGCTCATTATCTCCCTCTACAGGGTAATGTGCATTTTACCCATAGAGACAAAACTATACCGTAATACTGCCCCAATGAAGAAAAATAAATTATATTTTAACAAGAATATAAGTGATAGAATACTGCCCCTATGTACAAGAATATAACTACTATAATACTGCCCCTATGTACAAGAATATAACTACTATAATACTGCCCCCTATGTACAATAATATAACTACTATAATACTGCCCCTATGTACAAGAATATAACTACTATAATACTTCCTATGTACAAGAATATAACTACTATAATACTGTTCCTATATACAAGAATATAACTACTATAATACTGCCCCTATGTACAAGAATATAACTACTATAATACTGCTCCTATGTACAAGAATATAACTACTATAATACTGCTCCTATGTACAAGACTATAACTACTATAATACTGCCCCTATGTACAAGAATATAACTACTATAATACTGCCTCTATGTACAAGAATATAACTACTATAATACTGCCCCTATGTACAAGAATATAACTACTATAATACTGCCCCTATGTACAAGAATATAACTACTATAATACTTCCTATGTACAAGAATATAACTACTATAATACTGTTCCTATATACAAGAATATAACTACTATCATACTGCTCCTATGTACAAGAATATAACTACTATAATACTGCTCCTATGTACAAGACTATAACTACTATAATACTGCCTCTATGTACAAGAATATAACTCCTATAATACTGCCCCTATGTACAAGAATATAACTACTATATTACTGCTCCTATGTACAAGAATATAAGTACTATAATACTGCCCCTATGTACAAGAATATAACTACTATAATACTGCCCCGCCCCTATATACAAGAATATAACTACTATAATACTGCTCCCTATGTACAAGAATATAACTACTACAATACTGCCCCTATGTACAAGAATATAACTACTATAATACTGCCCCTATGTACAAGAATATAACTACTATAATACTGCCCCCTATGTACAAGAATATAACTACTATAATACTGCCCCTATGTACAAGAATATAACTACTATAATACTGCCCCTATGTACAAGAATATAACTACTATAATACTGCCCCTATGTACAAGAATATAACTACTATAATACTGCCCCTATGTACAAGAATATAACTACTATAATACTGCCCCTATGTACAGGAATATAACTACTATAATACTGCCCCTATGTACAAGAATATAACTACTATAATACTGCCCCTATGTACAAGAATATAACTACTATAATACTGCTCCCTATGTACAAGAATATAACTACTATAATACTTCCTCCTATGTACAGGAATATAACTACTATAATACTGCTCCTATATACAAGAATATAACTACTATAATACTGCTCCTATGTACAAGAATATAACTACTATAATACTGCCCCTATGTACAAGAATATAACTACTATAATACTGCTCCTATGTACAAGAATATAACTACTATAATACTGCTCCCTATGTACAAGAATATAACTACTATAATACTTCCTCCTATGTACAGGAATATAACTACTATAATACTGCTCCTATATACAAGAATATAACTACTATAATACTGCCCCTATGTACAAGAATATAACTACTATAATACTGCCCCTATGTACAAGAATATAACTACTATAATACTGCTCCTATGTACAAGAATATAACTACTATAATACTGCCCCTATGTACAAGAATATAACTACTATAATACTGCTCCTATGTACAAGAATATAACTACTATAATACTGCTCCTATGTACAAGAATATAACTACTATAATACTGCTCCTATGTACAAGAATATAACTACTATAATACTGCCCCTATGTACAAGAATATAACTACTATAATACTGCCTCATATGTACAAGAATATAACTCCTATAATACTGCTCCTATGTACAAGAATATAACTACTATAATACTGCTCCTATGTACAAGAATATAACTGCTATAATACTGCCCCTATGTACAAGAATATAACTACTATAATACTGCCCCTATGTACAAGAATATAACTACTATAATACTGCCCCCTGTGCGCAATAATATGGAAATTGTTAAGCAGGAGAGTTTTCCTTTGTGAATGGTACAGGTGGGCTTTCACTAATACCAAGGGACAGAACGAAGACACCTCGGCCCCCATTGGTTCTGGTCAGATTTTTTTGGAACGACTTGTTTGTTTTTCACATTAACAAATCAAATGTATAGAAATGTAATATTAAAAAAAAGCAAAAACTTTATTTAAAGAGACAGAGTCCAGTAAACAGGTGCTCAGCACCACATTGACATTCAGCGTGGCCCCGTCGAGGGCATTTTTAGGGGCAGGAATTCTCCTTTCCCTGCCAGTTTATAGAACAAAACACTGCTCGGTGGAATGGTTTTTGTTTTTGTTTTTTTTTTCTCTATCCATCTGCTGTCAGAAAAGCGCACACAATTGTCTCCAGTGGTCAAGACGTTAACAGCCAAGAAGCCCCCCATAGTACCCTTCTAAGATGGTAACAGGGTATGCTGGGACTCGTATTCTCCCCATCACCAACTGGTGGAAATTTTTAGTCCACCTTTCCAGTTTATCGATTCAGTAATAACTCTTTTAGGCTACATATAAATATTTTTTTTTTCAGTGCACTTTTTGTTTTTTTTTGTGTTTAGTTTTTTTTTTGGAGCAAATATATTATAAAACATTTTTTGGGGTCTTCGCACTTTTTTTTACCTCCCATTCAAAGCTGCTTTCTTAAAGAGACATCGGACAAACATCATCTCCCCACTCGCGGCCGGTCAACCAATAAAGTGCTACCGTTATTTTATTTTTTTTTGGGGGGGGGGGGGAAAGGGGGATAATTTAAATAGATTTATTTATTTATTTTTTTATTTATTTTTTTCACTAAACTCCACTTTCAAGTATCAAAAAAAAAAAAAGAAGAAATCATCGTCAGGACGTCAAGTGCAAAAGTTTATCAAGTGGAACTTAAGAAACCGGTACGATTAAAGTGCAACTAGAAACCAGAATTCAGAATCTAAAGCCCGACATAGCAAAAAAAAAAAAAAAAAATTTTTTTTTTTTTTTACTTTTTTTTTTTTTTAACTCACTCCAGCGAAAAATAAAAAGTTTCAAAAAGTTTAGAGGGATTTTGAGTTTTTAACACTTTTTTTTTCTGTTTTTAAAACACGTCAGCTTTTGTGTGTTTTTTTTTTTTTGTTTGTTTTTGTTTTTTTACAGCGGAACAAAATAAAATTACAAAAAAAAGCAAAAAATTATAATTTTTTTTTTTTTTTCAAACCTAAGGATACAAGACCAACATTAACATTCCATAGAGATGGCTCTGGCCCGAGATGTTAGAAAATACTCCGTGCTGTGGGTCTATAAGGAATGGAGGCGTTGAGTATGACCGGCCCACGGACAGGAAACATCCGCAGGTCACGTGTTTTTTTTTTTTGGCGGATTAAATCATCTACGTAAGAGGTGGATTACATAATATATTGGATGAACCCATTCCGGAGAAAGGAGAACTGAGAACACAATATTCTCTCTCCGTCAGACAAGGTATAATTACACCTCGCTTATATAACAGGTTACGGCATTACATCGCCAGGATTAATTACTCGTCTGCACTCGTTAGTCGACAGGTGTCTATTGAAAAAATCCTTAAAAAATTTGTGTTCAATTTTTCAAATACTTGTTATCACTTTGTTGTATTTTTAACTTTTTGAGACTATTTTAGATTTTTTTTTTATTTGACAGACTTTACAGAAATGTTTGAAATTCCCCAAAATTTTTTCAAAATAAAATTTTGTCAAAATTTTACAGCTTTTTATTCTGTATGTGTTTCGATGGTACTTTTAGCTTTTGCGACTTTTTTAGACAAGCCTTTATCCTAAAAAAAAAGTTATTTTTCTACTATAAAAGAATAAAGTTCTTTTTTGCTTAGTTGGCCAAAAATTTTGGAATTTGTTTAAAATACAAAAATGTTGTCAATTTTTTTTATTTTTGTATGTTTAGAGAGTGTTTTAAGCTTTGAAAACTATTTTAGACTCCATTTTATCCTAAAAAAAAGTAAAAGAAAAAAAAAAAGGAATAAATATCTTTTTTTTTTACTTGGTAGGCTTTATAGAACGTTTGGAATTTTTTTTTTTTTTTTAAATTCCAAAAATGTTCTATATTTTTTTTTAAGTATTTTATTTGTACACATTATTTACATTTTTTGGGACTATTTTAGTCGGGACTTTTGGTATTTTTTTAATTCTAGTAGGAAGCGATATATATCTTTTATTTTTAATTGACAGACAGTATAAATTTTTGGAATTTTTTTTGAAATTTCGAAAATTTGTCATGGTTTCAAAAGTATTTTATTTTTGTCTATTTATGTTGCATTTCCAACTTTTTGGGACTATTTTCGACTCACTTTTAGCTTACTTTCTAGTAGGAAGGTTTTTCTTTTACTTGTCAGACTTTACAGAAATTTTTTCGAATTTTTTGGAAATTCCAAAAATGTGTCACAATTTTAATTTTTTTTTCATTTTTATGTTTAGATGATAATTTTAGCTTTTGGGACTATTTTAGACTCATTTTTTATCCTAAAAAAGTAACATATTTTCAAGTAGCAAGGGATAAAGATTTTTATTTTTTTTTACTCAACAAACTTTACAGAAATTTTGGGAATTTGTTTGAGATTTCAAAAAATTGTCATAATTTATTTCTTATTTTGTATAATAATATTGTGATTTTTAGCTTTTAGGATTATTTCAGACTCCCTTTTATCCTGAGAAATATTTTTTTTTTTTATAGTTGGAAGTGAAAGACTTTACAGAAATTTTGGAAAAAAATTTTTCAAAAAAGAACCCAAAATTATGTGGCATAGACAAAATATAATTTTTTATTTTATATTGTATTTTTTAACTTTTTGGACAAGTAGACTGATTTTTATCCTAACATTCCCCCCTCCCAACCTATGAGTCTCCAAATTTAGCTTTTTTTATTTTTATTTTTTATTTTGATTTCTCTTCCCATTTATGGAAGGTACAAAAGATTTAAATGTGAGAAATACATGACATTTTCTAGATATTTTTTATCTCACGGTGAAGCTGTTTTTGGGTCACCACTTGACGAGGGTCATCCCACCTGGTCTCTCTCGCTAGACGAGGGTCATCCCTGTCATTATACATTCTATATACGATGATTCTGCCCAAAGACTGTTCAGCCTGTCAAACCGTAAACTAATTTACCAATAGGAAATTTTTGTAAACTTTTTTGGAATTTTTTTTTTTAAATTTCACTTTGGTTCTTCTTTTTTGCCAGGGGTCGGGGAAGGGTCATGCTAAAAGTATGTTCACACTTACATGTTCTCCATATGGAGGTCAGCAACCTCCGATTGTCTAAACCAGCACTTTGTGAGTTAATTTAAAGCAGCCATCAACCGTCCCATCAATATACAACCCTAATGTTGATCCAGTAAGATACTTCGATACTTTCTACAAAAATGAGAGGCTCCTTATACATATATATATATATATATAGATAAAAGTATATAGATTTTTTTGCTTCATTTCCCAGTGTCTTAAAATCAGTTCTCCTTAGAAGGCTGCAAGAGGTCTTGTAATGGCTCCCGAAGATCCTCGGTGGCCAGTGAGGTAGGACCACCAGCCTGGAAAGTTGATGCCGAGAGCTCTGACAGTAAGGTTGAGGAGCAACCTGGCATCTTTTCGGGGGTCAGGACTGAGGAAAGGCATGGGAACGTGCTTCCTGCCTGGGTCGGGATGCCTGGGTAGATGAAAGGGATTGGGGCAGCCGTTGGGTACAAGTATTTTTCCAAACCCCCCTTGTCTAGAAAAGGCATATATGCCGCGGCTGCAGCTGCCGCCGTTGGCGAAATGAAGTAAAAGGGTAAACAGAAAGGTGCTTGTTGACCAAAAGGACCACTTCCAAATGCCATCAAAGTGTTGAGAAGATTGGCATCGGGTCTTAAAATGGGATCCGAGACTGCGGCCGGCATCCCCAATCCCGAACATTCCGCCTTAAACCTTTTAGGCGATGGTTCATCCAGAGGCTCCTGTTTGATGGTCACATTGTTGGCCTCTTGGCTCTTGCCAACACTTTGTCCTTCAGCTTTAGTGTCCATCTTCTCCCCCTCGCCCCCGTACCCACTGTCAGTATCAGTGTCATTCTCACTCAGTTCCAGGTTTTGTGTCCTCTGAATGACCGGCACGCAGTTTGTTTGGCTTTCAACTTTTTGATCCCCTCGAGACGGGGACAGTGAAGGTGCTTTGCCGCCAGGGATCTGCTGTAACAGGAGCTGAGAATTGGGCAGGATCTGGCTGGACACAGTATGGAGATGGTTGAGGAGCTGGGTACACCTCTGGTCCCGGGCTGACCAGCTCTCAAACCGGGAGAGGTACTGCAGGACTTCTTTGGCACATGTCTGAAAGCCGGAATGGAAAGCGTCCAGATCTGACTGGATGGGAGTTTTCATGGAACGTTCTCCTGTTCATAGCAAACACAGACAAGGAGTAAAGTCAACAAGCGACATCTGCTTATCGGCTGCCCCCATGAATCCACCACACGTGAAGAAACCCAACTGTAAGTCCCCAGCTCTGTGCTTCCCCAGTAACACACATCCCAATCATTGACTTAGATGAGCCTAGATACGGTAAGAAATCACCCAACGTTTATTTTTCTCCCTCTCTCGTCCCACCACCCCAATTATAAAACCATCAACAACTTTTTGTGATCTTTTATGGTAGACACAATCTAATTCTGAATCGTTATGATCATCAGGATAACCAAAATCGACCGTCAGGATTGTTAGGGCAACCTTCAAAAATGTACGCAAATTGGTCAAATAACTGAGACCACCCACAGAATAACGACCCCGATCTGTTTGGACTTATTCTGGAAATTATAAAGGGATAGCACAGCTCTATATAAATAAAAAAAAAAGCTGTCAACGACCCAGAGAAGGCGTGAAGCAGGACTTACCGTTCTGTAATGAGATGATCTTCTGATGCTGCTGCTCCGTCAGGGACGTCAAACCTTTCAAGTGTTTTAAAGTTAACTCCAGCACCACCGCTTTCTCCAAGTGCCCCAACGTCTGCAATACAAAAACGTCAATGTCAGTGCCAACGGCCAGCTTCTCCTTCCCTCTCCACCAACGCCAGACGAGCCGGCTGCCGGCAGAACATGGGAATACCGGGAACTCGTTCCACTGATAAGGGGCAATGATCCCGGCAGCTCAACGTGGCACACACACAAATGACTCTCCTCGATGGATCAATGGGCTTTCTGAAATATTCATGGCTATTAATTATATATGACTACAAGACGCCAAGTGGAGACCTTACCGTGAGTTTGAGATGTTCGGGCAGAAGATCCTTGAGCTGCGTGATACATTCATTTATCCGGTCTCGACGCTTTTTCTCAATGAGCCGGTGAGGCAGTTTGTAGGTCTCCTATCGAGAAGATGAGATAATAAACGAAAGGTTCCGGTGATGCATTGGGTCCATCGAGACAGACACTTAGGATTCCGTGCAAGTCAGATCTACTGTCTGGGATCACAACCACCCTTCTTCCTTCCCGGTTATTAGAAATAGAAAAAAAACTTCCTACCTTGCTGTCGTCTCTCTTGATTCCCCTCTTGGGCTTGCACAGGTATAAGGAGGGGTAGTCCATCCTGCAAAGAAGTGACAGGTTAGTAGACGGTCAGGCTTGGACTTCACTTCTCAGTCAACACCAGGAGCTCCAAGTCCAAGAAATAGCCTTACCCCAGGAAATCTCTGTGCTCCAGTAACTGTCTCTCCTGCAAACTGTGGATAGCTTCATCCATGGCGGCTGCTGAGGCTTCTAATCTGCAGGGTTTGAGTCTTGTGGGCTTCTCCTCAAAGCGGGGGACATCCAGACTTAGAGAGTTCCAAGTCAGAGGAAGCTGCAGCAGCTCCGTCCCTCTCCCCTGCTTTCTCTTACACTGCTTGTTCTGCTTTGCAGAGGGAAAGATGGCTGCAAAAAAAGTCATAAGAGTGACTCAGTACTGCCCCCTAGTGGACAAAAGAGGAGGTGCAGGAGTCACACAGCATAGTCACCCTGGGGACTAGACAAGCAAGTGAGTGGGTATATCTCTTTAAAGATCTGGCTGCTAACAAGGCAGCTTACACCTATTACTATCAGGCAGGAGGAATGATTTGAGCTTCCTCTGTGCAGCTGTGACCAACCATTAATTTGGAAAAAAAAGTTTTAAAGTCATAGTAACACACTGCTTGCCACTCAAGATGACAGGAAGTAACCTATTTCAGCAAACTCTGGCGGCTGGGACTTACATAATTCCAGTCTGCTGATTACAGTGTTGTGACCGGCACTGATGAGGTATAACAAGGTGTGAAGAGTCCGAGAGGAGTCGATGTGTTCTTCCAGATATTAAGCTCCTTGTCAGCTTTATGCCTTTACCTCCACTGATGACCGGAACAGTAGCTTTCAGCTATGGTCAGAAAGATCAGTGCCGTAACTTTTGCTGATGAGTCTTAAAAAGTTGGAAACAGTCATAAAGGAATCTATATATTCATCCAGTTATTAAGCGCATGTCCACATTCTGCCTTTTTCCCTATCGGAGGAGTTCATATATCCATCCAGGTGTTAAGCTCATGTCAGCTTTCTTCCCTTTTTCCCTATCGGAGAATGTGAAACTAGAAAACAGATCAGTGACATTACTTGCACTGATGAGTCCTAAAAAGGTGCAAACAGTATTGTAACGGTTAGAGAGAAATTTTATCCATGCGTTGAGGGATACTGTCACCTCTAATTGAAGGTTTATTCATTGGGTCAGTGACTGGAAACATAGCCAATCAAACCAACTGTATAGAACCTAAGTCTTGCACTGATGAGACTTTCCGGGGTGTAAACAGTAATGTCACGATGAGAGAGAACTATAAGACTCCTTGTTACTTATTAGACGGATAGCTTAAAATACTACACCTTTCGGAAGTAATAGTTTGGAAAGTTTTCGCTGAAGTTGCATTCTTCACCTGACAGGGTTAACCGTTCTTAATCGCAATTTCAAAATGGCGTAACCTTTTCTACTAAAACTTAGCACGTGCATTTGACAAAGTTGATGCTGGTGTCCATAGGAACAGGATTTATTTTTGTCTGCTAGAAATATTATCAATATTTATCAATACCTCCTTGTATGGATGTATATATTTCATACTTGTATTGCACTGATGAGTGCTTACAAGGTGTAAACAGTCACTGATGGGTAGAGACTAGAGAGACATTTAATAATCTATTAAGGCTCATTGTCACCTCTATATATGGGTCTAGTCGTATGGTAACTTGGACATTTAGTTTTAACCTATGTTCAATCAGATCCATTGCACTGATGAGTCCTAGGAAGGTGTCAACATTACTATATTTCATTACTATGCATGTATTAAACCTATTGTCATCTCCAGAAAAAAAGTACCCTTTTGGTCCATGCTTTTTACCTGTTTTATGAATATTTGGATAATCTATTACTTGCACTGATGAGTTCTAACAAGGTGTAAACATTCATATGATGGTTATAGGTACATTAATCATATATTAAGGCTTAGTGTCACCTCGAGATGAGATTCCATTCCTTTGGTCAGTAACTGAATTATTAGCTGCTACCTGTTTCCAAGCAGATTTATATAATGCATAGCTAAAATATTGCACTGATGAGTCCTAAGAAGGTGTAAACAGTATTAAATGACATTATTCATCATGCATTAAAGATCATTGAGACCTCCATTGTAGATATAGGATTATCCACGTGGTCAGGGACTAAATGCATAACTTTTCCCTGTTTTAAAGTTTGTTCATGTAAGACCGAACTTGCACTGATGAGTCCTAAGAAGGTGTAAACAGTCATATAATAGTTAAAGTTACATTAGCCATACATTAAGGCTCATTGTGGCCTCTGTTGTAGATAAAGGATTAACCACTTTATCAGAGACTAAAATAATCGATTTTACATTCTTTTAGTATTGCACTGATGAGCTTTAAGAAGGTGTAAACAGTACTAAACTACATTATTAATCTTGCATTATGCTCATTGTCATCTATACATAAACACATTACCATTTGTTCAGTGACCAAATTCTTCACTTTTACCTGGTTTTAAGTAGATTTACATATTCCATCTATAACTGAAATATTGCACTGATGAGTCCTAAGAAGGTGTAAACAGTACTATATTACATTATTAATCATACATTTAGGCCCATTGTGACATCCACTGTAGATTAACCACTCTTTCATTTACTAAATTAATTGATTTTTTTTGTCATAGAGTTGCATTATATAGCCAAATCAGTTCTCATACTTTGCACTGATGAGCTGCAATACCCTGAAACACTATATCTGCAAATTGTGATTCTGATTTGGCTTTTATCCTAAGTCATATACACTTTTTAAAGGGTCGATAATGACTTGTAGGATTTCTGCTTCCAACAGGTGGCGCTATAGAATTCAAGTCATACAGGCGCTGATGAGTCCTAAGAAGGTGCAAACAGTTATATGATGGCTAAAGGTACATTAACCGCATATTCAGTCTCATTGTCACATGCACATAAGGTTCCATCCATTTGGTCAGTGATTGAAATTTTAGATGTTACCTATTTCCAAGCAGATCTGTTAAATTTGTAACTACAATATTGCACTGATGAGCCCTAAAAAGGTGTGAACAGTTCTATACTACATTGTTGATCATGCACTGAGTTCATTGTTATCTCTAGCTAAAAGTTTAACCATTTAGTCACTGACTGCATTCTTTGCGTTTACCTGTTTTATGTAGATTTACATATTTTTTTTTTTACCGGCACTAATGAGTCCTAAAAAGGTGTAAACAGTACTCCATTATTATTAAAAAATTTTAAGCCCATTTGTCATCAATACAGTGGATACAGATTAAAAGCTGCTGAAATATTAGCTGATCCTTATATCTAAGTAGGTCTGTACAGTATAATATTGAAATATTGCACTGATGAGTTCTGAAAAGGTGTAAACAGTGATATGACGGCTGGAGGTGCATTAAATATCTATTAAGGCTCCTTGTCAACTCAAGATGAGATTCCATTCCTTTGATCGGTAAACTGAAGTATTAGCTGCTACCTATTTCCAAGCAGATTTGTATAATTTATAACTGAAGCATTGCACTGATGAGTCCCAAGAAGGTGGAAACAGTACTCTTCTACATTATTAATCGTGCATTAAGGCTCATTATCTCCTTTACAGTAGATACAGGATTAACCGTAGTGCACTGTAATGCTGAAAAATTGCACTGATGAGTCTTAAGAAGGTGGAAACATTAACGTTAAGGTTAGCTAGACATCTTACACATGGATAGACACCTATGTGGGTGTTTTTTGGCCAATCGGCTGTCTCGCCTCTCCAGGGCGCCGTCCTGTTTATCTCGATCTCTCCTCCGATACATTTCTTAATCGTCTCTCTGTAGTTATGTAACCTGGGCTGGGTCACCCTGCGATCACATGTGCGATGTGTGTGCCTGCGGTGAGGCGCTATCTCTGAGGGTTTTCGGTCTTATTATGGCACTTCAGATGTAAGTCTCATGTCTGTGTCACATGAATCACTGGAATAACAGCCTCTGACTCTGGATTATTAACACAGCCCGAGCATTGTCCCCCAGCGGGGTGAAAACCTCGCCTTCCCCCTCCTCCTGAGCTATTATAATTATAATATCTCAGTAAGTCGTCCCTGTTTACACACCCAAACATTGAGAGGTCGCTTGTCTGATTTATATATCTCCTCGTATAGGGGATGTAGACTTTTGAAAACATTGATTGAGTCCCCCAAAAAAGAAGAAAAAATGATGCAGCTTTTCTTTAAAAAAAAAAATAAAAATTGTCCATTTTTTTTTTGTATACAGCTGCTATGCAGAGCTTTGTGTTTCCATGGTTACAGACTACAAACAAACCGTGCGTTGTCTGATCGATGCAGTTATGTAATTCGGTATGGGGAGCTGTATATTCAACAGGGTAGATGATTTTTAATTAAAGCTATTTGGAGCCTGTACATGATGATGCACAACTCTGCATAGGAGCTGTATACTCAAAACGGTAGTTTTTTTTTTTTTTTTTACAGCTATTAAGAGAAAGAAGCATGTGAATTCAGGATCAAATACACAAAGACCTATAACTCTGCATAAGGGCTGCATACTCAAAACGGTAGATTTTTTTTAACCAGGGAGAGAACAAGAGATGACTGCAGGATAAGACTACACATGGAGATACATAGCTCCGCATCGCAGCTGTATACTCAAAACCGTACTGGAGAGAGTAACAAATGACAGCAGGATCGAACTACACATGGAGACACATAGCTGTGCATAGGAGCTGTAAACTAAAAACGGTCAGTGATTTTTAATGAAGGCTATGGGTTACGTATGGGGGCATATAGCTCGGCGCAGGAACTGTATACGCAAAATGGCAGTTTCTATTTGGAGAGAGTAACACATGAATTCAGGGTCGAATTACGCATGGAGACATATAGGTCCGCATAGGAGCTGTGTACTCAAAACGGTAGGAGATTTAAATGCATTGGAGAAATATAAATATGGCTGCACAAGTATACACACCCTTCGTTTGAATTTTCAGTAGAAGTGAATGGTAAAAGTAGCATTGCCATCAAACATCATCATCGTCACCATTCATTTTAGGTGGAGTGATAGTCAGAGGATTCCTATAGGATTTAATCTATAGATCCCAATGTGCTGTGCAGGGATTTATATGGAAGTGTTGACTCGCTGCTGACATGGCTGCTATTCCAAAGTCTACCACTAGGGGCACTGCTCCACTAATTGTGATGAACATTACACAGGCAGATCTGCATAGGGGCACAGAACTTTTAGGATCATCCTTATACATTCCACTTTTTTAATAAATACTCCCGATCTTTCCTCCATCAGCTGTCTAATCGAACTAAAAAATAAATAACCCCATAAAAAACAAAAAATCAGATTTTGTATGGCCTGAAACCATTGCCCCAATAGCTTGCAATCTAACCATCTGCAAGGGAGTCTGGGGATAGACCTGGGGCAGAACCACAAGTCTTGTCTTGTCTGAATGTTCCCACGGGATAGAACAGTCTGTATCTACGTATACAATATGGGAAGGATGGAAATAGCAGTGCAGAGTATTTCAGGAGAGGAGTGTGCTAATCCTGGAGGGAACAGTGACCTGTAATGTGAGGACTTTAGCAAGGATGGAGGCAGTGAAATAAGGAAGGGAATGAGTTACAATGTGGATGGAATAGTAATGGGGAGGATACAGTATGAGTGTTACAGTGTGAAAAGTAGGGTTTTCCATCAGTACAGAGTATTTCAGGAGGGGAGTGTGCTGGTCCTGGAGGGAACAGTGACCTGTAATGTGATGACTTTAGCAAGGATGGAAGCAGTGAAATAAGGAAGGGGATGAGTTACAATGTGGATGGAATAGTAATGGGGAGGATACAGTATGAGTGTTACAGTGTGAAAAACAGGGTTTTCCATCAGCACAGAGTATTTCAGGAAGGGAGTGGGCTGGTTTGGTGGGAGGCTGTGACCTGTGAGGAGGGGTAACAGGTTGGATGTAGATGTACTCATGTTGACAGGTCCCTCAATGGCGTAATTTAGTTCCTCCAAACATACAGGAAGGACAAACTAAAAAAAAAAACAAGATTCATGTAAGATACATTTATCCATAAGGCAAATATGTGTTTTGCAGCAATGCCATCAATCAAATGCCCCATATCATCACATTATCAATTTCAAAAGCATCAGAAGGTCACAGCTAAGCTCTCAAGCCTGGGCCTCGAGCAATGACCTCTATGATTATGTTCATTTTCAGCCATAAATTAGGGTCCCGACTTCCTAAGTGGCACTCCCCTTTAAATTTGCATTTAAAGGGGAGTTTTCACTTGCTATAACTATTTACATTTTTCAACTAGTTGTGAATCTCACTGTTCTCCTGAATCCGGTGGTGTTTCCATTTTGTTCCTGCACCTCTCTCTTCCTGAGATATGGCCTCCTCTTCCCAATATTTAAATTGTGTAGGAGGTCATTGACACCTCTCTCTGGGTGACTTCATTGGGACCACGCCCACTTTGCTAAAAAGACTAAATTTATATATTGAGAAGAAGGGTCCATATCTCAGGAACAGAGAGGCGCAGGAACAAAAGAAAAAGATCATCGGATTCAGGAGAACAGCGGCATTTACACTGGGTAAAAAAAATATTACAGATTAAGGTACCTTTTAACCAATCACAGCTTTTTATCTATCATGTGATTGGCTGAAAAGCTTCACATGACCAACAAATGTTCATCTTTGGCAGAGCAAAGCTGGGTCTTCCAACGTCCGGTATGGAGAGCAGATGACGCAAAAAATTATTTAAAGGAACAGTATGCTTATTTTTGAACAGAAAAAAGTAATATGCTCATCCCCTTTAAGGACTATAAGTTCCAGCAATTCACTGATCTTCTGATATATTTCTGGCTAATAAACTTTTTTCAACCTTGTGTAACTCCGCTTCTCCTGATGTAATCTGTATGACCTCGGCCTCACATGAAGTAACCCGAGTTCCTCTTCGAGACCTCATGGCCACAATGTAGAGGCTATTTCCACTCTCAAATGCAAAGGACAAGTGTATTCTGTGACACATGGGACAGCATGACCCCTGTTAGGACCACCCAGACTGTAAGACCCTCTTGCATCAATTAGCCAAGCCATTACCTTCTTAAAGGGCCCATGACCCTCTTAAAGGGGTTCCACAGTTTTTTGTAAATTATCTTTAATATCTGTAGAATGAAGAGTCCTGCTACTTTCTAATAGCCACCGTGTTTTGATTCTTCACCAGTTAGAAGATATCTGCTTGCTTTCAGTGAATGGGAACATTCCTGCTTGAGAACTATCCCAGTACGAGACATAACAGTAAACATGGAGTATGAAAAGAGAAAAAGAAAAAAATCTCAACTAACTTTTTTTTTTTTTTTTTTAAAGGAATAGTCAGCAGGAAAATGACTCTGCAGGAAATACGATCAGACAGATTATTTTATGGTGGCTGCACCGACGTAAGCAGCGGCTGTGCTGGAGGATAAAGGCAAATGCCCTCGATTCACCTGCAAATGGCCAGAGCGAAGATTCACCGACATCACTGTGATGGAAAGCAGCAGTGCATACATAGAATATACCCATATACCCAGGTTATACCAGCAGTGCATACACACTATACATAGCATATACCCAGGTTATACCAGCAGTGCATGCACACTATACATAGAATATACCCAGGTTATACCAGCAGTGCATGCACACTATACATAGAATATACCCAGGTTATACCAGCAGTACATGCACACTATACATAGAATATACCCAGGTTATACCAGCAGTGCATACACACTATACATAGCATATACCCAGGTTATACCAGCAGTGCATGCACACTATACATAGAATATACCCAGGTTATACCAGCAGTGCATGCACACTATACATAGAATATACCCAGGTTATACCAGCAGTACATGCACACTATACATAGAATATACCCAGGTTATACCAGCAGTACATACACACTATACATAGCATATACCCAGGTTATGCCAGCAGTACATGCATACCCAGGTTATACCAATAGTACATACACGCTATACATAGCATATACCCAGGTTATACCAGCAGTACATACACACTATACATAGAATATACCCAGGTTATACAAGCAGTACATGCACACTATACATAGAATATACCCAGGTTATACCAGCAGTACATACACACTATACATAGAATATACCCAGGTTATACCAGCAGTACATGCACACTATACATAGAATATACCCAGGTTATACCAGCAGTACATACACACTATACATAGAATATACCCAGGTTATACCAGCAGTACATGCACACTATACATAGAATATACCCAGGTTATACCAGCAGTACATACACACTATACATAGAATATACCCAGGTTATACCAGCAGTACATGCACACTATACATAGAATATACCCAGGTTATACCAGCAGTACATACACACTAAACATAGAATATAACCCGATTATACCAGCTGTAAATATATAATTATATAATAATAATAATTTTTATTTATATAGCGCCAACATATTCCGCAGTGCTTTACAAATTATGTACAGAATTTACCCAGGTTATACCAGCTGTACATATGTAATGATAGAGAGAATATAACCAGGTTATCCCAGCAGTTTATACACACGATATACAGAATATACACAGGTTATACCAGCTGTACATACATAATACATACAGAATATACCCAGGTTATACCAGCAGTAGATATAAAATTATATATAGAAGATGTCCAGGTTATACCACCAGTACATACACACTATACACAGAATATACAGTGGCTTGCAAAAGACTGCATCGCCATTAACAAGAGGAACCAGTAACCAAACAACACCATGATGACCAAAGAGATCTCCAAACTACACCATGAAGACCAAGGAAATCTCCAAACAACTCATGAAAACCAAGGGGATCGCCAAATAACACCATGAAGACCAAGGAGATCTCCAAACATCACCATGAAGATCAAGGAGATCTCCAAACACCACAAAGACCAAGGAGATCTCCAAACAACACCATGAAGACCAAGGAGAGCTCCAAATAAACATCATGTAAACCAAGGAGATCTCCAAACTATACCATGAAGACCAATGAGATCTCCAAACAACACCATGAAGACCAATGAGATCTCCAAATAACACCATGAAGACCAAGGAGATCTCCAAACTATACCATGAAGACCAATGAGCTCTCCAAACTACACCATGAAGACCAAGGAGATCTCCAAACACCATGAAGACCAAGGAAATCTCCAAAAAGGTCAGGGACAAAGTTGTTGAGAAAGTACAAGTCAGGGTTGGATTATAAAAAATATCCCAATCTCTGATGATCCCCGGAGCATCATCAAATCCATTATCCATTATCATCACATGAAAAGACCATGGTACCACAACAAACCTGCCAAGAGAGGGCCGCTCACCAAAACTGTCAGCCCGGGCAAGGAGGGCATTAATCAGAGAGGCAGCATAGAGACCAAAAGTGACCATGAAGGAACTGCAGAGTTCCCAAAGACTGGAGTATCTGCCTGTACGATCAAAAAAGGGTGCAAACTCCATGGAGGCGCCCTTCACGGAAGAGTGGGCAGTAAAAACCTTTACATACACACAAAAAATTGTAAGGCTCATTTTGACTTTGCCAAAAGACATGTGAGAAACTCCCTAAATGTATGAAGGAAGGTGCTGTGGTCAGACGAGACCAAAATTACACTTTTTGGCCACCAAAGTAAACTCTGGTGCCAAACCAACACAGCTCATCACCCCAAGAACACCATCCCTACAGTGAAACATGGTGGGGGCGGTATTATACTGTGAGGATGTTTTTCAGCGACAGGGGAAATTGTCCAAGTCGAGAGGAAGATGGATGGTGCGAAATACAGGGATATTCTTGAGCAAATCCTGTTTCAGTCTGTCAGTGATTTGAGACTGGGATGGAAGTTCAATGACCCAAAGCAAACTGCTAAAGCAACACTAGAGTTGGTTTAGTGGAAACGTGTGAATGTTTTGGAGTGGCCGAGTCACAGCCCAGACCTGAATCCAATGGAGAATCTGGTCAGACGTGAAGATCGCTGTTCAGCAAAAACAGGGAAAATGCCAAGGGGGTGAATACTTTCACAAACCACTGTATACAGCCGATGACCAGGTTATACCAGCACTGAATTGTGGAATATGCACATACGAGATGTCTTGGTTTCCACGGTCGGCTCTGTTCACACTCCCATTCTGAGTCACGCATCGTTATTCTTCCCCACAAACTGACGGAAGCTACTAGACCCAATTACATGTCAATAAGGGCCGCGTACGAGGTGCGGAGGATCCCGCAGAGCGTTCTAAGCCGAGACCTTATAAATCGGTAAATAGGAACCTTCTTTTTTTCCTATTTCTCACTTCTATAAGAGGAAAATGTTTTCTCGCAAAATAAGATTTCCACAATAGAAAATGTTGAGAATCATCACGGGGACTTTTCTTCATCACATGACAGTGTGGGCTCCCGACTGTTCCAGCGTCGCTCCGCTTTATCAGGCCGTGAGATCATTCGGTCCTTGATGAATCAGTTACATAGAAGGAAGCACAGCGTGAACTCGCCTTGTTGTCACGGGAGGAAGGAAAAAAATAAATCTCTCAAACCAAAAAGAAATCACAACCAAACCTCGGTGCAAAGAGCCATGACTGAGCGCAGGGTATAGAGCACCAATATATACCGTACCAACTATAATACTGCCCCCATATACCAGAATATAACTACTATAATACTGCCCCTATGTACAAGAATATAACTACTATAATACTGTACAAGAATATAACTACTATAATACTGCTCCTATGTACAAGAATATAACTACTATAATACTGCCCCCTATGTACAAGAATATAACTACTATAATACTGCTCCTATGTACAAGAATATAACTACTATAATACTGCTCCTATGTACAAGAATATAACTATTATAATGCTGCCCCTATGTACAAGAATATAACTGCTATAATGCTGCTCCTATGTACAAGAATATAACTACTATAATACTGCCCCCTATGTACAAGAATATAACTACTATAATACTGCTCCTATGTACAAGAATATAACTACTATAATACTGCTCCTATGTACAAGAATATAACTACTATAATACTGCCCCTATGTACAAGAATATAACTACTATAATACTGCCCCTATGTACAAGAATATAACTACTATAATACTGCCCCTATGTACAAGAATATAACTATTATAATACTGCCCCTATGTACAAGAATATAACTGCTATAATACTGCCCCTATGTACAAGAATATAACTACTATAATACTGCTCCTATGTACAAGAATATAACTACTATAATACTGCTCCTATGTACAAGAATATAACTACTATAATACTGCTCCTATGTACAAGAATATAACTACTATAATACTGCCCCTATGTACAAGAATATAACTACTATAATACTGCCCCTATGTATAAGAATATAACTACTATAATACTGCCCCTATGTACAAGAATATAACTATTATAATACTGCCCCTATGTACAAGAATATAACTGCTATAATACTGCCTCTATGTACAAGAATATAACTACTATAATACTGCTCCTATGTACAAGAATATAACTACTATAATACTGCCCCTATGTACAAGAATATAACTGCTATAATACTGCCCCTATGTACAAGAATATAACTGCTATAATACTGCTCCTATGTACAAGAATATAACTGCTATAATACTGCCTCTATGTACAAGAATATAACTACTATAATACTGCCTCTATGTACAAGAATATAACTACTATAATACTGCCTCTATGTACAAGAATATAACTACTATAATGCTGCTTTCTATGTTCTGGACTGTAAACCTGAGTAAGTGTTAAGCTTGTACATTCTTTTTTGGGTTTGCTTCATAATGACCCTTTAGTCTGAGGCAATGATCTATGTTGCTGGGTGTAGTGACCACCCTTGGTTGCCCCTATCTTACTTATTTGCTCCCCTCCCCGCACTGTAGTTTCTGAGGTTCCGTGTCCTGTATTTCCCGGCCTTTGTGTCGCCTTTGGTCGGGTCACTCAGGTTCTGGGTCTTTCTGGGACCAGCCGGCGCTTCCTGTAGGGTTAATGGAGTGTGCGGATTGTTCATTAATCTGCGGACGTGTAGATGAGGTCGTTATCCGTGCGGAATATTACCGGTATTTCCGCGCCGGCGGCTGTTTCCTCCTCAAACCCTGAAACTGGATATTAAACTGACGTGATCTGAATGTTTGCCAGTGGAGCCCCCTGACCTGGCACTGATGGGGGCAGTGCCGTATGTGGTGCCACAGATTAGCGCCCCCATCTGGTGATGGCCACGTCCTGCGGAGTCATACACCATCTAACGTGGCGCTTGTTTCCGGTTGACAAGATGTCTGCTTCGTCCTTGGTGTCTCCGTTCATCTCCTGTATGTCTGATCTGAGCGCTCTCGTCTGAGGTTACGCTCTAATGTCTCTTTTAGCAGAATTGTCTTTTTTTCCCTCCTTCAATTCCTGGACATTCAATTACCAGAATTAGCATAAGGAGACATTAGTCTATAATTAATCAGGAGGTTAATTATCCAGCGAGGTAAAGTCCATATTACTGTGCGAGACGCCACGAGTAGGAAGAAACCGATTAGTGACCCTCGCCCTGCATTGAACGTACGACCATAAGGCCACGACCCCGAGTCGCCATCTCCTGCCGTGCATGAGGGCAGTTTCAGTAATGTCCAACATAGAAGCTTCCGGGGAGAAACATCCGCTACAGACGTGACGTATGTGATGGTTAGGAACGTGAAGCCGCCGGTAGACATTAGGGGCGAAAGTGAGTAACAATGAAAAACAATGGCCCAGTGGTTATTTTACAGGAAGGGATTAGGGGACACCCTGAAGAATAGGTGGCGTCCAAAAAGGCCTCTACTCATCCCCTCAGAGGGGAAGAAATGGGGGCATGTATGGTGCCTTGAAAAGCGGTGGAGAGGTGTGGCTTGCAAAAAGAAGGTTTGTCTATTTGTGAAAATAGACTGAGGGTTTTAGGTCCTGACATCACTCCTGATCACTCACAATCACTCCTGACCCACTCACAATTTTGCCGACCACTCAAGATCACTCCTGATCACTCACAATCTCTCCTGACCCACTCACGATTACTCCCTTCCCGACTTCTGATCACTCACAATCACTTTCTATCACTACCGATCATTGATGAACACTCCTGATCATTGGCGATCGCTGATGATCACTCCTGATCCCTGCCGATCATTCCATATCATTCACAATCACTCAATATTTCTCCCGTTTACTCACAATCACTCCATATCTCTCACAATATTTCCCGACCACCCACGATTATTCAGGATTATTCACAATCACTCACAATTACTGCTGACCACTTAAGATCACAATCACTCCTGATCACTCTTAATCATTCAATATCACTCCCAAGCAATCACAATCACTTCTGATCACTCATCAGTACTGATCACTGCTGAGCATGCACGATCACGCTCTATCATTCCCGATCACTCATGGTCACAACCAATCACTCTTAATCATTGCTCATCACTCTCTATCACTTACCATCACTCCTGATCGCTCCTTATCACTCCTGATTGCTCTTGATGACTACCGATGATTACCACTCATGATCATGGATGATCACTCAATCTTGTAAGGTGCAATTTAAACTGATCGTCCCTCCAAAACAATCGGTGCTCTTCAGCAAAGATGGACACCCAATACTGACAGATACTCTTTGACAAAACAGTTATAAAAGCATGAGACTATTGCAAGCCGACCGATTCTTCCTCGTAAAAGGTCCATTACTGCACATCAATAATTTGAGAACCATCCCCTAATATCGTACCCCTGGGCTGAGAGCTGATCATATGAAACTACAGGCCCAAAGCCTGAGGCTGCACTACTGAGAGATTCCTGTCAGGTTATCTGTCGTCATGGAGACCTGGCCGGGATCCTCATCACCTTCCTCATCATTGTCCTCAGCCGCTCGGGCAGTGATGTATTTGAGGATCGTTAGGCCGTCTTTTATGATGTTTCGTGAAGGTTGGCCACAACCCTAATGGAGCAGTCTTGGCGGCCATGTTGGTTATCACCCAGCTTACCCCCATAAAGAGGAGAAATGGTTTACTAGGAGAATATTAGGGACTGTCGGGGTAGCTGTGCGCCCTCACTTTAATTCTGCTGTTACTAAGGGAAGAAACGAGATCCAGGACCTGGACCCGGCACGGCGATCCCGGCCTGACCTCCTGGCTGACATAATCGCATCCTGAATCCAGAATTATCCCCAGAGCAGAGCGGCGGTGACTCACGCCCCGAGCACGCAGCTCCTCGTTACATAATTGTCTCCGTAATTAATTATCTCTCATTGAAGGTTCTCATCCAATCAGAGGGGACAGAGAATCGTGCAGAACCTGACCGCCACAGCGAGCCCCGTTCTCTGTACTCAGGACACGTGTCGGGCTAAACTCCTGGGCAGAATGTTCTATGGAGGGAAGAAAGAAAGAAGGGAAGGAGAAAGAAAGAAGGGAAGGAGAAAGAAAGGAGGGAAGGAGAAAGAAAGAAAGAAAGAAAGAAAGAGAGAGAAAAAGGAAAAGAAAGGAGATAAAGAGAGGAAGGTAGGAAAGAAAGAGGAAGGGAAAGAAATAAAAAGAGGGAAGGAAGGTGAGAAAGAAAGAGAAAGAAAGAGAAAGAAAGGATGAAAGAAAGAGAGAAAGAAAGGAAAAGAAAGGAGATAAAGAGAGGAAGGTAGGAAAGAGAGAGGAAAGAAAAGAAAAAGAGGGAAGGAATGAAAGAAAGAAATAAAGAAGATAAAGAGAGGAAATGAAATAAGAAAAAGAGTGAAGGAAGGTGAGAAAGAAAAAAAATAAAGAATAGGAGTGAGGAAAGCAGAGAAAGAAGAAGGGAGGAAAGGAAGAAGTAACGGAAGAAGGAAGGATGGAGGGAAGGAAAGAAAGAATGAGGGAGTGAAGGAAGGATGAGATGGGTTAGGAAGGAGAAAGGGAATGAAGTAATGAGTGAGGGAAGAAGGAAGCAAGGAAAGGGGGAAGGCGGGCAGGGAAGGAAGGAAAGAAAGAAGGAATGAGAGGGATAAGACAGATAGAAGAAAAAACGCTGAGAGGGAAGAAGAAAGGAGGGAAAGAAGGAGAAAAGGGAAGAAGGAAGACGGGTGTAGGAGAGAGGGAATGAAGTAAGGAGGGAAGGAAGAGAAGAAGGAAGGAGGGAAGGAAGGAAAGAAGGAGGGGTTGTAGGAAAGAGGAAGATTGGGAAGGAAGGAGGAAGGGAGGGAAGATGGAAGCGAGGAAGGAGGGTGGTTAGGTAACGAAGGAGAGACAAAGAAAGAATGAAGGGAAGGAATGAGAAAATGAAGTCAGACGAGAAGAAAGGAGGAAGGGAAGAAGAATGGAGGGAAGGAAGGAGAAAAGGGAAGAAGGAAGACGGGTGTAGGAGAGGGGGAATGAAGTAAAGAGGGAAGGAAGAGAAGAGGGAGGGAAGGAAAGAAGGAGGGGTTGTAGGAAAGAGGGAGATTGGGAAGGAAGGAAGGAGGAAGGGAGGGAAGATGGAAGCGAGGAAGGAAGGAGGGTGGTTAGGTAACGCAGGAGAGACAAAGAAAGAATGGAGGGAAGGAAGGAGAAAATGAAGTCAGAAGAGAGGAGAAAAAGAAGAAAGGAGGGAAAAAAGTAAGGATGGAAAGCAATAAGGAAAGAGGGGAATAAAGGGAGGAGGACAGGAAAGAGGTGAAGAAAGGGAGGAGGACAGGAATGAGGTAAGGGAAAAAAGGAGAGAAGGAAGGAGGGAGAAAAGGAGGAAAGAAGGAAAGATGGAAGTAGAAAAAGGAAAAATGGAGCAAAGGAAGGTGAGAAAGGAAAAAGAAATGAAAGGACAGAGCATAGCGTAACAACTAAGGAGGGAAGGAAGGAAAGAAGGAAGTAAAATACCAGGAGGTATTGATGATCACGAACAGTCGCCTTGAATATTTTTGGCAGACAGTAATAGATCGCGTTGCTATGGGAACCGGTGTAACTTTGAGGCGCGCACGTGCAGAGAAGGTTAAGTCATTTTGAAATTGTGATTAAGAAGCGTTAACCCCTTCAGGTGACGCCTGGAGCTGCGGCAGAAACTTTCCACGGCGTCTTGTTCTCGCAGGATAATTCGCCCCCACACGTCTCGTATATAAGTTGTCGCTCTTTGGCCGTTTTCACGCCGTACAGAACCGTCTCCCTGCCCCGCTGTCCTGGGCTCGGGGTGGGGGGATGGATGGGCACGCGGCCTCGCCATACTATAGACGATCTCATATAGGGAGACAACGGCGCCACGTTCTGCTCCTCACCTGACGGGGTTAACTCTTCTTTATCACGGTGTCTTGGTGGCGTAACCTTTTCTGCTAAAACTTCGCACGTGCGCGCGTCAATGTTAACACTGGTTTCCATGGCAACGGGATTTATTTTTGTCTGTCGGGAATATTCCGGGGGTCTTTTCATCGATACCTCCCGGTAGACGGATACGTCTAGATATTATCGGTCGCGTTCTGTTATTTCTCGGTGATGTCTCCTTCCTCGGCTGCGCCCTTCAGTCAGGATTTTGATATCCCTTAGAGAAGTGCCGCCGCCACAGTCGCTACCGCCGCCGCGATCACGTGCCGTGGATGATGGCAGCGTCTCCTTCTCCTGATCTGCCCGCTCATGCGTTGCCCACTGTACTTGGAGGAGAATCTCGAGGAGCCACGGGAAGAGGCATCTGAGCGTGTAAGGTGCGCGTCTCGGGGGGGAAAGATTATTGTGCGATCAGTGAGAGCGGCGCGGCACCCCGCAGACCGAGCGGGGGGGAGAAACCGGAACTGCCCACCGGTGTACCAGGCATTAACTCACACATTGCCGGGGTGGGGGGAGATGTGGTGCATACTGACATGGAGGGGGCTCAGAAACAATCCTGCCTTTTAAAATAATTTTCCTCAATATTTTAGCCTACATAACACCGCCATATCATGCCAAAATAATACCGCCATATAGTGCCAAGATAATTCCGACATATGCAGGCCATATAATACCGCCATATACTGCCAAGATAATTCCGACATATACAGGCCATATAATACCGCCATATAGTGCCAAGATAATTCTGACATATGCAAGCCATATAATACCGCCATATAGTGCCAAGATAATTCCGACATATGCAAGCCATATAATACCGCTATATCGTGCCAAGATAATGCTGCCATTCTCCGGACATAATAACGCCGTATAGCGCCAATAATAATAATCTTTATTTTTATATAGCGCTAACATATTCCGCTGCGCTTTACAGGTTGCACACATTATCATCGCTGTCCCCGTTGGGGCTCACAATCTAAATTCCCTATCAGTATGTCTTTGGAATGTGGGAGGAAACCGGAGAACCCGGAGGAAACCCACACAAACACGGAGAGAACATACAAAATCCTTGCAGATGTTGTCCTTGGTGGGATTAGAACCCAGGACCCCAGCGCCACAAGGCTTCACTGCTAACCACTGAGCCGCCGTACTTCCCTAATACCAAGATTATAAGCCGATACACAGAACATATAATACCACTATGTCATGCCAAGATAATACTGCCACATGCATGACATATAACACCAACATCTTTTGTCAAGATAATATGTCCATGTGTAGGACATAAAATACCGCCATATCGTGTCAAGCTAATACCACTATATGCAGGACATATAATACTGACATATGGTGCCACATACATAGTAACATAGTAACATAGTTAGTAAGGCCGAAAAAAGACATTTGTCCATCCAGTTCAGCCTATATTCCATCATAATAAATCCCCAGATCTACGTCCTTCTACAGAACCTAATAATTGTATGATACAATATTGTTCTGCTCCAGGAAGACATCCAGGCCTCTCTTGAACCCCTCGACTGAGTTCGCCATCACCACCTCCTCAGGCAAGCAATTCCAGATTCTCACTGCCCTAACAGTAAAGAATCCTCTTCTATGTTGGTGGAAAAACCTTCTCTCCTCCAGACGCAAAGAATGCCCCCTTGTGCCCGTCACCTTCCTTGGTATAAACAGATCCTCAGCGAGATATTTGTATTGTCCCCTTATATACTTATACATGGTTATTAGATCGCCCCTCAGTCGTCTTTTTTCTAGACTAAATAATCCTAATTTCGCTAATCTATCTGGGTATTGTAGTTCTCCCATCCCCTTTATTAATTTTGTTGCCCTCCTTTGTACTCTCTCAAGTTCCATTATATCCTTCCTGAGCACCGGTGCCCAAAACTGGACACAGTACTCCATGTGCGGTCTAACTAGGGATTTGTACAGAGGCAGTATAATGCTCTCATCATGTGTATCCAGACCTCTTTTAATGCACCCCATGATCCTGTTTGCCTTGGCAGCTGCTGCCTGGCACTGGCTGCTCCAGGTAAGTTTATCATTAACTAGGATCCCCAAGTCCTTCTCCCTGTCAGATTTACCCAGTGGTTTCCCGTTCAGTGTGTAATGGTGATATTGATTCCCTCTTCCCATGTGTATAACCTTACATTTATCATTGTTAAACCTCATCTGCCACCTTTCAGCCCAAGTTTCCAACTTATCCAGATCCATCTGTAGCAGAATACTATCTTCTCTTGTATTAACTGCTTTACATAGTTTTGTATCATCTGCAAATATCGATATTTTACTGTGTAAACCTTCTACCAGATCATTAATGAATATGTTGAAGAGAACAGGTCCCAATACTGACCCCTGCGGTACCCCACTGGTCACAGCGACCCAGTTAGAGACTATACCATTTATAACCACCCTCTGCTTTCTATCACTAAGCCAGTTACTAACCCATTTACACACAATTTCCCCCAGACCAAGCATTCTCATTTTGTGTACCAACCTCTTGTGCGGCACGGTATCAAACGCTTTGGAAAAATCGAGATATACCACATCCAATGACTCACCGTGGTCCAGCCTATAGCTTACCTCTTCATAAAAACTGATTAGATTGGTTTGACAGGAGCGATTTCTCATAAACCCATGCTGATATGGAGTTAAACAGTTATTCTCATTGAGATAATCCAGAATAACATCCCTCAGAAACCCTTCAAATATTTTACCAACAATAGAGGTTAGACTTACTGGCCTATAATTTCCAGGTTCACTTTTAGAGCCCTTTTTGAATATTGGCACCACATTTGCTATGCGCCAGTCCTGCGGAACAGACCCTGTCGCTATAGAGTCCCTAAAAATAAGAAATAATGGTTTATCTATTACATTACTTAGTTCTCTTAGTACTCGTGGGTGTATGCCATCCGGACCCGGAGATTTATCTATTTTAATCTTATTTAGCCGGTTTCGCACCTCTTCTTGGGTTAGATTGGTGACCCTTAATATAGGGTTTTCATTGTTTCTTGGGATTTCACCTAGCATTTCATTTTCCACCGTGAATACCGTGGAGAAGAAGGTGTTTAATATGTTAGCTTTTTCCTCGTCATCTACAACCATTCTTTCCTCACTATTTTTTAAGGGGCCTACATTTTCAGTTTTTATTCTTTTACTATTGATATAGTTGAAGAAGAGTTTGGGATTAGTTTTACTCTTCTTAGCAATGTGCTTCTCTGTTTCCTTTTTGGCAGCTTTAATTAGTTTTTTAGATAAAGTATTTTTCTCCCTATAGTTTTTTAGAGCTTCAATGGTGCCATCCTGCTTTAGTAGTGCAAATGCTTTCTTTTTACTGTTAATTGCCTGTCTTACTTCTTTGTTTAGCCACATTGGGTTTTTCCTATTTCTAGTCCTTTTATTCCCACAAGGTATAAACCGCTTACACTGCCTATTTAGGATGTTCTTAAACATTTCCCATTTATTATCTGTATTCTTATTTCTGAGGATATTGTCCCAGTCTACCAGATTAAGGGCATCTCTAAGCTGGTCAAACTTTGCCTTCCTAAAGTTCAATGTTTTTGTGACTCCCTGACAAGTCCCCCTAGTGAAAGACAGGTGAAACTGTACAATATTGTGGTCGCTATTTCCTAGATGCCCGACCACCTGCAGATTTGTTATTCTGTCAGGTCTATTAGATAGTATTAGGTCTAAAAGTGCTGCTCCTCTGGTTGGATTCTGCACCAATTGTGAAAGATAATTTTTCTTGGTTATTAGCAGAAACCTGTTGCCTTTATGGGTTTCACAGGTTTCTGTTTCCCAGTTAATATCCGGGTAGTTAAAGTCCCCCATAACCAGGACCTCATTATGGGTTGCAGATTCATCTATCTGCTTTAGAAGTAGACTTTCCATGCTTTCTGTTATATTTGGGGGTTTGTAACAGACCCCAATGAGAATTTTGTTACCATTTTTCCCTCCATGAATTTCAACCCATATGGACTCGACATCCTCATTCCCTTCGCTAATATCCTCCCTTAAAGTGGACTTTAGACAAGACTTTACATAGAGACAAACCCCTCCTCCTCTCCGATTTTTACGATCCTTTCTAAACAGACTGTAACCCTGTAAGTTAACTGCCCAGTCATAGCTTTCATCTAACCATGTCTCGGTTATTCCCACTATGTCAAAGTTACCTGTAGATATTTCTGCTTCTAGTTCTTCCATCTTGTTTGTCAGGCTTCTGGCGTTTGCGAGCATGCAGTTTAGAGGATTTTGTTTTGTTCCAATCTCCTCACTGTGGATTGTTTTAGAAATGTTCTTACCTCCCTTCTGAGTATGTTTTCCTGGGTCGTCTTTGTTCGAGTCTAATGTTTTTCTTCCCGTCCCCTCTTCTTCTAGTTTAACGCCCTCCTGATGAGTGTAGCGAGTCTTCTGGCGAATGTGTGTTTCCCAGGTTTGTTGAGGTGTAGTCCGTCTCTGGCGAGGAGTCCATCATACCAGTAATTCACACCGTGGTCCAGGAATCCGAATCCTTGTTGTCTGCACCATCGTCTTAGCCAATTGTTTGCATCAAGGATCCTGTTCCATCTCCTGGTGCCATGCCCGTCTACTGGAAGGATAGAAGAAAAAACTACCTGTGCATCCAGTTCCTTTACTTTCTTCCCCAACTCTTCAAAGTCCTTGCAGATTGTCGGTAGGTCCTTCCTTGCCGTGTCATTGGTGCCAACATGTATCAGAAGAAATGGGTGGACGTCCTTGGAGCTGAAGAGCTTTGGTATCCTATCGGTCACATCCTTGATCATCGCACCTGGAAGGCACATATAATACATGTGACATATATGACATACATGACATATAATACCGCCATATCGTGTCAAGATAATACTGCTATATGCAGTACATATAATGTTGTCATATAGTGCCAAAACACTGCCATATCCAGGATACATAATGCCACTATATAGTGCCAATATAATATTGCCATATGCAGAAATGTAATACTGCCATATAGTGACAGGCACTGAGAGGGGCACCATTACTTTGTGGGGAGGTACGATTACTATGTAGGGAGGGTCTGAGAAGGGCACTATTACTAGGTGGGAGGCACTGAGTGAGGCACTATTACTAGGTGGGAGGCACTGAGTGAGGCACTATTACTAGGTGGGAGGCACTGAGTGAGGCACTATTACTAGGTGGGAGGCACTGATTGAGGCACTATTACTAGGTGGGAGGCACTGAGTGGGGCACTATTACTAGGTGGGAGGCACTGAGTGGGGCACTATTACTAGGTGGGAGGCACTGATTGAGGCACTATTACTAGGTGGAAGGCACTGAGTTGGGCACTATTACTAGGTGATGAGGCACTGAGTGAGGCACTATTACTAGGTGGGAGGCACTGATTGAGGCACTATTACTAGGTGAGGAGGCACTGAGTGAGGCACTATTACTAGGTGGGAGGCACTGAGTGAGGCACTATTACTAGGTGGGAGGCACTGATTGAGGCACTATTACTAGGTGGGAGGCACTGAGTGGGGCACTATTACTAGGTGGGAGGCACTGAGTGGGGCACTATTACTAGGTGGGAGGCACTGATTGAGGCACTATTACTAGGTGGAAGGCACTGAGTTGGGCACTATTACTAGGTGATGAGGCACTGAGTGAGGCACTATTACTAGGTGGGAGGCACTGAGTGGGGCACTATTACTATGGGGAGGCACGGAGTGGGGCACTATTACTAGGTGGGAGGCACTGAGTGGGGCACTATTACTATGGGGAGGCACTGAGTGAGGCACTATTACTGGGTGGGAGGCACTGAGTGAGGCACTATTACTGGGTGGGAGGCACTGAGTGAGGCACTATTACTGGGTGGGAGGCACTGAGTGAGGCACTATTACTGGGTGGGAGGCACTGAGTGAGGCACTATTACTGGGTGGGAGGCACGGAGTGGGGCACTATTACTAGGTGGGAGGCACTGAGTGGGGCACTATTACTAGGTGGGAAGCACTGAGTGGGGCACTATTACTATGGGGAGGCACTGAGTGGGGCACTATTACTGGGTGGGAGGCACTGAGTGAGGCACTATTACTGGGTGGGAGGCACTGAGTGGGGCACTATTACTAGGTGGTAGGCATTGAGTGAGGCACTATTACTATGGGGAGGCACTGAGTGAGGCACTATTACTGGGTGGGAGGCACTGAGTGAGGCACTATTACTAGGTGAGGAGGCACTGAGTGAGGCACTATTACTATGGGGAGGCACTGAGTGGGGCACTATTACTGGGTGGGAGGCACTGAGTGAGGCACTATTACTGGGTGGGAGGCACTGAGTGGGGCACTATTACTATGGGGAGGCACTGAGTGAGGCACTATTACTGGGTGGGAGGCACTGAGTGAGGCACTATTACTGGGTGGGAGGCACTGAGTGAGGCACTATTACTAGGTGGGAGGCACTGAGTGGGGCACTATTACTGGGTGGGAGGCACTGAGTGAGGCACTATTACTGGGTGGGAGGCACTGAGTGAGGCACTATTACTAGGTGGTAGGCATTGAGTGAGGCACTATTACTAGGTGGGAGGCACTGAGTGAGGCACTATTACTAGGTGGTAGGCATTGAGTGTGGCACTATTACTAGGTGGGAGGCACTGAGTGAGGCACTATTACTAGGTGGGAGGCACTGAGTGGGGCACTATTACTATGGGGAGGCACTGAGTGAGGCACTATTACTATGGGGAGGCACTGAGTGAGGCACTATTACTGGGTGGGAGGCACTGAGTGAGGCACTATTACTGGGTGGGAGGCACTGAGTGAGGCACTATTACTATGGGGAGGCACTGAGTGGGGCACTATTACTATGGGGAGGCACTGAGTGAGGCACTATTACTGGGTGGGAGGCACTGAGTGAGGCACTATTACTGAGTGGGAGGCACTGAGTGAGGCACTATTACTGGGTGGGAGGCACTATTACTATGGGGAGACACTGAGTGAGGCACTATTACTGGGTGGGAGGCACTGAGTGAGGCACTATTACTGGGTGGGAGGCACTGAGTGAGGCACTATTACTGGGTGGGAGGCACTGAGTGAGGCACTATTACTGGGTGGGAGGCACTCATAGTGACAGGTTCTCGGAGCAGGATGGGGAGTTTGCTCCTAAAGATAAGTCATGGGTGGAAGACGTCTTCATGGAGGTCCGGGCCCGAAAGAGAACATAAGACAAAGTGTCCCCCCTGGTTTCTGTTATTTTGTCTGGATGCTCCTCTTCTCATAGACATGTTTTCACCAGATTGATGGACACCGGGTGGAGTCGCCCTTTAAGTGTAACTATCTATTCATCTTCACCCTTTCATTACTGTGGAGATGGACGTAGTGTGTTTTTTTCACGTGGGACGGTTTCACACCTCGGGCCGCAGGAAAAAGACCCCGAATAAAGTTGACGACAAATCTCTTGGTCTCGATGTCAGACGGTCGGAGACTAACGAAAACCTTGGTTGATCCGTCACATTTAACAGCAGGCGATAACGTGTGCGCCGCCAATGAGCCGGTTCAGCCTCATCCCGACGCCTGGCGAGCGGAGACGCTCCGCACAGCATGGACCCGCACGTTTCTGGAGGGGGCCGTGTTTCAGAATAGATCAGAGGGGTCATTTAAAGATCACAGCCGGCAGTCGCTCACAGTAGGACGTCGCAGAAATGGAGGGAAAGTAGAAATCTGACATATAAACAGCCAAAACCGCGCCGGGCGTCAAACATGAAGCGCGCCGGGTACCGGACTACAAATAGATCATCAATCACATCCGCGAGCAGAACCGGCACTACAGTGGGCATGAGAAACCTGGGGGGGATGGGTTACCATGGAGCGAAAAGTCACCGACTACTCCGAAATATCATCTATAGAGAGAGAAGGATGGCTGGAAGCCGCCTAATATCAGTAATTATCATGATGGCGGTGATCAGGGGTCTCAGGGTCCCCCAGATGGAGAATGTGCGCTTTTCCCCCGCCCGTCTCTCCTGTAAGGATCAGCTAACAATAGAGGAGCCCCCCCGCCCCCCGGTGCGGCCATTAATTAGTCCCCTCCTGTCCCCCCTCCATCTGAGCGGAGCGTGCTTCTCCTCGGTGTCTGGTGATGAGCGCGCCCGGTAGGCCCGGCACACATCCTCCGCACCTGTCACCTTACACCCCCTTTAATCCCTGCGTAAACCAGACGCGGCCGCAGGGTCCGCCAGTGCCATCCGAGCGCAATCCGAAACGCCTCCTCCATTACTCCACGCATTCACCTTTACCATTGGATTCGAAAAGTGGTAATATCATTACGAGCGCAGAATCACGTGATCCTCATGTGTTGGGGCCCTCTGTAATGTGGCAAATGATGGACCCCAGACCATAAACCTAGACCCGGGAGGCTGTCCCGGGAGGTCAAGAGTATATCCCGGGTTCACCTGTATCTGTCTATCCCGGGAGGTCGGGAGTAGGTCCCGGGTTCACCTGTATCTGTCTATCCCGGAAGGTCGGGAGTATGTCCTGGGTTCACCTGTATCTATCTGTCCCGGGAGGTTGGGAGTATGTCCTGGGTTCACCTGTATCTGTCTGTCCCGGGAGGTCAAAAGTATATCCCGGGTTCACCTGTATCTGTCTATCCCGGGAGGTCGGGAGTAGGTCCCGGGTTCACCTGTATCTGTCTATCCCGGAAGGTCGGGAGTATGTCCTGGGTTCACCTGTATCTATCTGTCCCGGGAGGTCGGGAGTAGGTCCCGGGTTCACCTGTATCTGTCTATCCCGGAAGGTCGGGAGTATGTCCTGGGTTCACCTGTATCTATCTGTCCCGGGAGGTCAGGAGTAGGTCCCGGGTTCACCTATATCGGTCTGTCCTGGGAGGTCAAGAGTATATCCCATGTTCACCTGTATCTGTCTATCCCGGAAGGTCAGGAGTATGTCCTGGGTTCACCTGTATCTATCTGTCTCGGGAGGTCGGGAGTAGGTCCCGGGTTCACCTGTATCTATCTGTCCCGGGAGGACGGGATTATGTCCCGGGTTCACATGTATCTGTCTATCCCGGAAGGTCGGGAGTGTCTCCCGGGTTCACCTGTATCTGTCTGTCCCGGGAGGTCAGGAGTGTGTCCCGGGTTCACCTGTATCTGTCTGTCCCAGGAGGTCGGGAGTAGGTCCCGGGTTCACCTGTATCTGTCTGTCCCGGGAGGTCAGGAGTACGTCCCGGGTTCACCTGTATCTGTCTCAGGAGGTTGGGAGTACGTCCCGGGTTCACCTGTATCTGTCTCAGGAGGTTGGGAGTACATCCCGGGTTCACCTGTATCTGTCTGTCCCGGGAGGTTGGGAGTACATCCCGGGTTCACCTGTATCTGTCTCAGGAGGTTGGGAGTACATCCCGGGTTCACCTGTATCTGTCTGTCCCGGGAGGTTGGGAGTACATCCCGGGTTCACCTGTATCTGTCTCAGGAGGTTGGGAGTATATCACGGGTTTACCTGTATCTGTGTCTTTGGGAAGCAGATACAGACAAATACAATCACTCAGCAGGAAGCCATCACCTCCCGCTCCACCATCCGACCTGTGCAAGATCCTCATGGTGCAGGAGGCACGGTAATACCACTAGGACATGTTTGCTGCACCGAGCCTCAAGAATGGCTTTTTAGGCAAATTGAGGGTGATTTAGCTATGAGGGGCACAGTGGAAGCATCATACTATGGAGACATCATACTGTGTGTGGGGGCTATGAAGACATCATACTGTGTGTGGGGGCTATGGGGGCATCATAATGTGTGTGGGGGCTATGGGGGCATCATACTGTGTGTGGGGACTATGGAGACATCATACTGTGTGGGGGGCTATGGAGACATCATACTGTGTGTGGGGGGGCTATGGGTACATCATACTGTGTGGGGGGGCTATGGAGACATTATACTGTGTGTGGGTGCTGCTATGGGGACAGCATACTGTGTGTGGGTGCTATGGGTACATCATACTGTGTGGGGGGGCTATGGGGGCATCATACTGTGTGTGGGGGGGCTATGGAGATATTATACTGTGTGTGGGTGCTGCTATGGGGACAGCATACTGTGTGTGGGTGCTATGGCTACATCATACTGTGTTGGGGGCTATGGGGGCATCATACTGTGTGTGGGTGCTATGGAGACATTATACTGTGTGTGGGTGCTGCTATGGGGACAGCATACTGTGTGTGGGTGCTATGGGGACATCATACTGTGTGGGGGGGCTATGGGGGCATCATACTGTGTGTGGGTGCTATGGAGACATTATACTGTGTGTGGGTGCTGCTATGGGGACAGCATACTGTGTGTGGGCAATGTGAAGGCATTATACTGTATGGCAGCACTATACTGTGTGTGGGGGCTATGGAGACATCATACTGTGAGTGGGCACTTTGAGGGTATTATTCTGTGTGGGGGCATTATACGGTATGTGGGCACTGCGGGGTCATTATACTGTGTGTGTGCGCTATGGGGCATTCTACTGTGTGTGGGCACAATCGGGTGTCATACTGTTTGTGGGCACTGTGGGGGCATCACACTGTGTGTGGGTACTATGGTGGAACTATACTCTGTATTACTGTGTGGGGGCACTGTGCTATGTGACGAGGCATGGTAGGGCTTCATGCAGTGTGGAAAGGTGCCGTAGGGGCATCGTTCTGTATAGAGGCAATGAAGGGGGATTATAGTGGGAGACAACACTATGGTGCACTATTTTTATGTTGGCGCACAACAAGTACTAGGCAGGATTAGGGGGTTTACTTTATTCTTGTCTTTCAAAGTCATAAGTTATTCCCCCACATTAATATCAGATCCCAGACCGTTTTAGACCCCCTCCATTCATATCAGATCCCTATGTTAATATCAAACCCCCAAATATATTCACACCCCGACCGAACCCCTAATTTAATTTGGGACGCAGAGCGAGGGGGTGGTGGGGAATATCTTTCTGCACAAAAAAGCTGAAAATGACGCTGCCTCCATATTCTCCATGTATGGAATGTATGAAATGTTTCAGGAGACGTTCACCTTTCTATAAATTGATTCATCCTGATCCTCCTGGTTCAGGAGTAGAATGCGAGAATGACAGTGAGGACTGACACGGAGTCAGTCATATGGCGGCATTACGTGCCGTTTACAGCTGGAAAGACCGAGCAAACTCCTGTCGTCCCAAGAGTTTCTGCAGCAGCCAAGGTTTTCGTAGTCGCCTCAGGTTTTTGGATGGCGGCCATTAATATTCCTCCGTCCCCCCACCTCCAGGCTGCTGCGTCCTATATTCCAGCTGACTGAATGCGCGGGACCAGTGACATGTTGCTGGTGAATGAGGACGGCACATTAGAGCGGCTTTGGCTCATTATCTCGGCCGATCTTCTGTCAGGCCTCCAGCTGCGCCGGGATGGATTCAGGCCTCGTTCCAGCGCGTTTCGGGCGAAGGCGGGAGGGACATGTTTAGAGAAAAGGAAACAAATCAGCCCCGCTGCGTCCGCATAAAGTCCTCGTAGTAAACAGAGCTCTGTGTGCCCGACTACGGGCGGAGAGACTGGGGTCACACACGTGGGCACACAGAGTCACCCCATTAATATTATTATTAGAGGGAAAAAGTCTATAACGTCACGTTTCAAATGCAGGTGGTAAAATCTTGACAAAAACAAATAAAAACGCTCGTTTGCAAAAGTATTGGCCCCCCTAGAGTGTCATATGTGTAGAAAGAGGAACAATGGTTAGGTTTCATATTTGACACCCCGTACCAGGGGTCCCTAGCCTTTCTAACCTTGAAATGATAGAAAACTTTTGTGTGCCTTTAAGATGTCCCCAGTACCCCCTTATAAGTGAATATTGCCCCCTATATGTTGCCCCCTAGAAATTACTTTTACCCAGAGTGACCCTTAAATAACATCCGGCCCCATTTCCCCCAGTGTATAACGTCCGGCCCCATTTCCCCCAGTGTATAACATCCGACCCCATTTCCCCCCAGTGTATAACATCCGACCCCATTTCCCCCCAGTGTATAACATCCGGCCCCATTTCCCCCGGTGTATAACATCCGACCCCATTTCCCCCAGTGTATAACGTCCGGCCCCATTTCCCCCAGTGTATAATGTCCGGCCCCATTTCCCCCAGTGTATAACGTCCGGCCCCATTTCCCCCCAGTGTATAACGTCCGGACCCATTTCCCCCATTGTATAACATCCGGCCCCATTGTCGCCAGTATATAACATCTGGCCCCATTTCCCCCCAGTATGTAACATCCGGCCCCATTGTCGCCAGTATATAACATCTGGCCCCATTTCCCCCCAGTATGTAACATCCAGCCCCATTTCCCCCAGTGTATAACATCCGGCCCCATTTCCCCCAGTGTATAACATCCGGCCCCATTTCCCCCAGTGTATAACATCCGGCCCCATTTTCCCCGGTGTATAACATCCGGCCCCATTTTCCCCGGTGTATAACATCCGGCCCCATTTTCCCCGGTGTATAACATCCGGCCCCATTTCCCCCAGTGTATAATGTCCGGCCCCATTTCCCCCAGTGTATAACGTCCGGCCCCATTTCCCCCAGTGTATAACGTCCAGCCCCATTTCCCCCAGTGTATAACGTCCAGCCCCATTTCCCCCAGTGTATAACGTCCGGCCCCATTTCCCCCAGTGTATAACGTCCGGCCCCATTTCCCCCAGTGTATAACATCCGGCCCCATTTTCCCCGGTGTATAACATCCGGCCCCATTTCCCCCCAGTGTGTAACATCCGGCCCCATTTCCCCCAGTGTATAACATCCGGCCCCATTTCCCCCGGTGTATAACATCCGGCCCCATTTCCCCCGGTGTATAACATCTGGCCCCATTTCCCCCGGAGTATAACATCCGGCCCCATTTCTCCCCAGTGTATAATATCCGGCACCATTTCCCCCGGTGTATAATATCCGGCCCCATTTCCCCCGGTGTATAACATCTGGCCCCATTTCCCCCGGAGTATAACATCCGGCCCCATTTCCCCCGGAGTATAACATCCGGCCCCATTTCCCCCGGAGTATAACATCCGGCCCCATTTCCCCCGGAGTATAACATCCGGCCCCATTTCTCCCCAGTGTATAACATCCGGCCCCATTTCTCCCCAGTGTATAACATCCGGCCCCATTTCCCCCAGTATGTAACATCCGGACCCATTTCCCCCCATTGTATAACATCCAGCCCCATTTCCCCCAGTATGTAACATCCGGCCCCATTTCCCCCAGTATGTAACATCCGGACCCATTTCCCCCCATTGTATAACATCCGGACCCATTTCCCCCAGTATGTAACATCCGGACCCATTTCCCCCAGTGTATAACATCCGGACCCATTTCCCCCAGTATGTAACATCCGGCCCCATTTCCCCCAGTGTATAACATCCGGCCCCATTGTCGCCAGTATATAACATCTGGCCCCATTTCCCCCCAGTATGTAACATCCGGCCCCATTGTCGCCAGTATATAACATCTGGCCCCATTTCCCCCCAGTATGTAACATCCAGCCCCATTTCCCCCAGTGTATATCATCCGGCCCTGTTTCCCCCCAGTGTATAACATCCGGCCCCATTGCCGCCAGTATATAACTTCCGGCCCCATTGTCACTAGTATATAACATCCGGCCCTGTTTCCCCCGGTGTATAACATCCGGCCCCATTGTCACTAGTATATAACATGTGGCCCTGTTGCCCCCGGTATATAACCTCCGGCACCCCACCATGCTGTCTGCCTTTACTAACCTGTGACAGAACGGCCGGTGGTCCAGAGCTCACTGATGCCAGCGCGGTCCTGTAATAGAAGCCACTGGTGTCAAGTCCGTCCATAACATTTCTTGTTCCTGAATCTTCCCCATCACCTGTGACTGATATTATTGAGAAGTGAAAGGAACCGCAGGAACTCAGCCCCAAAGTGGAGACCCCCATACCATTACAGAGCGGGGGGCCGAGTGCTCAGGAGCAGAGGGCAGAAAAGTTACCAAAGCTCTGCTGACTCCATAACTGCACCCCCACTGCATGCTTTATGGCCGAGCAGCTGCATGCAGCTGTACATCACCAAGCACAATGCCGGGCGTCGGATGGAGTGGTGTAAAGCCGCCACCATTGAACTCTGGAGGAGACGTGTTCTGTGCAGTGACAGAGCGCACTTGCTCTATCTGCATCTGATGGACGAGTCTGGGTTTGGCATTTTTTTTAGCAAGAAAAGCAAAGATTGATCAAGTATATATTTAAAGAAAAGTTGTTGATAAAAGTATCGGCGCCCCTACAGATATTAACTGTGTGATTTCACAGTGAGACAATAAATGCCGCTGTTCTCCTGAATCCGGCGATGTTTTTCTTTTGTCTCTGTGCCTCTCCGTTCCTGAGATATTGCCCTCTATTTCCTGTGCAGAAATCTACTCTTTTTAACCAACAGGGCGTGGCTCTCAAGAAGAATGAGGACCTCCCCCGCTTAGCTGCAGCGCTAGATTTAAATGCAGAGAAGGGGGGGCCATATCTCAGGAACGGAAAGGCGCAGAAACAAAAGAAAAACATCGCCGGATTCAGGAGAACTGCGGCATTTACATCAGGTTAAAAAAATTCCATATTCATGGCAAGTGAAAAGTCTACTTTAAGACATAATATGGCTGTTTGCAAAAGTATTTGATCCTCTATTAATATTATAATACATTTCTATTATTATTATAATAAATTATTGACTTTGGGGAGAGACATAGAGTGAGACAAAGGTTGGCAATAATATCTATGTATTTTATGAAATGTAAAAAAATTGCGTTGTTTGCAAAAGTTTAAGCACCCACAGGTCAGTTTGTGAATTTTATGGGTTGGAAGCTGTGGATGGTCATTTTTGTTCATAAATTGAAGTGCTGATATTTTTTAGAAAAGGTTAACTTCACTTACTTCATCTTGCGCAACTTCTTGAGGAACAGAGATTAATTGGAATTAGTCCCATATTGGTGAGACGTGATAGGTCAGCGCTTCGCGACATTACACTACCAAGAAACGCGGCAGTCATGCTTCATTCAGTCCCTCGTGCGTGGTGATCGCTGTGATGCTCGGTCACACATCCCTTCATGGTCACCTTCCCACACGGCTGCATCACTTCCATGTTTTGACTCAAAATGGGTAGTGAAATCCAATTCCTCCCCTACTTCTGGGTCATGGGCCGGTCTAGTCTAAGGGCATCTCTCGTTTTTAGGAACTAAACCGGGCGTCTCGTGGTTTTCTGAGAGTAAACAAAGAGTGAATCAGATTTTATTTTTACCCCATGCGAAACGGAACCAGGAAGTCGTATGAGCAATACATTGGCCGAAAAGTCAACATTTGCCTAAAAAAGGGCACGGAGAGAGTTGATTTGAGAGTGTGTCACCAACGGGTAAGGTGGACATTCACATTTGGTGACCCTAGAGTGATTTTTGAGGGAGTTGCATAAGTATTCAACCCCCTATATAAGTGGATTTTACATTTTCTGATACAATAAGGGTCTTATTAGAGAATTAACTGGTGGGAATTTAAGACCCCTGTCCATATGGGGACACAAAAAACCTGTCCCTGGTCCAAAAAAATGTTGCCTCGTTTTGGAAGCAGCTTTGGAGGTGACTGGAACACAAAGCTCAAAATCAGCCAAAAAAGATCCTAAGATGGTTGACACTTTCCTTCTGAAGTTCTCAAGAACGACTGTTATCATCTTCTTGACAGACGCATCTCTGTTTCTGGCTTTTTCCAGCAGCTCGAAATAAAGAAATTGCTGAATTAATGAAAACATTGACTTGATTTGTGCCCCCGGGGGGCCTCTGCTAAAATCCTCTGAGGATCACACTTCATAGAATTAAGGGGGCTTCTGTCTCGGTGGATTTTAATCAGACATTTGGATTAATTCAGCAGTTTTTCCATTTCATCAGCTCACGACAGTTTATCATTTATAGTCCTGAGCGTCGGCGATGGCGGCTGTATCCTGGCTGGTATGGAGCATTCATGGACGGAGACCAGGAGGAACACGTTTTTTATGTAGTGACCAACGTCCAGTTACCATCACAAGAACCAAGAAACTCAATGGCTGGATGCTCCAGGCATAGACAATCCTGAGAGCACCATGTATGGTGCCAGGTAGCTGCTGCAATGATGGAAAGTCACTGTCTTTAGTGAGCTCCGTGCTTAAAAGTTACCACATGTGATGTAAAAATCACCCGTCCTTGGTGGTAGAACTCAACACCAAGGTATGACTTGCCGCTCAACAAGATGGGACCACAAGATCTTCTCATCAGAACCTTCAGGGATTGGGTTTCCACTGCCAAATCGATGTAGAGTGCACCATGTTTGATGCCAGGAGGAAGTTACGGTGGTGTAAAGCCACCAACTTAAGTAATTCAACAGCTTGAAAATTACGGCTTGGGTTGCAAAAATCACCCATCCTAGGTGAAGAAGCTCAATACCCAGGAATGACTTGTCCCTCAAAGTAAACTGATCAAATGGATTGGTCATCAGAATCTTCATAGATTGGGTTTACATGGCCAAACAGATGTAGACAACCATGAGGACACCATGTATCATGCCAGGTGGTCGCTAGAGTGATCTAAAGCCACCGCCTTTAGTGATTCCAGGGCTTGAAAGTTACTATATGGGATGAAAAAAATCACACATCCTTGGAGGTAGAATTCAACCCCAACATCTGACCTGAATCTCCATAGATTGGGTTTCCATGGTCAAACAGATGTAGACGACTATGAGGACTCCATGTATGATGCCAGGTGGTAGCTAGAGTGATCTAACGCCACCACCTTTAGTGATTCCAAGGCTTGAAAGTTACTATATGGGATGAAAAAAATCACACGTGCTTGGAGGTAGACCTCAACACCAACATAGGACCTGAATCTCCATAGATTGGGTTTCCATGGCTAAACAGATGTGGACGACCATGAGGGCACCATGTGTGATACCAGGTGGTAGCTAGAGTGATCTAAAGCCACCAACTTTAAGTCAGGTTCTAGCGCTAAAGGTGTCCAAGACAAACAAAAACTCAAGCAGACTAGGACATCAAGGAGACACAAGTACTAAAAATTGCACATCCTTCATTGCTGGAACCAAAATCGAACCACAAAATGTCCCTGCTTCATCAGAAGCTTCATGGATTATAAATGGTGTGCGGACAATCCTGAGGGCACCATTTATGATGCCATGTGGCAGCTGCTATGATGTAAAGCCACCACCTTTGGTAACTCCAAGGCATGAAAGTTGGGCACAAACCTACAATCCCTGTATACATCTAGGAGCAGAAGAATGTGTTGTAGCCAAGAGGTCACCAGTAAGGGGCAATACTGCAGAGGTGAAATGTCTGAGCCAAACGGAACCTTAGCTGCTAAGTGGAGGCTACACAAGAGCATGGATCTAGAACGAGACCTCCGAGGTGACCCTTCCTTGGTGGGAGTGCTCAACACCAACCTCACGGCCTTTGCTTCAACCTGGGTCTCAAAGTCATGCCATCACAGAAGCTTCAGAGATTGGGATTTCCATGGTCTGCGTGATGATCACCATAAATGATGCCAGGTGGCTGCTGCAAAGCCAACACATTTATATTCTAGTGCAAGAAACAAACCAAATTTCAGCACAGTAGTCGGCTGATCTTATAGGAGGTCTCTCAGCAGCACAGAGCATTTCAGGAGAGGAGTGTGCTGATCTTGTAGGGGGTCTCACAGCAGCACAGAGCATTTCAGGAGAGGAGTGTGCTGATCTTGTAGGAGGTCTCTCAGCAGCACAGAGCATTTCAGCAGAGGAGGGTGCTGATCTTGTAGGAGGTCTCTCAGCAGCACAGAGCATTTCAGGAGAGGAGTGTGCTGATCTTGTAGGAGGTCTCACAGCAGCATAGAGCATTTCAGGAGAGGAGTGTGCTGATCTTGTAAGGGGGTCTCACAGCAGCACAGAGCATTTCAGGAGAGGAGTGTGCTGATCTTGTAGGAGGTCTCTCAGCAGCACAAAGCATTTCAGGAGAGGAGTGTGCTGATCTTGTAGGAGGTCTCACAGCAGCACAGAGCATTTCAGCAGAAGAGGGTGCTGATCTTGTAGGAGGTTTCACAGCAGCACAGAGCATTTCAGGAGTAGTGTGCTGATCTTGTAGGAGGTCTCACAGCAGCACAGAACATTTCAGCAGAGGAGGGTGCTGATCTTGTAGGAGGTCTCACAGCAGCACAGAGCATTTCAGCAGAGGAGGGTGCTAATCGTGTAGGAGGTCTCAGCAGCACAGAACATTTCAGGAGAGGAGTGTGCTGATCTTGTAGGAGGTCTCACAGCAGCACAGAGCATTTCAGCAGAGGAGGGTGCTGATCTTGTAGGAGGTCTCTCAGCAGCACAGAGCATTTCAGGAGAGGAGTGTGCTGATCTTGTAGGAGGTCTCACAGCAGCACAGAGCATTTCAGCAGAAGAGGGTGCTGATCTTGTAGGAGGTTTCACAGCAGCACAGAGCATTTCAGCAGAGGAGTGTGCTGATCTTAAAGGAGGTCTCACAGCAGCACAGAGCATTTCAGGAGTAGTGTGCTGATCTTGTAGGAGGTCTCTCAGCAGCACAGAGCATTTCAGGAGAGGAGTGTGCTGATCTTGTAGGGGGTCTCACAGCAGCACAGAGCATTTCAGGAGAGGAGTGTGCTGATCTTGTAGGAGGTCTCTCAGCAGCACAGAGCATTTCAGCAGAGGAGGGTGCTGATCTTGTAGGAGGTCTCTCAGCAGCACAGAGCATTTCAGGAGAGGAGTGTGCTGATCTTGTAGGAGGTCTCACAGCAGCATAGAGCATTTCAGGAGAGGAGTGTGCTGATCTTGTAAGGGGGTCTCACAGCAGCACAGAGCATTTCAGGAGAGGAGTGTGCTGATCTTGTAGGAGGTCTCACAGCAGCACAGAGCATTTCAGGAGAGGAGTGTGCTTATCTTGTAGGAGGTCTCAGCAGCACAGAGCATTTCAGCAGAGGAGGGTGCTGATCTTGTAGGAGGTCTCTCAGCAGCACAAAGCATTTCAGGAGAGGAGTGTGCTGATCTTGTAGGAGGTCTCACAGCAGCACAGAGCATTTCAGCAGAAGAGGGTGCTGATCTTGTAGGAGGTTTCACAGCAGCACAGAGCATTTCAGGAGTAGTGTGCTGATCTTGTAGGAGGTCTCACAGCAGCACAGAACATTTCAGCAGAGGAGGGTGCTGATCTTGTAGGAGGTCTCACAGCAGCACAGAGCATTTCAGCAGAGGAGGGTGCTAATCGTGTAGGAGGTCTCACAGCAGCACAGAACATTTCAGGAGAGGAGTGTGCTGATCTTGTAGGAGGTCTCACAGCAGCACAGCATTTCAGCAGAGGAGGGTGCTGATCTTGTAGGAGGTCTCTCAGCAGCACAGAGCATTTCAGGAGAGGAGTGTGCTGATCTTGTAGGAGGTCTCACAGCAGCACAGAGCATTTCAGCAGAAGAGGGTGCTGATCTTGTAGGAGGTTTCACAGCAGCACAGAGCATTTCAGCAGAGGAGTGTGCTGATCTTAAAGGAGGTCTCACAGCAGCACAGAGCATTTCAGGAGTAGTGTGCTGATCTTGTAGGAGGTCTCACAGCAGCACAGAGCATTTCAGGAGGAGTGTGCTGATCTTGTAGGAGGCCTCACAGCAGCACAGAGGATTTCAGGAGGAATGTGCTGATCTTGTAGGAGGCCTCACAGCAGCACAGAGCATTTCAGGAGAGGAATATGCTGATCTTATAGGAGGTCTCACAGCAGCACAGAGGATTTCAGGATAGTGTGCTGATCTTTTAGGAAATCTCACAGCAGCACAGAGTATTTCAGAAGGAGTGTGCTGATGTTGTAGGAGGTCTCACAGCAGCACAGAGTATTTCTGGAGGAGTGTGCTGATCTTGTAGGAGGTCTCACAGCAGCACAGAGGATTTCAGGAGGAATGTGCTGATCTTGTAGGAGGTCTCACAGCAGCACAGAGCATTTCAGGAGGAGTGTGCTGATCTTGTAGGAGGTCTCACAGCAGCACAGAGCATTTCAGGAGGAGTGTGCTGATCTTGTAGGAGGTCTCACAGCAGCACAGAGGATTTAAGGAGGAATGTGCTGATCTTGTAGGAGGTCTCACAGCAGCACAGAGGATTTCAGGAGGAATGTGCTGATCTTATAGGAGGTCTCACAGCAGCACAGAGGATTTCAGGAGGAATGTGCTGATCTTATAGGAGGTCTCACAGCAGCACAGAGCATTTCAGGAGGAGTGTGCTGATCTTGTAGGAGGTCTCACAGCAGCACAGAGGATTTCAGGAGGAATGTGCTGATCTTGTAGGAGGTCTCACAGCAGCACAGAGCATTTCAGGAGGAATGTGCTGATCTTATAGGAGGTCTCACAGCAGCACAGAGGATTTCAGGAGGAATGTGCTGATCTTGTAGGAGGTCTCACAGCAGCACAGAGCATTTCAGGAGGAATGTGCTGATCTTGTAGGAGGTCTCACAGCAGCACAGAGCATTTCAGGAGGAATGTGCTGATCTTGTAGGAGGTCTCACAGCAGCACAGAGGATTTCAGGAGGAATGTGCTGATCTTATAGGAGGTCTCACAGCAGCACAGAGGATTTCAGGAGGAATGTGCTGATCTTGTAGGAGGTCTCACAGCAGCACAGAGCATTTCAGGAGGAATGTGCTGATCTTGTAGGAGGTCTCACAGCAGCACAGAGGATTTCAGGAGGAATGTGCTGATCTTATAGGAGGTCTCACAGCAGCACAGGTGGTCCGTCCTTGTATCTGGAGGATTTGTGTACACTTCTGACCTCTGATTATTTGGGGGGAGCCGCGGGGTCGTTCCTGGTTCCGTTATAGCTTCCCACCCACTCCCGGCGTCGTCCCCGTGGGCCGCACTGGACATTTCCTCGGAGCCGTGGATTTGTCTCACAGTCATTTCCTATAATTCCTGATCATTTCACACTGGTAATCACCGCAGTAACCCCTTCACGCCCGCACTCAACCATCCGACTGCGCCAATCAGCGGCTGAGTGACAGCGATGTATTTGGGACAGGATTGTGCGTCCCCCGCCGGCAGCCCCCGGGCCACGATAAGCGCCGGCATTAAATACCGCTCCCCTGTCAGTGTGATGTGCCTATGTCACAGGGTAATCTGAGGCCGACGGTACGCGCCGCACAGTGGGCTCCGCGCCCACAGCACCATCAGGCCCCCGGGGGCCAATATCTCATCATAATGCACAATTCCATCTGCTGTGGATTGTTAGTGGCCCCCTGACCTCCTGGGCCCCTGGGCACAACATGGCGTGTCCATCACTGATTCTGGGGTCTGCATGTGCTTAGGTGTCTGGGGTCTGTATTAGTTTAGGGGCCTGGTCTGGGGTCTGTATTATTTAGGGGTCTGTATTAGTTTAGGGGCCTGGTCTGGGGTCTGTATTATTTAGGGGTCTGTATTAGTTTAGGTGTCTAGGGTCTGTATTGGTTTAGGGGCCTGGTCTGGGGTCTGTATTATTTAGGGGTCTGTATTAGTTTAGGTGTCTGGGGTCTGTATTAGTTTAGGGGCCTGGTCTGGGGTCTGTATTATTTAGGGGTCTGTATTAGTTTAGGGGCCTGGTCTGGGTTCTGTAATATTTAGGGGTCTGTATTAGTTTAGGTGTCTAGGGTCTGTATTGGTTTAGGGGCCTGGTCTGGGGTCTGTATTATTTAGGGGTCTGTATTAGTTTAGGGGCCTGGTCTGGGGTCTGTATTATTTAGGGGTCTGTATTAGTTTAGGTGTCTGGGGTCTGTATTAGTTTAGGGGCCTGGTCTGGGGTCTGTAATATTTAGGGGTCTGTATTAGTTTAGGTGTATAGGGTCTGTATTGGTTTAGGGGCCTGGTCTGGGGTCTGTATTATTTAGGGGGTCTGTATTAGTCTAGGTGTCTGGGGTCTGTATTAGTTTAGGGGCCTGGTCTGGGGTCTGTATTATTTAGGGGTCTGTATTAGTTTAGGTGTCTGGGGTCTGTATTAGTTTAGGGGCCTGGTTTGGGGTCTGTATTATTTAGGGGGTCTGTATTAGTTTAGGTGTCTAGGGTCTGTATTGGTTTAGGGGCCTGGTCTGGGGTCTGTATTATTTAGGGGTCTGTATTAGTTTAGGTGTCTGGGGTCTGTATTTGTTTAGGGGCCTGGTCTGGGGTCTGTATTATTTAGGGGGTCTGTATTAGTTTAGGGGCCTGGTCTGGGTTCTGTAATATTTAGGGGTCTGTATTAGTTTAGGTGTCTAGGGTCTGTATTGGTTTAGGGGCCTGGTCTGGGGTCTGTATTATTTAGGGGTCTGTATTAGTTTAGGGGCCTGGTCTGGGGTCTGTATTATTTAGGGGTCTGTATTAGTTTAGGTGTCTAGGGTCTGTATTGGTTTAGGGGACTGGTCTGGGGTCTGTATTATTTAGGGGTCTGTATTAGTTTAGGTGTCTGGGGTCTGTATTAGTTTAGGGGCCTGGTCTGGGGTCTGTATTATTTAGGGGGTCTGTATTAGTTTAGGGGCCTGGTCTGGGGTCTGTAATATTTAGTGGTCTGTATTAGTTTAGGTGTCTGGGGTCTGTATTAGTTTAGGGGCCTGGTCTGGGGTCTGTATTATTTAGGGGTCTGTATTAGTTTAGGTGTCTGGGGTCTGTATTAGTTTAGGGGCCTGGTCTGGGGTCTGTATTATTTAGGGGGTCTGTATTAGTTTAGGGGCCTGGTCTGGGTTCTGTAATATTTAGGGGTCTGTATTAGTTTAGGTGTCTAGGGTCTGTATTGGTTTAGGGGCCTGGTCTGGGGTCTGTATTATTTAGGGGTCTGTATTAGTTTAGGGGCCTGGTCTGGGGTCTGTATTATTTAGGGGTCTGTATTAGTTTAGGTGTCTAGGGTCTGTATTGGTTTAGGGGCCTGGTCTGGGGTCTGTATTATTTAGGGGTCTGTATTAGTTTAGGGGCCTGGTCTGGGGTCTGTATTATTTAGGGGTCTGTATTAGTTTAGGTGTCTAGGGTCTGTATTGGTTTAGGGGCCTGGTCTGGGGTCTGTATTATTTAGGGGTCTGTATTAGTTTAGGGGCCTGGTCTGGGGTCTGTATTATTTAGGGGTCTGTATTAGTTTAGGTGTCTGGGGTCTGTATTAGTTTAGGGGCCTGGTCTGGGGTCTGTATTATTTAGGGGGTCTGTATTAGTTTAGGGGCCTGGTCTGGGGTCTGTAATATTTAGGGGTCTGTATTAGTTTAGGTGTCTGGGGTCTGTATTAGTTTAGGGGCCTGGTCTGGGGTCTGTATTATTTAGGGGTCTGTATTAGTCTAGGGGCCTGGTCTGGGGTCTGTATTATTTAGGGGTCTGTATTAGTTTAGGGGCCTGGTCTGGGGTCTGTATTATTTAGGGGTCTGTATTAGTCTAGGGGCCTGGTCTGGGGTCTGTATTATTTAGGGGTTTGTATTAGTCTAGTGGGTATGATCCGGGGTCAGAATTCATTTTCTGTTGTCATGGATGTGACAATCTGCTGTAAAACATATAAGCTGTGTACACACACACCAGGACAGGCAGGTTTTTTTTTTCTTTTAATTTTTTTTACTGCATTTCTTAGGTCAAAAATCTTGAAAATAGAAATGGTCCAATAGCAGGACAGCAACCAATCAGAGCTCAGCTTCCATTTCTTAAACTGCTCTGCTAAAATGAAAGCTGCGCTGTGATTGGTTGCTATGGGAAACACAGACAGCTTTTACTAAGAGACCATCTTTGATAACAATTAGGGCCGTTGCATTCCGGTTTTCCTTTACAGCGTCTGTTAAACGTGAACAAATAGTGATGTAACGTAATAAAAAAAACGCCATCAACAATCTCTCACTGCCTCGGACGATGCGGTTTGCCACAAATTAGCGCTTAACTGGCCGTGTGAGGTAAACCGCGCGGTTCTTGGCTTGGCCGCCTCGTGTAAGGGCCCGTTTACGCGCTCAGGCGCCGGTTCGCCTTAAACGGATTAGTTCGAGTAAACGGAGCTAATCCTGGAATTTCTCGTGAAACGCGTCCGGTTGCCACGGGGCGATCTGTGAGGGGTAAACAAACCCTAATAATTAGGTAATGTCACTGCGTGGGACAATCCCGGTCCGTCTAGTCATATCGCTGTTAGTTCACGGAGAGCGACGCGTTTCGGTGTCATTATTATGTGAGATTTGTGCTGCCGGAGCTGTCACTCTCCTCTCTGCGTGAGCACTCGACTGACCGAAAGAGCCTGGGGGCGCGCAGCTTCATGGGAATATCTCCTAGGGCCTACTAAAATATTTAAGCCCTGTTTGTCACGAAAAAAAATAATAATCACCCCCCCCTTCCCTACACCTCGCCTTGTCTTGCCATCCTACACGAGTCCTTGCCCCTCAGGTTGGCAGTCTGGCATCCCCTCGAAGCCCCCCCATCTTGACTGCGGCCTCCATGAGGCATTCAAGGGCTTTCGAGAATCTGTTCCAAATGCCTTCCATATTAGTCCAAGCCGGCCATTTCCAAATACCAGGATCACCGGCCATCGCAGAAAGGAACCGCCCGGCGTGAGCGAGCGCAGCAGCATGAGAGCGGAGGAGAAGCGCCAGCCGAGGGACCGCGATCAAATGGCTAAGGGGACATCGGAGACGCCCCAAGAGAACAAGGCCGGAGGTGACAAAAAGAAGACAAAAAAGGACGAGAAGCCCCGGTGGAAGGACGATTCGCAGACCTGCTGCGGCTGCCGCTTCCCGCTCCTGGTGGCTTTGCTCCAGCTGACCCTCGGCGTGTCAATCACAGCGGTGGCAATCATAATGGCCGTAAACTGCTCCTCGTTACTAGTCAGAGACACCCCACACTGGGCCGGCATCATTGTAAGCAAACGGGACGACGGGCGCTATTTTTTTTTTTTTTGGGGGGGGGGGGGGGGAAGGTTCAGCATGCGGTAACCCTTTATAAAGATCTGGAACAGGTGGAGGGTAAAAAAAAAAAAAAAACTAAAAGGAGCACTGAGCTCGTGTCAGGGTCCGAGTTCACTCGAAAGATCCGGAAAGGAATGAGTTAATAATAATCCTCTACCGTATATTACTTTACAAACGTTACGGGACGTTAAAAAAGAAAAAAATTATCGTACATTTTTTTTGTTGATAAGATCAAAATTTTGGATGACGGCCAATATGGCCGCTCCCATCCGGGGTTCGTTGCTATCTAAACCAGATTGGTCTGACCTTCGGGAGTCTGGGAAAGCTGAGTAAAAATTGTCATGTTGAGGCGGTGTCGGCCATATTGGTTTCCGCGAAACAGACAAAAGCTAAGAAACTGTTCTCCCTGTTCTCCGATCCCTTTTGCGTTTCGATGCATCTTCTAAAGCTCTGCTTGCTGTCAGTGAATGGAAACAGACGACTGTACATCCTGAAAAACCTGTACAGGCCTAGTACTTGTCACAGCTGAGGGTTTGTCACCGTTGCGTCAAGTCTTGATTCATCATTTGCGTTTTTTCTTTTTAGCTTTATTGTCACTTTTCGGCCCTGATTTATTATTACATTTGCGTCTGTTTTTGACAAGATTCTAGTTTCTTTGTTTTCTTTTTGCGCCACGTTCATCTTTTCATTTGCAATATTTCATGCGATTGGGTTTTTTTTTTTTTTTTTGGTTTTTCAGTTCGCCACCGTAGGAGCAGTTTAGGTTTTCGAGAGGTTTTCATCTCCCGATTCATTGTTCGTGACTTTTCTAAAAGTTGAAAAATTTGGCGCAAATGTCCCCCACTCCTCGCAAGTGACCTTATTTTGCTCCTGAAAATTTGTCGCAATTTTTTACAACATTTTATCCTAACTTGCAAAAGTAAAAAAAAGGTTAAAAACAGAAATAAACCCCCCACCCCACCCCCCAAAAAAAACTGAAATAAATAGATTTTTTCTTTTTCATAAAATTTATAAACCACGTGCGCCATTTTGATGAATTCGGTGCAAAAACCATCAGCAAGGCAGAATAAGTGTTACTAAAAAATGATAAATCGGGCCACTTTTTTTTTGTCTTTTTGGTATTTGTTTTTACTTTTACGCCAAATTTTTCAAAATGACGAACACTTTTCACAAACTTTGCACCGAGTCCAAAAAAAAAATCGCCTTTATTTTCGTATTTATTCTAGCTAAAAGAAAGATTGTTAAAATGTTACAACTTTTGCTGAAAAAATTTCTGGGGAACGTAAAATCGCTCCACGAGGGCACTGGATAACATTTGTACAAAATTTTTGCGACTTGTTGAAAATTTGCAATCGATGAATCACTTGGAACTGAAAATGTGTGGAAAATAAAAACCTCCGTCCACAATAGTGAACAAAAAACACATAAAATAATCCTAAAAAAGGCGCAAAATACTAAAATAAAAGAATTAGGCGGAATCCAAATCAGTAAAAAAAACACCAAAAACTTAAAGAAAAAAAAAAGGCACAGATGCAATAATAATTGTTACCATGTATTGCGCCACTAAAAATAACTAGGATAATGTTAAGGAGCTCAGGCTATATAGAAAGACCCTCTTTATTTTTTTACATGGAAACTAACAACAAGCTGCTGTTGACAGATCCATTATTCTTAGACGATGTCTATTTCATACTTTAAGTGCTTTATGGCAAAAGTAAAATCCAGCATCCAATCGGTATCTTCATTTCATTTTTTGCATGTATTTTTTTTTTTTACATAGAAACTAACAAGCTGCTGTTGACGGATCCATTATTCTTAGACGATGTCTATTTCGAACTTTAAGTGCATTATGGCAAAAGTAAAACCCAGAATCCAATCAATATCTTAATTTCATTTTTTGCATGGTTTTTATTTATGGTTTTATTACATAGAAACAAACAACAAGCTGCTGTTGACAGATCTTTCATTGTTTGTAGGTGTCTATTTAGTAGTTTGAGTGCATTATGGCAAAAGTAAAATCCAGCATCTATGTAGGATCCCTCTTGCGTTCTTTTTTTTACTTTTTTTTTATTTGTTAACTGAAAGCTTCCGTTCGTGAATCTTTGTGGGTGTCTACGTAATATTTTCAGCTCATAATGGTGAAAGTAAGATCCATGAACTGTATATAGTATCTTCATTCCATTTTTTTTACATGGTAGCTAGCAACAAGCTACTGTTGACAGATCCATTGTTCTTAGTAGGCATCTCTTTAGTAGTTTGAGCAAACCATGGTAAAAGTGAAATGCAGTGCCTGTATAGTACCTTCATTCCATTTATTCAATTTTCTGGGTACTTTTCTTTTTTATAATTGTTTACTAACAACAAGCTTCTGTTGACGGATCCATCATTCTTAGTAGGTATTTATATTGAACTTTGCATAGTGGTGAAAATAGGCTCCGGCATCTATATAGTATGTTTATTCCATTTTCTTCATATTAATGCTTTTTTTTTTTATATGGTAGCTAACAACAAACTTCTGTTGACGGATCCGTTACTCTTAGTAGGTGTTTATTTAATACTTTAAGTTCTAAGTGGGGAAAGTAAAATAAAGTATCTATATAGTATCTTCATCCTATTTTTTACCATTTTAGGTAAATATATATATATATATATATATATATATATATATACACACATACATGGAAACTAACAAGAAGTTTCTGTTGACTGATCCATCATTCTAAGTAGTTGTCTATATAGTACTTTGAGCTATTGGTGGAAGTAAAATCCAGTGACCAGTACCTATATAATATCTTCATTCCATCTTGCTAAATTTTAAAAAAATGAAAACTGACCACAAGCTTCTGTTGATGGATCTTTCATTCATAAATTTTCATTCATTTAGTGAGTGTTTATTTTGTATTTTGAGCTTATAATGATGAAAGCAAAATACACCATCTACGTAGTATTTCCTTTCCATATATATATATATTTTTAATACAGAAACTAGCAACAAACTTCTGTTGACAGATCCATTATTTTTGGTAGGTACAGTATCTACTTAGTAGTGGTGATTGTAAAATCCAGCATCTATAGTGTCTTTGGTCAATATTATTTTTTACTTTTTTTTCATGGATACTAACAACAAGCTTCTGTTGACGGATCTGTTATTCTCGTTAGGTGACATTTTAGTATTTTGAGTGCATAATGATCACACTTTGATGTTTTTGTGTTCGCTTCTACCCCAAAGGAGGCAGATGAGATAGATGCCTCCTTCAATTCTGTGATATCGAAGACTTTGGAGATTCATCCATTCATCATTAATACGTTTAGTCCATAACAAGGGGTTTGCAGCAAGTACTGGCCTACTTGTTGATGGTTTCCAAATAGCAGCACATGTCTACGCTGCACAAAGGTCGCTGATGCGTTACTGAGTCAGCCAGACTCCAGGTCTATTAACAACAGAACACCTCTGTGCACTCAGAGTACTAAATACTGACTCGTACAACTGCGAGATCTGTCATCAGAAGTTTTCTGACCTTTTCTGGATCCAATTTTAGTTTGTGGTTAAACTAGATTGTACGAACAGGTAGGATCCTGTATTCTTTATCGTGAGCTGTGCAGACAGATGGGAAAATTAGTGAGTAGGAGGAGGAGACTTTCTATCTAGGAAAGGAAAACATTCAGTTACTTCCCCGTGTGATTTTTTAATTTTTAGTATTTTTCGCAGAATTTCCTCTTATAAAATCAGGTGCATAAAAAAGCCCAAAAATAGGAAAAAACAAAAGAAAAAAAAACCCAATATATGTAAGACATGACATGGCCCATACGTATCTAGGAGTAAGGGTATGTATACTCTCGCAATTAATTTTCTTTTATTTCTCTGAAATCATAAATTCATCTCCTATCGTGCAAAAAAAGGTCATAATTATTGGTGGGGGAATAACCCCTTTAACCATTTCCGTCAGGTTACAACAGCTTCCTCCGACATCAGGGATCAGCTCTCATCCCCGCTGTGTAATCACTATGATACCACTGTTAGTGGCATTTCCGTGGCACGTTCCCGGTGGGGCATCCGTTTAGGCCTTCACACTGCGGCTTCAGACTACACAGGCCTTGCTTTGTAGTCGTGTCATGTTTCTTTTAGATTTGTAGGAGCAAAAAGAAAGGGGAAAAAAGGGGAAATAATTGGTTGCAAAAGTTAGTGCACCCTGTATTTTTTTCATTCCGCTGAGGCGATGCGGCTGCGAATTATGTAATCAGGTCCTGAGCGCGGCGGCCGGTGTGACGGGGGGATATTTACCAGACATACTGATTTCCTCTCCATTTTGTGTATGACTGTGAATATCTTTGCACATTTACCGAGCTCTCGGCCGCTGTTTACGCCCCGCACATCGCGCTCCGGGGGACATAACCCGCCGCCTGTAGAATATCTGTTTTTGCAGGATGAATAGGGAATGAGACTCTTGGTGCGTGAGGTTGAGCTTATGACGGGCTGCACATGACACGGATTTTACATGAAATTCTCAATGCTCACATACACATACTGAGCTGGGAAAACATCCTGGTACCTGTCATATGATGTACACGGGCGACTCCCAGTTGCCCCCGCCATGATGCCCAAATGACCTGTGGTCAATAGTCCATGTGCCCCCTGCTCTCACTGGCACACAGTGCCTCCCAGCTATCCTGGGTCCAGCGGGATATTCCACAAAGGTGGTGTGTGTGTAGGCATCATACTGTATGAGGGGAACAGTGGGGGCATCATACTGTATGAGGGGAACAGTGGGGGCATCATACTGTATGAGGGGAACTGTGGGGGCATTATAGTGTATGAGAGGAACTGTGGGGGCATCATACTGTATGAGGGGGACAGTGGGGGCATCATACTGTATGAGGGGAACAGTGGGGGCATCATACTGTATGAGGGGAACAGTGGGGGCATAATACTGTATGAGGGGAACAGTGGGGGCATCATACTGTATGAGGGGAACAGTGGGGGCATCATACTGTATGAGGGGAACAGTGGGGGCATCATACTGTATGAGGGGAACAGTGGGGGCATAATACTGTATGAGGGGAACTGTGGGGGCATCATACTGTATGAGGGGAACTGTGGGGGCATCATACTGTATGAGGGGAACTGTGGGAGCATAATACTGTATGAGGGGAACTGTGGGGACATTGTACTGTATGAGGGGAACTGTGGGGGCATTATAGTGTATGAGGGGAACAGTGGAGGCATAGTAGTGTATGAGAGAAAATGAGAGGAACTATGGGGGCATCATACTGTATGAGGGGAACTGTTGGAGCATCATGCTGTATGAGGGGAACTGTGTGAGCATCATACTGTATAAGGGGAACAGTGGGGGCATAATAGTGTATGAGAGGAACTGAGAGGAACTGTGGGGGCATCATACTGTATGAGGGAAACTGTGGGAGCATCATGCTGTATGAGGGGAACTGTGGTGGCATTATACTGTATTAGATGAACTGTGGGGGCATCATAATGTTTGGGGCACTGTGGAGACATCATACTGTTTGAAGGAAGGAATTATACTATATAGTGACATGATACTGTGTGAGAAGCCGTGAAGGGTTATTATACTGTGTGAGAGGCACAAAGGGGAAATATATTGTTTGGGGACATTATACTTTGTGAAGGTTCTGAGGGGGCATTATACTGTGTGGGAGGCACTAAAGGGGAATATATTGCATGGGTAGATTATACTATGTCGAGGTACCAAGGGGGCATTATATTGTGTGGAAGGTACAGAGGGAAGATTATATTGTGTAGGAGCTCTGGGGGACATTATACTGTGTAGGGGCCTGAGGGGGCATTATACTGTGTAAGGGCACTGAGGGAGCATTATACTGTGCAGTGGCACTGAGGGGACACTATACTAAGGGGCACTAAGCAGGGGCACTAAGGGGGTATTATACTGTGTAAGGGCACTGAGGGGGCATTATACTGCGTGGGGGAACTGAGAGGGCATTATACTATGTAGGGGCACTGAGGGGGTATTATACTGTGTAAGGGCACTGAGGGGGCATTATACTGTGTTGGGGCACTGAGGGGACACTATACTATGTAGGCGCACTGAGGGGGCATTATACTGTGTAAGGGCACTGAGGAGGCATTAGACTGTGTGGGGCACTGAGGGGGCATTATACTGTGTAGGGGCACTGGGGATCATTATACTGTGTAGGGGCACTGAGGGGGCATTTTTCTGTGTAGGGGCACTGAGGGGGCATTATACTGTGCAGGGGCACTGAGGGGACACTATACTATGTAGGGGCACGGAGTGAGCATTATACTGTGTAGGGGAGGTGAGTGGGCATTATACTGTGTAGGGGCACTGAGGGGGCATTATACTGTGTGGGGGCACTGAGGTGACACTATACTATGTAGGGGCACGGAGGGAGCATAATACTGTGTAGGGGCACTGAGGGGGCATTATACTGTGTAGGGGCACTGAGGGGGCATTATATTGTGCGGGGACACTATACTATGTAGGGGCACTGAGGGGACACTATACTATGTAGGGTCACTGAGGGGGCATTATACTATGTAGGGGCACTGAGGGGCATTATACTGTGGGGGGACACTGAGGGGACACTATACTGTGCAGGGGCACTGAGGGGCATTATACTGTGTAAGGGCACTGAGGGGCATTATACTGTGTGGGGGCACCGAGGGAGACACTATAGTGTGTAGGGACACTGAGTGTGCAATATTTTGTGTGGGGAGGCATCATACTATAGAAGGGGCATGAAAGTGGTATTGTAATGAGTGGGAACACTGAGGGGCTTCACTAGGGTCTCTATTTCTGTCTGGTCATACGAAAAGGAATGCCCTCGCCATTGTACATGTCCCTCTTACCTGATTTTCAAAGTTTGGTGTTCTGCATTGTCAGGCCACATATTCTGGGCAGGATTTCCCCCTTGGGCTCTCACCTCATGTAGATATGGATATAATTCTGGGGGCGCTGTGGTCAGCGCTGTTATAGGGGCGCTATAGAGGGAATTTCAGAGGAGCTGATGATATGAAGGTGCTGAGGGTGTTCGTGATGGGGCACAATGGTGAGGGCACTACATGGCATGCAGATTGTATTATGGGGTACTTTAGCTCCTGTAATGAGGGCACTATGTAGCATAAGGGGGGCTGTGGTCCATGTATTTGAAGGATGGGCTTATGTGCCCTCTCCCCATTCCCCTATAGCCATATACCGCCATACCGCCTCCATGCATTGTCCTCACAGGCACTTTTCCAGTGTTTTCAGGCAGCACTCGGCTGTTTTTTTAATCACCACTTTCGTCTTTATGTCAACACCATAATAAACAGAGATAGGAACAAATTAGGCGCCGTGTGCTCGTCACAAGACCCGGGATAGACGGGCGAGATGAGGGAGAGTGAGGAGCTGCTCCTACTGATAAAATCCCTAATATCAAGATTTGCTTAAATACTTTGTGCTGCTGGGAACCCTATAACTTGTCTAATATCATGACAGGTCACATACAAGCCATATATCGTGACACGAGGGCAGAAATAACTGTGAGACAAATAATTAACATGTATGCTTAAATACTCTGCACCGCTGTAATATGTATGTATACAGTATATATTTAAAGAGAATAAACCTACACACCTTGTTTGTGTAGTTTGTGGCAGGTGTCTTTCCAATATTTGCCAACATGTTATCAGTCACGTTGTTTTTCATATTCTATAAGTGTCACAAGATTCTCAGCTGATAACGAAGGAGAAAAATATCCCAACCCACAAAGTAATATTATTCACAGAACTGAGAAGGAATTTCACTATAAACAGTAGAGAGACCGTCGGTACTATGCACGCCAGATAAATAATAATACTGCTCCTATGTACAAGAATATAACTACTATAATACTGCCCCTATGTACAAGAATATAACTACTATAATACTGCCCCTATGTACAAGAATATAACTACTATAATACTGCTCCTATGTACAAGAATATAACTACTATAATACTGCCCCTATGTACAAGAATATAACTACTATAATACTGCCCCTATGTACAAGAATATAACTACTATAATACTGCTCCTATGTACAAGAATATAACTACTATAATACTGCTCCTATGTACAAGAATATAACTACTATAATACTGCTCCTATGTACAAGAATATAACTACTATAATACTGCTCTTATGTACAAGAATATAACTACTATAATACTGCTCCTATGTACAAGAATATAACTACTATAATACTGCCCCTATATACAAGAATATAACTACTATAATACTGCCCCTATGTACAGGATTATAACTACTATAATACTGCTTCCTATGTACAAGAATATAACTACTATAATACTGCCCCTATGTACAAGAATATAACTACTATAATACTGCTCCTATATACAAGAATATAACTACTATAATACTGCCCCTATGTACAAGAATATAACTACTATAATACTGCCCCTATGTACAAGAATATAACTACTATAATACTGCCCCTATGTACAAGAATATAACTACTATAATACTGCTCCTATATACAAGAATATAACTACTATAATACTGCTCCTATATACAAGAATATAACTACTATAATACTGCCCCTATGTACAAGAATATAACTACTATAATACTGCTCCTATGTAAAAGAATATAACTACTATAATACTGCCCCTATGTACAAGAATATAACTACTATAATACTGCCCCTATGTACAAGAATATAACTACTATAATACTGCCCCTATGTACAAGAATATAACTACTATAATACTGCCCTCTATGTACAGGAATATAACTACTATAATACTGCTCCTATGTACATGATTATAACTACTATAATACTGCCCCATATACAAGAATATAACTACTATAATACTGCCTCTATGTACAAGAATATAACTACTATAATACTGCCCCTATGTACAAGAATATAACTACTATAATACTGCTCCTATGTACAAGAATATAACTACTATAATACTGCCCCTATGTACAAGAATATAACTACTATAATACTGCCCCTATGTACAAGAATATAACTACTATAATACTGCCCCTATGTACAAGAATATAACTACTATAATACTGCCCCTATGTACAAGAATATAACTACTGTAATACTGCCCCTATGTACAGGAATATAACTACTATAATACTGCCCCTATGTACAAAAATATAACTACTATAATACTGCCTCTATGTACAAGAATATAACTACTATAATACTGCTCCTATGTACAAGAATATAACTACTATAATACTGCCCCCTATGTACAAGAACATAACTACTATAATACTGCCCCTATGTACAAGAATATAACTACTATAATACTGCCCCATATACAAGAATATAACTACTATAATACTGCTCCTATGTATAAGAATATAACTACTATAATACTGCACCTATGTACAAGAATATAACTACTATAATACTGCCCTCTATATACAAGAATATAACTACTATAATACTGCCCTCTATATACAAGAATATAACTACTATAATACTGCCCTCTATGTACAAGAATATAACTACTATAATACTGCTCCTACGTAAAGAATATAACTACTATAATACTGCCCTCTATATAGAAGAATATAACTACTATAATACTGCCCTCTATGTACAAGAATATATCTACTATAATACTGCTCCTATGTACAAGAATATAACGACTACAATACTGCCCCTATATGCAAGAATATAGCTACCATAATACTGCCCCTATGTACAAGATTATAACTATTATAATACTGCCCCCTATGTACAAGAGTATAACTACTATAATACTGCCCCTATGTACAAGAATATAACTACTATAATACTGCCCCCTATGTACAAGAATATAACTACTATAATACTGCCCCTATGTACAATAATATAACTACTATAATACTGCCCCTATGTACAATAATATAACTACTATAATACTGCCCCTATGTACAATGATATAACTACTATAATACTGCCCTCTATGTACAGGAATATAACTACTATAATACTGCTCCTACGTAAAGAATATAACTACTATATTACTGCTCCTACGTAAAGAATATAACTACTATAATACTGCTCCTATGTACAAGAATATAACTACTATAATACTGCCCCATATACAAGAATATAACTACTATAATACTGCTCCTATGTATAAGAATATAACTACTATAATACTGCACCTATGTACAAGAATATAACTACTATAATACTGCTCCTACGTAAAGAATATAACTACTATAATACTGCTACTATATACAAGAATATAACTACTATAATACTGCTCCTATGTACAAGAATATAACTACTATAATACTGCCCCTATGTACAAGAATATAACTACTATAATACTGCACCTATGTACAAGAATATAACTACTATAATACTGCTCCTACGTAAAGAATATAACTACTATAATACTGCTACTATGTACAAGAATATAACTACTATAATACTGCTCCTATGTACAAGAATATAACTACTATAATACTGCTCCTATGTATAAGAATATAACTACTATAATACTGCTCCTACGTAAAGAATATAACTACTATAATACTGCCCCTATGTACAAGAATATAACTACTATAATACTGCCCCCTATGTACAAGAATATAACTACTATAATACTGCCCCTATGTACAAGAATATAACTACTATAATACTGCCCCTATGTACAGGAATATAACTACTATAATACTTCTCCTACGTAAAGAATATAACTACTATAATACTGCTCCTACGTAAAGAATATAACTACTATAATACTGCCCCTATGTACAAGAATATAACTACTATAATACTGCTCCTATGTACAAGAATATAACTACTATAATACTGCCCCTATGTACAAGAATATAACTACTATAATACTGCCCCTATGTACAGGAATATAACTGCTATATCACTGCTCCTATACATGGCTGGGCTGACTCTCAGGTGATGTGCTGTATATTTCCAGGTCAGCGTTGTGGCCATCTTGGGTTTGATCCTGCTCTGTCTTCCCTATCAGACTGATGAGAGAACGTCCGGACAATTTGCCTTGAAGGTGAGTGCGGTTATTACGGTCCTGTCCGGTGTATAATGGCGCAGTCGGTGTTATGTGACGGCGTAGAAGTAATGTGGATCAGTGACTTCTCCCCTCTGCCGTCCTCACTTGCCCTGCTGTATATTGATCAGTCATAAGATCTAAAGTTAACAAGGAATTTGCAGTGGAGAAAATCTCCATTGTGTGCGCCCCTGGGGTGTTTTCTCGCCCCGGGGTCAGACATGTGAGTTTTCTTTTGATCATGTTTTTATCTCTCTGTAAAGAATAAGATTTTCGGTTTCACCTGTGGGAAACGTCGACTTTCAAGATTACATTACATTAAAATATTATTTTAAGCAATTTTACAAATAGTTTTTCTTTAAAAAAAAAAATCCCTGTTTTCTGTATGCAGCTCTCACGCAGTGCTATGTGTCTCCAAGGTCAAAGATTTAGGAAAAAAAATAAATAAAATCCTCTGTAGTCTGGTTCTACAGGCGTGACTGCAAAATCAGACTACAAGGGTTCTGTTTGTAGTCTGTTACCATGGAGACATAGAGCAATACATAGGAGCTGCATACACAAAATGGTAATTTTTTTTTAATTATGTTGATTATTTTTTAGATCACTGAAGGTCTTGTTTGGCTGAACCCTAGAAGGGGCCCTGTTTATATTTCATCGATAGGGATCCTCTCCCACTTTTTGAGATTTTCTTGCCTCTTTTCCAGCTGCTGTATTTCCTGCTCAGCGCCCTGAGCTTGATCATCTGCGTCTTGGCCGTGGCTTTTGCGGCTCACCATTACACCCAGATCATCAAATACACATGTAAGATGGCGGACGACTCGTGTCAGTGCACCCTAGACCCGTCAGACCCCCTGAGTCGCACCTTCCTCTACCGTGACGTGGGCGACTGCGACGCCGTCACCACCACCATCAAACTTTTTGTGCTCCTGCAGATGTCTCTGAACCTGCTGCTCGCCCTGGTCTGCCTGGCGGCCTGCTTCATCATGTGGAAGCACCGCTACCAGGTCTTCTACGCGGGCATGTGGCTCCAAGGGTCATCGGCCCCCGAGACCCCTCAACAGAAGGTCTAACGAGGAGAAGCCAGGTGATGTACAGGTGGAACTTATGACAAATCCCATTACACCAAGAGGACCCCCACATGCCCAGAGGTCTCGTACTTCTCTAATGACCCGGCCATACCCTACTTTGTAACCCCTGGATTCCTAACGGGACCCCTAAATGCCTTACAAAGAGACTCCATTTTCTGTGCAGGACCCAACAGTCTATTGATTTTACAGAGAACAGGGTGTAATACTTCACTTCTCCTGCGGGAGTGCTGCAGACAAAAAGAACACTTGCTACCAAGTTCCTGCTCCGATCACAACTGATAGTCGCCGTGTTGTAGCACCTCGAAGTACCTTACGAACTAAAGAAGCTTCGAAAAGTGGACAACCCCTTTAAGAAGATATTATGTGTTATGTTAAAGCCATATTTAAAGGGCATGTCTGGCGCCAAAGTGCTATAAATTATTTTACTTCCTGTACACAAGAGTGGTACAGCCCAACGGCATTCTGGTTGTCGTACTCTGATCTCTTCTTACATCAGGTCGTATGCTCCGATCGCTACCAGAGCTGCAGTCGAAAATCTGTTTTTCTTCTGATAGATTTAGGTATAGGATAAAGATATATAGGAAATGTAGATATACAGTAAAACTGAGACAGGAATTAACAGAATTATATTGCAGCTTTGGAGGTGACTAGAGAGTGGCAAGATTAGTACAGAAGAAAGTAAACTACACAGTAATCGCATCTACTGAACAACACAATCATCAAAAATGGCCACAGCTACAACCCGGGAAATGTGAAGCCTGACCCTGTGTCCTCACAACTATATCAACTGCATAACTGTTATATTCTTGTACATAGGGGCAGTATTATAGTAGTTATATTCTGTACATAGGAACAGTATTATAGTAGTTATATTCTGTACATAGGAGCAGTATTATAGTAGTTATATTCTTGTACATAGGGAGCAGTATTATAGTAGTTATATTCTTGTACATAGGAGGCAGTATTATAGTAGTTATATTCTTGTACATAGGAGCAGTATTATAGAAGTTATATTCTTGTACATAGGAGCAGTATTATAGTAGTTATCTTCTTGTATATAGGGGCAGTATTATAGCAGTTATATTCTTGTACATAGGAGCAGTATTATAGTAGTTATATTCTTGTACATAGGGGCAGTATTATAGTAGTTATATTCTGTACATAGGAGCAGTATTATAGTAGCTATATTCTTGTACATAGGAGCAGTATTATAGTAGTTATATTCTTGTACATAGGAGCAGTATTATAGTAGTTATATTCTTGTACATAGGGGCAGTATTATAGTAGTTATATTCTTGTACATAGGGAGCTATATTATAGTAGTTATATTCTTGTACATAGGGGCAGTATTATAGTAGTTATATTCTTGTACATAGGAGCAGTATTATAGTAGTTATATTCTGTACATAGGAGCAGTATTATAGTAGTTATATTCTTGTACATAGGGGCAGTATTATAGTAGTTATATTCTTGTACATAGGGGCAGTATTATAGTAGTTATATTCTTGTACATAGGGAGCAGTATTATAGTAGTTATATTCTTGTACATAGGGGCAGTATTATAGTAGATATATTCCTGTACATAGGAGCAGTATTATAGTAGTTATATTCCTGTACATAGGAGCAGTATTATAGTAGTTATTTTCTGTACATAGGGGCAGTATTATAGTAGTTATATTCTGTACATAGGGGCAGTATTATAGTAGTTATATTCTTGTACATAAGGGCAGTATTATAGTAGTTATATTCTTGTACATAGGGGGCAGTATTATAGTAGTTATATTCTTGTACATAAGGGCAGTATTATAGTAGTTATATTCTTGTACATAGGGAGCAGTATTATAGTAGTTATATTCTTGTACATACGGGCAGTATTATAGTAGTTATATTCTTGTACATAGGGGGCAGTATTATAGTAGTTATATTCTTGTACATAGGGGGCAGTATTATAGTAGTTATATTCTGTACATAGGGGCAGTATTATAGTAGTTATATTCTTGTACATAAGGGCAGTATTATAGTAGTTATATTCTTGTACATAGGGGGCAGTATTATAGTAGTTATATTCTTGTACATAAGGGCAGTATTATAGTAGTTATATTCCTGTACATAGGAGCAGTATTATATTAGTTATATTCTGTACATAGGGGCAGTATTATAGTAGTTATATTCTGTACATAAGGGCAGTATTATAGTAGTTATATTCTTGTACATAGGGGGCAGTATTATAGTAGTTATATTCTTGTACATAAGGGCAGTATTATAGTAGTTATATTCTTGTACATAGGGAGCAGTATTATAGTAGTTATATTCTTGTACATAGGGGCAGTATTATAGTAGTTATATTCCTGTACATAGGAGCAGTATTATAGTAGTTATATTCTGTACATAGGGGCAGTATTATAGTAGTTATATTCTTGTACATAGGGAGCAGTATTATAGTAGTTATATTCCTGTACATAGGAGCAGTATTATAGTAGTTATATTCCTGTACATAGGAGCAGTATTATAGTAGTTATATTCTGTACATAGGGGCAGTATTATAGTAGTTATATTCTTGTACATAGGGAGCAGTATTATAGTAGTTATATTCTTATACCTAGAGGCAGTATTATAGTAGTTATATTCTTATACATAGAGGCAGTATTATAGCAGTTATATTCTGTACATAGGGGCAGTATTATAGTAGTTATATTCTTGTACATAGGGGCAGTATTATAGTGGTTATATTCTTGTACATAGGGGCAGTATTATAGTAGTTATATATTATAGTAGTTATATTCTTGTACATAGGGGCAGTATTATAGTAGTTATATTCTTGTACATAGGAGCAGTATTATAGTAGTTATATTCTTGTACATAGGGGCAGTATTATAGTAGTTATATTCTTGTACATAGGGGCAGTATTATAGTAGTTATATTCTTGTACATAGGGGCAGTATTATAGTAGTTATATTCTTGTACATAGGAGCAGTATTATAGTAGTTATATTCTTGTACATAGGGGCAGTATTATAGTCGTTCTATTCTTGTACATAGTGGCAGTATTATAGTTGTTATATTCTTGTGCATAGGGGCAGTAATATAGTAGTTATATTCTTGTTCATAGGGGGCAGTATTATAGTAGTTATATTCCTGTACATAGAGGCAATATTATAGTAGCTGTATTCTTTTACACAGGTCAGCCTTATAGTGGGTATATTGTTTATAGGGGATATTGTATGAACAGAATATCAGCTGACTTTCTCTTTAATTACCAGCTCTTCTATGGCTCCAGGAACTGTCGGGCTAATCCTCATGTGACACATCTGTAGGTGTCCGGACATAATCCTCGATCATGTGAAGCTCAGCGGGAGAATGTGTCATACTGGGGTGAAGGGTCCAGAGATTATTAAAAAACATAATTAAGGCTGCTCAGTTCCGACTTAACACCTTTTCCCACTTCCTATCCTGCCATTATTACATTGTTTTATTAACCATTTTACAGGCACTTTTCTCTGTGTTGGCCGTGCACACCTCAAGCTTCATGTGATAATTCTTGATCTCTGAATTTAGCCTTTTTGTATTTGTAATTGTGTCTGTACTCTGGACAGCTGGTTGCCTTCCCATGTAGATTTATGTATCTTCTGGGTGAGAAGCTCTTCAGAAGCTGTGAGATTATGACTGCCCTTTTGCCCCATTATCACCTATTCTGAATCATCCAATCCCCGACACTGTCATAGACGTCGACCATAGTGTTAAGCTGTACTGATTTCTGCCTATAAGGGGCCGGATGAAAGAACTTTTAGTAAAACCTTCTAACTGATAAATCCAATACTATATATTTAGCGATTCCATGATGAAGAGGGAACAGAATATCGATAGATAAATTTACACTTTTGGGCACCGCAATGGGAACGACAATTGCCCTGTATTACCCAGTAGTTTGGACTCTTGCTTCTTCCATGTAGTATCTGGTGAGTGGCCATCATCAAGTGTGTTTCAACCCCTTTAATGCATCTGCCTGTTACTACTAAAGAACCTGAACTGATCTGACTGTGATTTTATGTCATCAGTATTATGCCGTTAAGTTTCCAGGTCCCAACATAAAATTTGTAGCTGGGCTTCTACTGCTACCAAGTGCCCTTTATAACTCCAACTGTCTCCTCAGGAGAAAGAGAGGGACTTGGGGCTATTCAGACGCCACTACGACATCTCTGCACCCGACCTGATTCATGCACATTTTTCCCCTCAAATCTCGATCATCCTGACCTCAAAAGTATCAGTTCAATTTTCAAAATTTTAAACCGTAACTGTCGTTTCAGGAGAACTTGCAGCAGAATGTCAGTGACTGCTTCTAGCTCCTCCCACCTACTGCTCCGCCCCTCTCCATAGAATTTCATGAGCAGCAACTGTATAAAAGATCAGTCAAAGGAGGAGAAAGAAGCAGATTTCTCTGATAACTCTGATATATCTCTAAATTTCTTATGTTCACGTGTACTATTGATAGGCACAAAGAAAAAATGAAAAAGACGGTTACTCTTTAAATTTTAATGTTGGCGGCAGATTTTGATTGAAACTTCATCTGTGCAATCAGATTGCACCAACTCTACGCGAAGCAGCACAGGACCCGATGACATGATAGGAATTGTCAAATTTTTCCATTTTGATGAGCATCAGAGATAATAGGACTGGAGATAATGCCGCCGCATTTATGGGGATGATTCATCGGTTTCTGCCATTGTTGCGTCTGATGATTCAGGTCCGAACAATACAGCAGCGAGAGCTCCACAATGTCTTATTTCCTGGAAAGAGGCTTAAAAAGGAAAGTCTCTTCATATAAATAAAGCCGTTCTTCCGTACAGGGTTTCGCCCTCATCACTGTGTACACGGCAGCCGCCGACGGTATCTGATAACGAATCATGTTTCAGATTATGGCGGTCATTTCCAGCACGGCAGAGAGGATTAAATCTGCTGCCAACGCGACCTGGCGGCAGCCAATTGTTGCCTTAAAGGGGACTTCCAGTCTGACAAGCTCTAATATACCTGGTGCTTCAATTCTTCACCCTTTTCAAAACCTCAGCTGACTTTCAGAGAATAAGCAGAAAACTTGCACAGGCATAGTTTGTTTATTGACAAAAAAATGGACAACCCCTTCAATTAAAGGGATCCAGCGATCATCTCAGTGTCCAATTACATCCTTCCTACATGGTGGGAGGGGCTTTCTAGATAATCATCTGGGCCGATGGCGCCCCCTTCAGTATGGTCAAGCTATATGCGCTGTGATCGTACAGATTGTAAACCTATAAGAATGACCCCAAAGATTGGGACGTGGGGGGCTGCCAGCATCGGTCTACCCGCAGATGATCCTGCTCTGGTGTACGGTACAGGAGATGTATACCGCTGATGAGATCAGACACAGCGGCGGTCCCTGAAGCGAGCGGCAGCGCTCCCCAGGATCAGCGTCGTTTGATCTTGATTTCTCGTATTTTAAACATCTAACAAAACTTAAGGAAAAGGAAATAATGACGAAGACGAGAACGTTTACATTAATAAGAGTCTGCGGGAGGCGAGATGTCACAACATCAACATGTCACATCCTCCGCGGTGTGTCCTCTACTTACTGTACAGCAAATTAGGAAACCAAACAAATCTGATAAACCCCCTCCTGGTCCTGTCACTGTACAGTATGCGATTATCTACAGCTATCAGCAAATAGGGCTCCTGAGTTACCTCCTGTATTATACTCCAGAGCTGTGCTCACTATTCTGCTGGTGCAGTCACTGTGTACATACATTACATTACTGATCCTGAGTTACCTCCTGTATTATACTCCAGAGCTGTGCTCACTATTCTGCTGGTGCAGTCACTGTGTACATACATTACATTACTGATCCTGAGTTACATCCTGTATTATACTCCAGAGCTGCACTCACTATTCTGCTGGTACGGTCACTGTGTACATACATTACATTACTGATCCTGAGTTACATCCTGTATTATACCCCAGAGCTGCATTCACTATTCTGCTGGTGCAGTCACTGTGTACATACATTACATTACTGATCTTGAGTTACATCCTGTATTATACCCCAGAGCTGCACTCACTATTCTGCTGGTGCAGTCACTGTGTACATACATTACATTACTGATCCTGAGTAACATCCTGTATTATACCCCAGAGCTGCACTCACTATTCTGCTGGTGCAGTCACTGTGTACATACATTACATTACTGATCCTGAGTTACATGCTGTATTATACTCCAGAGCTGCACTCACTATTCTGCTGGTGCAGTCACTGTGTACATACATTACATTACTGATCCTGAGTTACATGCTGTATTATACTCCAGAGCTGCACTCACTATTCTGCTGGTGCAGTCACTGTGTACATACATTACTGATCCTGAGTTACATCCTGCATTATACTCCAGAGCTGCACTCACTATTCTGCTGGTGCAGTCACTGTGTACATAAATTACATTACTGATCCTGAGTTACATGCTATATTATCCTCCAGAGCTGCGCTCACTATTCTGCTGGTGCAGTCACTGTGTACATACATTACATTACTGATCCTGAGTTACATCGTGTATTATACCCCAGAGCTGCACTCACTATTCTGCTGGTGCAGTCACTGTGTACATACATTACATTACTGATCCTGAGTTACATCCTGTATTATCCTCCAGAGCTGCACTCACTATTCTGCTGGTGAAATCACTGTGTACATCCATTACATTACTGATCCTGAGTTACCTCCTGTATTATACTCCACAGCTGCACTCACTATTCTGCTGGTGCAGTCACTGTGTACATACATTACATTACTGATCCTGAGTTACATCCTGTATTATACTCCAGAGCTGCACTCACTATTCTCCTGGTGCAGTCACTGTGTACATACATTACATTACTGATCCTGAGTTACATCCTGTATTATACACCAGAGCTGCACTCACTATTCTACTGGTGCAGTCACTGTGTACATACATTACGTTACTGATCTTGAGTTACATCCTGTATTATACTCCAGAGCTGCACTCACTATTCTGCTGGTGCAGTCACCGTGTACATACATTACATTACTGAACCTGAGTTACATGCTGTATTATCCTCCAGAGCTGCACTCACTATTCTACTGGTGCAGTCACTGTGTACATACATTACATTACTGATCCTGAGTTACATGCTGTATTATACTCCAGAGCTGCACTCACTATTCTGCTGGTGCAGTCACTGTGTACATACATTACATTACTGATCCTGAGTTACATGCTGTATTATCCTCCAGAGCTGCGCTCACTATTCTGCTGGTGCAGTCACTGTGTACATACATTACATTACTGATCCTGAGTTACATCCTGTATTATACCCCAGAGCTGCACTCACTATTCTGCTGGTGCAATCACTGTGTACATACATTACATTACTGATCCTGAGTTACCTCCTGTATTATACTCCAGAGCTGCACTCACTATTCTGCTGGGGCAGTCACTGTGTACATACATTACATTACTGATCCTGAGTTACATCCTGTATTATACTCCAGAGCTGCACTCACTATTCTGCTGGGGCAGTCACTGTGTACATACATTACATTACTGATCCTGAGTTACATCCTGTATTATACCCCAGAGCTGCACTCACTATTCTGCTGGTGCAATCACTGTGTACATACATTACATTACTGATCCTGAGTTACCTCCTGTATTATACTCCAGAGCTGCACTCACTATTCTGCTGGTGCAGTCACTGTGTACATACATTACATTACTGATCCTGAGTTACATCCTGTATTATACCCCAGAGCTGCACTCACTATTCTGCTGGTGCAATCACTGTGTACATACATTACATTACTGATCCTGAGTTACCTCCTGTATTATACTCCAGAGCTGCACTCACTATTCTGCTGGGGCAGTCACTGTGTACATACATTACATTACTGATCCTGAGTTACATCCTGTATTATACTCCAGAGCTGCACTCACTATTCTGCTGGTGCAATCACTGTGTACATACATTACATTACTGATCCTGAGTTACCTCCTGTATTATACTCCAGAGCTGCACTCACTATTCTGCTGGGGCAGTCACTGTGTACATACATTACATTACTGATCCTGAGTTACATCCTGTATTATACTCCAGAGCTGCACTCACTATTCTGCTGGTGCAATCACTGTGTACATACATTACATTACTGATCCTGAGTTACCTCCTGTATTATACCCCAGAGCTGCACTCACTATTCTGCTGGTGCAGTCACTGTGTACATACATTACATTACTGATCCTGAGTTACATCCTGTATTATACTCCAGAGCTGCACTCACTATTCTGCTGGTGCAATCACTGTGTACATACATTACATTACTGATCCTGAGTTACATCCTGTATTATACTCCAGAGCTGCACTCACTATTCTGCTGGGGCAGTCACTGTGTACATACATTACATTACTGATCCTGAGTTACCTCCTGTATTATACCCCAGAGCTGCACTCACTATTCTGCTGGTGCAATCACTGTGTACATACATTACATTACTGATCCTGAGTTACATCCTGTATTATACTCCAGAGCTGCACTCACTATTCTGCTGGGGCAGTCACTGTGTACATACATTACATTACTGATCCTGAGTTACATCCTGTATTATACCCCAGAGCTGCGCTCACTATTCGGCCAGCTCTGACCTTAGGGATTATGATATTTGGGCTTGATCAGTGTTGTGGTTTATAGACATTCTGGACAGAGCAGTGCGATATTTCTTCTCTGTGACCCACAGACGTTCCTCACTCCTCGCACGTGATCTGGGCATGGAAGCTTCTTCTTGGAACGTGGCCTTAAAATAGAGCGATACTGGGCCCCGGATCATGGAGGACGATCACAACCTCTGGTTCCAGGACTATTTATATGCGGCCTCCAATCCTGACACCCAGAGAACATCGTGTTCACATCATTTACACAATAAGAGTTCCCCAAAAGCTGCTGCTTGGTCAAAATGAGAATGTGAGAGAGCGGCCGGGGGACGAGTCAGGGGGAGAATGAGGGACGACGAGAGGGGCGGTCAGTGGAGACCAGACAATATATTATACAGTTATCAAAAGCTAAATTCCGACTGATGCCCTACAGTCCTATAGAGCTTGGGGGTCTCCTTTGTGCTGTTTTCAACACTCCCCAACCCCACAAAATACCGGAGAACGTTCTGTAATATCACATATAAAAGAGACAATCCATAATTACCGAGTATTAGAATTTGCTCTTAGCAAAAGGGCAGTATTATAGTAGTTATATTCTTGTACATAGGGGGCAGTATTATAGTAGTTATATTCTTGTACATAGGGGGCAGTATTATAGTAGTTATATTCTTGTACATAGGGGCAGTATTATAGTAGTTATATACTTGTACATAGGGGCAGTATTATAGTAGTTATATACTTGTATATAGGGGGCAGTATTATAGTAGTTATATTCTTGTACATAGGGGCAGTATTATAGTAGTTATATTCTTGTACATAGGGGCAGTATTATAGTAGTTATATTCTTGTACATAGGGGCAGTATTATAGTAGTTATATTCTTGTACATAGGGGCAGTATTATAGTAGTTATATTCTTGTACATAGGGGCAGTATTATAGTAGTTATATTCTTGTACATAGGGGCAGTATTATAGCAGTTATATTCTTGTACATAGGAGCAGTATTATAGTAGTTATATTCTTGTACATAGGGAGCGGTATTATAGTAGTTATATTCTTGTACATATGAGCAGTATTATAGTAGTTATATTCTTGTACATAGGGGCAGTATTATAGTAGTTATATTCTTGTATATAGGGGCAGTATTATAGTAGTTATATTCTTGTACATAGAGGGCAGTATTATAGTAGTTATATTCTTGTACATAGGAGCAGTATTATAGTAGTTATATTCTTGTACATAGGAGCAGCATTATAGTAGTTATATTCTTGTACATAGAGGGCAGTATTATAGTAGTTATATTCTTGTACATAGAGGGCAGTATTATAGTAGTTATATTCTTGTACATAGGGGGCAGTATTATAGTAGTTATATTCTTGTACATAGGGGCAGTATTATAGTAGTTATATTCTTGTACATAGAGGGCAGTATTATAGTAGTTATATTCTTGTACATAGGGGCAGTATTATAGTAGTTATATTCTTGTACATAGGAGCAGTATTACAGTAGTTATATTCTTGTACATAGGAGCAGCATTATAGTAGTTATATTCTTGTACATAGAGGGCAGTATTATAGTAGATATATTCTTGTACATAGGGGCAGTATTATAGTAGTTATATTCTTGTACATAGAGGGCAGTATTATAGTAGTTATATTCTTGTACATGGGGCAGTATTATAGTAGTTATATTCTTGTACATAGGAGCAGTATTATAGTAGTTATATTCTTGTACATAGGGGGCAGTATTATAGTAGATATATTCTTGTACATAGGGGCAGTATTATAGTAGTTATATTCTTGTACATAGAGGGCAGTATTATAGTAGTTATATTCTTGTACATAGGGGCAGTATTATAGTAGTTATATTCTTGTACATAGGAGCAGTATTATAGTAGTTATATCCTTGTACATAGGAGCAGTATTATAGTAGTTATATTCTTGTACATAGGGGGCAGTATTATAGTAGTTATATTCTTGTACATAGAGGGCAGTATTATAGTAGTTTAACTATGGCTTTCCAGATTTTTGCATCTTTTACTTTACAAGAAATAAACCTTGGAGATGTTCCCTTTAAGGCATTCTGTTACCTCAGGAAATGTCACTTGAGGCTGATGGGACTGAAACTAGTTATTCACAAAAATGAAGAGTCCAAAGTCACCAACGGCAGAAGGTAGAAGAGATGTCACAGCGCGACTCTATGGACAATATGGGTCTCGTAACAACATGGCCACGATTACCCTAATTTGTTGGTTACTCATCGCTCTCATTTCGCAGCGTCCTTGTGCCTGGGACTGGTGTTATGTAACTTTTACTATGCAGCAGGGAACAGAGGGTTGTATAATGTACGGTCACATAGCGGGCGTGATATTATCACACCCTCCCGGCTGCCATGGATCAATGTGTCCCCACATTCATGTTCAAACAGATTAAGGTCGGATCATGGGGTGTAGAGTTCCCCCGAAATACAGTAGCGTAGCGGGATAGCAGATACAGATGAGCTGGCGGCATTATATAATGGCGGATTACATAAACCAGACAGCATGTGCCAGCCGGGGTCAGTACATGTGTACAGATACCGAGAGGGGAAGCGGTACTGTGCAGTGTATATACAGGGGGAGTGGTACTGTGCAGTGTATATATACAGGAGGAGTGGTACTGTGCAGTGTATATATACAGGAGGAGCGGTACTGTGCAGTGTATATATACAGGGCAGGAGGAGTGGTACTGTGCAGTGTATATATACAGGAGGAGTGGTACTGTGCAGTGTATATATACAGGGCAGGAGGAGTGGTACTGTGCAGTGTATATATACAGGAGGAGTGGTACTGTGCAGTGTATATATACAGGAGGAGCGGTACTGTGCAGTGTATATATACAGGAGGAGTGGTACTGTGCAGTGTATATATACAGGGCAGGAGGAGTGGTACTGTGCAGTGTATATATACAGGAGGAGTGGTACTGTGCAGTGTATATACTGTATACAGGAGGAGTGGTACTGTGCAGTGTATATATACAGGAGGAGCGGTACTGTGCAGTATATATATATATATATATATATATATATACAGGAGGAGTGGTACTGTGCAGTGTACATATACAGGAGGAGTGGTACTGTGCAGTGTATATATACAGGAGGAGTTGTACTGTGCAGTGTATATATACAGGAGGAGTGGTACTGTGCAGTGTATATATACAGGAGGAGTTGTACTGTGCAGTGTATATATACAGGAGGAGTGGTACTGTGCAGTATATATATATATATATATATATATATATATATATACAGGAGGAGTGGTACTGTGCAGTGTACATATACAGGAGGAGTGGTACTGTGCAGTGTATATATACAGGAGGAGTTGTACTGTGCAGTGTATATATACAGGAGGAGTGGTACTGTGCAGTGTATATATACAGGAGGAGTTGTACTGTGCAGTGTATATATACAGGAGGAGTGGTACTGTGCAGTGTGTATATACAGGAGGAGTGGTACTGTGCAGTGTATATATACAGGAGGAGTGGTACTGTGCAGTGTATATATACAGGAGGAGTGGTGCTGTGCATTGTATATATACAGGAGGAGTGGTACTGTGCAGTGTATATATACAGGAGGAGTGGTACTGTGCAGTGTACATATACAGGAGGAGTGGTACTGTGCAGTGTATATATACAGGAGGAGTGGTACTGTGCAGTGTATATATACAGGAGGAGTGGTACTGTGCAGTGTATATATACAGGAGGAGTGGTGCTGTGCATTGTATATATACAGGAGGAGTGGTACTGTGCAGTGTATATATACAGGAGGAGGGGTACTGTGCAGTGTATATATACAGGAGGAGCGGTACTGTGCAGTGTATATATACAGGAGGAGCGGTACTGTGCAGTGTATATATACAGGAGGAGCGGTACTGTGCAGTGTATATATACAGGAGGAGTGGTACTGTGCAGTGTATATATACAGGAGGAGCGGTACTGTGCAGTGTATATATACAGGAGGAGTGGTACTGTGCAGTGTGTATATACAGGAGGAGTGGTACTGTGCAGTGTGTATATACAGGAGGAGTGGTGCTGTGCATTGTATATATACAGGAGGAGTGGTACTGTGCAGTGTATATATACAGGAGGAGCGGTACTGTGCAGTGTATATATACAGGAGGAGTGGTACTGTGCAGTGTATATATACAGGAGGAGTGGTACTGTGCAGTGTATATATACAGGAGGAGTGGTACTGTGCAGTATATATATACAGGAGGAGCGGTACTGTGCAGTGTATATATACAGGAGGAGCGGTACTGTGCAGTGTATATATACAGGAGGAGCGGTACTGTGCAGTGTATATATACAGGAGGAGTGGTACTGTGCAGTGTATATATACAGGTGGAGTGGTGCTGTGCATTGTATATATACAGGAGGAGTGGTACTGTGCAGTGTATATATACAGGAGGAGTGGTACTGTGCAGTGTATATATACAGGAGGAGCGGTACTGTGCAGTGTATATATACAGGAGGAGTGGTACTGTGCAGTGTATATATACAGGTGGAGTGGTGCTGTGCATTGTATATATACAGGAGGAGTGGTACTGTGCAGTGTATATATACAGGAGGAGTGGTACTGTGCAGTGTATATATACAGGAGGAGCGGTACTGTGCAGTGTATATATACAGGAGGAGCGGTACTGTGCAGTGTGTATATACAGGAGGAGTGGTACTGTGCAGTGTATATATACAGGAGGAGTGGTACTGTGCCGTGTATATACAGGAGGAGTGGTGCTGTGCATTGTATATATACAGGAGGAGTGGTACTGTGCAGTGTATATATACAGGAGGAGCGGTACTGTGCAGTGTATATATACAGGAGGAGCGGTACTGTGCAGTGTATATATACAGGAGGAGCGGTACTGTGCAGTGTATATATACAGGAGGAGCGGTACTGTGCAGTGTATATATACAGGAGGAGCGGTACTGTGCAGTGTATATATACAGGAGGAGTGGTACTGTGCAGTGTGTATATACAGGAGGAGTGGTGCTGTGCAGTGTATATATACAGGACAGGAGGAGTGGTACTGTGCAGTGTATATATACAGGAGGAGTGGTACTGTGCAGTGTATATATACAGGACAGGAGGAGCGGTACTGTGCAGTGTATATATACAGGAGGAGTGGTACTGTGCAGTGTATATATACAGGAGGAGCGGTACTGTGCAGTGTATATATACAGGAGGAGTGGTACTGTGCAGTGTATATATACAGGAGGAGTGGTACTGTGCAGTGTATATACAGGGGGAGTGGTACTGTGCAGTGTGTATATACAGGAGGAGTGGTACTGTGCAGTGTGTATATACAGGAGGAGTGGTACTGTGCAGTGTATATATACAGGAGGAGTGGTACTGTGCAGTGTATATATACAGGAGGAGTGGTACTGTGCAGTGTATATATACAGGGGGAGTGGTACTGTGCAGTGTATATATACAGGGGGAGTGGTACTGTGCAGTGTATATATACAGGAGGAGTGGTACTGTGCAGTGTATATATACAGGAGGAATGGTGCTGTGCATTGTATATATACAGGAGGAGCGGTACTGTGCAGTGTATATATACAGGAGGAGCGGTACTGTGCAGTGTATATATACAGGAGGAGCGGTACTGTGCAGTGTATATATACAGGAGGAGCGGTACTGTGCAGTGTATATATACAGGAGGAGCGGTACTGTGCAGTGTATATATACAGGAGGAGTGGTACTGTGCAGTGTATATATACAGGAGGAGTGGTACTGTGCAGTGTGTATATACAGGAGGAGTGGTGCTGTGCAGTGTATATATACAGGACAGGAGGAGTGGTACTGTGCAGTGTATATATACAGGAGGAGTGGTACTGTGCAGTGTATATATACAGGAGGAGTGGTACTGTGCAGTGTATATATACAGGAGGAGTGGTACTGTGCAGTGTATATACAGGGGGAGTGGTACTGTGCAGTGTGTATATACAGGGGGAGTGGTACTGTGCATTGTATATATACAGGAGGAGCGGTACTGTGCAGTGTATATATACAGGAGGAGCGGTACTGTGCAGTGTATATATACAGGAGGAGCGGTACTGTGCAGTGTATATATACAGGAGGAGCGGTACTGTGCAGTGTATATATACAGGAGGAGCGGTACTGTGCAGTGTATATATACAGGGGGAGTGGTACTGTGCAGTGTATATATACAGGAGGAGTGGTACTGTGCAGTGTATATATACAGGAGGAATGGTGCTGTGCATTGTATATATACAGGAGGAGCGGTACTGTGCAGTGTATATATACAGGAGGAGCGGTACTGTGCAGTGTATATATACAGGAGGAGCGGTACTGTGCAGTGTATATATACAGGAGGAGCGGTACTGTGCAGTGTATATATACAGGAGGAGCGGTACTGTTCAGTGTATATATACAGGAGGAGTGGTACTGTGCAGTGTATATATACAGGAGGAGTGGTACTGTGCAGTGTGTATATACAGGAGGAGTGGTGCTGTGCAGTGTATATATACAGGACAGGAGGAGTGGTACTGTGCAGTGTATATATACAGGAGGAGTGGTACTGTGCAGTGTATATATACAGGAGGAGTGGTACTGTGCAGTGTATATATACAGGAGGAGTGGTACTGTGCAGTGTATATACAGGGGGAGTGGTACTGTGCAGTGTGTATATACAGGAGGAGTGGTACTGTGCAGTGTGTATATACAGGAGGAGTGGTACTGTGCAGTGTATATATACAGGAGGAGTGGTACTGTGCAGTGTATATATACAGGAGGAGTGGTGCTGTGCATTGTATATATACAGGAGGAGTGGTACTGTGCAGTGTATATATACAGGAGGAGTGGTACTGTGCAGTGTATATATACAGGAGGAGTGGTACTGTGCAGTGTATATATACAGGAGGAGTGGTGCTGTGCATTGTATATATACAGGAGGAGCGGTACTGTGCAGTGTGTATATACAGGAGGAGCGGTACTGTGCAGTGTATATATACAGGAGGAGCGGTACTGTGCAGTGTATATATACAGGAGGAGCGGTACTGTGCAGTGTGTATATACAGGAGAAGCGGTACTGTGCAGTGTGTATATACAGGAGAAGTGGTACTGTGCAGTGTATATATACAGGAGGAGTGGTACTGTGCAGTGTATATATACAGGAGGAGTGGTACTGTGCATTGTATATATACAGGAGGAGCGGTACTGTGCAGTGTGTATATACAGGAGGAGCGGTACTGTGCAGTGTGTATATACAGGAGGAGTGGTGCTGTGCATTGTATATATACAGGAGGAGTGGTGCTGTGCATTGTATATATACAGGAGGAGTGGTACTGTGCATTGTATATATACAGGAGGAGCGGTACTGTGCAGTGTGTATATACAGGAGGAGCGGTACTGTGCAGTGTGTATATACAGGGGGAGTGGTACTGTGCAGTGTATATATACAGGAGGAGTGGTACTGTGCAGTGTATATATACAGGAGGAGTGGTGCTGTGCATTGTATATATACAGGAGGAGCGGTACTGTGCAGTGTATATATACAGGAGGAGCGGTACTGTGCAGTGTATATATACAGGAGGAGCGGTACTGTGCAGTGTATATATACAGGAGGAGCGGTACTGTGCAGTGTATATATACAGGAGGAGTGGTACTGTGCAGTGTATATATACAGGGGGAGTGGTACTGTGCAGTGTATATATACAGGAAGAGTGGTGCTGTGCAGTGTATATATACAGGAGGAGTGGTGCTGTGCAGTGTATATATACAGGAGGAGTGGTGCTGTGCAGTGTATATATACAGGAGGAGTGGTGCTGTGCAGTGTATATACAGGAGGAGTGGTACTGTGCAGTGTATATATACAGGAGGAGCGGTACTGTGCAGTGTATATATACAGGAGGAGTGGTACCGTGCAGTGTATATATACAGGAGTGGTACCGTGCAGTGTATATATACAGGAGGAGTGGTGCTGTGCAGTGTATATATACAGGAGGAGCGGTACTGTGCAGTGTATATATACAGGAGTGGTGCTGTGCAGTGTATATATACAGGAGGAGCGGTACTGTGCAGTGTATATATACAGGAGGAGTGGTGCTGTGCAGTGTATATATACAGGGGGAGTGGTACTGTGCAGTGTATATATACAGGGGGAGTGGTACTGTGCAGTGTATATATACAGGGGGAGTGGTACTGTGCAGTGTATATATACAGGGGGAGTGGTACTGTGCAGTGTATATATACAGGAGGAGTGGTACTGTGCAGTGTATATATACAGGGGGAGTGGTACTGTGCAGTGTATATATACAGGAAGAGTGGTACTGTGCAGTGTATATATACAGGAGGAGTGGTACTGTGCAGTGTATATATACAGGAGGAGTGGTGCTGTGCAGTGTATATATACAGGAGGAGTGGTGCTGTGCAGTGTATATACAGGAGGAGTGGTACTGTGCAGTGTATATATACAGGACAGGAGGAGTGGTACTGTGCAGTGTATATATACAGGACAGGAAGAGTGGTACTGTGCAGTGTATATATACAGGAGGAGTGGTGCTGTGCAGTGTATATATACAGGAGGAGTGGTACTGTGCAGTGTATATATACAGGACAGGAGGAGTGGTACTGTGCAGTGTATATATACAGGAAGAGTGGTACTGTTCAGTGTATATATACAGGAGGAGTGGTGCTGTGCAGTGTATATATACAGGAGGAGTGGTACTGTGCAGTGTATATATACAGGAGGAGTGGTACTGTGCAGTGTATATATACAGGAGGAGTGGTGCTGTGCAGTGTATATATACAGGAGGAGCGGTACTGTGCAGTGTATATATACAGGAGTGGTGCTGTGCAGTGTATATATACAGGAGGAGCGGTACTGTGCAGTGTATATATACAGGAGGAGTGCTACTGTGCAGTGTATATATACAGGAGGAGTGGTGCTGTGCAGTGTATATACAGGAAGAGTGGTACTGTGCAGTGTATATATACAGGACAGGAAGAGTGGTACTGTGCAGTGTATATATACAGGAGGAGTGGTACTGTGCAGTGTATATATACAGGAAGAGTGGTACTGTGCAGTGTATATATACAGGAAGAGTGGTACTGTGCAGTGTATATATACAGGAGGAGTGGTACTGTGCAGTGTATATATACAGGAAGAGTGGTACTGTGCAGTGTATATATACAGGAGGAGTGGTACTGTGCAGTGTATATATACAGGAGGAGTGGTACTGTGCAGTGTATATACAGGAGGAGTGGTACTGTGCAGTGTATATATACAGGAGGAGTGGTACTGTGCAGTGTATATATACAGGAGGAGTGGTGCTGTGCAGTGTATATACAGGAGGAGTGGTACTGTGCAGTGTATATATACAGGACAGGAAGAGTGGTACTGTGCAGTGTATATATACAGGAGGAGTGGTACTGTGCAGTGTATATATACAGGACAGGAGGAGTGGTACTGTGCAGTGTATATATACAGGACAGGAGGAGTGGTACTGTGCAGTGTATATATACAGGACAGGAAGAGTGGTACTGTGCAGTGTATATATACAGGAGGAGTGGTACTGTGCAGTGTATATATACAGGAGGAGTGGTACTGTGCAGTGTATATATACAGGACAGGAGGAGTGGTACTGTGCAGTGTATATATACAGGACAGGAGGAGTGGTACTGTGCAGTGTATATATACAGGAGGAGTGGTGCTGTGCAGTGTATATACAGGAGGAGTGGTACTGTGCAGTGTATATATACAGGAGGAGTGGTGCTGTGCAGTGTATATATACAGGAGGAGTGGTGCTGTGCAGTGTATATACAGGAGGAGTGGTACTGTGCAGTGTATATATACAGGACAGGAGGAGTGGTACTGTGCAGTGTATATATACAGGAGGAGTGGTGCTGTGCAGTGTATATATACAGGAGGAGTGGTACTGTGCAGTGTATATATACAGGACAGGAGGAGTGGTACTGTGCAGTGTATATATACAGGACAGGAAGAGTGGTACTGTGCAGTGTATATATACAGGAGGAGTGGTACTGTGCAGTGTATATATACAGGAAGAGTGGTACTGTGCAGTGTATATATACAGGAGGAGTGGTGCTGTGCAGTGTATATATACAGGAGGAGTGGTACTGTGCAGTGTATATATACAGGAGGAGTGGTACTGTGCAGTGTATATATACAGGAGGAGTGGTGCTGTGCAGTGTATATATACAGGAGGAGCGGTACTGTGCAGTGTATATATACAGGAGTGGTGCTGTGCAGTGTATATATACAGGAGGAGCGGTACTGTGCAGTGTATATATACAGGAGGAGTGCTACTGTGCAGTGTATATATACAGGAGGAGTGGTGCTGTGCAGTGTATATACAGGAGGAGTGGTACTGTGCAGTGTATATATACAGGACAGGAAGAGTGGTACTGTGCAGTGTATATATACAGGAGGAGTGGTACTGTGCAGTGTATATACAGGAGGAGTGGTACTGTGCAGTGTATATATACAGGACAGGAGGAGTGGTACTGTGCAGTGTATATATACAGGACAGGAGGAGTGGTACTGTGCAGTGTATATATACAGGAGGAGTGGTGCTGTGCAGTGTATATATACAGGAGGAGTGGTACTGTGCAGTGTATATATACAGGACAGGAGGAGTGGTACTGTGCAGTGTATATATACAGGACAGGAAGAGTGGTACTGTGCAGTGTATATATACAGGAGGAGTGGTACTGTGCAGTGTATATATACAGGAAGAGTGGTACTGTGCAGTGTATATATACAGGAGGAGTGGTGCTGTGCAGTGTATATATACAGGAGGAGTGGTACTGTGCAGTGTATATATACAGGAGGAGTGGTACTGTGCAGTGTATATATACAGGAGGAGTGGTGCTGTGCAGTGTATATATACAGGAGGAGCGGTACTGTGCAGTGTATATATACAGGAGTGGTGCTGTGCAGTGTATATATACAGGAGGAGCGGTACTGTGCAGTGTATATATACAGGAGGAGTGCTACTGTGCAGTGTATATATACAGGAGGAGTGGTGCTGTGCAGTGTATATACAGGAGGAGTGGTACTGTGCAGTGTATATATACAGGACAGGAAGAGTGGTACTGTGCAGTGTATATATACAGGAGGAGTGGTACTGTGCAGTGTATATACAGGAGGAGTGGTACTGTGCAGTGTATATATACAGGACAGGAAGAGTGGTACTGTGCAGTGTATATATACAGGAGGAGTGGTACTGTGCAGTGTATATATACAGGAAGAGTGGTACTGTGCAGTGTATATATACAGGAAGAGTGGTACTGTGCAGTGTATATATACAGGAGGAGTGGTACTGTGCAGTGTATATATACAGGAAGAGTGGTACTGTGCAGTGTATATATACAGGAGGAGTGGTACTGTGCAGTGTATATACAGGAGGAGTGGTACTGTGCAGTGTATATATACAGGAGGAGTGGTACTGTGCAGTGTATATATACAGGAGGAGTGGTGCTGTGCAGTGTATATACAGGAGGAGTGGTACTGTGCAGTGTATATATACAGGACAGGAAGAGTGGTACTGTGCAGTGTATATATACAGGAGGAGTGGTACTGTGCAGTGTATATATACAGGAAGAGTGGTACTGTGCAGTGTATATATACAGGAGGAGTGGTACTGTGCAGTGTATATATACAGGACAGGAAGAGTGGTACTGTGCAGTGTATATATACAGGAGGAGTGGTACTGTGCAGTGTATATATACAGGACAGGAGGAGTGGTACTGTGCAGTGTATATATACAGGACAGGAGGAGTGGTACTGTGCAGTGTATATATACAGGACAGGAAGAGTGGTACTGTGCAGTGTATATATACAGGAGGAGTGGTACTGTGCAGTGTATATATACAGGAGGAGTGGTACTGTGCAGTGTATATATACAGGACAGGAAGAGTGGTACTGTGCAGTGTATATATACAGGAGGAGTGGTACTGTGCAGTGTATATATACAGGACAGGAAGAGTGGTACTGTGCAGTGTATATATACAGGAGGAGTGGTACTGTGCAGTGTATATATACAGGAGGAGCGGTACTGTGCAGTGTATATATACAGGAGGAGTGGTACTGTGCAGTGTATATATACAGGACAGGAGGAGTGGTACTGTGCAGTGTATATATACAGGACAGGAGGAGTGGTACTGTGCAGTGTATATATACAGGAGGAGTGGTGCTGTGCAGTGTATATATACAGGAGGAGTGGTGCTGTGCAGTGTATATACAGGAGGAGTGGTACTGTGCAGTGTATATATACAGGACAGGAGGAGTGGTACTGTGCAGTGTATATATACAGGACAGGAAGAGTGGTACTGTGCAGTGTATATATACAGGAGGAGTGGTACTGTGCAGTGTATATATACAGGAGGAGTGGTACTGTGCAGTGTATATATACAGGAGGAGTGGTGCTGTGCAGTGTATATATACAGGAGGAGCGGTACTGTGCAGTGTATATATACAGGAGGAGTGCTACTGTGCAGTGTATATATACAGGAGGAGTGCTACTGTGCAGTGTATATATACAGGAGGAGCCGTACTGTGCAGTGTATATATACAGGAGGAGTGGTACTGTGCAGTGTATATATACAGGAGGAGTGGTGCTGTGCAGTGTATATATACAGGAGGAGTGGTACTGTGCAGTGTATATATACAGGACAGGAGGAGTGGTACTGTGCAGTGTATATATACAGGACAGGAGGAGTGGTACTGTGCAGTGTATATATACAGGAGGAGTGGTGCTGTGCAGTGTATATATACAGGAGGAGTGGTGCTGTGCAGTGTATATATACAGGAGGAGCGGTACTGTGCAGTGTATATATACAGGAGGAGTGGTACTGTGCAGTGTATATATACAGGACAGGAGGAGTGGTACTGTGCAGTGTATATATACAGGACAGGAGGAGTGGTACTGTGCAGTGTATATATACAGGAGGAGTGGTGCTGTGCAGTGTATATATACAGGAGGAGCGGTACTGTGCAGTGTATATATACAGGAGGAGTGGTACTGTGCAGTGTATATATACAGGACAGGAGGAGGGGTACTGTGCAGTGTATATATACAGGAGGAGTGGTACTGTGCAGTGTATATATACAGGAGGAGTGGTACTGTGCATTGTATATATACAGGACAGGAGGAGTGGTACTGTGCAGTGTATATATACAGGACAGGAGGAGTGGTACTGTGCAGTGTATATATACAGGACAGGAGGAGTGGTACTGTGCAGTATATATATACAGGAGGAGTGGTGCTGTGCAGTGTATATATACAGGAGGAGTGGTGCTGTGCAGTGTATATACAGGAGGAGTGGTACTGTGCAGTGTATATATACAGGACAGGAGGAGTGGTACTGTGCAGTGTATATATACAGGACAGGAAGAGTGGTACTGTGCAGTGTATATATACAGGAGGAGTGGTACTGTGCAGTGTATATATACAGGAGGAGTGGTACTGTGCAGTGTATATATACAGGAGGAGTGGTGCTGTGCAGTGTATATATACAGGAGGAGCGGTACTGTGCAGTGTATATATACAGGAGGAGTGCTACTGTGCAGTGTATATATACAGGAGGAGTGCTACTGTGCAGTGTATATATACAGGAGGAGCGGTACTGTGCAGTGTATATATACAGGAGGAGTGCTACTGTGCAGTGTATATATACAGGAGGAGTGGTACTGTGCAGTGTATATATACAGGAGGAGTGGTACTGTGCAGTGTATATATACAGGAGGAGTGGTGCTGTGCAGTGTATATATACAGGAGGAGCGGTACTGTGCAGTGTATATATACAGGAGGAGTGCTACTGTGCAGTGTATATATACAGGAGGAGTGCTACTGTGCAGTGTATATATACAGGAGGAGCGGTACTGTGCAGTGTATATATACAGGAGGAGTGGTGCTGTGCAGTGTATATACAAGAGGAGTGGTACTGTGCAGTGTATATATACAGGAAGAGTGGTACTGTGCAGGGTATATATACAGGAGTGGTACTGTGCAGTGTATATATACAGGAGGAGTGGTACTGTGCAGTGTATATATACAGGAAGAGTGGTACTGTGCAGTGTATATATACAGGAGTGGTACTGTGCAGTGTATATATACAGGAGGAGTGGTACTGTGCAGTGTATATATACAGGAGGAGTGGTGCTGTGCAGTGTATATACAAGAGGAGTGGTACTGTGCAGTGTATATATACAGGAAGAGTGGTACTGTGCAGGGTATATATACAGGAGTGGTACTGTGCAGTGTATATATACAGGAGGAGTGGTACTGTGCAGTGTATATATACAGGAAGAGTGGTACTGTGCAGTGTATATATACAGGAGTGGTACTGTGCAGTGTATATATACAGGAGGAGTGGTACTGTGCAGTGTATACAGTGGGGCAAAAAAGTATTTAGTCAGTCAGCAATAGTGCAAGTTCCACCACTTAAAAAGATGAGAGGCGTCTGTAATTTACATCATAGGTAGAACTCAACTATGGGAGACAAACTGAGAAAAAAAAATCCAGAAAATCACATTGTCTGTTTTTTTTTAACAATTTATTTGCATATTATGGTGGAAAATAAGTATTTGGTCAGAAACAAAATTTCATCTCAATACTTTGTAATATATCTTTTGTTGGCAATGACAGAGGTCAAACGTTTTCTGTAAGTCTTCACAAGGTTGCCACACACTGTTGTTGGTATGTTGGCCCATTCCTCCATGCAGATCTCCTCTAGAGCAGTGATGTTTTTGGCTTTTCGCTTGGCAACACGGACTTTCAACTCCCTCCAAAGGTTTTCTATAGGGTTGAGATCTGGAGACTGGCTAGGCCACTCCAGGACCTTGAAATGCTTCTTACGAAGCCACTCCTTCGTTGCCCTGGCGGTGTGCTTTGGATCATTGTCATGTTGAAAGACCCAGCCACGTTTCATCTTCAATGCCCTTGCTGATGGAAGGAGGTTTGCACTCAAAATCTCACGATACATGGCCCCATTCATTCTTTCATGTACCCGGATCAGTCGTCCTGGCCCCTTTGCAGAGAAACAGCCCCAAAGCATGATGTTTCCACCACCATGCTTTACAGTAGGTATGGTGTTTGATGGATGCAACTCAGTATTCTTTTTCCTCCAAACACGACAAGTTGTGTTTCTACCAAACAGTTCCAGTTTGGTTTCATCAGACCATAGGACATTCTCCCAAAACTCCTCTGGATCATCCAAATGCTCTCTAGCAAACTTCAGATGGGCCCGGACATGTACTGGCTTAAGCAGTGGGACACGTCTGGCACTGCAGGATCTGAGTCCATGGTGGTGTAGTGTGTTACTTATGGTAGGCCTTGTTACATTGGTCCCAGCTCTCTGCAGTTCATTCACTAGGTCCCCCCGCGTGGTTCTGGGATTTTTGCTCACCATTCTTGTGATCATTCTGACCCCACGGGGTGGGATTTTGCGTGGAGCCCCAGATCGAGGGAGATTATCAGTGGTCTTATATGTCTTCCATTTTCTAATTATTGCTCCCACTGTTGATTTCTTCACTCCAAGCTGGTTGGCTATTGCAGATTCAGTCTTCCCAGCCTGGTGCAGGGCTACAATTTTGTTTCTGGTGTCCTTTGACAGCTCTTTGGTCTTCACCATAGTGGAGTTTGGAGTCAGACTGTTTGAGGGTGTGCACAGGTGTCTTTTTATACTGATAACAAGTTTAAACAGGTGCCATTACTACAGGTAATGAGTGGAGGAAAGAGGAGACTCTTAAAGAAGAAGTTACAGGTCTGTGAGAGCCAGAAATCTTGATTGTTTGTTTCTGACCAAATACTTATTTTCCACCATAATATGCAAATAAATTGTTAAAAAAAACAGACAATGTGATTTTCTGGATTTTTTTTTCTCAGTTTGTCTCCCATAGTTGAGGTCTACCTATGATGTAAATTACAGACGCCTCTCATCTTTTTAAGTGGTGGAACTTGCACTATTGCTGACTGACTAAATACTTTTTTGCCCCACTGTATATACAGGAGGAGTGGTACTGTGCAGTGTATATATACAGGACAGGAGGAGTGGTACTGTGCAGTGTATATATACAGGAGGAGTGGTACTGTGCAGTGTATATATACAGGAGGAGTGGTACTGTGCAGTGTATATATACAGGAGGAGTGGTACTGTGCAGTGTATATATACAGGAGGAGTGGTACTGTGCAGTGTATATATACAGGAGGAGTGGTACTGTGCAGTGTATATATACAGGAGGAGTGGTACTGTGCAGTGTATATATACAGGAAGAGTGGTACTGTGCAGTGTATATATACTGGAGGAGTGGTACTGTGCAGTGTATATATACAGGACAGGAGGAGCGGTACTGTGCAGTGTATATATACAGGAGGAGTGGTACTGTGCAGTGTATATATACAGGAGGAGCGGTACTGTGCAGTGTATATATACAGGAGGAGTGGTGCTGTGCAGTGTATATACAGGAGGAGTGGTACTGTGCAGTGTATATATACAGGACAGGAAGAGTGGTACTGTGCAGTGTATATATACAGGAAGAGTGGTACTGTGCAGTGTATATATACAGGACAGGAAGAGTGGTACTGTGCAGTGTATATATACAGGACAGGAGGAGTGGTACTGTGCAGTGTATATATACAGCAGGAGTGGTACTGTGCAGTGTATATATACAGGACAGGAAGAATGGTACTGTGCAGTGTATATATATACAGGTCAGGAGGAGTGGTACTGTGCAGTGTATATATACAGGACAGGAGGAGTGGTACTGTGCAGTGTATATATACAGGACAGGAAGAGTGGTACTGTGCAGTGTATATATACAGAACAGGAGGAGTGGTACTGTGCAGTGTATATATACAGGACAGGAGGAGTGGTACTGTGCAGTGTATATATACAGGACAGGAAGAGTGGTACTGTGCAGTGTATATATACAGGAAGAGTGGTACTGTGCAGTGTATATATACAGGACAGGAAGAGTGGTACTGTGCAGTGTATATATACAGGACAGGAGGAGCGGTACTGTGCAGTGTATATATACAGGACAGGAAGAGTGGTACTGTGCAGTGTATATATACAGGACAGGAGGAGTGGTACTGTGCAGTGTATATATACAGGACAGGAAGAGTGGTACTGTGCAGTGTATATATACAGGACAGGAGGAGTGGTACTGTGCAGTGTATATATACAGGACAGGAAGAGTGGTACTGTGCAGTGTATATATACAGGAGGAGTGGTGCTGTGCAGTGTATATACAGGAGGAGTGGTACTGTGCAGTGTATATATACAGGACAGGAGGAGTGGTACTGTGCAGTGTATATATACAGGAGGAGTGGTGCTGTGCAGTGTATATATACAGGAGGAGTGGTGCTGTGCAGTGTATATACAGGAGGAGTGGTACTGTGCAGTGTATATATACAGGACAGGAGGAGTGGTACTGTGCAGTGTATATATACAGGACAGGAAGAGTGGTACTGTGCAGTGTATATATACAGGAGGAGTGGTACTGTGCAGTGTATATATACAGGAAGAGTGGTACTGTGCAGTGTATATATACAGAAGGAGTGGTACTGTGCAGTGTATATATACAGGAGGAGTGGTGCTGTGCAGTGTATATATACAGGAGGAGCGGTACTGTGCAGTGTATATATACAGGAGGAGTGCTACTGTGCAGTGTATATTTACAGGAGGAGTGGTGCTGTGCAGTGTATATACAAGAGGAGTGGTACTGTGCAGTGTATATATACAGGACAGGAAGAGTGGTACTGTGCAGTGTATATATACAGGAGGAGTGGTACTGTGCAGTGTATATATACAGGAAGAGTGGTACTGTGCAGTGTATATATACAGGAAGAGTGGTACTGTGCAGTGTATATATACAGGAGGAGTGGTACTGTGCAGTGTATATATACAGGAAGAGTGGTACTGTGCAGTGTATATATACAGGAGGAGTGGTACTGTGCAGTGTATATATACAGGAGGAGTGGTACTGTGCAGTGTATATACAGGAGGAGTGGTACTGTGCAGTGTATATATACAGGAGGAGTGGTACTGTGCAGTGTATATATACAGGAGGAGTGGTACTGTGCAGTGTATATATACAGGAAGAGTGGTACTGTGCAGTGTATATATACAGGAGGAGTGGTACTGTGCAGTGTATATATACAGGAGGAGTGGTACTGTGCAGTGTATATATACAGGAAGAGTGGTACTGTGCAGTGTATATATACTGGAGGAGTGGTACTGTGCAGTGTATATATACAGGACAGGAAGAGTGGTACTGTGCAGTGTATATATACAGGAGGAGTGGTACTGTGCAGTGTATATATACAGGAGGAGTGGTACTGTGCAGTGTATATATACAGGAGGAGTGGTACTGTGCAGTGTATATATACAGGAGGAGTGGTACTGTGCAGTGTATATATACAGGAAGAGTGGTACTGTGCAGTGTATATATACTGGAGGAGTGGTACTGTGCAGTGTATATATACAGGACAGGAGGAGCGGTACTGTGCAGTGTATATATACAGGAGGAGTGGTACTGTGCAGTGTATATATACAGGAGGAGTGGTACTGTGCAGTGTATATATACAGGAAGAGTGGTACTGTGCAGTGTATATATACTGGAGGAGTGGTACTGTGCAGTGTATATATACAGGACAGGAAGAGTGGTACTGTGCAGTGTATATATACAGGAGGAGTGGTACTGTGCAGTGTAAATATACAGGAGGAGTGGTACTGTGCAGTGTATATATACAGGAGGAGCGGTACTGTGCAGTGTATATATACAGGAGGAGTGGTGCTGTGCAGTGTATATACAGGAGGAGTGGTACTGTGCAGTGTATATATACAGGACAGGAAGAGTGGTACTGTGCAGTGTATATATACAGGAAGAGTGGTACTGTGCAGTGTATATATACAGGAGGAGTGGTACTGTGCAGTGTATATATACAGGACAGGAAGAGTGGTACTGTGCAGTGTATATATACAGGACAGGAAGAGTGGTACTGTGCAGTGTATATATACAGGACAGGAGGAGTGGTACTGTGCAGTGTATATATACAGCAGGAGTGGTACTGTGCAGTGTATATATACAGGACAGGAAGAGTGGTACTGTGCAGTGTATATATACAGGACAGGAGGAGTGGTACTGTGCAGTGTATATATACAGGACAGGAAGAGTGGTACTGTGCAGTGTATATATACAGGACAGGAAGAGTGGTACTGTGCAGTGTATATATACAGGAGGAGTGGTACTGTGCAGTGTATATATACAGGACAGGAAGAGTGGTACTGTGCAGTGTATATATACAGAACAGGAGGAGTGGTACTGTGCAGTGTATATATACAGGACAGGAGGAGTGGTACTGTGCAGTGTATATATACAGGACAGGAAGAGTGGTACTGTGCAGTGTATATATACAGGACAGGAGGAGTGGTACTGTGCAGTGTATATATACAGGACAGGAAGAGTGGTACTGTGCAGTGTATATATACAGGACAGGAGGTGTGGTGCTGTGCAGTGTATATACAGGAGGAGTGGTACTGTGCAGTGTATATATACAGGAGGAGTGGTACTGTGCAGTGTATATATACAGGAGGAGTGGTACTGTGCAGTGTATATATACAGGACAGGAGGAGTGGTACTGTGCAGTGTATATATACAGGACAGAAGGAGTGGTGCTGTGCAGTGTATATATACAGGAGGAGTGGTACTGTGCAGTGTATATATACAGGACAGGAGGAGTGGTACTGTGCAGTGTATATATACAGGACAGGAGGAGTGGTACTGTGCAGTGTAGATATACAGGAGGAGTGGTACTGTGCAGTGTATATATACAGGACAGGAGGAGTGGTACTGTGCAGTGTATATATACAGGAGGAGTGGTACTGTGCAGTGTATATATACAGGGGGAGTGGTACTGTGCAGTGTATATATACAGGACAGGAGGAGTGGTACTGTGCAGTGTATATATACAGGACAGGAGTGGTACTGTGCAGTGTATATATACAGGACAGGAGGAGTGGTACTGTGCAGTGTAGATATACAGGAGGAGTGGTGCTGTGCAGTGTATATATACAGGAGGAGCGGTACTGTGCAGTGTATATATACAGGAGGAGTGGTGCTGTGCAGTGTATACATACAGGAGGAGCGGTACTGTGCAGTGTATATATACAGGAGGAGTTGTACTGTGCAGTGTATATATACAGGAGGAGTGGTACTGTGCAGTGTATATATACAGGACAGGAGGAGTGGTACTGTGCAGTGTATATATACAGGACAGGAGTGGTACTGTGCAGTGTATATATACAGGACAGGAGGAGTGGTACTGTGCAGTGTATATATACAGGAGAAGTGGTACTGTGCAGTGTATATATACAGGACAGGAGGAGTGGTACTGTGCAGTGTATATATACAGGACAGGAGGAGTGGTACTGTGCAGTGTATATATACAGGAGGAGTGGTACTGTGCAGTGTATATATACAGGACAGGAGGAGTGGTACTGTGCAGTGTATATATACAGGACAGGAGTGGTACTGTGCAGTGTATATATACAGGACAGGAGGAGTGGTACTGTGCAGTGTATATATACAGGAGAAGTGGTACTGTGCAGTGTATATATACAGGACAGGAGGAGTGGTACTGTGCAGTGTATATATACAGGACAGGAGGAGTGGTACTGTGCAGTGTATATATACAGGAGGAGTGGTACTGTGCAGTGTATATATACAGGACAGGAGGAGTGGTACTGTGCAGTGTATATATACAGGACAGGAGGAGTGGTACTGTGCAGTGTATATATACAGGACAGGAGGAGTGGTACTGTGCAGTGTATATATACAGGACAGCAGGAGTGGTACTGTGCAGTGTATATATACAGGAGGAGTGGTACTGTGCAGTGTATATATACAGGACAGGAGGAGTGGTGCTGTGCAGTGTATATATACAGGACAGGAGGAGTGGTACTGTGCAGTGTATATATACAGGAGAAGTGGTACTGTGCAGTGTATATATACAGGACAGGAGGAGTGGTGCTGTGCAGTGTATAAAAACAGGAGGAGCGGTACTGTGCAGTGTATATATACAGGAGGAGCGGTACTGTGCAGTGTATATATACAGGACAGGAGGAGTGGTACTGTGCAGTGTATATATACAGGACAGCAGGAGTGGTACTGTGCAGTGTATATATACAGGAGGAGTGGTACTGTGCAGTGTATATATAAAGGACAGGAGGAGTGGTACTGTGCAGTGTATATATACAGGACAGGAGGAGTGGTGCTGTGCAGTGTATATATACAGGACAGGAGGAGTGGTACTGTGCAGTGTGTATATACAGGAGGAGTGGTACTGTGCAGTGTGTATATACAGGACAGGAGGAGTGGTGCTGTGCAGTGTATAAAAACAGGAGGAGCGGTACTGTGCAGTGTATATATACAGGAGGAGCGGTACTGTGCAGTGTATATATACAGGACAGGAGGAGTGGTACTGTGCAGTGTATATATACAGGAGGAGTGGTACTGTGCAGTGTATATATACAGGAGGAGTGCTACTGTGCAGTGTATATATACAGGAGGAGTGGTACTGTGCAGTGTATATATACAGGTCAGGAGGAGTGGTACTGTGCAGTGTATATATACAGGACAGGAGGAGTGGTACTGTGCAGTGTATATATACAGGACAGGAGGAGTGGTACTGTGCAGTGTATATATACAGGACAGGAGGAGTGGTACTGTGCAGTGCATATATACAGGAGTGGTACTGTGCAGTGTATATATACAGGAGGAGTGGTACTGTGCAGTGTATATATACAGGACAGGAGGAGTGGTGCTGTGCAGTGTATAAAAACAGGAGGAGCGGTACTGTGCAGTGTATATATACAGGAGGAGCGGTACTGTGCAGTGTATATATACAGGAGGAGTGGTACTGTGCAGTGTATATATACAGGAGGAGTGGTACTGTGCAGTGTATATATACAGGAAGAGTGGTACTGTGCAGTGTATATATACAGGAGGAGTGGTACTGTGCAGTGTATATATACAGGAGGAGTGGTACTGTGCAGTGTATATATACAGGAGGAGTGGTACTGTGCAGTGTATATATACAGGAGGAGTGCTACTGTGCAGTGTATATATACAGGAGGAGTGGTACTGTGCAGTGTATATATACAAGACTGGAGGAGTGGTACTGTGCAGTGTATATATACAGGAGGAGTGGTACTGTGCAGTGTATATATACAGGTCAGGAGGAGTGGTACTGTGCAGTGTATATATACAGGACAGGAGGAGTGGTACTATGCAGTGTATATATACAGGACAGGAGGAGTGGTACTGTGCAGTGTATATATACAGGACAGGAGGAGTGGTACTGTGCAGTGTGTATATACAGGAGGAGTGGTACTGTGCAGGGTATATATACAGGAGGAGTGGTACTGTGCAGTATATATATACAGGAGGAGTGGTACTGTGCAGTGTATATATACAGGAGGAGTGGTACTGTGCAGTGTATATATACAGGAGGAGTGGTACTGTGCAGTGTATATATACAGGAAGAGTGGTACTGTGCAGTGTATATATACAGGAGGAGTGGTACTGTGCAGTGTATATATACAGGAGGAGTGGTACTGTGCAGTGTATATATACAGGAGGAGTGGTACTGTGCAGTGTATATATACAGGAGGAGTGCTACTGTGCAGTGTATATATACAGGAGGAGTGGTACTGTGCAGTGTATATATACAAGACTGGAGGAGTGGTACTGTGCAGTGTATATATACAGGAGGAGTGGTACTGTGCAGTGTATATATACAGGTCAGGAGGAGTGGTACTGTGCAGTGTATATATACAGGACAGGAGGAGTGGTACTGTGCAGTGTATATATACAGGACAGGAGGAGTGGTACTGTGCAGTGTATATATACAGGACAGGAGGAGTGGTACTGTGCAGTGCATATATACAGGAGTGGTACTGTGCAGTGTATATATACAGGAGGAGTGGTACTGTGCAGTGTATATATACAGGACAGGAGGAGTGGTGCTGTGCAGTGTATAAAAACAGGAGGAGCGGTACTGTGCAGTGTATATATACAGGAGGAGCGGTACTGTGCAGTGTATATATACAGGAGGAGTGGTACTGTGCAGTGTATATATACAGGAGGAGTGGTACTGTGCAGTGTATATATACAGGAAGAGTGGTACTGTGCAGTGTATATATACAGGACAGGAGGAGTGGTACTGTGCAGTGTATATATACAGGACAGGAAGAGTGGTACTGTGCAGTGTATATATACAGGAAGAGTGGTACTGTGCAGTGTATATATACAGGACAGGAAGAGTGGTACTGTGCAGTGTATATATACAGGACAGGAGGAGCGGTACTGTGCAGTGTATATATACAGGACAGGAAGAGTGGTACTGTGCAGTGTATATATACAGGACAGGAGGAGTGGTACTGTGCAGTGTATATATACAGGACAGGAAGAGTGGTACTGTGCAGTGTATATATACAGGACAGGAGGAGTGGTACTGTGCAGTGTATATATACAGGACAGGAAGAGTGGTACTGTGCAGTGTATATATACAGGAGGAGTGGTGCTGTGCAGTGTATATACAGGAGGAGTGGTACTGTGCAGTGTATATATACAGGACAGGAGGAGTGGTACTGTGCAGTGTATATATACAGGAGGAGTGGTGCTGTGCAGTGTATATATACAGGAGGAGTGGTGCTGTGCAGTGTATATACAGGAGGAGTGGTACTGTGCAGTGTATATATACAGGACAGGAGGAGTGGTACTGTGCAGTGTATATATACAGGACAGGAAGAGTGGTACTGTGCAGTGTATATATACAGGAGGAGTGGTACTGTGCAGTGTATATATACAGGAAGAGTGGTACTGTGCAGTGTATATATACAGAAGGAGTGGTACTGTGCAGTGTATATATACAGGAGGAGTGGTGCTGTGCAGTGTATATATACAGGAGGAGCGGTACTGTGCAGTGTATATATACAGGAGGAGTGCTACTGTGCAGTGTATATATACAGGAGGAGTGGTGCTGTGCAGTGTATATACAAGAGGAGTGGTACTGTGCAGTGTATATATACAGGACAGGAAGAGTGGTACTGTGCAGTGTATATATACAGGAGGAGTGGTACTGTGCAGTGTATATATACAGGAAGAGTGGTACTGTGCAGTGTATATATACAGGAAGAGTGGTACTGTGCAGTGTATATATACAGGAGGAGTGGTACTGTGCAGTGTATATATACAGGAAGAGTGGTACTGTGCAGTGTATATATACAGGAGGAGTGGTACTGTGCAGTGTATATATACAGGAGGAGTGGTACTGTGCAGTGTATATACAGGAGGAGTGGTACTGTGCAGTGTATATATACAGGAGGAGTGGTACTGTGCAGTGTATATATACAGGAGGAGTGGTACTGTGCAGTGTATATATACAGGAAGAGTGGTACTGTGCAGTGTATATATACAGGAGGAGTGGTACTGTGCAGTGTATATATACAGGAGGAGTGGTACTGTGCAGTGTATATATACAGGAAGAGTGGTACTGTGCAGTGTATATATACTGGAGGAGTGGTACTGTGCAGTGTATATATACAGGACAGGAAGAGTGGTACTGTGCAGTGTATATATACAGGAGGAGTGGTACTGTGCAGTGTATATATACAGGAGGAGTGGTACTGTGCAGTGTATATATACAGGAGGAGTGGTACTGTGCAGTGTATATATACAGGAGGAGTGGTACTGTGCAGTGTATATATACAGGAAGAGTGGTACTGTGCAGTGTATATATACTGGAGGAGTGGTACTGTGCAGTGTATATATACAGGACAGGAGGAGCGGTACTGTGCAGTGTATATATACAGGAGGAGTGGTACTGTGCAGTGTATATATACAGGAGGAGTGGTACTGTGCAGTGTATATATACAGGAAGAGTGGTACTGTGCAGTGTATATATACTGGAGGAGTGGTACTGTGCAGTGTATATATACAGGACAGGAAGAGTGGTACTGTGCAGTGTATATATACAGGAGGAGTGGTACTGTGCAGTGTATATATACAGGAGGAGTGGTACTGTGCAGTGTATATATACAGGAGGAGCGGTACTGTGCAGTGTATATATACAGGAGGAGTGGTGCTGTGCAGTGTATATACAGGAGGAGTGGTACTGTGCAGTGTATATATATACAGGACAGGAAGAGTGGTACTGTGCAGTGTATATATACAGGAAGAGTGGTACTGTGCAGTGTATATATACAGGAGGAGTGGTACTGTGCAGTGTATATATACAGGACAGGAAGAGTGGTACTGTGCAGTGTATATATACAGGACAGGAAGAGTGGTACTGTGCAGTGTATATATACAGGACAGGAGGAGTGGTACTGTGCAGTGTATATATACAGCAGGAGTGGTACTGTGCAGTGTATATATACAGGACAGGAAGAGTGGTACTGTGCAGTGTATATATACAGGACAGGAGGAGTGGTACTGTGCAGTGTATATATACAGGACAGGAAGAGTGGTACTGTGCAGTGTATATATACAGGACAGGAAGAGTGGTACTGTGCAGTGTATATATACAGGAGGAGTGGTACTGTGCAGTGTATATATACAGGACAGGAAGAGTGGTACTGTGCAGTGTATATATACAGAACAGGAGGAGTGGTACTGTGCAGTGTATATATACAGGACAGGAGGAGTGGTACTGTGCAGTGTATATATACAGGACAGGAAGAGTGGTACTGTGCAGTGTATATATACAGGACAGGAGGAGTGGTACTGTGCAGTGTATATATACAGGACAGGAAGAGTGGTACTGTGCAGTGTATATATACAGGACAGGAGGTGTGGTGCTGTGCAGTGTATATACAGGAGGAGTGGTACTGTGCAGTGTATATATACAGGAGGAGTGGTACTGTGCAGTGTATATATACAGGAGGAGTGGTACTGTGCAGTGTATATATACAGGACAGGAGGAGTGGGACTGTGCAGTGTATATATACAGGACAGAAGGAGTGGTGCTGTGCAGTGTATATATACAGGAGGAGTGGTACTGTGCAGTGTATATATACAGGACAGGAGGAGTGGTACTGTGCAGTGTATATATACAGGACAGGAGGAGTGGTACTGTGCAGTGTAGATATACAGGAGGAGTGGTACTGTGCAGTGTATATATACAGGACAGGAGGAGTGGTACTGTGCAGTGTATATATACAGGAGGAGTGGTACTGTGCAGTGTATATATACAGGGGGAGTGGTACTGTGCAGTGTATATATACAGGACAGGAGGAGTGGTACTGTGCAGTGTATATATACAGGACAGGAGTGGTACTGTGCAGTGTATATATACAGGACAGGAGGAGTGGTACTGTGCAGTGTAGATATACAGGAGGAGTGGTGCTGTGCAGTGTATATATACAGGAGGAGCGGTACTGTGCAGTGTATATATACAGGAGGAGTGGTGCTGTGCAGTGTATACATACAGGAGGAGCGGTACTGTGCAGTGTATATATACAGGAGGAGTTGTACTGTGCAGTGTATATATACAGGAGGAGTGGTACTGTGCAGTGTATATATACAGGACAGGAGGAGTGGTACTGTGCAGTGTATATATACAGGACAGGAGTGGTACTGTGCAGTGTATATATACAGGACAGGAGGAGTGGTACTGTGCAGTGTATATATACAGGAGAAGTGGTACTGTGCAGTGTATATATACAGGAGGAGTGGTACTGTGCAGTGTATATATACAGGAGGAGTGGTACTGTGCAGTGTATATATACAGGACAGGAGGAGTGGTACTGTGCAGTGTATATATACAGGACAGGAGGAGTGGTACTGTGCAGTGTATATATACAGGAGGAGTGGTACTGTGCAGTGTATATATACAGGACAGGAGGAGTGGTACTGTGCAGTGTATATATACAGGACAGGAGTGGTACTGTGCAGTGTATATATACAGGACAGGAGGAGTGGTACTGTGCAGTGTATATATACAGGAGAAGTGGTACTGTGCAGTGTATATATACAGGACAGGAGGAGTGGTACTGTGCAGTGTATATATACAGGACAGGAGGAGTGGTACTGTGCAGTGTATATATACAGGACAGGAGGAGTGGTACTGTGCAGTGTATATATACAGGACAGGAGTGGTACTGTGCAGTGTATATATACAGGACAGGAGGAGTGGTACTGTGCAGTGTATATATACAGGAGGAGTGGTACTGTGCAGTGTATATATACAGGACAGGAGGAGTGGTACTGTGCAGTGTATATATACAGGACAGGAGGAGTGGTACTGTGCAGTGTATATATACAGGACAGGAGGAGTGGTACTGTGCAGTGTATATATACAGGACAGCAGGAGTGGTACTGTGCAGTGTATATATACAGGAGGAGTGGTACTGTGCAGTGTATATATACAGGACAGGAGGAGTGGTGCTGTGCAGTGTATATATACAGGACAGGAGGAGTGGTACTGTGCAGTGTATATATACAGGAGAAGTGGTACTGTGCAGTGTATATATACAGGACAGGAGGAGTGGTGCTGTGCAGTGTATAAAAACAGGAGGAGCGGTACTGTGCAGTGTATATATACAGGAGGAGCGGTACTGTGCAGTGTATATATACAGGACAGGAGGAGTGGTACTGTGCAGTGTATATATACAGGACAGCAGGAGTGGTACTGTGCAGTGTATATATACAGGAGGAGTGGTACTGTGCAGTGTATATATACAGGACAGGAGGAGTGGTACTGTGCAGTGTATATATACAGGACAGGAGGAGTGGTGCTGTGCAGTGTATATATACAGGACAGGAGGAGTGGTACTGTGCAGTGTGTATATACAGGAGGAGTGGTACTGTGCAGTGTGTATATACAGGACAGGAGGAGTGGTGCTGTGCAGTGTATAAAAACAGGAGGAGCGGTACTGTGCAGTGTATATATACAGGAGGAGCGGTACTGTGCAGTGTATATATACAGGACAGGAGGAGTGGTACTGTGCAGTGTATATATACAGGAGGAGTGGTACTGTGCAGTGTATATATACAGGAGGAGTGCTACTGTGCAGTGTATATATACAGGAGGAGTGGTACTGTGCAGTGTATATATACAAGACTGGAGGAGTGGTACTGTGCAGTGTATATATACAGGAGGAGTGGTACTGTGCAGTGTATATATACAGGTCAGGAGGAGTGGTACTGTGCAGTGTATATATACAGGACAGGAGGAGTGGTACTGTGCAGTGTATATATACAGGACAGGAGGAGTGGTACTGTGCAGTGTATATATACAGGACAGGAGGAGTGGTACTGTGCAGTGCATATATACAGGAGTGGTACTGTGCAGTGTATATATACAGGAGGAGTGGTACTGTGCAGTGTATATATACAGGACAGGAGGAGTGGTGCTGTGCAGTGTATAAAAACAGGAGGAGCGGTACTGTGCAGTGTATATATACAGGAGGAGCGGTACTGTGCAGTGTATATATACAGGAGGAGTGGTACTGTGCAGTGTATATATACAGGAAGAGTGGTACTGTGCAGTGTATATATACAGGAGGAGTGGTACTGTGCAGTGTATATATACAGGAGGAGTGGTACTGTGCAGTGTATATATACAGGAGGAGTGGTACTGTGCAGTGTATATATACAGGAGGAGTGCTACTGTGCAGTGTATATATACAGGAGGAGTGGTACTGTGCAGTGTATATATACAAGACTGGAGGAGTGGTACTGTGCAGTGTATATATACAGGAAGAGTGGTACTGTGCAGTGTATATATACAGGAGGAGTGGTACTGTGCAGTGTATATATACAGGTCAGGAGGAGTGGTACTGTGCAGTGTATATATACAGGACAGGAGGAGTGGTACTGTGCAGTGTATATATACAGGACAGGAGGAGTGGTACTGTGCAGTGTATATATACAGGACAGGAGGAGTGGTACTGTGCAGTGTGTATATACAGGAGGAGTGGTACTGTGCAGGGTATATATACAGGAGGAGTGGTACTGTGCAGTATATATATACAGGAGGAGTGGTACTGTGCAGTGTATATATACAGGAGGAGTGGTACTGTGCAGTGTATATATACAGGAGGAGTGGTACTGTGCAGTGTATATATACAGGAAGAGTGGTACTGTGCAGTGTATATATACAGGAGGAGTGGTACTGTGCAGTGTATATATACAGGAGGAGTGGTACTGTGCAGTGTATATATACAGGAGGAGTGGTACTGTGCAGTGTATATATACAGGAGGAGTGCTACTGTGCAGTGTATATATACAGGAGGAGTGGTACTGTGCAGTGTATATATACAAGACTGGAGGAGTGGTACTGTGCAGTGTATATATACAGGAGGAGTGGTACTGTGCAGTGTATATATACAGGTCAGGAGGAGTGGTACTGTGCAGTGTATATATACAGGACAGGAGGAGTGGTACTGTGCAGTGTATATATACAGGACAGGAGGAGTGGTACTGTGCAGTGTATATATACAGGACAGGAGGAGTGGTACTGTGCAGTGCATATATACAGGAGTGGTACTGTGCAGTGTATATATACAGGAGGAGTGGTACTGTGCAGTGTATATATACAGGACAGGAGGAGTGGTGCTGTGCAGTGTATAAAAACAGGAGGAGCGGTACTGTGCAGTGTATATATACAGGAGGAGCGGTACTGTGCAGTGTATATATACAGGAGGAGTGGTACTGTGCAGTGTATATATACAGGAGGAGTGGTACTGTGCAGTGTATATATACAGGAAGAGTGGTACTGTGCAGTGTATATATACAGGAGGAGTGGTACTGTGCAGTGTATATATACAAGACTGGAGAAGTGGTACTGTGCAGTGTATATATACAGCAGGAGTGGTACTGTGCAGTGTATATATACAGGACAGGAAGAGTGGTACTGTGCAGTGTATATATACAGGACAGGAGGAGTGGTACTGTGCAGTGTATATATACAGGACAGGAAGAGTGGTACTGTGCAGTGTATATATACAGGACAGGAGGAGTGGTACTGTGCAGTGTATATATACAGGACAGGAGGAGTGGTACTGTGCAGTGCATATATACAGGAGTGGTACTGTGCAGTGTATATATACAGGAGGAGTGGTACTGTGCAGTGTATAAAAACAGGAGGAGCGGTACTGTGCAGTGTATATATACAGGAGGAGCGGTACTGTGCAGTGTATATATACAGGAGGAGTGGTACTGTGCAGTGTATATATACAGGAGGAGTGGTACTGTGCAGTGTATATATACAGGAAGAGTGGTACTGTGCAGTGTATATATACAGGAGGAGTGGTACTGTGCAGTGTATATATACAGGAGGAGTGGTACTGTGCAGTGTATATATACAGGAAGAGTGGTACTGTGCAGTGTATATATACAGGAAGAGTGGTACTGTGCAGTGTATATATACAGGAGGAGTGGTACTGTGCAGTGTATATATACAGGAGGAGTGGTACTGTGCAGTGTATATATACAGGAAGAGTGGTACTGTGCAGTGTATATATACAGGAGGAGTGGTACTGTGCAGTGTATATATACAGGAGGAGTGGTACTGTGCAGTGTATATATACAGGAGGAGTGGTACTGTGCAGTGTATATATACAGGAGGAGTGCTACTGTGCAGTGTATATATACAGGAGGAGTGGTACTGTGCAGTGTATATATACAAGACTGGAGGAGTGGTACTGTGCAGTGTATATATACAGGAGGAGTGGTACTGTGCAGTGTATATATACAGGTCAGGAGGAGTGGTACTGTGCAGTGTATATATACAGGACAGGAGGAGTGGTACTGTGCAGTGTATATATACAGGACAGGAGGAGTGGTACTGTGCAGTGTATATATACAGGACAGGAGGAGTGGTACTGTGCAGTGCATATATACAGGAGTGGTACTGTGCAGTGTATATATACAGGAGGAGTGGTACTGTGCAGTGTATATATACAGGACAGGAGGAGTGGTGCTGTGCAGTGTATAAAAACAGGAGGAGCGGTACTGTGCAGTGTATATATACAGGAGGAGCGGTACTGTGCAGTGTATATATACAGGAGGAGTGGTACTGTGCAGTGTATATATACAGGAGGAGTGGTACTGTGCAGTGTATATATACAGGAAGAGTGGTACTGTGCAGTGTATATATACAGGAGGAGTGGTACTGTGCAGTGTATATATACAGGAGGAGTGGTACTGTGCAGTGTATATATACAGGAAGAGTGATACTGTGCAGTGTATATATACAGGAGGAGTGGTACTGTGCAGTGTATATATACAGGAGGAGTGGTACTGTGCAGTGTATATATACAAGACTGGAGGAGTGGTACTGTGCAGTGTATATATACAGGACAGGAGGAGCGGTACTGTGCAGTGTATATATATACAGTGGGGCAAAAAAGTATTTAGTCAGTGAGCAATAGTGCAAGTTCCACCACTTAAAAAGATGAGAGGCGTCTGTAATTTACATCATAGGTAGACCTCAACTATGGGAAACAAACTGAGAAAAAAAAATCCAGAAAATCACATTGTCTGTTTTTTTAACAATTTATTTGCATATTATGGTGGAAAATAAGTATTTGGTCAGAAACAAACAATCAAGATTTCTGGCTCTCACAGACCTGTAACTTCTTCTTTAAGAGTCTCCTCTTTCCTCCACTCATTACCTGTAGTAATGGCACCTGTTTAAACTTGTTATCAGTATAAAAAGACACCTGTGCACACCCTCAAACAGTCTGACTCCAAACTCCACTATGGTGAAGACCAAAGAGCTGTCAAAGGACACCAGAAACAAAATTGTAGCCCTGCACCAGGCTGGGAAGACTGAATCTGCAATAGCCAACCAGTTTGGAGTGAAGAAATCAACAGTGGGAGCAATAATTAGAAAATGGAAGACATACAAGACCACTGATAATCTCCCTCGATCTGGGGCTCCACGCAAAATCCCACCCCGTGGGGTCAGAATGATCATAAGAACGGTGAGCAAAAATCCCAGAACCACGCGGGGGGACCTAGTGAATGAACTGCAGAGAGCTGGGACCAATGTAACAAGGCCTACCATAAGTAACACACTATGCCACCATGGACTCAGATCCTGCAGTGCCAGACGTGTCCCACTGCTTAAGCCAGTACATGTTCGGGCCCGTCTGAAGTTTGCTAGAGAGCATTTGGATGATCCAGAGGAGTTTTGGGAGAATGTCCTATGGTCTGATGAAACCAAACTGGAACTGTTTGGTAGAAACACAACTTGTCGTGTTTGGAGGAAAAAGAATACTGAGTTGCATCCATCAAACACCATACCTACTGTAAAGCATGGTGGTGGAAACATCATGCTTTGGGGCTGTTTCTCTGCAAAGGGGCCAGGACGACTGATCCGGGTACATGAAAGAATGAATGGGGCCATGTATCGTGAGATTTTGAGTGCAAACCTCCTTCCATCAGCAAGGGCATTGAAAATGAAACGTGGCTGGGTCTTTCAACATGACAATGATCCAAAGCACACCGCCAGGGCAACGAAGGAGTGGCTTCGTAAGAAGTATTTCAAGGTCCTGGAGTGGCCTAGCCAGTCTCCAGATCTCAACCCTATAGAAAACCTTTGGAGGGAGTTGAAAGTCCGTGTTGCCAAGCGAAAAGCCAAAAACATCACTGCTCTAGAGGAGATCTGCATGGAGGAATGGGCCAACATACCAACAACAGTGTGTGGCAACCTTGTGAAGACTTACAGAAAACGTTTGACCTCTGTCATTGCCAACAAAGGATATATTACAAAGTATTGAGATGAAATTTTGTTTCTGACCAAATACTTATTTTCCACCATAATATGCAAATAAAATGTTACAAAAACAGACAATGTGATTTTCTGGATTTTTTTTTCTCAGTTTGTCTCCCATAGTTGAGGTCTACCTATGATGTAAATTACAGACGCCTCTCATCTTTTTAAGTGGTGGAACTTGCACTATTGCTGACTGACTAAATACTTTTTTGCCCCACTGTATATACAGGACAGGAGGAGCGGTACTGTGCAGTGTATATATACAGGACAGGAGGAGTGGTACTGTGCAGTGTATATATACAGGAGGAGTGGTACTGTGCAGTGTATATATACACGACAGGAGGAGTGGTACTGTGCAATGTATATATACAGGACAGGAGGAGTGGTACTGTGCAGTGTATATATACAGGACAGGAGGAGTGGTACTGTGCAGTGTATATATACAGGAGGAATGGTACTGTGCAGTGTATATATACAGGACAGGAGAAGTGGTACTGTGCAGTGTATATATACAGGACAGGAGGAGTGGTACTGTGCAGTGTATATATACAGGACAGGAGGAGTGGTACTGTGCAGTGTATATATACAGGACAGGAGGAGTGGTACTGTGGAGTGTATATATACAGGACAGGAGGAGTGGTACTGTGCAGTGTATATATACAGGACAGGAGGAGTGGTACTGTGGAGTGTATATATACAGGACAGGAGGAGTGGTACTGTGCAGTGTATATATACAGGACAGGAGGAGTGGTACTGTGCAGTGTATATATACAGGAGGAATGGTACTGTGCAGTGTATATATACAGGACAGGAGAAGTGGTACTGTGCAGTGTATATATACAGGACAGGAGGAGTGGTACTGTGCAGTGTATATATACAGGACAGGAGGAGTGGTACTGTGCAGTGTATATATACAGGACAGGAGGAGTGGTACTGTGCAGTGTATATATATACACAGGACAGGAGGAGTGGTACTGTGCAGTGTATATATACAGGACAGGAGGAGTGGTACTGTGCAGTGTATATATACAGGAGGAGTGGTACTGTGCAGTGTATATATACAGGAGGAGTGGTACTGTGCAGTGTATATATACAGGAGGAGTGGTACTGTGCAGTGTATATATACAGGACAGGAGGAGTGGTACTGTGCAGTGTATATATACAGGAGGAGTGGTACTGTGCAGTGTATATATACAGGACAGGAGGAGTGGTACTGTGCAGTGTATATATACAGGAGGAGTGGTACTGTGCAGTGTATATATACAGGACAGGAGGAGTGGTACTGTGCAGTGTATATATACAGGAGGAATGGTACTGTGCAGTGTATATATACAGGACAGGAGAAGTGGTACTGTGCAGTGTATATATACAGGACAGGAGGAGTGGTACTGTGCAGTGTATATATACAGGACAGGAGGAGTGGTACTGTGCAGTGTATATATACAGGACAGGAGGAGTGGTACTGTGCAGTGTATATATATACACAGGACAGGAGGAGTGGTACTGTGCAGTGTATATATACAGGACAGGAGGAGTGGTACTGTGCAGTGTATATATACAGGAGGAGTGGTACTGTGCAGTGTATATATACAGGAGGAGTGGTACTGTGCAGTGTATATATACAGGAGGAGTGGTACTGTGCAGTGTATATATACAGGACAGGAGGAGTGGTACTGTGCAGTGTATATATACAGGAGGAGTGGTACTGTGCAGTGTATATATACAGGACAGGAGGAGTGGTACTGTGCAGTGTATATATACAGGAGGAGTGGTACTGTGCAGTGTATATATACACGACAGGAGGAGTGGTACTGTGCAATGTATATATACAGGACAGGAGGAGTGGTACTGTGCAGTGTATATATACAGGACAGGAGGAGTGGTACTGTGGAGTGTATATATACAGGACAGGAGAAGTGGTACTGTGCAGTGTATATACAGGACAGGAGGAGTGGTACTGTGCAGTGTATATATACAGGACAGGAGGAGTGGTACTGTGCAGTGTATATATACAGGACAGGAGAAGTGGTACTGTGCAGTGTATATACAGGACAGGAGGAGTGGTACTGTGCAGTGTATATATACAGGACAGGAGGAGTGGTACTGTGCAGTGTATATATACAGGACAGGAGGAGTGGTACTGTGCAGTGTATATATATACACAGGACAGGAGGAGTGGTACTGTGCAGTGTATATATACAGGACAGGAGGAGTGGTACTGTGCAGTGTATATATACAGGACAGGAGAAGTGGTACTGTGCAGTGTATATATACAGGACAGGAGGAGTGGTACTGTGCAGTGTATATATACAGGACAGGAGGAGTGGTACTGTGCAGTGTATATATATATACAGGACAGGAGGAGTGGTACTGTGCAGTGTATATATACAGGACAGGAGAAGTGGTACTGTGCAGTGTATATATACAGGACAGGAGAAGTGGTACTGTGCAGTGTATATATACAGGACAGGAGGAGTGGTACTGTGCAGTGTATATATACAGGAGGAGTGGTACTGTGGTGTATATATACAGAAGGAGTGGTACTGTGCAGTGTATATATACAGGAGTGGTACTGTGCAGTGTATATATACAGGAGGAGTGGTACTGTGCAGTGTATATATACAGGAGGAGTGGTACTGTGCAGTGTATATATACAGGAGTGGTACTGTGCAGTGTATATATACAGGAGGAGTGGAACTGTGCAGTGTATCGAGGACGTGGAGGTAAGCGCCTCGTTAACTGAACCCCAGCAGTTGCAGTTGCAAACCACACTGGAACCCTTCGGGGTCGTGTTCTCCAACCAACCTGGAAGGACTGAGTTAGCAGTCCACGAGGTGGACACCGGGAATCATGCCCCACTACGGCGAATACCTTATCGAATCTCCGACCAGGTGCAGCAGGTTATGCGCCAGGAGATCGATGAGATGTTACAGCTGGGGGTGATTCGACGGTCAAAGAGTGCGTCGGCCTCACCTGTAGTTCTCGTGCCAAAGAAGGATCGGACCACCCGGTTCTGCGTGGACTACAGGGGGCTCAACTCCATCACAGCCTCTGACGCGCACCCAATGCCGCGCATTGAGGAGCTGCTTGAGAGGTTAGATGGTGCAAAATACCTGACAATAATCGATCTGAGTCGAGGATACTGGCAGATTCTCCTGAGCCCCGAGGCGCAGAAGAAGTCCGCCTTTATCACACCCTTTGGACTGTACGAGTCCATGGTCATGCCCTTCGGCATGAAGAATGCCCCTGCCACTTTCCAGCGGATGGTCAACCTCCTGCTTCAGGGACTGGAGAAGTACGCAGTGGCGTTCTTGGATGACATTGCCATCTTCAGTTCCTCCTGGGATGAACACCTGCAGCATCTCGAGGAGGTGCTCAGGCGAATTCACCGAGCAGGACTATCAGGCCGGGAAAGTGCCAGATGGGCATGAGGGAGGCGGAGGCACCCTAATGCCAGAGCCTGAGAAAGTGGGAGCGATCGTGAACTGACCCGCTCCCAGGACCAAGAAACAGGTGATGTCCATCCTGGGCACTGCAGGGTACTATAGGCGCTTCGTACAGCACTATAGTAGCCTAGCAAAACCCTTGAGGGACCTCACCAGGAAGAAGCTACCCCACATCGTCAACTGGACCGATGGCTGTGAGGGGGCCTTCCAGGTGTTGAAAACAGCACTGTGCAACGCCCCTGTGTTGAGAGCTGTCGACAGTAGTCGACCGTTCTTGGTACAGACCGATGCCAGTGAGTTTGGCCTTGATGCTGTGCTCAGCCAGGTTGACTCGGAGGACCAAGAGCACCCCGTGTTGTACCTGAGCCGGAAACGAGGAGTGCCTGGCCATTGTCTGGGCCCTGCAGCGCTTGCAGCCCTACTTGTATGGTCGCACCTTCACCGTGGTGACCGACCACAATCCTCTGCGCTGGCTAAACGCCATGTGTGGAACCAACGGCAGGTTGCTATGCTGGAGCCTTGCCCTTCAGCAGTTTGACTTCACCATTGAACACAAAATGGGCAGGGAGCATGGCAATGCAGATGGACTGTCCCGCCAGGGTGAACCTACTGAGGTGCGCATGGAGGCATACCGTGGGGTTCTGCCTCCCTAGTGGTACTGTGCAGTGTATATATACAGGAGTGGTACTGTGCAGTGTATATATACAGGAGAGGAGGAGTGGTACTGTGCAGTGTATATATATATAGGAGGAGTGGTACTGTGCAGTGTATATATATATGTATATATATATATATATATAGGAGTGGTACTGTGCAGTATATATATACAAGAGTGGTACTGTGCAGTGTATATAGAGGAGGAGTGGTACTTCCCAGTGTGTATATATATATATATACACACACTGCAAAGTACCACTCCTCCTGTATATACACTGCACAGTACCACTCCTGTATATACTGTGCACAGTCAGGGTTTGTCGGCGTGAGTCACGGTTATATTAGATAATATTTGACGTTCTCTGCCATAGTTTCGCCTCGTTCGTTACACCCGCCTCCTACCCTGAATACCTGACACGTTACTCCTTCCCTTCCCCAGGTAGCAGATTCCCTATAGAGAGAGATCCGCTAAGAAAATCCAAAGGGATGGATGTAGATGATAGTGGTGGTAGTGCACAGTCTGGCGGCATACGTCACATATTTTTTTTTTTACAATGTCTATAACTTCATTATTTTGGCACCACTGCGAGAAACCTAATTGTTCTAGCATCTAAAATGCGCCAAAGTCCATGAAGGACGTGCACCTTTTATTTTAATACGTGTTAATTCATGACATTCCAGCCATGTGGCGGTGTAAATAACAAATAGCCAACGAGCTTTGTGAGCTGTAAAGAAAAATTATATATTTTTTGCACTATTTATGCAATTGCTAATTTTGCCTTCAAACAGAACAAAACTAAAATCACCGGAGTACTGTGTTGCGGGATATGGCGGTATTATTTTTAATTTAGTCACGTCATTATTTGGTCACAATATGGCAATATTATATGGGTTGTTCAAGGGGTTAATATCTGTATACGGCACATTTCCGGTACTATTCTGTGTTGTATGGCAGTATTATGTATGACGTGAGTGGCGGTATTAGTATAGAAAAAAGTGGAAAATCTTCCTTTATTGCGACGGGAAGAGGTGGATAATGACCATTTTGTGTGACACTACACTGCTACGGGTCTCAGCTGTATATGGCAGTATTATCCGGGTGCTGTTTGGTACTATTATATCGGTTTTATACAGTAGCACTATATGGCAGCACTATGCGTGCTGAAATTATGAGCAAAAAAGCCTAAAATGGCTTCCCAGAAAATAATGGTTCCGTGAAATAATTCAGAGGTATTCAACAATATGGCGGCGCTTACGATTTTTCATTTGCGTAACCAAATAGAAAAATGCCAAAATCATACAAAACCCCAACTGCTACCCTAAGTAGGGTGTTATTACATTTTGAGTAGAAAATCGCTTTAAGCCGCCCCCCCCCCAAAAAAAAAAAAAAAAAACCCACAACTTGAGTTATTGGATTATGGAGGAAGTCAGCGCCATTTTTCCACATAACACCTATGGCGGGTGTCCCGGTCATGGAGCATCGACATCTTTGCGGATTCTTCGCGGACGCAGACGAGTTCATCCAGACTTGTGGTTTCTTTGGAGTGAAGGTTCCAGTAACGGGGAGCAACATCTGGTTTTCCAGTCAGACGGGTCACGCATGGGGCACGATGTTCTCAATATCTCTCCCCAAAACCTCCCTGAAGTGGGAATATTCCCACTCAGGGAGAACTGGCGCTCAGATAAAAGGTTCCCGCCTGTGCGTGGGGGAAGGGAATGTGTGTTACACCATAATGCTTTCTGTGTGGGGGTGTCATTAGGGCACGAAGTCTGAGTTTCGACCATAACTCAAGGAGGACTCATCATCCTTCCCAAAAGTTTAGGCCTTGTGTCAGAAAAGCCGTAGCGTTGTTACCCATAGCAACCAATCACATTGCTTCTTTCATTTACTAACCAGTGAATGAAAAATTAAAGCTGAAATCTGATTGGTGGAAGTATTCCACGCGGCAACCAATCAGACTTCAGCTTTCATTTTCTGAAAATCAGTGGGAAAATAAACATGGATTGGTTGCTATGGGCACAATCGGGGCCAATTTAACACGTGATCCCAAAAATGGAGGCCCCATAACAACCAATCAGATTCCAGTTCTCGTATTTCTAGCACAGGTTTAACAATGTGGTGTCATCGGGTTTTATGGACTGTATCGTTCATTTATTTAAATTCCCCACATTAGGACACTTAGGCCCTAATTGGAAACCCACAAAAATGACCCACGCTGCTCCCAAAATATATGGGGAGAATAAAGTGATGTCACGTATGGTAATTGGTAAGCTCCGCCCCATTGCACAAAGAAACGCCCCTTAAAATCCAAATTTTGCTTAAGTCCCACCCCTGCTTAACTCCGAACTGCCCTATAAACAGCTTGTAACTAACTATATTATGCAAATGTGCACAAGTCCCACCCCTGCTTTACTTAGAACCACCCTAAAACCTGCTTGTAAATATCTATTTTTATGCAAATGTACACAAGTCCCACCCCTGCTTTACTTAGAACCACCCTAAAACCTGCTTGTAAATATCTACATTATGCAAATGTACAGAAGTCCCACCCCTGCTTGACTCAGAACCACCCTAAAACCAGCTTGTAAATATCTACATTATGCAAATGTACAAAAGGCCCGCCCCTGCTTAACAGAATCACTCTAAAACCTGCTTGTAAATATCTACATTATGTAAATTTACCTAAGTCCCACCCCTGCCTAACTCAGAACCGCCATAAAACCAGCTTGTAAATATCTATTTGTATGCAAATTTACTTAAGTCCCACCCCTGCTTAACTCAGAACCACCCTAAAACCTGCTTGCAAATATTTTATGCAAATATAAACAAGTCCCACCCCTGCTTAGCTCAGAACCACCCTAAAACCTGTAAATATCTATTTTTATGCAAATTTACCCAAGTCCCACCCCTCCAAAAGATTGAACAAACCCTGAGATAACCTACAGTATCAGATAATCTGACATATTTCAGGCCATATTAATGCTGGATTAATATTGATATTATTACTACTACCACCATTTTTTAGCATCAGACAATCTCGACTTAATAAAGGCCGGATTTATCAATAATTTAAATTCCCGGATCTCTTTTTTTTGGGTTGTGCCAGTGTGTCGGACAAGTAGGCGTGGCTACAGCCTCTAACTCATTTTGTGGCGAGGAGGTGGATTATTTACTTCCTTTATTGATGGACGTGGTGGTCGCCGCAATGGGAAGGAGATCCGCTATTTCCCAAAAAGGTTGATAAAACCGGAATACCCCTTTAAGTGGCGCAAAGAGTTAATCCACGCTATCGCATGGCAGCGAGCTATTTTACACCCCCTCTCTCCGAGCGAGCGCCCGCGTGTTTGTCAGCACTGACAAAGCCTCTTTTATTAAAGGATGTCTAGACGGCCGCCGATCAATGTTTCTATAAGGTGGGAGCCGCCATGTCAAGGAATAAACACATTGTAGAACGCGGACCTCCGGATGATGAGTAACGCCGCACCCACCGCACTCTCGAAAGAAAAGGAGACGTGGATGGTGATTTCAGCACATGAGGGGTTAATTCTGCATTAAAGAGCAGACTATGGTAGAATGTTATGGAAAGTTTCCTGCCTAGTGAGAGGTCCGCTGCTGGGACCACCGGAGGGTTAATTCTCCCATCAATTATTAGATCCATAGTGCTCGGCTTCCGTTTATTACATTCTTCCTTTTTTTCAATGTGGCGGCTAATGATTGATTAATTGGTTTCTGAGACTACTGGTTCTAGTTAGGGAGATGCAACAGGTGCAGGGAATCTTGGGAAAAAAGTATGTAAATTAGCTCTCCCATAAATGGGAGATGTCCCTCCTCCAGAGGGCTGTAACATTGTCATACTGCAGCATTGTTATCGCGACACCCCTCCCCCATGGTGCAGCTAAATGGAACATTCATCACCATTGAGTTCTATGGAGAACTAAGATCGGCTCACTCAAATCGCGGGGGTGGCATCAAGTCTTGAGGCTGTTAATGGAATGGTACAGTGCATCAGTAGCACTACTTTCTGTCACCTAGCTCTGAGAGACGCTTATATCTATACATGTGAAGGATATCACCCACTTCTTTTATAATTATACACTACTGATATTTCCATCACCACCCCTTTAAGGAGGACCTCTCACCGAGTCAAAAGTGTCCAGTTTTTGCTCTTATTTTATTCCCCTGGATGTTACGTCTTTTATTTCTTTTAAATCCGCCATACGGTTCAAGAGATATTATCATTTATATTTAGTGCTAATTTCATGGTCTTTACTAAGGGGGCGTGGTTCCTGAGTTAATTATGCAGAGACACGCCCCAGAGGAGCCTGTAAGCCATGCCCCTATATAAAAAGGCCCATATCTCTTTAACCGTAAGGCGGATTTACAAAAAACAAAAACTGGATTACTCAGGGGAGCTCAGGTGCTCTTTAATTCGTGTCACATTATACTTTATCAATAAAGCAGGTTGATAACCACAGCGATCGTCTAATACATTCATTTTTTATTGCACTGGTCTTTACAGTGGTCCCCCGGTCTGATCCATGGAACATTCTATGTACAGAATTCTATAAAAATCATAAAACATGATAAAAACCCACTTCCCATCCCCCACCCCTGTCTGCAGTGACCAATTTAGAGGGAGTCATCCATCTTTATGCAAATGAAGCTTAACCCATTGCATAAGACATGTAAATTTAAGGACATTTAAGTCCCACCCCCACATTTTAAAAAATTGGGGTTGGTTTTGCTCAGCCACACCCCTTTCACTAGCCAAATTGTCCCAGCAAAATCCTGACTGTTGGATATGATCAATTCAGAAGTTTATTATGCTTCATTTATATGGAGTATCCCTTTAAAAAAAAACTCCCAGGATTCTAATGAGATGATGAAAAGTAGTTCATAGACTATTGCATATGTTAGCGGAATAAAAAAAAAGCAAAAACGATGCAAATGTCCCCAAAACATCTTTACGAGAAGATCCCTTGTTCATGTCTTAAAGGCACGGCGCGGGTTGTGCAGTGATCGCTTAGTAGATCCAGTCTTTGCGCTGCTGTCGGTATCAGTCGCCGACGAGATCCCTTAAAGGGGCCGCACACTTCATCCCTTGTACATCCGCAGTTGTGGTCCCTTTATCAGCCCCATGCGGCTTCGACCGGTCCATCTTCCTCTGTCGCCCTAGGTAAAGCAATAACATAGGGATGGCAGACATCTTTTATGCTTCACCCGCGAAATCAGTGCGGAGAGAGATGATGGTTGACGTGAGACGAGTTCGAGCCTAGAAAT